>NW_024429180.1:10642261-11261761 GCF_017639785.1 Mesocricetus auratus | reverse complement strand
AAAAAGAGGGATGCTCTCTCATCCTGGACTCTTAGGGGAATGCCTGGACCCTACCCGGAGTGAAATGACAGACTCTAGATATCCCCTATGTGGAATGATTTGGCAATAGGGTGGGAGGCTGGGGAGGAAGGGGAGTGAGGGAGGAGGGAAGGGAGAGGGAACTGGGATTGACATGTAAAACAAGCTATTTAAAATTAAAATAAAAAATGATATTAAAAAAACAATGTCAAATTTCATAACATGTAAGATTGTTCTTTTTCATACCATTGATTATATAAGTCATCAAATTGATTTAGTGTATGTTTGAGAGTAAACAAGATCCCACACTAAAGATGCAAAGATTACTGTGTAATTAATTCTAGGATAAAATGTTTCTACATTAACTCTGTGTGAGTTTAATGTTATAGTTGCATACAATGTGGGTATGTTCCATACTGTGACTCATTGTGTATGTGTTAGTTGGACCTGATATCAAGTTCTTGTACTCTGTTGGTACAAATGGTAAAAAGTGATTTCTGAGAATGAATGAACTAAGAAATGTCTAAAGAGACAAATTCTGT
Organism: Mesocricetus auratus; assembly: GCF_017639785.1. Classification (NCBI taxonomy): domain Eukaryota; kingdom Metazoa; phylum Chordata; class Mammalia; order Rodentia; family Cricetidae; genus Mesocricetus; species Mesocricetus auratus. The sequence goes on along the minus strand of NW_024429180.1, from coordinate 11,261,201 downwards.
TCATTTATATATAATATTTTACTATACAAGTATTGTATTTTCAAAACTGTAAATCAGAATGAAACATTTCTGTTTTAACCTAGTATTCTTTTAGTTAGTAGATTCTATGAAGGATTAAGTCATTTACTTGGTTTAGACATACCTGTTTTCAATATCTCTTTTGGACTGCTATTAGAACTATTTTATATATTCATTTTAACTGTTGATGTTGAACAAACATTTTAGAAACCCAGATAATTTTTTAAGATACATGTTTTTTCTGTGTGTTTTATTCATGTTTCTTGTTTTATAGGACCAGATCTTTCACCTCCCCAACTCTCTATGCTCTGATTTGGCCATTTCCAACATGGGGACTGCCATTTAATTTGAAAAGACATCAAATATAACTACATCACTCTCTAACACACATGTTCCAAACCTAATCATTATATGGACTTATTGTTAGCAAATTAGTACAGCTGCATCTACTGTCCAAAAGGATACAGACTAAAGCAGATTGGCCTGTATTCTCATTTCGATTTATCTAAATGATTCCATTGTGTTCTAAGGATTGTGTGTCTTCTTTGCAAGTCTCAAATTTTGTCATAACAGTAAATTTCGTCTACACTGCATTTTTTTTGAAATTCAGAGTCATATCATGGTCCTAATTATTAATTACCACACTCTTACAGCTGAAATATTTAAAAAGAATGAATGGAGTGGATTTTAAATGTTCCTTCAAAGAGAATAAGTATGTGAGGTTATGGCTTAATTAGCAAAATTAATAAATATATTTTAAAACATTGTTTTGCACCTCATAATTAAGAATTTTTTGTCAATTAAAAATACAATTTTAGCCGGGCGTTGGTGGCGCACGCCTTTAATCCCAGCACTCGGGAGGCAGAGGCAGGCGGATCTCTGTGAGTTCGAGGCCAGCCTGGTCTACAAGAGCTAGTTCCAGGACAGCCTCCAAAGGCACAGAGAAACCCTGTCTCGAAAAACCACAAAAAAATACAATTTTAGGAATAAAGAGATTGCTCAGAAGTTATGAGTACTTGTTGCTCATCCTGAGTACCAAATTTAGCGGCCCACCATCTGTGCTGGGTGACTTACAACCACCTGAGACACCACCTCCAGGGAAGACACAACGTCACACACATAAGCACAAACAAGTCTTTATGAAATAAAATCATTTTTTTAGAAAATTAGTCAAACAAAGCTGTGAAAGGCTCTTCAATGTCTTGCATAGTTTACTGTCCCGCGCTACCGTCTCGCCAGCAAGAACGACGCAGAACACTCGGATCCTTCTGCAGTAAAGCTTTAATGCATCTTGAGAGATAGATGATCAGCTTCTTAGAGGGAGACCCCAAGCTAAGAAACCCAGCCCCTTATATAAGCCTAGGAGCTCCGAGTGAGATGTGTAGAGCCGGGATTGGTGGTTTGCACATCACCCCAGATGACGTCACGGGAGAGGCACAGTTTAAACGGTTAACTCCAACTGACAGCGACAGTTAACTCTAACTGACAGCGACAGTTAACTCCAACTGACAGCGACAGTTAACTCCAACTGACAGCGACAGTTAACTCCAACTGACAGCGACAGTTAACTCCAACTGACAGTGGATGTCAGCGCCATCTTCTAACGGCAATAGCGATAGCGAGGGCGGCTCCTCACATCTCCCCCTATTCATTTATTTTTGAAGCAATAGGACACCCACAACTTTGGAGTGGAGATAGAGGTCAAATCCCCATGTGCAAATTCGGAACATGTACAAAGCTCCTCTCCAGGGTCTTATCCCCAGAGGAAGTCCTGACCAGTCCGATGTCTTTTTTCTGGGGGAAGGAGATCATGACATAGAACCTTCATGCAAGATGACTTATCTCCCAGGAGAAAGTCGTTATACCTGCAGACCTCTCCTGTGCAGTGCTTAGCCTTGCAACTCCTTGGGCTGCTGAAGCCTACCCACTCTATCCCGTGCAATGAGACTAGCCTCGTGGGGTGCAAGAGCTGGGAGGCCAGCGACCTATTGCTTTAACATGGTTAACCAAATGTCAGGGGATGCTCCGTGTTCTAAGGCAGCAAGTGCTTGTGCCACCACCACTTTCTCCTTTTGTTTGGGCTCTGAGCGTACACACCATCCAAAGCATCAACACTATTCCACAGCAGAGAACTAGGCTAAATGATCCTACCCCCACCCATTCCTTAAAATAAGAAAATGCAGATGAAATCCAGGGGAGAGGTCTTCCATCAGAGAAAGATCCAGATGCGTCGAATTCACTTGCAGGATCGCCATTCTCAACTCACGGAGTGTCTGCTCAAACTCAAAGTCCAATTCTGTAATAAATGTTGAGACAGAGCTTTTGACAGGTTAGCTGCTCTTGTAAAATTCTCATATTGTACTAAGTGACACAAAGGCCAGGCAACTTTGTTCACATCCCAATTTGGCCATCTGCCACAATATATCCAATTGTTCCTGAACCAAATTAATCTGTTGGTTTACCAACATCAGGCCTCCTTGTATCTGAGAATTGGCAGTGGCCTGTTTATCTAGGACCATGGTCACAGTGGCCTATAGTTCATTAATGGTTTGAGTTGTCTGCACAGTGGCAGAAAGTGCAAGGGCCGAGGCGGTAACCGAAGCAGTAACCGCGGCGGTGGCTATCAGGCCCACAATAATAGCAGAGATCCCAAAAATCTCGCTTTTCCCTAAACAAACTCAAATTACTTGGCGCCTCAACAGGAGCTGGAATAAATCGAGGCATGCGCATTACCAAAGCAAAAGGGTGCTTAATAGCATCCCAGCATAATGCATAAAAACAATTCTAAGCAGAACAATTTATTTCTTTCTGATTCTTACCTAAGGTATCATTACTCACAACCCAAATAAAGGGCAGCTGAATAATTAGTTCTCTTAAAAGGGGTATACTTAACATTGGAGGAGGACCAATCAGATGATCCAGAGCTCTGTCCCTCACTCAGACTGTTGCCTAATGCCCCTTTCCAATCAAAGTAGTCCCTTCTCACTATCATAGGAGAAAGATCAGTACAGCTTCCATTAATTCAAAAGGATTAGCATTAGATCTTTCTGGATCCATATGAATAAAATTATCCTTTAATGAAGAAATCACAGTAAAGCACAAGCTTCCTACTAATGACAAGGTTCTCTCATCCTGAAAACTCTGTATCTGAGGATCTAAAGGCAAAAAGGCAAGCCCCAACTCTCTATTATTTGTGAAAAATCTAGGGAACACCTGGGCATTCTGCATCACTGGCATCGGTAGGGGAAGGTAGACATGATGGCCCACCGTAACTCTCCCATCATACTAGGAACCATCATCCCGAGTAGGAGAGTCTTCATCACCCACTTGGCCTCCATCCTTCTTATTCTGGAGTTGTGAAGGAGCTCTTCGAGTGAGTCTTTCAGGGATCCACAGGGGGTTTTCTTCCTCCTGTGGAAAAACACACACAGCTCCCCTGGATCTTATAAGAATAGGATCCGGGCCTTTCCAGAGATCAGTCAAGACATCTTTCCATTTTACCATTTCTTTTGGCCTATCAGGCTCTAAACTGTGGCGATCAGCCGCAGTGTGGCCTTGGGCATCACAGTTCAAGAAATTAAGGGTAAAAAGTGCCATGGATACAGCAACTCTTGGTACCGAGGGTAGAACATCCTCAATACTCCCCTTTTGTTTAATCAGATATGATTTGAGTGTACGATGGGCACGTTCCACAATGCCCTGTCCTTGAGGGTTATAAGGTAGGCCAGTTAGATGGGTAACATCCATTTGCCGACAAAACTGTCGGAATTTTTGAGAGGTATATGCTGGTCCATTGTCTGTTTTTAAAATTCTGGGTTTTCCCCAAGCACTCCAGGCCTCAAGGCAATGTTGAATCACATATGAGGCCTTTTCCCCTGTTAGGGGTGTGGCAAACATTACGCCAGAACAGGTGTCAACAGAAACATGAACATATTGAAGCCTTCCAAAAGAGGGAATATGAGTAACATCCATCTGCCACATCTGCAATGGTCTAATGCCACGTGGGTTTATTCCCATGTGGGGAGTAGGTAAGAATTCGCAGCAATTCTGGCATTGAGTAACAATTTCCCTAGCCTCTTTCCTGGATAGAGCAAAACGACGGCGCAAGGTCTCAGCCGTCACATGAAAGCGCTTATGGAATTCTTTTGCTGCTTGTGCATGGGTAGACAAGGCAGCGGCCACCAGCTTTGTAGCCTTGTCCGCTAAGTCATTCCCTAAGGACATGGGACCTGGGAGTCCAGAATGTGCTCGGACATGGGTAATGAAAACAGGAAATCTCCTATTTAACAAGGCAGCTTGTATCTTCTGAAAGATGTTAGCAACTCTGCTGGAGGATCTTATTATTCCAGCTATCTCAAGGAGATTAACTGCATTAACCACATAAGAGGAATCTGATACAATATTGAGGGGTCCTGGAAAAGCCTCAAGAACCTCCAGTACTATCAGACATTCTACAACTTGAGGTGAAGTTTCATTATATTGTTTAGATATAACCCTATCCTTGACCACATAAGCTCCCATACCAGTTTTTGATCCATCAGTGTACACCACAGTCCCATCTGGGAGTGGGTCTTTAGCTGTCACTTGTGGAAACACTATAGCCTGGTTTAGGGCAAACTGTAAAATTGGATGCTTTGGAAAATGATTATCAATTTGTCCTGAAAAGGAAGTAACTAAAACTGCCCAATCACTAGATGTGGCTGCCAAGGTCTGAACTTGTGCAGCAGTATAAGGCACAATCAAGGAATCAGGATCCCTGCCAAAATGTGTAACAGCTGCTTTTATTCCGCGAAGCGCTGAGCTGTGCAACAGCATCAGGGTACCAGTCAATAATCTTAGCAGGGGAAGCATTTGGATGAATCCAAAGTAATGGTCCATGTTGCCACAGGACTGCAGTTGGCAATTGAGCTGTCTTAAAAACACACAGATTAAAAGGTAGTGACTCCTCAATTCGTTGTAATTGTGCTTCCTGTAAGGCCTCTTCCACCATCTGTAAGGCTCGGTGGGCGGCAGGGGTAAATTTTCTGGGTGAGGAGATATGAGGCTCACCCTCCAGGAGATCGAAGAGGGGTTTTAGATCAGCAGATGGAATTTTTAAAAAGGGCCTCAACCAATTTATATCTCCCAGAAGTTTCTGAAAATCATTTAATGTTTGTAAGTGGTCTTTGCGAATTTCTATTTTCTGAGGAACTATATTTTTGGGAGTAATCTTTGAGCCCAAAAAGAGCCCTGTATCTGCAATTTGAACCTTTTCTGAGGCAATCTCTAATCCCCACTGTTTTAATTCAGCCACCAGCATGGGAAAAGCCTTTTGTAAAACATCTAACTCTTTGTGACAAATAAGAATATCGTCCATATAATGGATAACGATTAAAGATGTAAATTGCTTCCTAATTGGCTCCAAAGCCTCCTGCACATATAGCTGACATATTGTTGGGCTATTGGCCATGCCTTGCGGCAGTACCTTCCACTGAAATCTCTTGTCTGGTTCCATATGATTAAGAGAAGGGATAGTGAAGGCAAACCTTGGTCTATCCCGTGGGTAAAGTGGAATAGAGAAGAAACAATCCTTAATATCTATAATAATAAGCTTCCAATCTTGAGGAAGTGCAGAAAGCAAAGGAAGGCCTCTTTGAACAGGGCCAAAAAGATGCATCTGATTGTTAATGGCCCGCAGGTCGTGGAGTAATCTCCACTTCCCAGATTTCTTCTTAATAACAAAAATTGGTGTATTCCATGGGGAGGTAGAAGGCTCTAGATGCCCCAGCCGTTCCTGTTCTTGCACTAATCTTGTGACAGCCTCTAATTTTTCAGAGGATAGAGGCCATTGAGAGACCCATAACGGCTCCTCTGTTTTCCATGGTATGGGTCGTGAAGCCTCAACGGCCCCTAAATAAAACCCAGTCCTTTTCTACCCCGATTTCCGTGTTGTGTAATGGGTTTTATTCTGCCTTGTTCTTGCCTACCCAAGCCTCTACCATTTGTATACCCCATCTTTGCCATAATGGCTGATGCCTGGGGGAGTATTCATTAGTTAGGGTCATGCCCATGGCTTGTAACACATCTCGTCCCCATAAATTTACAGGGAGTGGCAACACATAGGGGGTAAAACATCCCTGTTTGCCTTCAGCATCCCGCCAGGTTAAGGCTGAGGCACTGATGGCAGGAGAGGACTGGTATCCAAGACCTTGTAGAGAATGAGATGAAACAACAGTGGGCCAAGACTTCGGCCACCAATGGAGTGAAATAATGCTTTTGTCTGCTCCCGAATCCATTATCCCTTCAAATTCTTTTCCATTAATTAACAATTTTATTGTAGGTCTCTCATTTAGGGGTATAGCCAGATAGGCTGAATCACTTCCAGAAGATCCCATAGCCCTTTTTTGTAAAGTGTAGGTTTCTCCATCCCCGAGGGAGGGCAGCAACACCAGTTGTGCAATTCTATCTCCCTGCTTTATAGAAAATACACCCCGAGGGCTAGAACAGAGAACTTGAATCTCCTCTTTATGATATGGGTCAACAATCCCAGGATATATAATGAGTCCCTGTAAAGTTAAGGAGCCACGGCCCAGAATAAGCCCAATGGTGGCAGGGGGCAAAGGTCCAGGGGAATGGACTGGGACCGGTTGAACATTCATTTGGGGCATGAGTAAGAAGTCGGAGGCGGCACGCAAGTCCATTCCGGAGGTTCCTCGGAAACCTCTACTTCCTCTTGATTGCTTTTCTGAAATTGGTTCCCATATTTCTGAGGGCCCTGGGACCATGGGCCCCGTGACCCGTTTTTTGATTGGGGTACCTTGGATTCTTCAATAGGGGGCAGAAGCCTCCCTTTTACATCCCGGACTGACCTGCATTCGCTAGCCCTATGATAACCTTTACCACAACGATGGCAAAGCTTCGATTCTCTTGTTCTTTCAGGGGCTTGACAATCTTTCTTAAGGTGCCCCATTCTCCCACAATTAAAACAAGCTTTTCGATTAGATAAATCTCTATACCTGTGCGTTTGTAAAATGGCGGCAGCTAGTCCTGCATTGGTTAGGGGTCCCCCAGCTCCCTGCACACTCTGAGCCAATCTTGTAAACCTTTGCTTTTGCGAGGGCGATAGCCGCTCGACATTCCTGGGTTGCTTGTTCATAGACAAGTTGCTCAATCAGGGGCATAGCTTGTTCTGAATCACCAAAGATGCGACTGGCGGCCTCTGTCATTCTGGCCACAAAGTCTGAAAATGGCTCTTGGGGTCCTTGGACAATCTTTGTAAGGTGTCCACTGGACTCTCCCCTTTTTGTGAGGGCCTTCCATGCTTTAATAGCGGCGGCCGACACCTGACCATAGACGCCCCAGATGTAGTTGGTTTGATTAAGGGCATGTTGACCCTGACCTGTCAGCATTTCAAATGTCCACTGCCTCTGATTCTCATCTTCAGCCGTGGCATTAACTCTAGCTTGTGCCTGGGCTGCATCATACCAGAGCGCCTTCCATTCCATGTATTGTCCCATGTTGGGAAGCACTGCTTTCACTGTCGTTTGCCAGTCAGTGGGAGTCATGGCAAAATTAGCAAGCCTTTCCACCTGTAATGTGGTAAAGTTAGCATTGACCCCATAATTACGAACGGATTCGGCCAATTCTTTAATTTGATTGTAATCTACGGGGGTATGTACTCTTCCGCCTTCCACATTCTCGAATACTGGAAAAGCCATTTGTATTTTTCTCCGTTCCTCTAAAGGTAAAAAGGAGTCAGTACCAGTATTCAGCCGAAGCTCATATGGCGGAGGCGCTGAGGAGCGTGAGCCCGCCGGATTTATAGGCGGTGGCCTCACATTCATTTTTGTTTTCAGTGGCCGGTGTCTATCAGGGTGATATCTTTTTCCTCATACCGTGCCACCTCCTCCTCTAGACCACCTTCTTCGCTAGAATCCAGAGTGTCAGAATCAGAATTATCTAGCTCCAAGGCTTCTAGCTCTACTGCAGGGTATAGACTAGATTCTGGCTTTTTCTTTTTCTTAGATTTGTTAAGGGGTGAATGATAACTCCCTTCTTTCTCTCCCCCTTTCTTAACTTCCTGGGGAGGGCCTTTTTTCTTAGACATGTCTTTTCTTTTGCGAGCTCCCATTCTCTCACTCCGTTCAGTTTCTGACATGCTATCCTGAACTTCCTCTAAGGTTCCCTGACTTTCTATTATAGCAGGGTGACAGGCCTCATCCTCCAAGCAGTTTTTAACTAGCTTCCAAATGGCTTTGGTACCTAAGCAGAGATCTCCTTCTGCATGCTTCCTGTCTAGTTCTTTACCTAGCTTGTTCCATGAGGCCACAGTGAGGGACCCGGAACAAGCATACCATGGTGCCACTCTATCTACCTCCTTCACAAAATTTTGAAGTGTTCGTGGTGCAATTTTAAGATCTCTTTGTTTTAGCACAGTCTGTAGGGCAGTAACCACTGACTGTGACGACCCCATCGCGCTGACAGCTTATCTAAAAAACGCGCTCAACTCCGTTACCAGACTGACAGCACCAGACTGACAGCACCAGACTGACAGCACCAGACTGACAGCGCCAGATGGACAGCGCCAGATGGACAGCGCCAGACGGACAGCGCCAGACGGACAGCGCCGTTCTGTCAGCACCAGCCACGATGAAGGAGAAGGACAAACAGGACTAGCACCAAAGCCTCCACTGACCCGTCCCACGGTGATGACAAACTAAGGCCAAAGTCGAGAAAAGGGTTGTTCAGGATAAAGCATACCTCTCTGAACCTACGTCCCTGCAGTTCTGAATCCGCCCCGTTTTCCGAGGGGTCTCCCGCGGCGCCGGCGATGTTGAAGAGTTCCCGGGTTTCGGCACCAGATGTCCCGCGCTACCGTCTCGCCAGCAAGAACGACGCAGAACACTCGGATCCTTCTGCAGTAAAGCTTTAATGCATCTTGAGAGATAGATGATCAGCTTCTTAGAGGGAGACCCCAAGCTAAGAAACCCAGCCCCTTATATAAGCCTAGGAGCTCCGAGTGAGATGTGTAGAGCCGGGATTGGTGGTTTGCACATCACCCCAGATGACGTCACGGGAGAGGCACAGTTTAAACGGTTAACTCCAACTGACAGCGACAGTTAACTCTAACTGACAGCGACAGTTAACTCCAACTGACAGCGACAGTTAACTCCAACTGACAGCGACAGTTAACTCCAACTGACAGCGACAGTTAACTCCAACTGACAGTGGATGTCAGCGCCATCTTCTAACGGCAATAGCGATAGCGAGGGCGGCTCCTCACAGTTTACTCACAGTTAGGAAAATTTATAGTACATGTTATGATTTTTGATGTGTTTGTGCCAGACATCTATCTAACTCTGTCATCATCAAACCTGAGATAAGATTTATTGCATATATTATTGCTTCAAAATTCATCAAAATATATGGACATTTGGACTTCATTCTCACATATAAAACCTCTCTTAAGTAATCATTACTGAAAACCACTCTAAATAGAATGACAGTAGTATCAGGAATTGCCTCCTACCCTAATTAACCACACAAAAGTAGCTCTAGTGATTTTACATTAGTAGAACCAAATGCCCTGAATCCCACGATCAGGGGTCATTGATAAGAACACTGTAAGACTCAGTGAATGACCTTAGACCAAATCCTCTCAGTCAACAGCTCCTATGATATGGCACCACTGAGACAGTGATGGGAAGTTACAAATGCAAAAATATAAAGGATTCAGAAAAACAGACAACAAAATGTAAATGTGTGCATAGCCACCTATTATAAGAAAAATGCACATTTAACTGTAAACACAGGACGTCGCTAGTATGGAAGTAGTACATCAAACTTCCATATTAGGGGAAGTCAAGGTGTTTATCTTACCTTCTTTTATGTCACCATGTGTTATTGCTCAGTGTTATCTCATCAGATTTATAACCCCTCCATTCTGGCTATGTTAAGTTCTCCTGTCTGGTAATCCATGAAGTCAGGGGAAGGTGCTGAGTTCTCTGGAGATAGAGTTACAGGCAGTTGAAAGCAGCATGGGGTTGGGACGGGAACTTGACACTGATGCTCTCCGGGAGTAGTGTATGCTCTTATCCACATAGCCAGAGCCATTTCTTCACCTCCCCTTGGAATCTATGAAAAGAGAGAAAATGTGTCATTCCAGATGGCCATGAAAAATCTCCATCCTTACAGTGATCCTTAATATCTGGGGAGATGCTGAGTACAGGCTAAAAGGGTGAATAATATTTTCATGTTACATTGCTACCTATAAAAGTACTTGATGGAAGTGTGCAATAGCACGGACAGCATTCCAAATGCTAAATACTTATTTTTGTGTCTATGTTATCCTTATTCATCTTTACCTAGTATTTTCTTTAAGACCATATTTTGATTTAATCATATCAGCCTGGTACTTAGTATTCTTAGTGGAACTGAAGTCCTCAAAGCTAATTCAGTTCTCATTATATTCTGCACAGATTCACAGATTGAAGTAGAATTTACAGCCGTACCTCCATTTTTGCAATTTAGAATGGTTGTCTTTTTTATAAGATTGCTTCATTTTTTGGGTCTTGGCATTAATTTCATTATGACATGAAATCTGTCATTCTCATTTCAGGGAACAACTATTTTATGGGTTGTTTTTTGTAGTCATAGTGGATCTTTTGCTGGAAAGGATCATATTTTCTGTTTGCAAATTATAGATTATTTGTCTAGTTGTCCAAGTAGCAATGGGGTTCAGCTCATTGACCTATTTTACAGTCTATGGCAGGAGTGAAGGAAATTTTCATGCTGTATTTTGCTTTTGCCAAACAAAGTATAGTCTCATGGAAAGCAATGTTCTTAGGATACTTAAACCAAATTTTGACTGTGATGCAGTTCAAGAAAATGAAACTCAACATAAAGTATTTTTTGTATCATATTGTTTCCAGGTCTTTTCTCATTTTAAAAATGAAACTGCTACCACATCATTATTTTAAAATACAATGCTCATGTGATCTGGACTTGCACTCATTTCAGGACAGTCTTGATTGGGTACAAGTTTGTATTCCTACCTTCTACAACTCCTTAATTAAGCCTATTTTTAGAGGTTTTTTTTTTCCTATCTTTGTGAGTTAGGCAAGATGTACGAACCAGTTGCATCGCAACAGTTTAACAAGATCTTTAATGGATGATCAATGACTTCAGGCAGGTATAGATTCAGGCAATTAGTAACACAAATCCCTAACATGAAAATGTCGACATTAGAATGGCATCTGCTTCTGATAGAATATGCTTCAAAGGGCTTTGATTTGAAAAGCCATGTCATGCTATGGTAAATCATTAATGCACTAATATTCCTAGTTAAAGATTGTTCCTTTCTAATTCATTTCATTGTGAAATCTCTCAGGTGGCTGTGACTATTGTCAAAATAATACAATAAACTCAGGATTGAATTAAATGATCTCCAAACTTATCAACAAATTAAATTCTCTATTATATATGTCTTGACATATCATCATATAAAATTTTACATGCATCATTAATGTACATAATTTCTGCACTAATCACATAAAAACATTATTAGGCTACTTTAATAAAAATTTTCTTCCTTTGTACTGTATTAAGTAAATGTTCAATTAAGTGTAAAGTTTAACTTAATAAACTGATTCTGCTAGCTGCAAGCAAACTTCATAATTTGTAATGTTTTTAACATGTGATTAATGGCACAAAATTGCACAAATTGTATTTATCATCTTTATTGTGTGCATATGCATTGGTCTTCATTTGTGTATACCCATTCATGGCTTGTATATGTATTTACATGTATCTAAGCCAGCTACCTTTCCTCAGAAGCAGTCTACCTTTATTGTGTAAAAGTTTTCTGTGTGTGTGTTTCTCATCATTATGTTTTATCACACAATTTCTCATATTAACATAAAACTTCCTAATTAGATTAAAGAGTTTTCTAAATAGAGATTTTGCATCAACCTCCGGACTCCATGTTAGCAAGATCAGCACTTTACTGAGTTATTTTTAGATCACAAAAAATAAATGTTCTTTATCTTTTGATATGCACTGCACACTGAAATGCCAAATGCATATCATCACTGAATGCATGAGAGTATCGACAGTTTATTTTTATTAGGTATGTCTTTTTATTTAAATTAGAAACAAACTTGCTACACATGTCAATCCCAGCTCCCTTTCCCTCTCCTCCTCCACTGCTACCCTACCCCAACCCCCAACAACCCCACATGTTCAGGCTGAGAGAACATCCCTCCATGTGAAATTGGCTCACCAAGAGCATTCGTACACTATGGGTAGCTACTGATCTACTATCTGAGGCCCCAACAGATTGCCAAGGACTCTTCACTGACACCCACATTCAGAAGGTCTGGATCAGTCCCATGCTGGCCTCCCAGACATCTGTCTTGGGTCCATGATCTCCTCCTTGTCCAAGGTCATCTGTTTCTGTGGATTTCAACAGCCTGGTCTTGACATCTTTGCACATCACTCTTTTTTCTCTGCAACTGGGTTTAGTTGCGGGTGTCTGTATCTAATTGTGCCAATGTCACTGAGGAAGTAATGTGTTAGGATAAACGTTTAACACATAAAAATGCTAATAAGAATATATTTTAATTTTTGTAATTTAATATTCAATTTTATTATATGTAGTTTCTAATAATGACTTATTTGACTAAAACTTAATGAATTCAGTTTAGGTAGATAAATGTGGCATATTATCACAGTTTGCTATATATACCCTATTATCATAATATACTAATTTTTTTAAACCATTGAACAATTTTAGTGGATAATGTATAGTATGGAAAAATGTTGACAAAATGGAGACTAGAGAGTTGGCTTTTAAGTGGTTTGCTGCTCTTCCAGAGGGCATGAGTTGCAGTCTCAGAATGATATTAGGGGACTAGCAGCATTATTTCTGCTTCTGTCCTCCACAGACATCCTCACACATGTAGAATATATTCACAGATACATGCACATGCACACATAATTAAAAATAAAACATACCACTTAGGAAAATGTAGATATGTGCATACAAGTATGCATACTTATGTATTGTCAATAAAATTAGGTGAAAGTGTAAACCCATATCATAAAATTAAAATAGACTTTAGAAATAATCAATAATCTCATGTCAAAATTAATCCAGTTGTTATAATATTAAAATCAAATAAATTGTTGACTTTGGTAAGGTTCAATTTGCACTGTAATAGTTAAATTATACTAGATCTACCTAGGAAGGAGGAAGTATACCCTTTAAATCTCCTGTCCTACCGAGTGAGATATGGAACTTGCACAAATCTCTGCATAAATGGGTTTAGGTATGTATCTGTAAATTATATATACAAAAGGAACTCAAATAACATTTTGGATCAGCTTTTTATCTCCATTGTCTGAAAATGATTTCACTGCCAGAGGCCAGTAAACATGTTTATTTTTTCCAGTAAATACTTTAATGAGAAATAAATGCTGTGTCATACAACAAACATCTTTCACTTTCCAAGTGAGTTCAGAAGTTACATTGGGGTCAGTGGTGAAATAGTATGTTTGTGTTAGATAAAAAATATAGGGAATACAACTCTAGTCTGGTAGCTCCATGTATACTTCCTGCCTGATGGCATCTTGCCTGTCCATTGGCTAGAACAGCTTTATTCATCAAGCTGTCAGTGTAATGTTTATTCTTCCCACTAATACATACTTTTATAAGAACTTATCTTTCCAAGGATGGCATCCTGACCCATCATTTCTTCCCTGGGATCACATGATGATAGCTCTCTTCACTACATTTCCCAGAATCCACCTAGATTCCTAATACCATCTATCTTGTTTCCCTATTGGCAAACAGTGCTTTATTCATTAACATATACACAGAAGGACTTCCCCCATCATCTCCTCTTTTCTGTCTAAATAAGAAGAAAGGCTTTAACTTTAGCATAGTCAAATTATATATAGCAGAACAGTTATCAAGCAAGAACTATATTTACAATATTTTGTTCATTAACATTCAGTAAGATTTAAAGAAAGTATTTTATTATCTATCATACCCATGTGAGTCTAAAGTCTTATATGTAGCTTATCTTTTATCATAACTAAGGAAAACTACAATTATAACTACCTGTCTTCAACTCCATCAAAGACCACAGAAGGATAATATATACACACTAGAATTTACAGAAACATCTCACTACTGTGCCATATGTAATGTGTAGTCTTCCCTCCAGGAGCCTGGGTCTTGTTGCCACTTATCCCCCAAATAACACATAAGAAACAATATTAATTATGAAGCTGTTGGCCTTTTGCTATGGTTTCTTAATGGCTATCTCTGACTTAATTATTAACCCATAATTACTAACATATATTTCTATAAGGATTTATCTTCCTGAGGACCGCATCATGACCCCGTCCTTTCTTCACGTGGTTATGAGTCTCTTCACTGCATTTCCCAGAATCCTGCTAGACTACTAGTCCCACCTATTTTACTTCCCTAATGGCCAACAGTGCTTTATGTCTCAACATATGCAAGGAAGGACTTCCCCCATCAAATAAGAGAAATATATTCACAGCATAAATTAGAAATTCTCCATCATCTCCTCTGTTTTGGTGTAAACAAAAGGAAGGTTTTTAACTTTAACAAAGTAAAATTACATATAACAAACTTATATCAACAAGAACTACAGTGAACAATATTTAGTCCATTTACCATTTGGCAAAATTTAAAGAAAATATTATATCATCTATCTGATATTTGTGAGTATAAATTTTTATAAGTAACTTATTTTTTATCATAACTAAGCAAAACCATTACCATAACTATCTGTCTTCAATTCCATCCAAGACACCAGAAGGATAATATATAAACTCTAACATTAAAACATATATCTCACTGCCTGGACAGTTGCCCAAGTTTCCTCTGCAAAGTTGGAGAACCCATCTTCGACCTATAGGCCTAGAATTTCTGACAGACTTTTCTGTGAAGCAGAATTTTCTGAAAGGCTTTCCTACCTGGTCTTAGTAAGGTTTTGCATTCACTCTTTTTGGTGCCCTGTTTGTCAAATTTGGACAACATACTGTCAGGAGTTGAGGCAAGGGCACTTTCTTGCCCCCTGGATTAACATTGCCACAAAGAATGTAAACTCCATGTGGAGTTTCATTCATACCCACAATCTATTATGAACCTGATTGATGCTGCCAAGCACAGAAATCCCACATTGTCATGAAAAACCCTAATAAACTATTCTAAATGCCATATGCTGAAGGTCTTATAAATTTTTTGAAAAATATATACTCATTTGAGATATATATCTGTATATCTAGAAAACCTAACTAACATAACTATAACTTTGACATAGGTGACTATCTATAATCTGTATTTAATTTCACATTGTATTTTAAGAGTTATATAAACATAAATGCTTCACTTTAACATCTGAATTCTCCCTGTTGACTTCTCAAGGGCTTCACACATGGGTACCTTAGTAAGGGTTTTTATTGCTGCGAAGATACACCACTTGCTACTTCTTACTATAGGACTGTATAAGCATTATCAAAAAATGTATGCCATAGATTCAATGATATGCTGCCCTGAAACGTCTATCATCAAAGTAACTAGTTTATTATTTGAAATTTAGCCTCAGACAATTGTTAGGATGAGGAAGTAGGCAGCTAGGTTATTTGTCATTGTCCCAGAAACATTCTCTACCTTAGTCACTGATACTGTGCATTGCTGAAACTGATTTTTCTGACCTTCATTGTAATCCTCATTACTGCCTTCTAGGAATGCACTAGAATATTCTCTGAAGCTCTGTGTTTTGGACTTAAAAACCTCTTTTTTATTCATAGTTCCAATATCTTCCACATTCTTCAACCAAAAGGAAAATGTATAAACGCATAAAACAAATAAGATCCAAGAAATCTTCAAGTCCTTCTCAGCCATCAACCTAAGTGTGGTGCCAAATTCTGTTTAATTTCATTTTCTTTTTGTGAAAAAAACATCATTACAGAATAAATTTATAGAAAGAGGGGTATATTTGGGTTTATATTTACATCATGACAAGTAGGCATCTTGCATGGAAGACATGGTTACTGGAACAGGAAACTGAGAGAACCCATCACAAACTACAAGGAAATGTACCACATTATGTATGCCACGGTGCTTGAAACTCAAAATACTGTCAATTGACTATTTCACTTAGGAATACCACAACTCCTAAACATTGAAAAACAGAACCATGACCCGGGGAGTAGTCTCTTCAGGTTTTGAAAAGACTTAAGATCATTTGTCCATGTGTCAAGTTTAGTTGCCTATGTTTAGTTTTGGATAGAGTATGTACATATACTAATGAGAATTTGTCTTTCTTCTTCCACTTGTTAGCATATAAAACTTCAGGTTACTCATTCCTCTTTAAGTAAAATTTCACTATAATACTCTCAAATATGTTTTATATTAATTTAATATTTTTCCATTTACAAGAAATACTTACATGTGGTAGATTTCATTAATTCACAAAGAAACAGAATATAACAGAGGTTATCTTACTACAATAATTGTTTTTGAAAGGATATTTTATAGGGTATAATGTGATGATACGTTATGTTTCAAGATTGCATAGCATATACAAAAACGAGTCTATATGCTATTCCATATATCTATATAGTCAATGTGCTGGCTGCCAATTATCAATTAACAAATTAAAAGTAAAAAACCTTAACTTAGTGGAAATATCAGCCTTAATAACCTACAAGAGAAGCCTTATGTTTTATTGAGAGAGATTGTATGACGTCCTGGCTACATTTTGAAATGCAATTCTCCTGCTTCCTATTAAGTGCTGGTTTACTTTCTGACATTGTCTTGTGGAACATGAACAAATACCTCATCACTCCAGGCACACCACCAATTATAGAGCAAAGTAACAATTCCACTCATGTCTAGGACAATGAACTTGTTACTCTATTTTTCTTATTTATATAAGTGACTCAAAGTCATATTTTACATAATACAAAAGGCCAAACCAGCCTAGAGGTTTCTTCATAGTTTTCATGAAGTTTGTCCAGTAAAATTTTTCATCACACAGCAGCAACTGAATTTGTTTTACAATGCTGGAGAAGGATCTTTGAGATAGTGTGACATCCTGAACCTCTACACCTGTTAAATTTTATAACCATCTAATCTTTACATGTTTCATGAGATTCTTAAATATTGCAGGATTTTCTCCTCCTTCCTGGAAGGAATTTTTTAATTGAGAGGAAATAACTATCCAATCTAATTCACCGGTGTGAAAATGCAGGTGCATTCTTCCCAAAGTGTTTATAATGAATTTGTTCTTAAAAAAATGAAGCTTCATGTTACAATGAAGTAAACTTTAATATGCATGAAAAATTGGAGAGTTACATAAAATATGAAAATTTAAAAGAGCAATGCTAAATTATACACAAAACATGAATTTTTTACCCAATTTTTAGCTATGAAATTAAGGCATACCATATGCATTAATACTCATTACCATGGGATGATCATGTGTGTATTAGAGAGAGAGAGAGAGACAGAGAGAGAGAGACAGAGAGAGAAAGAGACAGAGAGAGAGAGAGACAGAGAGAGAGAGAGAGAGAGAGACAGAGAGTGAATGACAGGCAGACAATGAGAGATACAGGGATAGAATCAGAGACAGAATGGCAAAAATGGAGAGTGAGAGCAAATGTGAAAAAAACACTATACTATAAATAGGCTATATTCACCCAGTGTGCATTGTTTTCCCATGCTTTTAAAACTAGACCCAAATTCATAAAAGCAGAAAGAAGAGTTCTGTATTTAGGCAATGATATCTTTAGTATCAAGAAAAATATGGTTCCCATTTTTATTTCTTGTTAAGAGCTAGTGAACATTCTAATATACTTGCTAATTTAAGCTTTGAATCAATGGTCTACCATGCATAGGACTATTGCTATTATAAGGTCAAGGAAGATGAAACTAAGAAGCAAGTACATTAAATAATTCACTGAACATGAGTTTTTGCATCAGGTTGTGCCTGCAAGAAATGTGAGACAGACTTAGTTGCCTTCTCCACCAATGTAGAGTAAATTATAGTGCATTCTAAAACCAGTTTTTTTAGGGCAACCACAATGCAAATAACATTATAATTAAAAGGATATATTATTTTCATTGTTTCTTTATAGTGGGCCAACTATGTAATATGAGAAACTATTTATTCACCAACATTTATTAATTAGTTATGAGTTAGCATCACTAATATTTATTAATGAGTTACCTATTAGGATTTACCAATACAAAGCCTCAATAAGAAAAAAAACTGTAAGTGGAATTCAGCAAAACATTAAAAAATATATTTACGAATTTTGTTGTTGTTCTAAAAGAAAACAAAATTTAATATGAACTTGGAGTCACTCATTCAATTTACATACTCACCAAGTATGTGTGCATTTATAGTATTTATAGCTGCATTTGCTTGTTTAAGTGATCTTTCAAGATTCCTTTCTGTGAGTATTACAGCAAACAGAAATCAGGACCACACTCATTCTTGCCAAATTCCCTGCCCAATGCAAAACCAATGAATGGAAAGTTAATATTCTTTCTAGTATTTTCAAAGCCATAACTGCAGTTTTATAGTATTGAATGATTTGCTAACAATAGTAGTAATTATGCTCTTAACAGTAGTGGTAAGTATACCCATCAGCCTGTCACGCTCTGCTTGAGGTGAGTGTGGGCTCTGCTTGGGCCCCAACTCCCAGCCATCATCCCCTCCTTGGATCATCCTGGGCCTGCTCCTCACTTAAAATGGAGCTGCCCAGAAAAGAAGGACTTGAGTCCTGCCACATGCAACACTTGGTTCCTCCTTTGCCCACCACACTCTGCTTGAGTGAGGAGAATACCAGAAGAAGTCAGATAATCTAGAGTTGCACACACTGAAGTCTTGGTCCATATACACCACCAAGAGACAAGAGGAGATGGAGAGACCACACCTGCACCTACTCGGGGAAAGGATGGGAAGACAACAGTATAAGAACACACTCAGCAATAGAAAGACCTACATGAGAACACCAGAATCTAGAGACTCCACAGGCAAGACCTGAATAATACAACCAAGATAAAGCAGAAGAGACAGACCTTAAAAATTATTTTGTGAAGACGATAGAGACACACAAAGAAGAAATGAGAAAATCCCTTAAAGCAGTCATGAAAAGCCTCCCAAGGGAAAAAAGCCCAGGGCCAGATGGTTTCAGTACAGAATTCTACCAGAAATTCAAAGAAGAGCTAATACCAATACTCTTCAAATTGTTCAATACAATAGAAGCAAAATGGACATTGCCAAATTCTTTTTATGCAGCCACAATTACCTTGGTGCCCAAGCCCCACAAAGACACAACTAAGAAAGGGAACTACTGACCAATATCCCTCATGAACATGGAGCAAAAATACTCAACAAAATACTGGCAAATCAAATCCAGGAACACATCAGAAAAATCATCTACCATCATCAAGTTGGTTTCATCCCAGTGCTGTAGGGATGGTTCACATTGGAAAATATGTCAATGTAATCCACCATATAAACAAAACGAAAAAATAAAAAGCAAATGATCATCTCACTAGATGCTGAAAAAGACTTTGACAAAATCCCACACCCCTTCCTGAAAAAGTCTTGGAGATATCAGAAATTACAGGAACACACTTAAATATGATAAAAGCAATATACAACAAAACAATAGCCAACATTAAACTAAATGGAGAGAAAAACTGAACATGATTCCCACAATCAGGAACTAGACAGGGCTGTCCACTCTCTCCATATCTCTTCAATATTGTACTAGGAATTCTAGCTAGACCAATAAGACAACAAAGGAGACCAAAGTTATAAAACTTTACAGATGATATGATAATTTATATAAAGGGCATGAAAAACTCTACCAGAAAACACCTACAGCTGATAAATACCTTCAACAAATTAGCAGGATACATAGTAAACTCAAAAAATCATTAGCCCTAGTATATTCAGATGATAAATGGGCTGAGAAAGAAATCGGAGAAACATCTCTCATACAATAACCACAAAGAACATAAAATATCTTGGAATAATGCTAACCATAAAAGTAAAATACCTGTACAGTAATAATTTGAGTAACTAAGTAAAGAAATTAAAGAAGATTCCAGAAAATAGAAAGATCTCCCATGCTCTTGTGCAGGTAGGATCATCACAGTAAAAATGGCAATCTTGCCAAAAGCAATCTACAGATTCAGTGAAATCCCCATCAACTTCCCAAAACAATTCTTCAGTTGCCTTGAAAGAAGAATACTCAACTTTATAAAGGACAAACAATAATCCCAGGATAACCACAACAACCCTGTACAATAAAGGAACTTCTGGAGGCATCACCATCCCTGACTTCAAGCTCTATTATGGAGCCATAGTCTGAAAACAGCTTGGTATTAGCATAAAAGTTGACAGGTAGAGAAATGGAATTGAATTGGAAACCCTGATATGGACCTACATACCTACAAACACCTGATTTTTGACAAAGAAGCTAAAATTGCACAATGGAAAAAAGAAAGCATCTTTAACAAATGGTACTGGCAGAACTGGATGCAGACATGCTGAAGACTGCAAATAGATCCATATCTATCGTCATTCCCAAAACTTATATTCAGATGTATCAAAGACCTCAAAGTAATCCAGCCACATTGAAAATCTTAGTAGAGAAAGTGGGAGATTCTTCAGAAAAATGGGAATCAGCCTACCACAAGATCCAGAAATTCTTTCCCATATAGCCAAAAGATGTAAATTCATACATCAAGGACATCTGTTCCCCTATGTTCACAGCAGCATTATCTGTAATAGCCAGAACCTGGAACCAACATAGATACCCCTCAACTGAAGAGTGGATAAAGAAAATGTGTTACATTTACACAATGGAGTACTATTTAGCAGAAAAAAACAATGGAATCTTGAAATCTGCAGGCAAATGAATGGTATAGAAGAAACCATCCTCAGTGAGGTAACCCATTCACAAAAAAACAAACATGGTATGTACTCTTTCATATATGGATATTATACATGGAACAGGGGAGTGCAAGCCTAAAATCCCACTTTCAGAGAGTCTGGGAAACAGATCCTTCAACCAATGACTGATGGAAGCAGAGGCAAACAGCCACAGCTAAAGACTGAGCTGAACTCACGGAACCCAGAGACAGAGAAGGAAGACTGAAGAGCATAGGGGTCAAGACTGGGCTTGTTTAACCCATAGAAACAGCTGACCTCAACTAGGGGGAGCTCTTGAACCCCACACTGATGGCTGGGAATCCAGAATGGGACTGATCAAGACCCCCTGAATGTAGGTGTCAGTGAGGAGGTCTAGGAAGTCTGTGGGGCCTTGGATAGTAGATCAGTATTTATCCCTGGCATACAAATGGACTTTGGGTGCCCAAAATGAGAGATGTACTCTCAGGGGAGGGTCTAGGCCCTGCCCTGGATGAAATGACAGACTACGGAAATCCTGCATGGAGGACCTCACCCTCTCTGGGGAAAGGAATGGGGATTGAGGGAGAGGCCGGGGAGTTGTGGGAGGGCATGGGAGGAGGGAACAGAGAGGGAGAGGGACCTGGGATTGGCACGTGAAGCACCCTTGTTTCTAATTTAAATTTAAAAATAAAAAAATTTGATGTAGGACTAAATAGAGACTTCTCAATGTAAAATGACTGTAAGAAACTTAAGAAAGTGCTCAACATCCTTAGCGATCAGGGAAATACAACTCAAATCAACACTGAGATGGCATCTTATACTGGCCAGAAATGCTCAAATAAAAAGCACCAATGACAGTCTATGCTGGAGAGGATGTGGAGAAAGAGGAATATTCCTCAACTGCAGATAGGAACACAAACCTGTTCCTCCACTTTGGAAATCAGTATGGTGTTTTCTAAGGAAAGCAGGGATGAGTCTACCTCAAGATCCAGCATTTCCTCTCCTGAGAATATGCCCTAAGAATGCACATACATACAATAAGGGCATCTGTTCAACTGTGTTCATAACAGGGATTTTTGTAATAGCCAGAACATGGAAGCAACCTAGAGGCCCTTCAGCTGAAGAATGGAGAAAATGTGGTACATTTACACAATGGATTACTACTCAGTGCAAAAAATAAATAATGGAATCTTGAAATTCACAGGCAAATGGATGGAGCTAAAAGAAGCCATCCCTAGCCAGGTAACCCAGTCAGAAAAAAATAAACATGGTATGTACTCATTCATATATGGTTTTTAGACATAAAGCCAAGAATTACAAGCCTACAATCCACACTGCTAGAGAAGCTAGAAATCAAGGAGGACCCCAAGAGTAGAATGCATGTTTCTTTGAAGAAGTTGAGGGGACAAGAACTGCTGAGCAAATTGGGAGCTGGGGCGAGCGGGGTGGAAAGGGGAGTGAAAAGAGGGAGGGAAGAGATCCAAAGAATTGAGTAAGACAGGGGAGGTATAGAGTAGGGCAAGAAATGAAATGCCTTATTAAATGGAGCCAATACAGGTATGGAGAGAGGTCTGGCACAGAGGAAATGGTAGGGGATCTACAGGGATAACCCCAACTAAGAATCTCGGTAGTGGTGGAGAGGCTGCCTTTGATGCCCTTCCCCTATAATGAGATTGATGACTACCTTAGTTATCATTCCTAGAGCCTTGAGCCAGTAACTGATCGAAACAGAAACAGGCACCCACACGTAAACACTGAGCCATACTCCCTTAATCCAGTTGCAGAGAGGGAGGAGATGTGAGCAAATGAACCAAAACAATGCCATAGATACCCGTAGAAACAGTTGACCTGACATAAGGAGACCATGCACACCCTAGTTATAAAGCAGGGAAGGCAGCATTGGACCAAACCAATCCTTATGAATGTGGGTGCCAGCTAGGAGGACAAGGCAGGGAATGGGCGGATGGATATGTAAATAGGAGTATTTCTAAAAGAAACCAGGGATATAGCATCCAAAAAAGTAGTAGTAAATGTGTCTTTATAATACATTCATAAAAGTCATTCATGATGTCATTTTAATATACATTTTACATAAATACAATAACTGTATTCTCCATGATTAAAATTTCTTTAATAATGTTTAAAACTGCACTAATGAATAAAAATTAATTGAAGTTTATTAAATATTACTATATTGTGAAATTTAAATTAATAAGAAAGCTAGAAAAAATTAATGAATGAAGAATACCTCATTGCTATCTAATTGTGAATGTATATAACTGAAATATTAATTAAGCATCTAAACCAAAGTTTTGTGTAAAACTATATCAGTTATTTCCACAATGTACTTGAAAGAAGAGTCTAAATAGGGTATTTCACATAAAGATCCCACTACAACCTTAAAAATGATGGCTAATACACATATTAATATGGATACATTTGCACACATATATGGTGCACACATTTTTAGTGGTCCCAATTCTTTACTTATTTCATGCCATGTATCATGACTTTTAATTTCACATTTTATTAACAATGTTTTATGATGGCTAACATTGGTTGTCAACTTGACACAACTTAAAAGGCAGAACCTCTGTTGAGAACATGCTGTCATCAGATTGGCTTTGGGACAAATCTGTAGGACATTTCATGATTGATGTACCATTTACCATTCTATTACTGTGATAAAGCACTGTAACTAAAGCATGTTACAGTAGCTAGGGATTATCTGGGTTTTTGGTTCCACAGAGTTAAGAGTCAAAGAGAGCAGAGCACAAGCATGAAGTGTGGATCAGGAAGCTGAGGGCTTATTCTCCAAGGACTTCAAGAAGGACTGAATTGGGGTGTCTCAATTCTCTAAAGCCTTATAGCACCTCCCTCAGTGATAAACTTTCTCTAGAAAACCCACACCTCCTATTTCTCCCAAAGAGTCAAACAAAGTGGACATTGAGTATTTATATACTGGAGTCTATAGAGTACATCTCTACTCAAACCAGCTCAGTTGTTGATTGAAGCAGGGAAGTGTAGCTCACTGTGGCAGTGCCGCTGTGATATGGATAGCATAAGGAATCTAAAAGAGAAGACACATGGATCAAGGAAGTAAGCGGCATTTCATTTAGGGCTATTCATTTGGCCATCTTGAGTTCCTTTTCCAACATTTCTCAAGATGAAATTTAACCTGTAAGATGATATGCACCTCTTCCTTACCAAACTGCTCCTGATTAAGAGATTTTTCACAGAAATGGCAAGCAAACTTAATTGTAAAAATCTCAATAATAGCAATTTTAGTGTTTATCTCTCCTAAATATGGTCATAGAGTACCCTACCTTTCAATCAACACATTTGTAATATTGTTTAGAATCAACTGTCCCGTTACTTTAAATGCTTTATTGCAATTGATTATGCTCATGTTTGATAAATTATAAACATCTAGATTGTAGCGTATAAAGGAGCCTTATATGCCTGAAAATGAACATTTGTTTCATTGGGAAAAAACAGGTTTTGCTGTTCTTGTTCGTGTAAGGGTGTTGGTAGAAAGTTCTTACTGTAGATAGGTTTCTGTACAGAGTTCTCACACTAAGTCCTTCCAAGGAGCTTCTGTTAAGTTATTCTTCCCATGAGATAAATAAGAGACAGATGCTCCCATTGGTGCATATTCCAAATCTCAACTGTTGTGGCTCCTATGTGTGCCTTTAATTTCTACTAAATTGTATTTAGTGTGTATGGGGGGGCATGTGTGTATGTGTGTGTATGTGAGTGTGTGTATGTGTGTGCGTGTGTGTGTGTGTGTGTGTGTGTGTGTGTGTGTGCATCCATCAAAGTTAGATGGCTACTTGAAGGAACTCTTTATTCCTTACACTATATGGATTAGTGGAGGGACATAGGTTTTCAGGCTTGTGGGCTAGTTTTTTTTTCCCTTTAAGACATCTGGATGGATCATATCAAGTGCACGGTTTTTATGCATCCTTAGATGCTAGCCAGGATATAAAACAGAACCCTTCTAGTAGATATTTTCATGCAGGTATTGTCTGGTGTTCTGTTATGCGTTCCACTCCAGATTAACTCCTCTGTGCAAGCAGTGGGCATTTTTCCTTGAACAAAATGTGTACAGAGTCCAAACAGGGTGAGCTTATCATTGTTTAACATGGAACTTACTATTTCCTAAGAAAATACTGAACTTATTTTCTCATGGTGTGTTTCATATTCTCAATTTCTTTGGGTAGGGATATGTGTTATTTATTTTCTTTTCAGCCTATTGGTTTTGATATTGAGGACACTCACTATTTTTTAAAAAAATATTTTATCACAGTGAAAAATCAGTAATAAATCCTTTTGTATTTCATCATGCTCTCCATTCACGGGTGTGTTTGGAGAGAATAGAAACAAGCTTGCTGAATACCAAACAGGAAATGAAAGGATGTTCAAAAGCAAATAATCAGTTAATATGGAAAATATTATCCCATTGAAAATCAGAACCTGCTATCAGCTAGCAAAGTAATCTGAACAGAACACAGATTAATTTTGCACAGCAGAATTGTGCTTCCCATGAAATGGAGAGCGATACCAAGTAAATGATTATTTTTTAAATTGTCTGGAGGATTAACTTAAAATACATGATGAATCAAACCCATTCTTTACAGAGAGTAAATTTGAAATCCAAAAGAAATATATGTGTTTGGAATAAAATAAGATATTTTAGTCTCTATTTAACTTTAATTCTCAATCTTTGAAATTTGATGCAAATCTGACTTTAGCCATTTTAAGTCTTTAAATAATTGTTCTTGAAATAAATTGATGTTCTTAGTTTGGTATAAGTAATCATCATGCAATAGGTTGGATAAATGCAATGAAGAACAGAATAGATATCAAATCAATGAGACACACACTTGAGGTATACCTCATTGTGGTCTCCAGAAAGAAAGAACTTAGTGCTTGAGATCTTTCCAAACATATCCTCCCGCCCTCAATGGAAAATACTTTGAAAAGTGAGTTTATATGTTTTAAGGCTGTGTTTCTCAAACTTCTTAATGGTGTGTCCATTTAAAACAGTACTGCATGTTGTGGAGACCTCTACTCATGAAATTATATCTGTTACTTATCTATAATTTGTCTATATAACTGTAATTTTGATACTGCTATGAATCCTAATAAAAAATAACTGTATTTCTGATGGTTAGGTGACCACTGTAAAAAAGTTATTTGATCCCAGGGAATCAAAACACACAGGTTGACACCACTATTTTAAGAGATTGATTTTAACCTTTAAACAATAAAATACCAATCATTCACATATGATTCATCAGTTAGTTAGGTCCATCATAATGCATACAATGAAAAAGAAATAATAATATCTAAAAAAGTATTTAATCACATGAATGGTCCCTTTTTAGACAAGGCAGATATTTTCATCCCTTAAATTAATTTTCAAACAAGTCTTGCGTTTTCGTAAAAGCATAACACACTGTACATTAATTTTTTCTGCTGTTTAAAATTAGATTTTATACAAATGGATTTGGGAATCATTTTAGTCTCATAAGAGAAAATTCTTTCATATTTAGCTAAATTATCATTCAGGAACATATACAAATTAGAAATGTGAAATTTATTTGCATTAAATAAAATTATTCTTCTTTTCTTCTTACCTATTCTCTCTGGCTAAATCCATTTTCTTTGCATGTAAATGAGATATCATCACCCAGATATTAAAACTTTCATAATTGCAGTCAAGATATTTTTTTAATTAAATAATTTTTGTTTGTATTTCCTTCTCATAATTCTGAATGTGAAAATGCACTTTCTGATTGTTTTACAAGCAGATAATATCGAACGGTGGTATTATATTATGCCACTATTTTCCCAAGTTATGTAACTTGTAAAATCAAAATCTGTTCTTTGACATGACATATAGTTTTCTTCTTTATCCCTTCACAACTTGGCAATGACTATCTTATCCTCTTTTTTTTTTTTTTGCTGACTTAGTTACGTGCCATCATGGTGCTTTGTTTTATATCTTCTATGTTTATCCATGCTGTCTTCTATCATGGTATTTCTTTCATTTATGAAAATCAATACTAAACCTACAGCTGTATGTATTCTACATCTCCTTATTTATATTTTAAATGGCATTTATGTTATTCTCATTTGTAAGATTGTATAAATATGATGACAATATATATATAGTATCTCTAATGCCTCTTTGAATTCCTGACTTGTATTCTTTTACAAATATACAAAGAATATGTTTGGACCTTATAATAATCCTATTTATTGTTTGTAGTGGGAAATTTGTACACTGTGAGAAGGTATATTGTTGTGATTAGCTTAATAATTAGCTGAATGGCCAATGGCTAGGCAGGTGGTATTGACATTCCAAAGGAAAGTCCAACTACACTGTGTTCAGAAACAGCCTACTCTTCTACATAGTATTCCCAATATTTTACATCTGCACAGGGTCTAATTTATCCTCCTTTATTTTTCAGGAGATATTCACAACTAAAATAATAATCCATGGGAAATAGAGTCAGAGCCAAAGTTACCCTTGCTAACCGTGTTCACATAATGTATTTTTTAAATAAGTGTATAGAAATAGAATATTTTCTTCTTCTGTATAAACAGAAAGATGTAAAAGTCATGTAATAGCTGTGCTTCTATAATTATATCGTTTATGCCTACCATAATGATTATCTAATTTAATACATCTATCTACCATTTATCCATTAATCCAGTGTTCCATGACATTGCTTTGAAACCAATGCATACTCCACCAATAATGAATGTCAGCATAAAACCAACAAAACAACTTCAATAAGCCTGGAGATCTATTACCAGGTTTCTCTGTCTCTGTCTCTTTCTCTCTCTCTCTCTCTCTCTCTCTCTCTCTGTCTCTCCCTCTCCCTCTCGCTCTCTCTCTCTCTCTCTCACATACACACACACACACACACACACACACACACACACACACACACACACACAAACGATAACATGAAAGCAAAAATTGAATGAGTTCATGATCCATGACCAATTTTGCTTCAGAAGAATCTAGGTCATTGTTCCTTTGAGATGTATCCTTTGCTGAAGTTCTTTAAATATGAGTGATTGCAGCAGTTACACATTTCTTCTTCCACTATGGATTGTGAGTTGTAACACTTAGAAGGTTTGGGTATTGGCTCATTATACTTGCTTTTTAAAAATAATTTATTTCTTTTATACTCCAAATATACTTGTGTCATCTATTCCTCACTTTTCTCAGCCTGTCACATGTCCTCTTTGGTTCATATCAAATTGGTGGTTTGTCTTTTAATTATTTTTATACACGCATAAGTTAGTAAGTATAGGAATTCAACCTGCTGAGACCATTTAGTGTTCACTGAATGTATGTTTTTAATGCTGACTACTTGATATTAGGTGATTGTATTACTAGGTTAATTGCCAGAAAAGTCTACTTTTACTTTGCTCAGCAGTCATTCATTACCTGTAACTCTTCATAGCTGGGGGGTCCAAGGATATTCATTTCAACTATGTTTACATTCAATTAGTAGTTTCACTGTCTGGGTCTTATTTAGCCAGAAACATGGTTAACATTTCATTGATGTCACTTTCCTGTCATAAATAAATGATGCAATTACAGGAGTAATCTGGGCCTCTCTCTCTTAAATCTTTTCATATAGTTTTCTATAAAGTTCATTGGGCAGTTTGTGTGGAGTATAAGTTGTTCATATGTCCTTTGGTTTGAAAATCTTATGATCAGTTGTTTTCCTCTTTTTAACTTGTTTACTTTTTTGCAATTGTGAAAATCTGCTTCCTTTTTTAAAACTATTTTTTATTTATTTAAATAAGAAACAAGCTTGCTTCACATGTCAATCGCAGCTCCCTCACCCTCCCCTCCCCCCCTACTCAATCTTCATTTCACTCCCCAGGGAAGGTGAGGCCCAACATGGGGAATCTTCAAAGTCTGTCATATCATCTGGAATAGGATCTAGGCCGTCCCCCATGTGTCCAGGCTAAAAGAGCATCCATCCAAGTGGAATGGGCTCCCAAAGTCCATTCTTATGCCAGGAATAAATACTGATCTACTACCCACCTGAGGCTCCATAGATTGTCAAGTCTTCCTCATTGACACCCAAATTTAGGAGGTCTGGATCAGTGCCATGCTGGCCTCTCAGCCATCAGTCTGGAGTCCAAGAGCTTCCCTTTATTAAGGTCAGCTGTCTCTGTGGGTTTCACCAGCCCAGTCTTCATCCCCTGGCTCATCATTTAACTCTCTGCCACTGGGTTCCAGGAGTTCTGTTCAGTGTTTAGCTCTGGATATCTGCCTCTGCTTCCATCAGCCACTGGATGAATGCTCTAGGATGGCATATAAGGTAGTTATTAATCTCATTATCAGTGAAGGGCATTTAAGCTAGCCTCTCCACCACTACTTAGATTTATAGTTGGTGTCAACCTTGTAGATTTCTGGAAATCTCAGTAGTGCCAGATCTCTCCTCAAACTCATAATGACTCCACTGTATATAGTATCTCTCATCTTACTCTCCTCTATTCTTCTGCTGACTCAAACTTCCTGCTCCCCTATGCCCTCCTCTCCCTTCGTCTTCCCCTCCTCTCTTTCTCTCAGCTCCCTCCCCTTCCCCCAATGCTGTCAATCCACTCAGGAGGCCCTGTCCCATTCCCCTTCTCTGGTGTACCATACATATCTCTCTTAAGGTTCTCCCTGTTTCCCAGACTCTCTGGAGGTGGGATTGTTGGCTGATACACCTGCTCCATGTCTAAAATCAATATGTGAGTGAATACATACCCTGTTTGCCTTTTTGTGACTGGGTAATCTCACTCAGGATGATTTCTTCTAGTCTGACGGGCTTGATCTCCAAAATTTACAAAGAAGTCAAGAAACTATTCTCCAAAACACCAAGTAATCCAATTAAAATTGGGGCATGGGACTTAATAGAGAATTCTCAATAGAGGAGTCTGAAATGGCTGATATACAATGAAGAAAGTGGTCAACATCCTTAGCCATGAGGGAAATGAAAATGAAAACAACTCTGAGATGTCATCTTATGCCTTTCAGAATAACTAAAATCAAAAACACCAATGACAGTTTATTCTTGAGAGGATGTGGAGAAAGGAAAACGCTCCTCCACTGCTGGTGGGAATGCCAACTAGTAAAGCCACTTTGGAACTCAGTATGGAGATTCCTCAGGAAAATGGGAATCAGTCTACCACAATATTCAGCAATCCAACCCTTAGGCATATACCAAAAATTTCATATTCATACAACAAGGACATGTGTTCCACTGTGTTCATAACAGCATCATTTATAATAGCTAGAACCTGGAAGCAACCCAGATGCTACTCGAATGAAGAGTGGATAGTGGAAATGTGGTCCCTTTACACACTGGAGTACTACTTACTCAATGGAAAAAAATGGAATCTTGAATAAGCAGGAAATTATGCTTCTTAATGATGGACAAGAACTGCACTTATGTAGATCTCTGCCTTGTTCAATCATTATCAAACAAAATTCTTCTTGTAGTAGATTGTAAATGACACAGAAACCCACAACTGAACGGAATCAGAGACTTCCGAGTACTCAGTCCTAAATGGAGTGTCTTCATTAAACCCTTCTTCTCAGGGATCAGGTAGCTATTAGCAAAAAGAGGGAGAAAAACTAAAAGATCTAGATGTGATGGATAATTTCACGACTAACTTCTAGACACCACAGGAATGGCATACATGTTGAACTAGCAAGGACTGTGGTACACAGCACAGAATCAAGACAGACTGTGTCTGAGCACTGAGAAGGGGAAATCGACATGTGTTGTGAACCCTAACAAAGAAGTTATCTGTAATTGATACTCGCCTGCAAAAGAAAAATAGTTTCCTACAAAGGCATATCATAGGGTATACACTTCAAGGTAGGCACCATGCCCAGGAGAAATTGTCCACTACAATATGCGACCAATGGACTTAAAAATTCATTTTGTTCTATATAATATTGAGGGTATAATTTTGGTCTCATTTTTCATTTTCTTTCTTTTTTTATTATTATTTTTTTTATTTTCCATTTTAAATTTAGATAAGAAACAAGGTTGCTTCACAAGTCAGTTCGAGGTCCCTCTCCCTTTCCCTCCCCTCCTCCCGTGCCCTCCCCCCATCCCCCCCCCCCGTTATCCCCTCATTCCCCCAGGGAGGGTGAGGCCCTCCATGGGGGTGTCCATAGTCTGTCATTTCATATAGGGCAGGGCCTAGACCCTTCCCCAAGAGTTCAGGGTGAGAGTGCACCTCACATTGTTCTATGGGAGTCCAGAGTCCGTGTGTATACTTGGGATGGGTACTGATCTGCTGTCCAAGGCTCAATAGATTACCTAGGCCTCCTCACTGACACCCAGATTCAGGGGGTCTTGATCAGTCCCATGCTGAATTCCAGGCTGATGCCTGGTATTCAAGAGTTAACCTTTGTCTGGTCAGCTGTTTCTGGGGGTTAAACCAGCCCAGTCTTAATCCCTTTGATCATCAGTCCTCCCTCTCTGATACTGGCTTTCTTGAGTTCAGCTCAGTACTTAACCAGCCACTAAATGAAGTTTCTGTTTCCCAGATGAAGTTTCTGTTTCCCAGATCATTTTCTTTTATATTCAGTTATTTGTGTGCTCTTGTTGGTGGTATAGAATTTATGTTTTATTTTTGTTATTTTATATTTTGAAAGAAAGGGCTTGAAGTGAATGGTAGGGAGAATTTGGGTGGAGGAAATATATGATCAGAATATATTGTATGGGAAATCATTTTTATTTTAAAGACCTAATACATAAAATTGAAAACACTTATCTCTGCTTATAAGGACAAGTTTTTGGAAGATGGGAATTATACTGGTTTAATGAAGAAGCAGAAAGCATTTGTCCTCAAGTAACTATGACTGGAATAACTATAGACAATATACTGCATTTATAGCAACAGACACGATTTTCTTCCTGTTGAATGGGCCATAACTAAAATTGCCATCTCTTGGCTAACACCAAAGGTTAAGGGCCACTACTATATGTTTATGGGTATCTTTTACGCTTGTTAATGTTATTGCAAGCATCACAGCAGGGATGTCTGTTGATTGCTTTCCTCCCTTGCCATCTTGATTATCACCTTCCAATATTACAAAAGCTAGTACTTACGGTGGAGACTTTTGGTCAAATACAGGTTGATTGCTCCAAGTTATGTTTGTGAAATGTTTGATGTGTTCAGGAGAAAGGACATGCCTTCACCTTTTAGGGGGCAATAGAGGGCAACAATAAGTAGTAGTATTTTGGAAGGGTTTTTTTGCCTCCCCTGAAAAATAACATGACAGTAATTTTGGATATTGTTTTAATTTAATCTACTTTCTTGTTTGCTTTTATTTTAAATGAACTATGATTCTGAAGAGGTATTATCTTATCACCAAAACTGTCGTTACTTCTTTTAAACAATGTAACTATATTAGTACATAATTACATATGTGTGTATATATGTGCATTTTGTCTAATTTTTTGTAAATATGAAATAATATAACTCTTATTTGTTTTCCAAATCCCTTTGTAGCACAAGTTCTAATTGGTCTTAATAGAAAAACCCAGAATCACATATAGGGGTAAATGTTGAAAGATCAGAGAGACAAAGTAGCAATCCACAGGCACTTCTTACTTTGCTAACTCCTCAGCACTAAAAGAGACTGAGCTACTGTCTCCTCCTGCCTTATATTCCTGTCTTGCCCAGGCATATCACTTCCTGTCTGTCTGTACAGACCTCCAGACCTCTATGGTTAACCAGTGGCTAGCTCCACCCTCTGATCTTCAAGCAAGCTTTATTTGTTAGAGTACAAATAAGATATCACCATACTTCCTTTCTTCTATTTATCCTATTTTCTTAACTTTCTTTCCATATTGTCCTCTATCTCCTTGTCCAGTTATAGATGACACTCAATTTTCCGTTACACATATCTGTATTCTATTTCTGTCTCTGGAACTCCTCCTGTCGCCATGGCTGTTTTTCACTTTGGTAGTATGTGGTTATATACTAACATCTGAAGACCTGACACTAAGTACCACATATAAAACATAGCATGTAGCAGTTTTATTTTTGGTTCGGTGCTGCCTTAATGTTCTCTAGTTCCATCCATTTACCTACCAGCTTCCTGATTTCATTTTTCCTTACAAATGAATGCTTTTTGTAGTGTATCTATTCTACATTTTCATTTTCCACTCAACATTTGATGGAAAATAAAACTATTTCCATTTTATTTCTTCCACATTCACAGGTTTATTGCATAATATTCACTACTTGAAGAATAACACCCAAATAATCCTGTTTGTAAACATTTGGATTTGATGCAAAGACAGATCAGGTAAACCCATATATTTTCCTGTGTAATATTTACTTAAAAAACAAGTAAAATCAAGTGTTATTTAGTATTATAATTTCTATCAAAATTCCAATGTCAATTTATGAACAAGTTGTATGCAGTTAGCCAGGTCTTGCATTGTTGTTTTATTATTCATTAATATATTTCCTCAAGGAGCCTGTGTAGAGACTCAGAAAATTCACAAATATCTCAAAACTTAGGTTACAGAAATAGAAAAGTCACTGCTATAACTTCGGTGACTCATCATTCACGCTGGGGTATAATTATCTTTGGTTATTCATGTACTGTTGATTATCACATGCTCCTATAGCAATCACTTACCTAGTTTCTGTATATCACGTCACTAACCTACCTGGTTTATCACATTATAAGTTGCTCGTTTCATGTGCAGTCTGTCAACTGAAATTAACTACTCAGCAAAATAAAAGACTGATAACTATCGTCGCATTAGCCAAGATATTAAGGCCATCTCCTCATGCAATCTTTCCTACTTGAGGGTTCTTACATTGCTGATGGAGTCTGTTTTCACAAGCCTCTGGAATTGTTATGACATTATTAGTGGTTCTGCTTTCTAAGGTGACATAAATTACATACTGCATGTAAATATGTGAAACACTGAACACAGAGGTATTTTACATTGCATCAGTCACAATCAATGAACCATTGTTGACATGTTATTATTAACCCAAAGTTAAACTGATTTATGACCAAACTCTGATGCTACAAGAACCTCTGCGATTATGAGATGTTTATATATGTATGCATATCTTCGGTAATGAAAATCTCATCAGAAGCACAGGCAGAGAGTGTAGGCTACATGTTCAGGAAACCTCTATTAACAACTCCTACTGTGTGATTTAGTTCTTCCCAGTGGTTGTCAAGAAGCACTGTGAGATATGTGATTCAAGACATCAGCCTGAATCTCGTGTTGCTTTTGCTGGTGCTGTTTGAGATGCATGCTTAAGAGTTACATTTTCTTATCTTATGCTGAGAAAAAACTTGGTAGCAGAAAGCAGCAAAGACAAAGGGTTGTGCTAAAGGGAAGTTTACATGACACAAGTAAAGTTATTTCAAACCTTAGATTCAGTGCTTTCCTGTGAGTTCTATAAGAAATACAAACCAGAACTTACATACAGTTTGTAACCTCTTCAGTGCAGCATTTATGATCAGAACAATAAACTGTATGGTATTACCACATTTATACCAGTATGATCTTAAGTATGTCTATGATCTTGATAAGGTTTTAATGTCAATTTGACACAATTCAAAGTCTCTTATGTAGAGATAATCTCAGAAATACATGTACATATTTGATAGCAAATCTTGTTTATAAATGCATAGAGCATTTTAATATACTGACACTAAGCCTGCTATAGTCCTCCAATGTTTTTGATTGAAGCACTGAAAAAGTAAAAAGAAAACAATATAATATGTGTTTGTTTTGGTTTTCATTTTGTACTCTCTTCTATTTTTCTTACAATAAAAACATCACATCACTTGTTTACTGAATTCACTCAGATATTTGTCTACTACTAAAGTCTATATATCTGATGAACTTCAGTGTGATTTGAATGACTTAATTCAGACTTTACACTTTCACCATTAACAACTTTTTTAAACATTTATCTATGGTTGTTTCCACTTCAGTACCTAGAAAATTGTATTCATTCATCCACCTGAAAAAAAAAAGTACTATAATAGATTTTAAACTAAAAAATAAATTAACCTTGCTTCAACTTCTGTGACTTATATAGATTTAATCCAATGCTTTGACAATAAAATATTTACCTATTCAAGAATATCCCATGAATTATACATTTTTTCATACTTAAAATTATAGAGTAATAGATAATTTATCAGTTTTCTACATAGTAGTTTCCCGAACACACGGAATACATTTTTTGTAGACATGTAAAGAGCTCCAGTATTATCCCATCTCAAAAAGCTTGGCTTCCATCCCTGATGATTTTGACAGTTGTCGGCATGGGTCTTTTTGTCTCAGTGCTGGCCTCTAGGATACTCTTTCCTGTCTAAGACATCAGAGATATGAAAAAAAAAAAAACAATTGAACGCTCAGTTTTGCGGAATTTCAGCAAAGTGGACAAGGATAACAGGATACCTAAGTTGTTCCATACTAGAATCCTTGCTCATCACAGTCACTAAAGCAATTAGTTACAAAACCAAAATTTAAAAAAAATACCATACAGTTGACTATTTCAATTCCTACTAGTTGTTATTGCATTGCTTCAATCTCCTGTTCACTGAGAAGCTCATACATATTTTGTACTTCAATTTCCATTTATCACTGATTAAAAAAACATAATAAATCACAGTATACTACAGAGTCTACACACCCAAAACTTTCCAGAAAATTCGTACATCATTTATTGTCTTTCATAACAAAATGCTTGACATTTCCTGTGATTGCACTGCTGTTTCTAAAAATTTAGTTGCTTTCTGTTCTCTCAAAGCATGAGGGATGTTGAATATATATATATATATATATATATATATGTATATATATATATTTCTAAGCCTGAAGAATTTAAATCCCTTCCAACCTATATTGATAAATTATACTTTTGTGAGAAACTTATCTCGTTTCCATTTTAGAAGGTAATCACTCATGGATTCTAAGTATATCTGTTACATTTTAGATCAAATAAAATAATTGATATGTCCCCAAAGAAGAAGATAAGATAGGGAAATGATAAATGTCTTGAGCTTTATAGATTTCCAGTAGCGTGTAATGAGGATTGACCCAAAGTAAAATAATTAGATCAGAAAAGATTATTTTGATCTATCATGCTCTCACTCTGGCTTCCCAGTTACAAATGAAAGACTGTATTCCTTTCACAGTGCATAAAATAGTCTGAGATATTTACCTCTTTCTTCAGAGCTCATAATTAAGCGGATTCTTGCTAATATAAGCAGAAAGACCTGTTTATAAACTATAGTAGTATATCCCCTACCTGTGGTATCTATAAGTTATTCCTCGCAGAAACTTATGTGGTGAAAATAAAATTTAAAAATAGATTTATATAAATTATAATCAGAAACAGCATATTATTGGAACCAGATTTGACCACTACTAGGAGCCTCCTTGGAACCAGATTTTAAAGGAGATTATTGTAAGTAAGCACATTTGTTTCTTTTAAAAATGAAGACATTCGCCGGGTGTTGGTGGCACATGCCTTTAATCCCAGCAATCAGGAGGCAGAGGAAGGCATATCTCTGTGAGTTAGAGGCCAACCTGGTCTACAGAGCGAGTCCAGAACAGCCTCCAAACAGTACAGAGAAACCATGTCTTGAAAAAAACAAAAAACAAAAAAGAAGACATTTTAAATATATCATTTAGCAATTTTCAACTGTTTAGTTTTCTTTCTTAATTTGTTTTCATGAATGAGTATTACTATCTATGTCTATTGTTCACATAAATGCCTACTTAGATTAATGTAGAATTTTAATATCTCATTTTTATCAGCTTTCTGTTTTTACTTAATATATGCCCCACATTGGTATGTAATAAAAAATTTTAAAGATGCCTTCTGAAATTTTATGTCTGTTGTAGGAAAACACATTTCATAAGAACAATGAACAGTGAACTGTGTTTTCCTTTCTTAGATTTACACAGATATGTTTATGAATTAATTACTAAATTCAAGGTGAGGTTATTTACTAAATCCCTTATTACAAATATAGTAAAATACTTATTCTCATTTTCAAGAATTTATACAATTTGGAATAGGAACTCAGTGGCTTTTAGGACAGCATTAGTTCTTCTCAAATATTAAAACATTTTGTTATTTTATAATTTTCAACTACAGTATATTGACTTGTTTATAGGTTTTTGCTATATTTTTATTGCAATGCTTTCTCAAGTTAACATTTCAGGGTGCTATAAAAATTAAAATATAATTACACAATCTCTCACCATCCATTACAACTCACTAGTCCTTCCATTGCCTCCCTAAAACCATCTGAATTTCGTGATACCTTTGCTTTGATTATACCTTCTATATATCATAAATACATAAGTATATAAATGTAACCTCTGTGCTTGCAATTGACTATTTTTGTATGATTTCATGAATGACCAATTGTGTTTACTTGTCAGGGGTCTTATCTTTGAGGAAGGCTAATTCTTTCTCAGCAGTCGTCAGTTGCCTGTAGTTCTTTGGCTAGAGGCAGATCTTTGTCACATTTCCGCCTTCCACACCAGAGTTTCTACTGTTGTGATCGTTCACGTCTTGTTAGGGAGCCATTTCCAGAGACACAGTATCACAAGTTCCATAAGTCTCTGTTTCTGAAATATTTCATCCCTCTGTTCAGTGATATACCCTTTTGTGCAGGACTCAGATTGTAGATTTATCCATCATAGGGCCTGGGGATGCATCCTTCATCTGTTTCCTGCATTTTGAATAATTATAAAGCTCTACAATGATCTTAAAATGCTTGAGAATATGTTTCAGCATCCCACAGTCTTAATGATTACAATTTTCTAGTAAAATTTTTAAACAATAAATAAAAATATTTTATTATTTAAAATATCATGATGGGCCACTAAGAATTACAAATTTTAATATTTGGATGTTAATTTATGAGAAAAGCTACAAAAAATTCAATATAGGACTTTGGGAATTTATTAATAAATTTGGGTATCCTTTTTTTTTGCTTTTACATTGTCAATCTTCATATTAAATGAATATAGGATATAATGAAAGTGAATATTCAAACATCACTTAGTTTTTTTGTCAGTCCTTTTAAGACAAAGAGAAGGAATTTTTGAATCCCATGCTGTCACATTTGCAAGCACTTCGGTCTGCATGTCACACCTTTCATAAGCAAGAAATGCGAACAGTGTTTTACTTAATATACGTTATCATCAGTGCTATTGTAAATGGGGAGTGAAGGGTTTTATAGGTGTGTGCCTGCATATGCTTGGAAATGTGTGGGTGTAAAAATCACACATCAGTACTGGGAGTCTTTATTATTCTTTCTCAACATTAGTTTTCATAAATGGGTCATTGAAAATGGACTTCATTGATTAGCAAAAGACAGCAAGTCCCAGGGAATGTCTGTGTCTCCCTCTCAAGGCAGGCAAGGATACAGGTATAGGACAATAAAGCAAGATAGCCCCACAGATATACAGCAGCATCAGAGAACTTAAAACTGTCCATTATGTGAATTAGAGCGGGGTAACTCATGCTTTTGGGACAAATACATTTCTAACGAAGTCTTACCCGTGGCTTTCTGATTTATTTAGATCCTGTTACGTTTGAAGGATCCCTCTCTCTCTTTCTCTCTGTCTCTCTCTCTCTCTCTCTGTGTGTGTGTGTGTTTGTGTGTGTGTGTGTGTTTGTGTGTGTGTGTGTGTGTTTAATTATGCTTAAGAGGCCAAGAATTTGAACAAAGTGATAAAAACCATACACTATTTAAGAAATCCTTCCTTTATTGGCTGCTGAGAGATGTGATTTTAATTTTCAACTTGCCATCATAATTCCTCAATTTCAGTTCAATCTTTCGATTTTAAAACATAACTCCTTTGACTTATCAATGATATTATTAATATCACACAAACTGGGGGTACATGGTGTTCAAAAACGTGATATAAATTATGTTGTATTTCCATTTGCCTAACAATTACACCTTCGTTTCCTAAATGAGGCATCGTCAGATGGTAAAAATAAAAGAAGAGTGACAAGTTTTCTAATTGCCTGAAATATTAAAGTGTTTACAAAGTGATCATATTGTTTGCTGTGTTTTCCTCTCTCCTTCACATATCACAACTGGTTCTATTCTAACTTGTAAAAAACCATCTATCAACTGTATATTGTAGCAAAATGTCTATGGTTGTTGGCATCCTCCCACTTCAGATCAAAATGTTTATTTCAAATGACCTCCAAAAATCCTCTCTTCCGGTCAATCAAAGCCAATTTCTCTAAAAGGGAAAAAAAACGGTAAGTAGCCATAAATACAAGGGAAGAGAGGAGAGTGGTAATATAATAAGAAGAATATATACAAAGTCATAAGGTATCATACAATTATCTACCTAAAATAGATATAAGACACACATGGCAGCACATAAACACATGTATATTATTTCAATGAAAATTTGCCATCTAGAATAATAATTCTCCGTTTAAGAATGTTGGACCATTTAAGGAAAACTCAACACCAACTGTGAGAACTTTCCTCTTGAGTTGTTGATTAGTCCTGTCCAAGAGACTTCCAAAGGATTATAGTCTATTACTGTTCTGTTGATTGCCCCCACAGAAGTAGAAGTTAAGTCCCTCTCTAAAGACACCATATGGTTCAGACATACGACCAAGAAGACCCTTAATCTGGATCTTGCTTTGAAACCTCATCTCTGAGAACTAGATTTCCTGCTTTAAAAACAATATGCCTTGAAAACCGCCAAAGGAGGGAAACAATCTGCAATCCTACCCAGCTATGCCACCTCTGAATCACAACCACAATCAACATGGCAGAATAAGACAAACAATGCAATAGTGGCCTTCATACCCTCAAGGTTATCCACAATTCTGTAAATGAATCCATGTCCATTCAACAATAGAGAAATAGCATCTAGCACTGTAAACCTAAACAAACACCCAGAGTTAGTGAAGTGATAGATCATGGAAGAGAGCCTTCAACTATCATTTAATTAAATCAAACAGTCTGCCTATCTTCTTTCCGAATAATTTCCCTTATACACACAGGCAAGTGAAGCCCTTAGCCTTCATCAGGAAACATTTTTAACAATGATCTGAGATCATTACAGAAAAGCTTATTCAATAAAAATCAAGAGTTGCGGAACTGAGTATTAACTAATGCATCTAAGATATACTCCCACACTGAATGTTGATGGATCATTGTGGAAAAGGGTGTGGAAAATAAGATCTCAAGAATAATGGAGCTTTCTGTGAGATATTGTCTATTACAAATAACCAAGTCTACAGCAATGAAATCTCACCAACATGATAACCTTAGCATGTTTTGAATAGGTACAAAACTAACACATTAAACTTCAACGTGGAAACACTGGGAGGCCTAAACATTCTATTAAAAAAACGTAAAAGCGACTAAAGAATGATGGCTTCTTCTTTTATAATTAAATATTTTATTTAAATTATAAGCAAGCATGCTTCATATGTCAATCCCAGCTCCCTCTCCCTCCCCTCCTCCTTTGCCCCCTTTTCAACCCTTCCACAAATGCCCCACCCAATCCCCACTCCACTATCCATGGAGGGTGAGCCCTTTATGTATGATCATCAAAGTCTGTCATATCATCCAGGGCAGAGTCTGGGGCCTCCCCCATGTGTCCAAAAACAAAAAATAAACAAACAAAATAAAGAATACTGGCTTCAAGATGTTAGGAGAAATAGTCTTCTCCAGGAAAGAACACACTAACTGATTATCTAATACCAAATTGTCAGTGCCCAAAACATATTGACAAATAAAATTATAAACATAGAGGAGTATTTACTTATGCACTTGAGAATGGAAATGTGTGCACGCGTGTGTGTGTGTGTGTGTGTGTGTGTGTGTGTGTGTGTGTGTGTGTAAGTAAAAACTATTAAAAATAAGAGTGGATGTTTTTGAAGGCAAAGTTAGTGTGGGCATCCAATGGAGCAATTGAAAGGAAAATAGGGAAGGAGTAAAAATATATTTACAGAACTAGTTGAGTAAAGCATTTAAAAATATATCAGTATAAATAGCAAAAAAGACATATTCTTATCTTGTATAATATGACTACAATTTAGATGCTATTCAGATGAGATTGGGTCATGTGTAGAAAAGGTACATCATGTTATTATAGAGAATTCTTGACTATCAATTGCCCCACTATGAAAAATGTCATTAAACCATGACATTCTGCAAAATAAAATTAAATAAACAAGAAAAACAACATCAAAAATGTTATTTCTGAACAGAGGTAGAGGATAAACTATGTGCAGTAGAGGTCACATTTATTTATCATGGAAAGAGCAGTGCTGCTAACAACAATAGAAGGAAGTCAGATACGGATTCATGACAGAAAGCTCATTACATAACTATAGCTCATGAAATCAATTTTCCCTGCTAATTATTGTGCTCATTTGTAAGACCCCAATCTGATGGTGGCACTGTTTCTTGTCCCACAGTCAGGTCCTGCATGAATGTTGTAAACTCCAGTTTTGATAACTATCCACTGGGTCTTTCTATCTGCTGTTTGATATTTATCATCTTACTTTTGCCTGCTACATATTTAATAAACTCATTCATTCAAAACTGAAATTATTAATATCATAGATCATTCTCCAGAACACATAGAGAGCTATTTATCAACCTCTCCACTCAGTCTTTTGAAAATTACTCCTCACTATTAGAAATTGTAATTATTTGTATAGACTCAAAATAACAAAGCTCACTTTTATTACAGAAATGGCCACAGTGGAAACTATGTCTGTGAAAATTCTATCTTATAGTAAATTCTGCCATGTTTCTCATCATTAGAGCATGTGAAGAATAACTGGTTCATGCAATGATAGATTGATGCTTCTATAAATGGTATAGTGACAACACCATGAATTTTATGATGAATTTTGTTATAAAATTAGACATTTACACATGATAAAGCAAAGGATGTAGCAAGTTAAAACTATCAGATACAAGGAAAATATAATAATATTTAAGATCTATAATATCTTATTTCAAACAAAAATACACAGGGGCAGGAGAGAGGGGTGACTGGGAGGACAAGAGGGAGGGTAAACTGTACATAAATAAATGTACGTAAATAAATAAACAAATAAAGGAAATAAGCATGTGTGATATTATATTAAACAAGGTAGCGAATAAATTTTATAATGTTTTTCACATACTAACTCAGTTACTATTTAACACAGTATAATTTAAAGTAACAGAGATTTCCAAATAGTTATGTATTTGAGGTGTTTTGTAATTCTTTATTGTGTTTCTATGTATTATTGACATTACAAACATTGGTTTCTCCAAATAGCTTCATTTAATGGATAAACCTATGTGTGTGTTTGTGTTTGCTGAGATACAGACACAAAGGAACACATTAATAAATATGATATTGATATTAGTATAATTATTCATACTAACACATTGATGACACCAATTTTCATTTTTAATAATTCTATTATGTAGAATCATAAATATGTTTTAACATTACTATTAATTCTTTTCTTTAT
Organism: Mesocricetus auratus; assembly: GCF_017639785.1. Lineage (NCBI taxonomy): Eukaryota > Metazoa > Chordata > Mammalia > Rodentia > Cricetidae > Mesocricetus > Mesocricetus auratus. Next base: position 11,218,653 of record NW_024429180.1, on the reverse strand, counting down.
AAAACATTTTATGCTTTCAAATTAAAATTCTTTTATACCTTAAATATAGATAACATTTTAGAAATATTTTCTCTGCACCCCAATATATTATTGTTTGGAATATGATTTTCTTAATGTGCAGTGTATCACTCTATACATTAATGTTTCACAAGATACAAAGAGAGATTCAGAATTTAATTTTTAGATTAAATTAAATTGATTAGCAGAAACTTGGTGATAACTATCAAGAAAAATTCCACAGGAACATACCCCTAAAGTGCATACTCACAGGTCACGTGAATGCATCTTAAAACTACCAATCAATTAATTAATTTATTCATTCACATAAATGTGAATATGTTAAATTGGGTTCAATTGACAGCATTTCATTTGATGAAAAGAATAGGGACTTAGATGAAAAAGACTTAAGACATAAGAAGATAATTGATGAGTACAGACAAATAACCAATTAAAAGGTCCAGATATCAGACAGTAATGCCAGTTGATATTCCAAAATTAATCTTATGCATTAATAATTAGTGTAAAATATGCATTATTAAATTAATCTAATGTCATAATAATGTCGGGAAATATTCCCCTGATGTTTTTTTTTCTTTTTTTTTTTATTAATTTTTTTTATTTTCCATTTTAAATTTAGATAAGAAACAAGGTTGCTTCACAAGTCAGTACGAGGTCCCTCTCCCTTTCCCTCCCCTCCTCCCGTGCCCTCCCCCCCATCCCCCCCCGTTATCCCCTCTTTCCCCCAGGGAGGGTGAGGCCCTCCATGGGGGTGTCCATAGTCTGTCATTTCATATAGGGCAGGGCCTAGACCCTTCCCCAAGAGTTCAGGGTGAGAGTGCACCTCACATTGTTCTATGGGGGTCCAGAGACCGTGTGTATACTTGGGATGGGTACTGATCTGCTGTCCAAGGCTCAATAGATTACCTAGGCCTCCTCACTGACACCCAGATTCAGGGGGTCTTGATCAGTCCCATGCTGGATTCCCAGGCTGATGCCTGGGATTCAAGAGTTAACCTTTGTCTGGTCAGCTGTTTCTGGGGGTTCAACCAGCCCAGTCTTAATCCCTTTGATCATCAGTCCTCCCTCTCTGATACTGGCTTTCTTGAGTTCAGCTCAGTACTTAACCAGCCAGTAAATGAAGTTTCTGTTTCCCAGACTCTCTGGCAATAGGATTGTAGGCTGGCACTCCCCAGATCTATGTCTAAAATCCATATATGAGAGAGTACATGCCATGTTTCTCTTTTGTGACCGGGTTACCTCACTCAGGATGGTTTCTTCTAGTGTCATCCATTTGCCTGCGAATCTCATGATTCCATTATTTTTTTCTGCTGAATAGTACTCCATTGTGTAGATGTACCACATTTTCTCTATCCATTCTTCGGGTGAGGGACATCTAGGTTGCTTCCAAGTTCTGGCTATTACAAATAAAGCTGCTATGAACATAGTGGAACAGACATCTTTGTTATATGAATGGGCATCTTTTGGATATATGCCTAAGAGTGCAGTTGCTGGGTCTTGTGGTAGGTTTATTCCCATTTTTCTGAGGAATCTCCATACTGCTTTCCAAAGTGGCTGAACCAGTTGGCACTCCCACCAGCAATGGAGGAGTGTTCCCCTTTCACCACATCCTCTCCAGCATAAATTGTCATTGGTGTTTTTGATTTTAGCCATTCTGACAGGAGTGAGATGGTATCTCAGAGTTGCTTTGATTTGCATTTCCCGGATGGCTAAGGATGTTGAGCACTTTCTCAAGTGCCTCTCAGCCATTTTAGACTCCTCTATTGAAAACTCTCTATTTAGTTCTGCAGCCCACTTCTTAATTGGGTCCTTTGCTGTTTTGGAGACTTGCTTCTTGAGTTCTTTGTAAATTTTGGAGATCAACCCTCTGTCAGATGTGGGATTAGTGAATATTTTTTCCCATTCTGTGGGCTGCCTTTTTGTCTTGCTGACTGTGTCCTTTGCCTTACAGAAGCTTCTCAGTTTCAGTAGGTCCCATTTATTAATTGTTGATCTCACTGTCTGTGCTACTGGTGTTATGTTCAGGAAGCTGTCTCCTGTACCAATTCTTTCAAGGGTACCACCCACTTTCTCTTCTAAGAGGTTCAGTGTGGCTGGATTTATGTTGAGGTCTTTGATCCATTTGGACTTAAGTTTTGTGCATGGCGATAAACATGGATCGATCCACATTTTTCTACATGCCAGTCTCCAATTATGCCAGCACCATTTGTTGAAGATGCTTTCTTTATTCCATTTTATATTTTTAGCTTCTTTGTCAAAGATCAGATGTTCGTACGTGTGTGGGTTAATACCCGGATTTTCAATTCGATTCCATTGGTCTGCCTGTCTATTTTTGTGCCAATACCAAGCTGTTTTCAGGACTATAGCTCTATAATAGAGCTTGAGGTCAGGGATAGTGATGCCTCTGGACGTTGCCTTGTTGAACAGGGTTGTTTTGGTTATCCTGGGTCTTTTGTTTTTCCATACAAAATTGATTATTGTTCTTTCAAGGTCTGTGAAGAATTGTGCTGGGATTTTAATGGGGATAGCATTGAATCTGTAGATTGCTTTTGGCAGGATTGCCATTTTTACTACATTGATCCTACCTATCCAAGAGCATGGGAGATCTTTCCATTTTCTGAGGGCTTCTTTAATTTCTTTCTTTAAAGATTCAAAGTTCTTACGATACAGGTCTTTCACTTGTTTGGTTAGCGTTACCCCAAGGTATTTTATGTTGTTTGTGGCAATTGTAAAGGGTGATGTTTCTCTGATTTCTCTTTCAGCCCTTTTATCATCTGTATATAGTAGGGCTACTGACTTTCTTGAGTTGATCTTGTAACCTGCCACTTTGCTGAAGTTGTTAATCAGCTGTAAGAGTTCCCTGGTAGAGTTCTTTGGGTCACTGATATAAACTATCATATCGTCTGCAAACAGTGAAAGTGTTATAGGTCACCTCTGTCAAGTTTCAAATGCAGGACAGTGGTGATATCTTGCTTGGGCAAATAAAGTCTCTCCTAAGGTCAGAAAATGGAGCTTGCCATGAGATAACTAAAGTTCTGCAGGTCAATAGGCTATCAACAGGGAGAAACAGGAACTTTGTCTCTTGTCTGCTGAGATGCTAAAGACTTAATCTGTGATTGTGACTTGCTCCTCTCTGTTTTCTCAACATTTCCTTCTATATCTGTCTCTGGGTTTTCACTGATTATACAAATTAAAAACTCCATTTACATTTTGGTGCCCAGCTTGGGGCATGAACCTGAGACCCTGAGATTTAGAGTCTCATGTTCCATAAACTAAGCAGGCCAGGCTGAGGTACCTACTTAGCATATCAATGCTGGACCCAGCACCCAGGTTCTAACAACATCCTCAATCCCTTCTGGTTACAGGGTGTAGCTGCCATACCTTACCCTCTACCCTGAACATTCAAGCTAAAGGGCTGGGGTGTCCTTCCCCCATAGCCTCGCCCTTAAATAATCCTCACATTGCAGTTAACTGCCCCTTTTGGAAATTTGACCTCCTGGCTGCTGCCCCTGGTTCCCCTCTCCATTCTTCATCCCCTTCCCCTCTCTCACATGACACAGCTCTTCCTGGTCATGTCAAATCTGGAATCTCCCAAATGTCCTAGCCTCTGATTATGCTTTCCCATTCATCTACAATAAACTTGTTCCTCCACTCTACCTAGAAGCAGGCATGCCCTTTCCTTTCCTTTCCATTTTATTTGTTTTATTCCATGCAAACATTAAGGAAACATAAATTCTCTGTGAAAATACCTGAAGTTAACTAGTAATTTAATATTTAATCTAGTTAACTGACATAAATATATAAATACAAATACACACAAAGAAATAACAAAACAAACAACAACAAAACAAGGAGTTAACGCCACAGATCAGACATGACAGAATTATGAATCTTTGCCTGGGTCTTTGAGGCTTTTATTATAGATTAAGGAGGAGCACGGTTCCTGCTACCATTTCTGCCAAATTTGGGCTGCTGCTGGATTCTGTAATAAATAATAATACAACTTAAAGATATGTATGTGTTCACTGGAAGCAACGAAGAAGTGAGGGAATAAAGATTGGGCTAACCTGGAGAAGGTGAGTGCTGCAGTAAGATAATGTAGCACATGAGTATATAAAGAGGAAAAGGACTAAATTTAATATAATGAAAGAAATTTGGGCTATTATGTATCATATTAATCAATAGAGTCATTTCAAGAAATAAATCCTGCAGATATGAATTATAATATTCTTGATGGTGAGACAGGATTTAATTTGTAAAACTTTACTTTTTATTTATTCATCTTTCTTTCTTTTAGATTCAGTTGATAGATCTAGTGTTTTTTTTTAAAAAGACACCATTTCTGTGTAACTTTCAAAATCTCATAAGAAAATTGTGGTGTCTTCTATGGGTTTAGAAATATTTTTGCTTAATAAAATATGCAGTCTTATCCAGACATGAAAACCTTCAACCAAAAAGAACAGCATTTCTGAGTTAGCCTAAGATTACAAGAGTGCTATGCAAATGTTGTATTTAATAAACAACTCTCTAATAAGAAATAAGTGGAAAACTAGTGAGCTACATAGGCCAGTAAAGTCTTGAATATTATAGAAAAAAAGTGGAGGAGGAATTAAGTATTTATTTGATATATGGAACAGCTGTCAGTTTCCATATCCTAAGAAGAGCTGTAAAACTCAACTGAACACCATGGCAATACTGGGTCTATTCTTTGGGCCAGGATACCTAGAAAGGAAAAGTATACATTTTTATTTTATATTTAAATTAGGTACAAGGTTGCTTCACATGTCAATCACAGCTCCCTCTCCCTCCCCTTCTCCATGCCCTCCCACCAGTCCCCCAGGACCCCCCAATCCTCACTCCATTCCTCAGGGAGGATGAGATACTCCATGGGCGATATCCAGAGTCTCTCACGTCATTCAGGGCAAGGCCTATGCTATGCCCTCCCTCAAGAGTCCAGGCTGAGAAAGCATTTCTTCATTGTAGGATGGGTCTCCAAAGTCCACTTGTATGCCAGGGATAAATACTGATCTACTACCCAAGGCCCCATAGATGGCTGAGTCCTCCTCACTGACACCCACATTCAGTGGCCTGGATCAGTCCCATGCTGGCCTCCCAGCCATCAGTCTGGGGTTCAAGAGCTATTTTTAAGTGAGCTACTGTTCCTTGAGGTAGTACCTCAGTGGGTCCCTGAGCTACCTTACTAAGTTAACTCAGTAAATTCCATTCATTATGATAAAAAATCCTCCTGATTTTGGAGACTTTTATTGAGTATTTTTTAGTACTGAAGTCATCCAAGTTGTGATGGTAGGAGCATATTGTGAAAGACACCACAGACTTTCAAACAGGACATGGAAAATCTAGCTGTTTTAACCTGGAGTTTTCCCTCCAATGGTTAGATTCCATAGTGTTTGAAGATGCTATGCAAGCTGAGTGAAGAGAAAGCATAGCTCTGTTAATATTTTGTAAGCACAGGAAACCATCAAATAGTCTGGGAAAAGAGGCCCTGTTGGTACTCTGGTAATTGGGCATAAAGTTTACTTTATGAATTGTCACTCATGCCTAGAACCCTAAACCTTGCTAGGATCTTGTGACTGGAAAGTCATAATACCTAGATTGGTAGATGCTACCATTGTTTGCTAAGATTGCACAGTGCCATATTAGATTCTAAATATGTATCTCTGCATCTGTAGATTAGTGTCAATTTCAGTACTTTTAAGAGAATCCCTTTTGTCATGGGAAGCAATTAGTTGAGACACAGCTAGTTAAAGAGCAGAGAAAGGACAGTGTATTGTTTAGCTGTAAATATATGATAGATATATTGCTTGTACCTATCTACTAAGCGATTGAACAAAGAGAACAACACAAACGTTCTAAGAGTCAGAGGTGGTGCTATGAACCAGAGTCTTCCTTACAAGACCCTTCACCTCATCAACTCACAGGAGCTGTTTTAACCTGCAAACAGCTATGCTTTCTTGGTGAGTCACTATGGGCAAGTGATAGCTACTGTGTGAAAATTTCTTTCCTCTAGTTATGTCGGCTCTGGTAGGTCGTCTGCTGTCTAATATATTTCCAAAAACCCATGTGCATATAGATATCACTATCTGGACTCAGAGTAATTGGGAGGGAACATTTTGGGAGAAGGTTTGCAGGAGGAGTTTAAAGTGGCTAGTGTTAAGAGAAGCTTTTTCTTGCTAGCCGCTTTGGTATATCCCCTGCCAGCTGCCTGGGCTCTGCCGCTTTCTAGTCCCAAATTAACACACAAGACGCTGTATTAATTATGAAGCTGTTGGCCTTGCTTGTTTCTTACTGGCTAGCTCTGACTTAAGTAATTACCCCATAATTGTTAATCTAAGTATGTCTCTTACTGGAGAATAGTTCTGGGCTTCCTACCCTATGGCGTCACATGTTGACTCTCCTGTGTTTTCTCCTTCCCAGAATCCTCCTGGACTCCTAGCCCCACCTATCTAGATTCCTATTGGCCAGGAGTAGTTTACTGAGATATACACAGGACTTCCCCAACAGGCTGGTTATTGCATTCATGAAATTTTCGAAGATGAATAAAAAGTCTGAAATAAAATCTAAAGTGCTCTATGCAGTAGGTATGACCCAGAGATTGACAGTATAAAAGAGAAGTGTATCTGTGGAAAGATATAAAATTAGTTCAACTTCTCTATTTACTATGTGATAATGTGTTCTCAATAGTATATGGCTGTATGCTGTATACATGCTTGTCTATTTTCCAGAAGTTTTCACTCAGCCCCTGAAAAAAATAGCTTTGTATGTATTAAAATTGAATTCTTTTGTCAGTCTTAGATGCTGAAATCTAGATTAAGAACATAAATTCATTTTTGATATAGTAATGGCAGTATATTATGTCCATGTGTATTAACTGTCTTCATATGAAATTGTTTTAGAAAATCATAACTAAATATTGTTCCCTAATCCCAGTATCACAAAGTGTTCACTAGTAGGAGATATTTCAAGTCTACTTTCTCAAAAGTTGTATTCAGTAGACTGTGGATCTTTGTAAGACTGAATATCTATACACTTAAAGCAAACATTTTAAAAGTATGAGTAGTAAAATTTAGTACTTTGAGCTATGATGTTCTTAAAACAGTTTAATGTGTTCTTAACCAGAGAATGAAAGATTCTGTTTTCAAACCACCAGAATATTGTCTGTCTGTCTTATTGAGGGATTTTTTGATTTTGAAAAGAGTTAATGAATGTGTCAGTCACTGAAATACACTGTTCAGACAAAACAAATTAAATTTTAAACCTCAACCACTATCAGTCTTTGACAAGCCAGTGACATAACAGTATTGAGGCTCTGATCTCAACTGAGCTGTGGAATAATTCATTGTTTCCTCTTCTTAAAAAATGAACACTTTATACTTGTCTTTTCCTTCATTGAATCATGTGCATCTATAGAAATATTCAGGTAAAATAAATAGAGATACAAAGAAAATATACAGCATAAATTACACCAACAATCTACTTTTTGAAGTGCATGGGAGAACACTCTTATGGGTGATTTTGAACAGTTCATTTGTAAAATAGCTATCTCCCCAAACAGTTATTTATCAGGTTATAATTTCCAACAAACACGTGATGGTTAAATTAAAAATTAACAAATAAAAACTCATTTATAACATTTAAACATAATCATAAAAGCAATTCCTGCTTATCCATTATTAAAAAACACTTGCTTTGTAACCACACTGATGAAGTACCACAGAGGTTTACCTTTATAGTTTAAAAACTGGGCATGTTTAACATAGTAAGGACATATTTTAGGAAGAAAATGAAAACAGTCCTCAACTTAACAATTCTGTTTTCTTATAGGTTCCATACTAGAAAATATATTGACATGAAAACAAATAAAACAAATTTCATACATATTTTATTATATGCACACAAAACTTCAAAAATAAATCATAGATATAAAGGTCAAAACAAATATAAAGTGCAAAAAATTTCACTGTGTATTATTGGTGATGTCCATTAATTTATAGATACTGTTAGGACAAATACTTAAGGAGTACATAGAATATAAATAATATTGAGATCTGGCTAGCAGTAAATGCTAATTTCCAGAATATAACATGAGAGAATAAGAAATAAAGAGAGGAGAAGAAAGGGAATGGAGGGAATGCAGGAGGAGAAACATTGAACTTAATATTGAATAAATGAATAAAACACTTAACTATTAAAGATTCTGCAAGAAAAAGAAGGAAAAGATTAATGGAGCTGAAGGTTGGGCAGGTCTGATGAAAAATCAACATGTCTGTTTCCTCTTAGTGTGGTGTCTACTACTTACTGAATACAAGTTGTGCAACCAACATGCATTTCAGTTATTAAGGGCATAAGAAACACACACACACACACACACACACACACACACACACAGCCCAACAACACAAAATCCTCTTTGCTAACACCTAATAAATGACTTTTTTTTCATTTATTGAAGTCCAAGTATATGACAAGATACCAGAAGAGTGAATTTTAACTGAGGAGATGAGACATGGCTCGATGGTTAACTGTTCCAAGGGACTAAATTTGGGTTTCCAGCACTCACACAGGTGCTTCCTCTAGGTCACTTATTATTCCCCTTGCAGGGAATTCAATGTCCTCTCCTGGCCTCCCAGAGAAGCATGCACACATGTGGCATTGATACATGCACTCATGCAAGCACAATATACACACAGAATAATATAAGTGAATCACATACAATGGTGAAATGATGCAATGGATATAAGCTCTAGCTATGCATACTGGATGATTTGATTTTGATCCTCTGAACTAATGTTATGGCAGAAAGAGGAAAGAAACTTAGCAATGTTGTCCTCATATGTCCACATGTGTACCACAGAATACATGTCAACACATACACATCACAATGGCCAACCATACGCATACAAACCAATAAATGACCATTTCATTTACAATTAACATATATATAAGCACAAATAAATGTACACACACATATATAATAAAATCTATATAAATTGCACAAAAAACTATGTACACTGTTTTCGCTGTAAGGAAATATAGCAGAGAGCTTTATTAAATAATTTTATTTAAAAAAATTTGAGTCCTGAAAGCCCACAGTCAAGCTGTTATGAATGCTACAATGTCTCATAAGGACACACTATCTGAAGGATTTATGACTTCTCCCTGTATGCTCATGTAGCAGAAGTATTATATATCTATTTATAAGGACATTAATATTAATCTTTGTCATCTAACCTCATTTTGCTACAATTTTGATGGGGAGTTCAACATGTCCATTAGGAAGAGACAGGGAAGACATATTCAAAACGTCGTAAGAACAATGAAATGTTTAATGTTCATTTGATAGTAGTTAAATATTTTTAAAAAATGATGATCTACCTCAAATATGTCAGCATTCTCAGCATGATTTTGTAATGATTGCTTTTAAACACTGGGAGCAGGAGGTATCCTAGAAGGCCCAGAAAATAGAAAAAGAAAATGAACAGGAAGTAGGAACCACATTTAGATGGGAGACAGTAGCCTACAATGATGTGAAGAGGAAAAGGGGAATATAATGGCCTTTCACTTGGGAGGGTTGAGGGTGATGGAAGTAGAGACAAAGTAAAGATAGGTTTAAAAAATCATAGGGAAGCATACATGTAAGCTTTCTTATGGTATGTGATAGTGATAAGATTACTTACAAACTGATAAATCTATGTGTATATGTGTATAAGCACTTATGTATGTACCTTTTCTCAAATAGTTATAACACATGGAGTCATGTTGTTCCCCCCAAGTGCTGTGTACTGTATAACAATATTACCCATATCAGGCATTGGAAACCTACTTGGAGTTAGTGAAAAGAGAAAGACTGTCCAAACCCAGTGTTGTCCTTGATTGCCTTCTTGAACTGGAACAAAAGATACTGTTCCCTGTCCTGGAAGACAACACAACCTTTGGACACAGAAATGAGAGGAAAAAGATGGAAGTGACATGCATATTCAAGTTAAGTTCTACATGGCCCTACCCATAGAATCAGTTTCTTCCGTGGAAGACCACCTATGTAGTTTGTGAAATGCCACTTGTTCATGGTATTTGTATGTTCATATGAGCAAAGTTAAAAGAAGGTTATACATACATGTGTATAAGCCCTAGAGACAAGTCTCTGGAAGCCCTGAACAAGATTATTTAGATTAGGTTAGCTAAATTTTAACAGACACTTTTATTTGAAGTGGCAAGAATCTAGACATATAGATTATTCAGAGAGCAAGAAATACCAGGTTACCTGGGTAAAAGCACCCATCTGTATCAGCTTTCTCAATAAGAATACGATGTGACCAGACACACTAAGATCCTGTGCCAGGACTTCCAAACTATGTTAGACTACTTCAGTTTGAAACTGCAAGTTAAAACTAACTCTTCTTTCTTCAAGTTGTCACTTTCAGGATAGAAGGTCACAGCAGCAAGACAAATGGCTAATACTATCATCAAAGCAAAGCAATGAAACTAAGTAGATACTCCATCATATCCCAAAGAGAAGGAGTCTTACAGGAAAGCATGTCAACAAATTCAGTTAAATAATTTTATTTCAGCATTATATTGTAATTAAGGCAACAATCCATACTATTTAGATAGAAGGAAATTTGTATAAATATATGGGGTTTTAAAATTAGATTTATTCCCTTACTGTTTCCCAGACTCTCTGGCAGTGGGATTGTAGGCTGGCACTCCCCTGATCCATGTCTAAAATCCATATATGGGTGAGTACATACAATGTTTGTCTTTTTGTGATTGGGTTACCTCACTCAAGATGGTTTCTTCTAGTGCCGTCCATTTGCCTGTAAATTTCAAGGTTCCATTGTTTTTTCTTCCTCTGAACAGTATTCCATTGTGTAAATGTAACACATTTTCTCTATCTACACATCAGTTAAGGGACATCCAGGTTGCCTCCAGGTTCTGGCTATTACAAATAATGATGTTATGAACATAGTTTAACAGTTGTACTTATTGTATAAATGTGCAACTTTTGGATATATGCCTAAGAGAAAATTTCTGGGTCTTATGGTACACTGATTCCCATTTTCCTGAAGAATCTCCATATTGATTTCCAAAGTAGCTGTACAACTTGGCACTCCCACCAGCAGTGGAGGAGTGTTCCCCTTTCTCCACATCCTCCCCAGCCTAACCCATCATTGGTGTTTTTGTTTTCACCATTCTGATAGGAGTAAGATGGTATCTCATACTTGTTTCGATTTGAATTCCCCTAATGGCTAAGTATGTTGAGCACTTTCTTAAGCCATTTTAGACTCTTCTATTGAGATTTCTCTATTTAGTTCTGTACCCCAATTTTAATTGGATTCTTTGGTGTTTTGGAGACATGCTTCTTGAGTTCTTTATAAATTTTGGAGATCAACCCTCTGTCAGATCGGGGTTAGTGAATATCCTTTCCCAATCTGTGAGTTGCCTTTTTGTCTTTTTGATTGTGTCCTTTCCCTTTCAGAAGTTTCTCAGTTTCAGGAGGTACCATTTATTAATTGTTGATCTCAGTGTGTATGCTACTGGTGTTATGTTCAGAAAGGAGTTTCCTGTAACAGTTTTATCAAGGGTACCTCCCACTGTCTCTTCTAAGAGTTTCAGTGTTTCTGGATTTAAGAGAAGTGGAATGGGGCAAGATCTCCCGAGTAGATTGAGAACATGGGGGGAAGGAAGAGGGAGCAGGGAAAAAGAGAGAGGTGAAGAGGAGGGAAGAGGAGGACATGGGGCAACACGAAGGTTGAGTCAGGGGTAGAATGGGAGAGCAGAATGAGAGATACCATAATAGAGGGAGCCATTATAGGTTTGAGGAGAGATCTGGCCCCAATGAGATTTCCAGAGATCTACAAAGATGATGCCATCTGCAATAGTGGAGAGGTTACCTTTAATGGGATTGACATATGAAGCAAGTTTGTTTCTAATTTAAATAAAAAAGGATAAAAATAGTTTTATGTCTTTGTTGTCTTTATTGACTGATACCTTATTACTCAACTTGATATACAGAGTTTGTAAATAAATTTCCCTACTGAGCCTTCCTAGGTTGGACTAGAAATAAGTAGTATATCTCTTCCTGTGTTTGAAATGCACTTTTCTTTATCATTTTCTTTATCATTGACTCCTCTATAAGTGAAACAAATATTTGTGAGTGTTCCCTATTGACTACAATGTAGGTGTCTTTTCATTAATTAACCATCCCATCTTATGTAATATATTTTATCACTTCAGTGTAGTGTTCATTTCTCCAGAAATGTCATGCTGTAAATGTGATCTCATCTGCTCTTCCTTGCATTCTTGGAAAGTGGCTCATCTCTCATCAGCCATACTGAACACCAGTTTCTGTCTAGTATCCTCAAAGACATGAAAGAGAACAACAGGCTCAAAAACAGAGCTCACTGTCTCCCTGAATATCTAAATATTAAGAATTATGTTGGCAAATAATTTAAGACATTCTACAAAAGTCATCTGAATCAAGGAGTCAGCTAAACAGCAGCACTGCATTATTGATGCTTATTCAACCTAATTCAACTGACAAAACCTGCTCTCCATTGGATTCTTGTATGTCTTTGTCATTAGGAAGTTGTACAACTTGATACTGTAAAAGAGGCTGTAACTGAATAAGAAGGATCCAATGTTTAATGAATAAGACTTCTTAAATTTATATTGCTTAACTATATGGTTTCCTTTGTGCACCTAATCAGTCATATCCCTGCATCGCTTTATTAATGTTCAATTCTGTATTAGTTTTCTAAATGAACTTTATGCCACAAAAGGAATTTTTATCGATTTTATTTTCCATTAAAATCTTATGTTTTCACTGTCATCCGGGACTATCTCCATTACATCTGAAAGGACAATGGCTTTGAGAAGCGCCACAAAAACATGTCTGCACACCTGTACCCATTATGGATGGGGAACACGGCGAGGGGTGGGGGGCAGTGTGACCTGGGAAGAAGAGAGGGGTGAAGAGGAAGAGAGTCGGTCATGGGGGAACAGGAAGTTGAGGGGGTGGGGGTAGAATAGGGGGAAGAGGGAATCATAGGATCGAAGACAGATCAGGCACCAGAGTGACCTCGAGTGATCTAAAGGTATAACATCAATTGGCAAGCTAAGCAATAGTGGAAGGACCACCTCGAATGCCCATTCCTGATAATGAACTTGATGTCTATAACTATCCGGGAGCCTTCATTCTGGGACTGATGGAAGCAGAGGCAAACACACATCTAAGCACTGAACTGAACCCAAGGAACCCAGTGACAGAGAGAGAGGAATGATGAGCAAATTGGCAAAGAATGGGCTGGCAAAACCAGCAGAGACAGCTGATCTGAACAGGGGAGTGCTCTTGGACCCCAGACCGACAGTGGGGAGGCCAGAATGGGACTGATCTGGACCCCCCAAATGTGAGTGTCAGTGAGAAGGCCTGGACAACCTATGGGGCTCTGAGCTGTGGATCAGTGTCTATTCCTGGTATACAATCTGTCTTCATGTGCCTATAGCACAAAGAGAGATGCTCTCTCAGCCTGGACTCTTAGGGGAGTGCCTTGACCCTACCAAGAGTAAAGTGATAGACTCTAGACATCCCCTATGTGGAAGTATGTGGCAATAGGGTGGGAGGGAGGGTGGAAGGGGAGTGCGGGAGGAGGGGAGGGAGAGGGAACTGGGATTGACATGTAAAACAAGCTATTTAAAATTAAAAAAAAAACTAACGAAAAAAAAATCTTATGTTTTTATTTGAACACTTGTTCCATTTTATGAATATGAAAACATGCTTATTCTGGTTATAATTGCTTTAATAAATGTTCTTAAATAACCTACATACAAATATGGTTCATTTGTAAATTTTCTCTTTATTAGCATTTCTAAACGTACTTTAAGGAACTCTTTAATATTTTCAAATACTAGCTAACATAAATTCCTTTCCTGCAAACTTATGGTCTTTTGGTCAGATGAAGAGTCAGAATTCAAATAATTTTCAGTCAGACATGAGAAAATATTAATTTTGCTCCCTTGAACATTAAGCATTGATCTCAATTGGCTGTTCTTTTGCTTTTCAAGAATCTATTAATTTGTTGCTTTTGAAATGACTCTTTGATAATATCTCCATCCATTGTGCAGATTTTATTTTAACACCTCTCTTTGAAACTGTAGGAGTCCTTTCAACCATCAGTGTTTTACATTTCTTTAATTTTTTGTAGTTTTCAATATTACTATTAGTGTTTCTGTCCTTGTACACCTGGCCACTCCTAACAATAATTTTCCATGTCTACTGATTTGCAATGTACTTCATGTAGTTCTGTGATTGTATTCACCCACCTAACATTTCTGAAATTTGATTTCCACTTCCAAATAGAAACTTAAATCATACTGTTTCTATTAGTCCTATATCTACTGAATTACTCATTTCAACTTATTATCATTCCCAACATTTCCATTAAGGACCTTTTTAAACTGAAGTGTTTTGTGACATAATTGGGATATGAATTTTTTAATTCAGTATCCCTAATTTGGTAATTAGCATTATTAGGTAGAAATCAGTTTAAAATTATTTTGATGCTGACTTTCTATCTTACTAATAGATCACAAGTTTGCAGGTAGAGAATTTATGGTAGTTATCATGTAAAAATATCAGAAAGTATGCTGAGTTCAGTTTAGAAATACTAACAATGAGAAAAAATTCAAATGAGCCATATTTCTTTGAAAGTTTATATATGAACATTTATTAAGTATATTATAAGCCAGAATAAATATGTTTTCACATTAACAAACTGGAAAAATAGTCAAGTACAAACATTCAATTTTAATAAAAAATTTGGAAATTGAGTTTGCCCCATAAAAAATCCCAAATGTGTAATATAGGTTTTGAAAAAGTTCTACCTTTTTTTTACTGTAGTTGTGATGCCTATATAGCTATAGATTTGATTTACATTTGCAATTTCTTGACGTGTGGTGACTGTAATGTGTCTTGATGCCATATCCAACCCTTTGTTAAAGTTTTGAATGGAGAACAATAAAACATGACTAGGTTAGGAAAGTCAAGTCATGCAGTCTTCTGAATTTTCATAAAACTCTTTTATCATGATTCATGCTGTGCCCTTCTATTTCCTCCTAAATAAGAACGTAAGCATGGAAGGACTGCCTGCCACCTCTTTACTCTGGATGTCAAAACTAATTGCATTATTTAACTTGCACTACCATTATTTTCTCAAAAATTTCAACAGAGGAAGAAAAAAGGAACTTCAGAATTTGCTTCCTGCCTATAGCTCATATACAGCAATATCCACACCAATACTTTATTATTGATGGTTGTATTCCAGAGTGCTTTATAATACAGCATTTCTGAAAATCATTGATTAATTACATCACCAATAAAGATTCCATCAGTATCGTGATATTTTGATGATCCCATGATGACGCATTTCAAAATTATTTTTTAAAAAATGAGTTTCTAGAATATTTTCTCCTCCTGAATATTTTCCTTCCCACTTTCAATTCTATAAGTGCCATAATTTCCTGGTGTTTTCTTTTTCTTCTGAGGGTTTCTTCTGAATTTCCTTTGTACATTCATTACCCTCCCTGCCAATCTTCAGAACTTTTGAAATACTATTCTAATGAGAGTGACAATAGATGTCAATAATGCTCAAAGCAGTTTTTGTTTTTTCTTTTGTGTTTTTTTGTTTGTTTCCAAGAGAAGTTTTCTCTTCATGACAGCTCTGCCAGTCCTGGAACTCTCTCTGTAGACCAAACTTGCTTTTAACTCAGAGAGATGCACCTGCATTTGACTCAAGAAGGCTGGGATTAAAGGAGTTGGTCACTATGCCCAGCTATATACAATATATTTTTAATGTATAAGATGAGCAAAGAATGGAGTCCAGTGCTAAGGTGACTCACAAGTGAGTGTAAAGAGACAGATTTAATCCTTAATACCAGAGCAGTGAGATAAATAGAATTTAAAATCTTCAAAATGAAGAATCAAATATCCCAGAAAAATATGTGTAACCCATTAAAGTTATGTAATTATACATGTTTTGAAGTATCGCATAATATTTACATTGCATACAATTGATACTTTCAACTTTAATCTGCTGTGTATGAGTTAAAATGAAATTATGTTTAAAGTATGTAAACAGGGCATGGACTCTACATAACCTCAAGTAAAGCATGATTAGAAAGGTTATAAATAGGTTGAATAAAAACCTTCTCTCTGCTTATAACATCCCCCTCAATGGATAACAGATTACTTATTCATTTATTTCTAGAAAATGCCTCTTGGGCTTTCAATGCTGAGATGGTGGGTTTTAGTATCAATGTAAAACATACTAGAATCTCGTGAGAAGCGTGAGTCAACTCAGAAATACTTCTAATTGCTATACTTGATGTAGGAACAACTACCTCACACATGGCCAGCAACTTAATCCAGATAAAAGGGTAGGATAAAAGGAAGAAGACACCACTGTTTTGCCTTTTAGGCCTCCCTCTTACCTCTGATCCAGTTTGTGCTGTTGCTGCTAGCTAATTTCCTCCAAGATGTCAAGGACAGGGATAGCCACTGTGCCTTGTCTGTCCACTAATGGCAGCCATCTTTCTAGCAGTTCTCCAGATGCCGTGCACCACACTGAGACTGCTAGCATTCACAGCCACGAAGACTAAGCTACTTTAGGCTGTTCACCCTTTCAAATGTGAGGTAATTCTTAGTATTTAAATATAAGCCGATTTCTATTGGGCTGACCACCCAGTTATGATCCAGGTCCAGAACCAGGGTCATGAGTACCCAACAACCACCAAATACATAAACATTTGAAGCATGGGAAGGGGATGAATCTACACAGCTAAAACAGCAAGATATCCATAACACAGGACAGCAACAGGATATCCAAGAGGAGCTACAGTGATACAACATTACCTGTAGAATAGCAGAAACCGGAGGCCTCAAACCAGACCAGCGACTCATAACAAGGGACCCCTGGCAGTAAAAATGAACAGAATGGAGGGTGAATGGTGTGTCTTAACAAGGCACAGTACAGCTTCCATGGCAAGATTCTTCATCTTTCTTTGTCTTTTATCTTTTTCCCTTCCGGGGGTTGGGGGGACTTTAGTATTATGTTTTCTTTTACGTTTGTTTTTATTTGGGGGGTTTCAAGGACAGATTTAAGGGGACAAGGAGATAAGTGAGAATAACAATGCATGATGTGAAATCCACAAAGAAACAATAGAAGTAAAATACCCAAATATATGCTGATTTAATAGTTTTTGCAAATATATGTGTAGGTTAATTCTGTCTGCTCTTTGCCTCTAGATGATTCTGACTAATGCAATGTGCTTAATCTATTAAAAGATTCATGATTAATTGTATCATTACACATTGAATCTCCTAATTCAGCACCATAGCATCTGCATGTCCTTGTGATATGTATCATAAGGAAAAGGTCTATATTCTGATTGCTACCGATATTCTCAAGCTAATGCCTAATATAACAATCTAAATATAAAAAGTATACATGGAAGCGCATTGTAAACTACACGTGGCAAGTGACTTTGTCTCCTTGTGTGCTGGGATTTGTTGACTGTACGTGGATCAGTTTGATTGTAAGGAAAAAAAAAACGAAAAAGAGAGAATGAGGCATTTGGTGAATCATGCTCTAGCTCACAAACACAGAGATACCAATAAAACTAAAATTCATTCACTAAGGCTTCCAGAAGTTCATAGGCAATGTAGATTCAAGGCAGGTATTTCCACCACAGTTGTCTGGGACCCTAGCTTTTCAGAAATCCATCTCCCAAATCTGTCATGTGATACTTTTCTAATCAGTATGATGTCAGCTTTCCTGTGTTCTACTAGAATGCCTTACTCCTGCTTTGCCGTTATCCTGAAGGTGTGCACATAGGTGAAATATCTGTATAATATGAACAGAGACTCACTATATCAGGAGATTTCACTGCTTTGACTTCTCTCATCCACTGGGGAAGCTGTAGTATATTCATTTTACAATGAAAGCAAATTGATACAGACAAACTGCATTTTTAACACTGTATTTCCAACATTTGTTTCATTTTGTTATGAAATATCCTCCCTAGTATGAGAACTTAATTTCTAGTAAATTTTTCGTAGTACTACTCATAGATTATTCTTTCAATATATCTGTCTTTGAACATTAGCATATATATGGTTCACACACTTTATTTCTCTTATTGTTATAATTGCATTTTACAATAACATTAGATTCAATATTAATTTGTAACGGACACTTGAAATCTAGGCACATATGAAATGATATCTTAATGTTTATTCAGCATATGCTAAAATATTTTATTCTGAATTTTCATTTTACTACTTTTATCTCTAAACTTTGAACATCATATTAATTCTGCAGTCTTTTTCCTTAAGTCGTTTTTCTTCTTTGCTATTTTGGTGATTTCCAAAAAGTACAGCTATTCTAACCAGATGTATAGAACACAGTTGTGAAACTTAAGTTAAAATTTAGTAAGGAGGCTGGGTGTTGGTGGCACACAACTTTAATATCAGCACTAGGGGGGCAAAGGCAGGAGGATCTCTGAGTTCGAGGCCAGCCTGGTCGACAGAGTGAGTTCCAGGACAACCTCCAAA
Source organism: Mesocricetus auratus (assembly GCF_017639785.1). Taxonomy (NCBI): domain Eukaryota; kingdom Metazoa; phylum Chordata; class Mammalia; order Rodentia; family Cricetidae; genus Mesocricetus; species Mesocricetus auratus. Next base: position 11,200,010 of record NW_024429180.1, on the reverse strand, counting down.
ACAATACAGAGAAAACCTGTCTTGAAAAACAAAAAGCAAAAAACAAAAAAAAAAACAAAAAAATTCAGTAAGGTTCTTATAAATATATAATATTTAATTGTATATACAAATTGTATATTTAATCTTCTGTATGGAGAATACTTAATAACATTTGCTTTCACTGTAAATTTCCTTTATTCATAATGTTCCTCAAACTGACAAGACAGATTCAATGTAAAAAAAAAACATTTAAGTTCATCTGTACAACGGAACTTCTTATTTAGCCATTAAAATTTTAAATTATAATCAATAACTACTCACACATTAGGCATTACATTGGGAACAACTATAAAATACCTGGTAATGTACTATAGAGGATAATAAATGAGCAAAATAACTAGCATATTTTTTAAATTATGAAGCTGTTGGCTATCTGTTTGTTTCTTGCCGGCTACCTCTGACATAAGTATTTAACCCATAATTGTTAATCTAAGTATTTCTCTTACCGGAGAATAGGGTTTGGACTTCTTACCCCTATTGAAGCTACATCCTGACTCCCTGTATTTCTCCTTCCCAGAGTTCTCTTCATCTCTTAGCCCCACCTATCTTGCTTCCCTATTGGCCAACAGTGCTTTATTGACATACATAGGAATTCCCCCATCATCTCCTCTTTTCTGTCTAAGCAAAAAGAAAGGTCTTAACTTTAACATAGTCAAATTATATATAACAGAACAGCTATCAAGCAAGAATACAGTTACAACATTTAATAACTAGCATATATTTTGTTTAGAAGAAAATTATAAATATGTGGAATGATTTCCTATTAATGCTATGATGACAGTGAAAGATCTTACACCAACTGTAAATAAGATAAGAGATCATAAAGTCACAATTTATAATCAATTGAAATATATAAACATATATGTGTTTTACAAATCGAACAAAGAAATAGATCACAAACAGGAGCATATTATATTTAATGATTGTAATGTTGTATTTTGTAAGCTCAATGTTATTTTGATGGATGAGGCAGAAACATCAATAGATCTAGCATGGAGTTACTATGACTGTGAGAACAGTGTTTGAAAGCTATACTTTATTGGTATTCTGCAACAGACTATGTGAAAACTTTGGACAATGCCTGGCCTAAACTGCATCAAATCTGTATGTATTAATGGCTAAAACTTGATCAGTGTTACATAACATTTGCTGTAAAAACTATCCTTTTGTAATCATCCTTAGCAAAGGTTCCCAATTATATTTCCATATAGAAAAAGACAAAATATAAGGATGATATAAAAAGAGCAAAATTTCATATTTTGTCTCCTAGATTTTAGTGCATTGCTTTGACTTAACTGATATATATAAACGACTGTTGAATTTATTAAATTTTGTGTGTATATGAATGTAACACTGGTTATTTGGTAGGACACAGTGAATTACTGAAATCCTGTATCATAAAGTATAACTAGTGGTCATTTTACTACAAATATACTGTATGGTATTGTTATTTACTATGTCAGTCACTTGTAGGCATATACATTTATGATGCAATCTATTACACATTAATCTGCAGCCAATTGGCAAAAGCTGATTGTAATTAGATAAATATGTACAATGTAATTCCTACATGAAAACAGAAACAAAGAAACTAAACTCAACATAGTCAATTTAGGGAAGGAGGCAAGTAAAGAGGAGTGTATTGAATATTTAAGGAAAAGATTTTAGAAGGGAAGATGATGTATAGAATGTCAGTCCATGAAGTTGGAAAGTTATTTTTGAAATTGCCTAAGAAAAATAAACCTTAGAACAAAACTATTGTTTTCCTTTAAGACCAAGAATTTTGACAGCTGTAATGTTTGGCTATTGCTCTGACACAACAATGGATATATTTTGTAAAGTTATAAAGCCACCGTGACAATGATTGATTTTGATTAGCTATAAACTAGAAGGAAAGCAATTGATAATGAGATTGTCACATTTACCTCAATGCTACTAAGTAACTATTTAGTAGCATTTTTTAAATTGAAGTTTACTTGTCATAGCACGCTCTAGGAGAGTATTGAATATTTCCCATACTCAGTGTAAGGTGTCTTTCTTCAAATAAACAGCTTGAATTGAATTTCTAGAGTTTTACATGAAATAGATCCAGAGAAATTATAGAGATTTTCCTAGAATTGACAGCTTCCATGAATGTTAATGCAGCAACTCATACAGGGTAACAAGTCAACATGTACTGCTTTTCACAGTACCTGCTACAGAAGGTAGGCAAAGTAAGTTAAAATCTTAGTTACTTTGATGATGTAGATTAGTATGACTACTCAAGGATATTTTTATGAAATGACTAAAATATTTCAGTGAGATGCAGAATAAATGTAAAATATAATAGTATACAAGTACACACATTTTAGATAAGTACAGATTTACCTCCATAACTAGGGTAAATATTTTACCAACACACCATAACTAAATAATTCACAGATTAGAAGACAAGATCAATTTTTAACTACACTTAAAAATAATAAGTTTTTATTTTCTTGTATCACTCCTTAAATGATAGAATATAAGAACATAGAATTGTCATTGCTAGATATTATGAGTGTTTTAGAGATAATAAACTTCAAAGTGTATGAAAGACTGTACATAGGTTAAAGGTAAACACTATGGTATTAAGATTAATTTATTTGAATGTTGTATTGCTTTAAGATCATTTGAGGCCCTGGAACCAATCCCCAAAAGAAGCATGGCTATAATAGAAGGAATTAATGATAGTTGTATAATTTCCCATCACTTGAAATGCATATTTTAGGTAGAGACATTGACTAATTAATTTCAGTTTTGGAGTAACTGTAATTTTAAAAATACTAATCAGGCAAAAAGACATATTAACACTTACATGTAAAGGATGATTTATTTAATTAACTACCTCATCATCTCAGGCTCATAGACCTACATAGCCACATTCCTTGGAATACAATTTGAATATCAAATTGTTTTCATATAATTTTCAAGTGAATATATAGACTAATACATTGAAGTCACATACAGAAAACAGACAGAACAGATTATTGTTGAACAGGGACAACATGTTTTCAGAGAGGAATTTTGAATAGAAAGCCAGAATAGAATAATGAATAACAGATGTGTCCTAACAGAAGAAAAATGGGAAATCAGGATGTTGCCAATCAATAAGGCCAAGAAAGGCTTTGAAATTTTAGATGCCATTTGATCTAGCCCTTCAAATGAGCCTAAGCTAAAATACTTGGCAACTCCTTATTGAATGGTGAGTGTAAGCACAAAGGAACTTGTTTTATACCACAGAACTATAGTAATAAAATGAATAGCACAAAATTCTTTCTCCTTAGTCATAATGGGTTACAACTTTCCTGCTTCTTTGTTACCTTTTTTGACACATGTAGCCTACTACTGTTAAAGCCTTTGTTGATAAATGTGATAATTTCTTAATTTCAAAAATTTACTGCTTTTACTGAGATAACTTTACCTTCATTATCTCCCTGGGGATCTTTTTTAAAATTCCATGAACAGGTGAATGTATCTGCTGAGATAATAGAAGAGAAAGTCATCCTTATTCTAGACAAATTCAATTTTTTTTCATTCCATATGAAATGACTCTATAGCTTTAATTTGTGACTATAATTAATCTCATGGATTTTGTTCTTAAGTAGATTTGGGATGGTTTGTATGAAGCACTCATGACATACATTTTTCAGTAAGTTGAATAACCAGTGTGTTTGACTAATTCAAATGGAAGGTACGAGCAGAAAATGATGTGATAGGAAAGAAAAGACGTGAAATAATTAAAAGGAAACAAAAGAATACAATGGAGAAAGAGAGTGAGGCATAGGAAAAGGAAAAATGTGTGGTGGAGGGGAGTGAAGGTGAGGAAAGATAGGAAGGGGGAAAGGAGAACCATTTATTTTGGTGCAGTATACAAAGTTAGTTGCGATTTGTTACATTCTTGATATTGTCCAGGATTACTGTGTGTCAGGAGCTGTCTTCAAGAAATGGAATGGGTATTCTGATCCCATGACTTCATTCTTTTATCTGACTTTATGTATTTGTGTTACTTATTTTTCCTCTCCTGAGTGCTGTGTACTAATCTGTATCTTAGTGAATGTAACATATAAAGATCATGAAAACTTTCTAACTTGACTTAGGCATTTGAATATTTGTTCCTTCTCATATCCAGGGATTGTGTTATCTTTTTGAAAGGACAGATCTATATCTGAGTGCCTGCTAAATTCCTATACCATATATTATAATGAATAAAATTCTTAGTTCCATATATCTTCTTAAGCGTTCTAAAACTTAAAATAATATTATTTTGTCATTTTAAATTAAAGTGAAATTCGGTGTCTTCAAGTAATTTAAAATTATAGCTCAATAATTCAAATAAGAAATAAAAACACAAGTTGATAAATTTGTGGAAATGATTACCCACAATGCAAAGGATAAAACCTCTTAAGGAGACACCAAAGCTCCTATAAGACAGAGTCATTACATTCTCTGTGAAGGCAGCAGATTAACTGCTGTTCTTGTTTATCAAAAGTCAGCCTTTTGATAGTCATTGTTCTTTCCATCCTTCATAGTTATTCTACACATTACTTAAGAACAGAGGAAAGAACCTTTATAAACAGTGTACCTGCTCCCTATCATACTTACCTTAACCCTGATCATGTGCAGTGCTGACCCTTGCCCATGGAATGTTCTTTGGTGCTCCTGTCACTTTGCCTTTGGGTTGATAAGGTACTTGGTTCACATGTAGTTTTCTATATTTATGTGTAACCATGCATGAAACATTTAGGAGTTTGTTCTTACTGTAATTTTTTCTTTATTTTATGTATTTTGCACATAAATAAATATGAATGCCTTCCTTTAGTGGGCACACAGAGGCATGAGTATACTAATATATGTACATGTAGGTGTTGATTTTATCCTGCGTTCATTTGCCTTATTCAGAGACAGATGCTGCCTAAACCAAACCCAGAGCTCACTGACATTTCTGGTCTGATAACCAACTTTCTCTTAGGTTCTCCTGTTTCTGCCTTCTAAGGATGCAAAGACAACATTGGAAGAACATTAACCAAGTGAACAAACTTCAAAGTTAGGTCTACATATGACTTTTTACACGTTAATCTTCAATAGTTTTTCTTAATCAACATTCATTGAGTATTCACGAATAACACAGAAAGTACATCCTAAACATACTGCCAGGTCTTATAATTTCATTATTTTTATAGTACACAAACAGTATCATTGGATCTACTGTTATCATTTTATTTTTTATCCATTCTATTTATTCTGCATTTTCTGCATAGAAGACAGTCAATTACTAATCTTTCAGTTTATTGTCTTTATTGGGGATAATCCCCTTTTTAATCCCCAGAGTATCATGAATTGAGCTGAGTTTGGAGAAGGATGAGCTTCTAAGCCATTAATAGTTGTAAGGGAGAACTTAGAGAAAAAACTGCAGTGCACAGAGACTTCATTAGTCATATTGCAATGGTAGATACAATAGTAAGGATTTATCAAAGGTAATGGAGCACAAAGAGTGAAAAAGTGAATAGTAACATATTTTAAGTTTATTTTTATTTGAATTAGAATAAAGGTTGATTCAAATGTCAATCCCAACTTCCATTTCCCTCCCCTTCTCCCCCACGCCCCCAAAAGTCTCCCAGTCCCCCAGCCAATCCCCATTTCACTCCAGGGAGGCTGAGGGACTTCATGAGGGATCTCCAAATTCTGTCATATCATCTGAGGCAGGGCCTAGGCCCTCCCACATGTGTCCATTCTGAGAGATCATGCCTCCATGTAGAATGGGCTCCCAAAGTTCATTTGCATAGCAGGGATAAATACTGATCTAATACCCAAGGCTGCAAAGAATGCTGAAGCCTCTTCACTGACACCAACTTTCCAGGGGTCTGGATCAGTCCCACACTGGCATCTCAGCTATCAGCCTGGGGTCAATGAGCTCTGCCTTGTTCAGGTCAGCTGTTTCTGTGGGATTTACCAGCTCCATATTGATCCCTTGCTCATCACTCTTCCCTCTTTGCAGCTGGTTTCCAAGAGTCCAGTTCATTGTTTACCTGTGGGTGTCTACCTCTGCTTCCATCAGTCACTGGATGGAGGGTTGAGGATGGGATACAAGGTAGTTGTCAGTCTCATTATCTGGAAAGGGCATTTAAGGTAGCCTCTCCAACATTGCTTAGTTTGCCAGTTGGTGTCATCCTTGTAGATCTCTGAAAATCTCACTAGTGCCAGATATCTTCTTAAGCCCATAATGACGCCCTCTATTATGGTATCTCTCACATCCTGCTCTCCTCTATTCTTTTCCCGACTCAACCTTCCTGCTCCCCTATGTTCTCCTCTCCTTTTCTGTTCCCTGGCTCAATTTTCCCAGCTCCCTCTCCCGACCTCCCATGTTCCCAGACTACTTAGGAGATCCTGTCCCAATTCTTCTTCTCTGGGGTATCATGCATATCTCTCTTAGGGTATTCTCTGTGTCCCAGACACTCTGGCAATTGGTTTGTAGGCACTCACTCCCCTGTTTCATGCCTAAAATCCCTATGTTAGTGAGTACATACCATTCATGTCTTCTAGTGCCATTCATTTGCCTACAAATTTTATCCCCTGAGAAGTACTCCATTGTGTAAATATACCACATTTTCTCTATCCAGTCTTCACTTGAGGGGCATCTAGGTTGCTTACAGATTCTGACTATTACAAATAATGTTGCTATGAACACAATGAAACAGATGACCTTGTATGAATGCACATTTCTGGGGTATATGCCTAGGAGTGGAATTAATAGGATGTGTGGAAGACTGATTCCCATTTTCCTGAAGAATCTCCATAATGATTTCCAAAGTGGCTGTACAAGTTGGCACGCTTAACAGCAATGAAAGAATGTTCCTCTTTGTCCACACCCTCTCCAGACTTAACTGTCATTGCTGTTTTTGATTATAGCTGTTATGACAGGAGTGAGATGGTATTTCATAGTTGTTTTGATTTGCATTTCCTTAATGGCTATGTGTGTTGATCACGTGCTTAACTGTCTCTCAGTCATTTTAGAGTCCTCTACTGAGAATTCTCTATTTCTGTATCTCACTTTTTAACTGTATCTTCTGGTGTTTTGGAGACTTGCTTCTTGAGTTCTTTGTAAATTTTGGATATCAACCCTCTGTCAGATATGGTGCTAGTGAATATCTTTTCCATTCTGTGGGCTGTCTTTTTGTCTTGTTGACTGTGTCCTTTGCCTTTTAATGTAATAAATAATGCTGAAATATAGACTATGACGAATTTTTATTTTTTTACACATGTTGGATGAAACCTCACTGAAAGTAATGTGGGAAAATATATCAAGACACAATAAATTCAAAATGGACTGGACACTCACTGGATTCTTGTTATTAATTCTGTCTCTGGAGGATATGAGTTGAAAATCTTGAAATCACTGTACGTGTGTACTTCTAAAGAACAGCTGAGTAAAATATGTCATACATCACATAAGCCAGAATTCTCCATGTACCATTGGAAGGTTAGCATACATGAGTAGAAGAAGTTACAATATTTGTTTACAGTAGACATAATTTTGATATATTCCTGTATATTTAATAGAAGTAAAGATGATGAATATAGAACATTTTAGAGTCTTACACATATTGATTACTATAGACATCTTCATATATTTCCTGCACCAAACGAGAATGTTCCTAGGTCAAAATACCCCTAGCACTCCACATCGAGGTTTATTTCATTTCTCTTTAGTTACAAAATTAGGAATCATATGCCTGAAATATTTTTTCTATTCTAGAACTGGCTATTCTATAGAGGTGATGACTGAAAAAATGCAACAATATAACAGGGGACACATATCAAGCTTATGTGGGAGCTAATTGAGAGAAGTGGCATTGTGACTCTAAGGACAAAGATAAGTTCTGGAGAATGTGCTTACAGACATTCACCTATATTTCCAGCAATTCCAGACCCAGAGAGGCAGAGAAGTCTTGACATTGGAAGGACAGAGAGAGACAAAGACAGAGACAAAATAACTACTGTAATGCCAAAATAAGCCTTACAACTTATTTTTGGTATGCATCTGTTTTTGCAATGCTGGGAATACATACATATCATCACACATATGAGGTAAGACATACAAAAACATAACTCAATATATAAATGTTATCCTACATTAGTCTAAAAATTACTGGAATATGCAGTGATGTTTGTAGATATTTTGGGTTTGTGTACATAAGGAAATGTTGAAATCCAATTGGCTTTATTCAGTTTTCTATGTCATTAATTGATGAGAAATGGAAAACCAGGCTCTTCATTTGTCCTCATTCTCAGAGGCAAAATTTTAAAGCAGAGTGAATTTTGCCACATGGAAATAGAAGTGGTCATTTGTCTTCTTATGCAAAATGTTTAGCCTTGGAGTGGCTTGCATCTTGTAATTGGTGAACCATAATATTAACACTAACTAATATATTTCCAGAGCAGTAACAGTGTAACTAATCTGTTTCCAGAGCAGTAACAGAATATCAGTTTAGTACATTTCCCTTACTGACTACCTGAACAAGTGAATATATGTTCATTGACTATATAAATATTCAAAATCAATTTATGTTGTTTTTAACGCATGCATTCTTGGATGCCAATATATATTGTCCTAAGTAGATTATTTAGCTATAAGTTAGCTTTTCTCCCCAACATTAAGAATTTTGTCTCAAGAGTGCTTGTTTTCTGAATTCTTTTTCATCAAAAGACACAGAGCATGATACAGTGTCTTAGATACAGAAAGTGTTCAGTAAATGTTTGCGATAATTATTGTTCATTAATAGAACCTATTTTTATACTTCCACTTCAGTTCATTATAATAGAATTGATTGGTAAATAGTAATAAAAGAATATTCTAATAAAAACTAATAATGCATGGTCTTCATCCAGGAAAGCAAACTATATGCAATCATTTTTATCGTTACACATTTGCAATTAAAATTTATGAATTGACAAGGAAGGTCAGTACATGGAAGGAAGGTACTCTTTAAAATGCTGAGATGGAATTATTAAAAAGTAATTCATCATACCTTGATTTCCATTTAATTCAATATTTTGTATTTTAATTTTAAATGTCAAAAATGTAAATCTGTATTGAATTTCCATCATCAAAATCATATTAAGACAACAAATCATGTCAAAACATAAAAGCTCTCAGAGATAACAATCATTAGTTATACAAATAAAGAAACAATACTTTTAAAGTAATATTTCATTCTAATTTGAAAACTTTTAAAGGAGGAATAAAATTATGTTTTGGAGTGATTATGTGATAATTAACATGTTATTATCTCCTATGAAATAAATTTTAAAATGTGATTATTTCTATTTCTGTATGAATAAGTATCACTACTCTTCAAGCAGTGCACTTATGGATATAATTATAAAATATATTTATGAAAAATATATGAAAAGCAAGATATGCTAACCTATATAAATTTTAGGATAATGTGTATTCCACCACAAGAAACTAATATTTGAGGACATGTCTAAAGTATCATCTTAGGAAGTGTACTCTTGTATAAAATGTATGGAACACCCATTTATAAAGTGGTACATTATTCTTTTATGTTGCATTTTTTATTTTTTGTTGTTGAATGCCTTTGCATGAAAATTGAATGTCTAAACCTCAGAACCTGAAATGTGTTATGATATGGTAGGTACCCTAGAGAAAATTAGTGTTAGTTTCACTGAAAAGTTATACACTTTTAGTTAACTGTATTAATGCATTTCTGTAACTGAATGTAGCCAGGTTTTTTATTGACTGAATATTGAAACAAATATAATGGAATATATCCTTATGGGTTTTCCCAGTTTATATTTTGCTACTGCAATAAAATACTGGGATAAATGCAGTTTAAGTGTTAAGGGTTATTTTGGCATATGGGTCATTATAGTCCATCATTTCAAGGGAGGCCCAAAAGCAGGAATTTTGAAGCATTGGTCACATGGCACCTGTAGGAAGGTAGCAAAGAACAATGTATAAACCCATGTGTAACCTACTCAAATTCTCTGTTTCATAGAGTAACCCCACAAAGAAAATGGTAAGATCCCAGGAGGCTGGAGTTTCTAGTATGAAATCTAATATCTCACAGTCATGTCAAGATGTCATATCCTATGGAATTACAGATACTGCAGTTGACAATTAGCACTATCCATCATACAGGTATTCATAATTCCTCCTTTGAAAAACTATGGCATGGCTAGTAAAATTGATTATTTGTTTCTCACCAGTCATAATTTTTCAGTTGTTTCTTCTATTGAATTATTACTTTGAGAATTACCCTTACTGGGAAGCTCTGAATGGCCTGAGACTTGCTATGTAGATTAGTCTGTGATGAAACTCCCAGAGTTCTTCTGCCTCTGTCTTCTCCAGAGTAGCAGAGATGATTAATCTTTATTTTAGTTTCTCAGATTTCTATTTTGTTTGTGTTTCTAACATCTGATATCTGGAATATATTCCATTATTTGATTGTAGAAGTATGATGTTTACAAGGAATTATTGAGTACAATGTATTTATTAATGTATAGAAAGCTTGAGATTTTATGCATGGTAAATATATAGCTTGCCTACATGTATAATAACTAAAGCATTTACAAATCATCCCTGATTTCTCCATATGATTTCATAGTTTTAAGTTCCCAAATAACTTAGGTTTTCAAGTATTTTTAAAATTGATTTAAAAATCTCACACTTGGAGATAACATTAGCTAAGACAGACTTTTTGTCCTGCCTGATTCCGCAGCTGTTTAGTTGCAAGCAAAAGCACAGGGGTTTATTAATTATAAACTATTAGTCTTTTGACACAGGCTTCATATTGGCTATCTCTTTCTTAATTATTATCCCATTTCTCCTAAGCTATGTACCTCCTCATGTTCTTGCCTTACTAGAGAATGCCCAGGTGTTCTCCCTTCCTGATAGCTACATGTGATCTCCCTTTTGGCTCACTCTTTGTCTTCTTCTTCCCAGCATTCTCCTCATCTTGTAGCCCAGCCTATATTTCCTGCCTGATTGCTAGCCAATCAGAATTTATACATCAACCAATAAGAGAAACATATATTCATAGAATGCAGGACATCCCCCATTGCATTAGAGAACTAAATTATCCCACAGAAAAGAGTAAAGCTGCATAAGATGATTTGAGCATGTCTGTAAAGTAATTAAAGCAGGTCAATATTTAAATTGAAACTCTTCAATTATACTAGTTATAATTCTGATGCTTACTTATCATATGTGGACATGTATTACCAACATAATCTGTATAAGTAGTCCCATTGTCACAAAAAGTTCTTTTGTACTGCAGTGGCCATACATTATAATATTCAAATCACTTTCTCTTCCTTTCTTAGCTGAGTACTCTTGACTTGATAGTTTACATTTTCTAGTTTTCTGTTCCATTCTGTTTAAAACATTGATTTTCAGCCATCTTAATACTTCAGCCCTTTAATATAGTTCTTCAGGTGTGGAATCCCTTCTGTAAATTTATTTCCATTGTTTATCATTGTGTTATCTTGATACTGTTATGAATCATAATTTTAATGTTAAAATAAATGTGTTTTTAATGATGTTCAGCAATTGTTTTGAAATGATTGATAACCAACAGGTTGATAACCACTGCTGTAATATAATAGAAATAGTAGCACCAGTATGAAGGCCATCTAGTTAGAAAAACTACAACACATACTGCAATTTAAAATAAGGATGGAATGGTCCTTTGGACAATTGTTAAAACAGAGATAAAAATGGAATAGAAAGCCAAATTTTCACTAACATATTTACAAAAAACTAAGAACATGGAGTCAATTTTTCACCACATGCATTTTCTCCGAAGATGAAGCAATAAAAATAATAGCAGTCAAACAAGTGAGAAAAAATTTGGAGGGATATCTTCAAACTTCACTTACTTTTTTTCAGTCTTTACAGCTTGTCATCAAATAGAGAAAATTCAATATGCATCTGTGCTGGCTAGTATCATCAGCTTGATGAGAGGTAGAAAACCCACTGAAAGTGAAGACCCTGACACTAATCCACATGACTATGAACATCTAACTTTTGACAAATACCCAAATGGTACAATGACAAAAGAGAAACTTTTTTGAAAAGTGGTGCTTGTATAACTGGATATCAACATGTAGAAGACTGGAAATCAACAATATTTATCACTATGTTCAAAAGTAAATCATCAGTAGATTAAGCACCTTAACATAAATCCTGCTACTTTGAACCTGATAGAAAAGAAAGTGTAAAATAGCCTTGAACATATTAGTACAGGAGATCACTTCCTAAATATAACACCAGTAGCACAGACACTGAAAACAACAATCAACAAATGTGACCTCCTGATATTGAAAAGCTTCTTTAAAGCAAAGGAGACTGTCAGGATTTTAAAAAAATGGCAGCCTAAAGAATGAGAAAAGATCTTCACCAACTCCACATCTGACAGAGGATTGATCTCAAAAATATACAAAGAACTAAATAAACTGGACATTACAATAAAAAAATAGCATTGAAAAATGTAGTACCGATCTAGAGAGATTTCTCACCAAAAGATTCTCCAATCCAATGGCCAAAATACATTTAAGGAATTGCTCAGCATCCTTGATCATCATGGAAATGCAAGTCTAAACAACTCTGAGATACCACTTTACACCTCCCATAATGGCTAAGATAAAAAATACTGAGGGCAGCTTACAAATGAGAGGATATGGAGTTAGCAGAACACTACTCCACTTCTGGTGGGAGTGCAAACTTGTACAGCCACTTTGGAAATCAGTATGTGATTTCTCAGAAAATTGGGAATCAGTCAGACCTAGGTGTAGTGAGATATTCATCCTACTTGCAGCTCTGTAGTGCTGACCATGCCCAAATGGACATGGTTACAGGTGAGGATGAGGGCAAGTGAGTTTAGGTCTGGGGTCGGGGCAAGTGACTCTTGCCTTAGGTCGGGTCACAGGGAGCAGCATGTGACAGCCATCTACTTCTTGTGTAAGTGACTTCTCTTCAAATATAAATTCCATTTAATATTTAAAACTTGTACTGTGAATCCTTATGCCCCCCTTCACACCCAGCAATAAAACTCTTAGGCATATACTCAAAGGACTATCAATCATACCACAAGGACACTTGGTCAGCAATGTGCACAGCAGCACTATATATATATATATATATATATATATATATATATATATATATAGAAAGAGAGAGAGAGAGAGAGAGAGAGAGAGAGAGAGAGAGAGAGAGAGAACCTAAAAACTACTTGGATGCCCCTAACTGAAGAATAGATAAGGAAAATTTGGTGTATATACACAATAGAGTACTACTCAGCTGTAAAAAATTATAACCTCATGAAATTTGCAGGTAAATGGAAGGAACTAAAAAAAAAAAAAAAACCTTCCTGAGTAAGGTATCCCAGACTCGGAAAGACAAACACGGGTGTTTTCACTCATAAGTGATTATTAGATGTAAATCAAAGGATAACCAGATTATAATCTACAACTCTAGACAAGCCTGGTAAGAAGGAGGACCCTGAAAGGGACACATGGCTTGCCCTAGGATGGGAAATTATATGGGACCTACTGTGGAAACTGGGGATAGGGGATGATAAGCAAGAGGGGAGGGGGTGATGAGACCATTTAGGGAACCTGATGGAGTGGGGGGTATACAGTGCAAGAGCAATGAATGAGGTATCTTGATAGAGAGCACTACTATGGAGTTAGAAAGAAACCTGGTGCTGGGGTAATTCCAAAGAATCCACAAGGATGACCCCAGCTAAGACTCCTAGAAATAGTAGAGAGGATCACTGAACTGGCCTACTCGGGATTGGTGAACACCCCAGGTTTCACTAGAGTGTCTTCATCCAGTAACTGAAGGAACCAGTCATAGAGATCCACAACCAAGAACCACGCCTAGTTTTGTGAGTCCAGTAGAATAGAGGGAGGGGGAAACACCTGAGCAAGGGAGATGAAGATCATGATGGAGAAATCTACAGAGTCAGCAAAACCAAGGGCGTGGAAACTCATTAGCACTAGACCTAACGAAGTAAGTCCTCCATATGTGGGAGACAGTTGCGAAACTTGAACTATCTGAGGGACCCCTGTTAGTAGGACGACAATACTAACCCAATACTTGAGCTAGCTTGTTGGAGCTCATTCCCTATGGAGGGATGCCATGTTCAGCCTTGATGCGTGGGAGACGTGCTACTGTGTCAGACTGTTGACTCCTCATGGAAGTCCTTACCTATGAAGGGGAGTAAACTGGGGGAGGGTTGGAGAAGAGACAAGGGGGGTGGATGGGTGGAATGGGAAGGGGTGCTTGGAATGTAAAGTAAAATTTAAAACAATTAATAAATTATTAAAAAAGAAAAAACATGGAAAGGATCTAAGCATGCCTGTGGGTAGTTTCCAATTACATTAAATGAAGTGCGAAGATACAACTTAGACGAAGTCCCCAGCATCCATGTGTTGTGTACTGGGCCTGTTAGATGAAAAGGAGAAAACTAGTTGGGGAACAATGGGCATTTTTCTTTGCTTTCTGACATAGGATGCTATTTTCAGTGCTGTCTCAAGCTGCTAGATGGTAACCTTGAACCGTGAATTATAATAAAATCCACTTTACCTATTTGTTTTTGCCAGGTACTTTGCCCCCACGGGGAAAGTAACTGATACTGTACGTCTAAGTAATCACACAGGAAGTGTGATTATTAATGACACATCCACAGTTTCTTTGTGACAGAAACTCTCAAGCAAGTCTCTTTTGCTCTGAATCTTTGCCAAGACACAAATGATGGTAGCTGATCCTTTTGCTATAGCAAGGTCTTAATAAAATTTCGTTGCTTGCTTTTGTTTCTGTAGGCTCTATATATTTCTATAGTTATTGCAGACATTATATTGCCTTACCTTCTCCACTGCCTGATTCTAAGGACCTAGAATGTCAACTCCTTGTGCCCCATTGTTCCCCGGTTATTTATAAGAGTACAGTGGCATCACTATGTCTGACATTTTATCATAAAGCTCACTTCTTTGAGTATGTATTTGTATTTTAGTAAAAGTATTTTTGCTATAAGTTGCTTGTATTTGACATTGCTCTGGGGTTCTGAATATACCTTTTCATTTCTTTTCCTGTATTTTATACTATTGTTTACAAGTGTACTGTCTAAAAATGTTGTTTAATATAAGAAAGGAAAAGATATAGTACCAAATATTTGTGAGTCGAGTAAGTTTCTTGTTCCAGCCTGCCTCACAAATTGTTAAGTGTGTAGTTCTTACTTGATCAGCATCTGCTTGAATAAATTTTGCTCTTGGTAATCAATAAATCTGGACAAGTTCTCCTTCTCTCTCAATTTTCTTTCTCCTGGGAGCTTGGCTTGTCTCCACGGAGATCATTCTCTCTGGTTATGCACATGTCAGATGGAACAGAGTATTGATTCCATGTTCTGTGGAATGTAGCTTCTAAGTTGAGAACCCAAGACCAAAAACACACGAATTATGTTCTCATTAATCATTGCCAGCTATACTGAGGTTTTTTCAATTATTCACCCACCCAATTTCCAAGGAATCCAGCTACATCTTGCATGCAGTCTTGCTGTAATCATGATTCGTTTGTCATTGTTCTCCCTGGCAGAGGATCACTAAGGATGATTTGGGATTTAAGTGCACATTTTTGAAAGAACTGGAATTGAAAAAAAGTGTTCATTTGAAATTATGTTTACCAGATCCACTGGGTAGTATTATTAATTGATAAGAAAAATCCCTCAAGCCAAATTCTGAATTAATTATTACAGTATTAAAACATCCTTAGGAAAAAGCTATAGAGCAATTTGACAAAATTACATAACTTGTGTTCCAGAAAGTCTTTACATCTAGAGCTTCAATTCCCCCTTTATGCCTAGATTTTCTCACTCTTTCCCAACTACTATTCTTCTCCAACTGTCAACTGCTTAAAAATCTCCCACACTTCCCCAAAAACTTTTCCAATATTTGAAAATTCTACTTCATTCTTAATGCAAATCCTTCTTATGACATGCACATATCATGCATGTGTTTCAAATGCTGAGCATCAGTTGAAGAGTCATAAATTAACATGACTTAAAACCAAGTAAGGCATTCAGATATTCACTGAAAATTTCAGAATTACACTGTTTCTTCAATTTTTTATTAAATTAATAGCCATCTTAGTTTATATACCTATCCCAGTTCCCTCTCCCATCCTTCCACTCCCCCAACGATTTCCACATCCTACTCCCTATCCATTCTTCAGAGAGGGTGTGGCCTATCATGGGGGATCATTAAAGTCTGTGCCCTCCCCCTTTAATCTAGGTTGACAGAGTATCCCTCCATAGGGAATGGGCTCCAAAACTCTAGTTCATGTACTAGAGATAAATACTGGTCCCATTGCCAGCAGCCCCATAGACTGCCCAAGCATCCCGCAACTGACACCCACATTCAGGGAACCTAGTTCCTGTCATTCTGGAGTCTATGAGTTCTTACTTTCTCAGGTGAACTGTTTGTGTGGGTTTCCCCAGCATGGTCTTGACCCCTTGCTCATCATCCCTCCATCTAAACAACTGGATTCCAGGAATTTGGTTCAGTACTTATCTTTGAATCTTTGCATATGGTTCCATCAGCTACTGGACGAAAGCTCTATGATGACATTTAAGGTAGTCACCAATCTCATTATAGTAGAAGGGCATTTAAGGTAACCTCTACAATATTGCTTGAATTCTTAGTTGGGCTAATCCTTGTGGATTCCTGGAAATTTCCCTAGTGCCAGGTTTCTCATTAAGTCCATCATGGCTCCCTCTATCAAGATATCTTTCCTTGTTCTCCTATATTCTTCCCCCAACTCGAATTTCCTGTTCTCTCATGTTCTTCTCCTCCCTCCTTTCTCACTTCCTCTCCCTCCTATATCCCTCTTCCTCCCCCCATACTCCTAATTTACTCAGAAGATCTTGTCCCTTCCACCATCTTGGGGGGGGATGTTCTATGTATGTTATTAAATCCAACCTAATACAAACCAGTATATACACTTAATAGTTCCCATCTCAGGTGGTGATCATTCCAAATTTCAATGAAAAATGAGAATACTGGCCTGATCTAGAAGTGAAACTATAGATTCTTCTTCTTCCTTTTTTGTTTTTGTTTTGTTTTGTTTTATTAACCTATGGGTCAAAAAGGGTAGAGTTTTCTAAAAGGTAGATATGAAATGTCTCCAAATCCCTATTGCAAAGGTCAGTGTGCATTTTGGTCACAGGATTCAGAGGAATCCAGGTACATTTGATGAAGAACCCTGTCTTGGAATATTTTCTTAGCACAGAACAGTGTCCCCCATTTCAAGCTCCCAAGGAAGGAAGCAAGCAATCTATATTCCTACACAGTTGTAATAGTTGTGAATCATAGCAATGACCAGTATGTAAAGATATCCCTCATGATGACACTTACTTCTTTTTCAGTAACTAAGAGCTAAATATTTTTCATTAAAGCCATTCAATAGGAAAGGAATCATGCCTAAAACTGTAAACCTAACCAATCTTCCTGAGATAATTAGGACATACATCTTAGACGAAAAAATACTACTGCTAGTTTCCTACACCAGTCTAACCCCTAACAGTATTCTCATACATATCTTAATAGTAAAAGGAAAGTATACTTCTCACCCATCATCAAAGAAACTTAGTTTTCAGCTGACAGAATACTATAGAATGTCACACTTGATAAAATGGAGAGGAAAACTGACAAAGGAGTGAGCAGTCATCATTGTAAATACAAAACTTGACCCCTGTAACTAAGGCTCAGGAAAAATGATAAAAGAGGAAGTGGAAAGATAGCATAAGTTATAGTACCAGAATATTTGCTGGAAAATTGTCTTCTAGATATGATAGGCAAGCTACATTCTTGAAATGTCAACAGAATAATTACCTAAATGATAAGTGAACAAAGACTATGCTCGGTGATGTGCAATGGGAATAATGTAGATCATATGAGGACAAATTATTAGATGAAGAACTATAGGCAAAGCATTCTTTATGATAAAGCAAGAATAGTTTACCCATTGATGATTTAACTGGTTATCTGACACTCAATATTTTGGAAAAATACACATATGAGCAATAGACTCAGCAGGCTGTATTTATTAGGAGACCTGGAATCTGAAAGCATGCTGGGGTACATGTGCAGGGTTAGAAGAGGAAAAAAGAGGATTTAAATATTGTAGACATACATGAGTTTTAAAAATAAATTCTTGAACAATATCCAGAAATTAATAATACATAAAAAATAAAAGGATATGTTAAGGATAAAATATAATATGGTGTTGAAAATAGCCATGATTAAAAAAATGTCATAATAGTCTTCATAATTTTTCTAATTCATTTTCTTAATACCATAGAGTGAGAATAAAAGTTCAAATCAAAAATGATAAATATTGGAACATGAATAATCAAGGATGTGTTCATCTAAGCATATGTAAAACTTTCCAGGATTACGAATTAAGGGCATATTGTTTGAAAAGCATAGCTATAGTGTAGATTGCCCTTCACTTTTTCCACATCACCCATAATGTATTTTAATAACTTTCAAAATAAGAGTTTCATCAGACAACAAGAGAGCAAAGATACAGCAATAATCCTGAAGATTTTCTGATGCATTTGGGCACTGCTTTTGCTATATTAAGCAGTAGCACCTATGTTCAATAGCTTTCAAGGACTAATAATACCATTCAACTCTAAATTTCAAATAATATACAGATTTTGCTTCAAGCCCTTAATGATAATTAAGCTATTCACTGAAAATATTATTTTAAGCAAGGATTATTGCAAAATTTTGTTGAGAGATGTAGTTTGTGAAAGAAATGATAATAAATATGCAACGAAGGATTATGTTTTAAAGTATTATATGGCTCTTGGACATGAAAAAGTTTTATTTGCTTGCTTTGATGTCTCTCAAATAGGGAATTTCACACTGATATTTTCCAGTATGAAGGCTCTATTAATATAGGCAAAGTAAGTAGAGAAAGCTCCTTAAAATTAAGTTGATCAAAAATTCCATAATATCCTTTAAATGAAACTTAAGGAATGTCTTAAATTTGTGTGTGAATGTCTAAATCAAAATGTCATATGTTTCTAAGAGTTTCAGTGTAGCTGAATTTATGTTGAGGTCTTTGATCCATTTGGACTTAAGTTTTGTACATGTAACAGATATGGATCTATCTGTGCTCTTCTATGTGTCTGCATCCAGTTATAACAGCACTATTGGTTGAAGACACTTTCTTTTTACTCTTGTATAGTTTTAGCTTCTTTGTCAAAAATCCAGTGTTTGTAGGTATGTGGGTTAATACAAGGGCCTTCAATTTGGTTCCATTTGTCTACCTGTCCATTTTTCTGCCAATACCAAGCTGTTCTCATTAGTATAGCTCAAAACCATTCCTTAAAGTCAGGGATGATGATGCCTCTAGATGTTCCTTTATTATACAGGGTTGTTTTGGATATCCTGTTTTATTTGTTTTTTTCTATATAAAGTTGAGTATTGTCCTTTCAAGATCTGTGAAGAATTGTGCTGGGATTTTGATGAGTATTGCATTGAATCTGTAGAATGCTTTTGGCAAGATTGCCGTTTTTACTATTTTGATCCTACCTGCCCCAGAGCATAGGAGATCTTTCAATTTTTGGGTATCTTCTTTAATTCCTTTCTTTAATGCCTGGGCAACCTATGGGACCCTGGGCAGCGGATCATTGTTTATCCCTGGAATACAGACAGAGTTCGTGTGTCAATAACACAAAAGGTGATGCTCTCTCAGCCTGGACTCTTGGGGGAGTGCCTGGCCCCTGCCCTGAGTGATATGACAGATTCTGGATATCCCCTATGTGGAAGGAAGTGGAGATAAGGTGGGAGGCTGGGGGGATTGTGGAGGGGTACAGGAGTAGAGGAGGGCGAGGAAACTGGGATTGACATGTGAAGCAAGGTATTTAAAATTAAAATAATAAAATAAAAAAATTTAAAAAGTGGGGTACAGAACTTAGCTGAGAATTCTCAATAGAGAAATCTAAAATGGCTGAAAGACAGCTAAGAAATTGCTCAACATCTTTAGCCATCAGGGAAATGGAAATCAAATCAACTTTGAGATATCATCTTACACCCAGAAGAATGGCTGAATTCTAAAACACCAATGACAGTTTATGCTGGAGAGGATGTATAGAAACTGGAAAACTCCTCTACTGCTGTAAGCAGTGTGAACTCTTACAGACACTTTGAAAATCAGCATGAAGATTCCTCAGAAAAATTGGAAACAGTCTACCTCAAGATCTAGCATTTCCACTCTTAGGCATGTACCCAAATGATGCACATTCATACAACAAGCTCATCTGTTCAGCTATGTTCATGGCAGCATTTTTTTGTAATAGCCAGAACCTCAAAGAAACCTAGATGTTCCCTAACTGAAGAATATTTAAAGAAAATGTGGTACATCAACATAATGGAGTACCACTCAGCAGGAAAAAATAAAAGAAAACGGCAACAACAGCAAAACAAAGAAAGTGAGGTTATGCAGTCTCAGAAAGATAAAAATGGTATGTACTCACTCATGTATGGATATTTGACCTAGAACAAAGGATTAGCAGCTTAAAATCCATACTTCTAGTGCAGCTACAAAACAGAGCATGGTAAGAGAGACATACATCATCCTCTAGTGAAAGGGAAAGGGACAAGACCTCCTGCAGAATTTGGGAGCATGGGGGCAGGGGAGGCAGGTAGGAGAAAAAGGGAGGAGAGAAGAAAATAAAGGATCAGGAAGATTGAATCAGGAGAGGAATAGATGAGAGCAAGAAAAGAGACACACCATTAAAGGGAGAATTTAAGGTACAATTAAAGAGAAATCTGGTACTAGGGAACTGTACAGAGATTCACAAGGATAACCCCAACAAGGAATCTAAGCAAATGTCCTTGCCCTATAATGAGAATGGTGACTACCTTAATGCCATCCTAGAGCCTTCATCTAGTAGCTAATGGAAGCAGAAGCAGAGATTCAGAGCTAATTATTTAGCTGAACTCCTGCAATCTACTTGTAGAGAAGGAGGAGTGACAAAGGGATCAAGACCAGACCTGAGCACGGGGGAACTCATGGATCCCAGTTTGACAGCGGGGGAACCAACATAGGACCAAACCAGGCCTCCTGAATGTGAGTTTCAGCTTGCATGCCTGGGCAGTCTATGGGGCCTTTGGCGGTGAAACCAGGATGTATCCCTAGTGCATGAACAGATTTTGAGAGCCCATTGCCCATGAAAGGAAACGCTTTTAGCCTAGATACATGGTGGAAGGCCTAGGCCCTGTCCCAAATGACTTGACAGATTTTAATGATTCCTCATGGAATGTCTCACCCTCTCTGGGTTGTGGATGGGGCATGGGATGAGGGAAGTTGTTGTGGGGGAATGAGAGGATGGGAAAGAGAGGGAACATGGATTGATATGTACAATAAGATTGTTCCTAATTTAAATACAATTTATACAAAAATGTCATCTTACATTATATAATTCATTTAATAATGCATTCTGCCATTAAAACAACCAATGTAGAATAAAGAACACAAATATTGTAAAATCCAAATCAAGAAGTTTTCTGTTGGATTGTGTCTTGTAATAAAGTTGGAAGACTTAAATTATGATTGTACAAACATGAGGTGAACAAGGATAAAAAAGTACAGACATGCCTAAATGGACATGTAAAATCCTATGAGGCTTCAAACCTATAGAAGGAACTAACTATTAAAATCCCTGGTATGCTGAGAGATTGTTTTCCTCATTAAAGAGTACATGTATCATTTATCCAATACCAATGGCCATCCTTGAAAATATGCAAGAATTATTCAAAAGACTGAGATGTATATATGTAGGAGTAGAGTTATATATGTGTATATATGATTTGCATGTACACATACATATGTGCATGCAATAGTAATTAACTATACAGTTACTAAGAATTTGTAAGACAGAAAGCATATGTTCACGGGTGTGTTTGGAGTAAAGAAAAGGAAGGAAAGAATATTATAGTCGCAATATAAGAAATCAATAATTAGTCTTAAAAGTATCTGCAATAATAGCAATCAAGATGAAAGAGACATCAAGATCAACAAAATAAATTTCTCTAGTTTTTAATAATACCTGACCCCAACATTATTATATCATTAATTTTCATTTTTGGTATGACCTAATTTTAGTGTTGCATACCTCTTTTTGTCATTTGCTGTTAGAGACTGTACTTAAGTTGGTTGATATTAGAATTGTGAGTTCTCTGGTAGTTTTAGGCATTTGCCATAACATCTATCTTTGAGGAACTGAGGAATATAATTTTAGTTCAGGTATGGAGCATTATATGGCTCTGAGTCAGAGTTTAACCCTTCTATCAAGAGTCAATTCTGTGTTCTAGGATTCAGGAACTATTGTCTAGTCACTTTCTCTTGATTGTCAGAGAGACACATATGTGAGAAGATTGCCTCTAGAGTCACCCAACAGTCAAATTGTTGCATGATTCAGACTTAGAATAGACTCCTGAGCCTTTTGATTCAGCATTCCAAATGCTGCAGTTTTGGGTGTATACTTCCACACCTGGAAAGATGGATACTTTTAGATATTATGTAAAGTCTGTAAAACATGCAGAATTGACCTGTTTGTCGACTCAAAGTGAAAGCCATACTTTTTAAGTTCACGCATACCTGAGGAGAAATTTTACTCCAGTTCAACACCCAGTTTCCAAGTGACAAATTATCTAGTGGTTTATTTTCATGTTCTCCATAGAAATTTGAATTATTTGTTTTAAAAAATAGTTAACATAATTAAACTGTATTGTAGGAACAATAAGTGACTTTTAGAGAAAGTTAAGAGTATGAAGTTGTTTACATCTATTACATAATTGAAAGAGAGAAGTTTTTCAGCCTGTATTGGGAAAGTAAGACAAATGTGCTACCATGCTACTATAAGTGGGAAAACAGCAATGCTTTCCATTCTCAAATCACTAAACACCCCTACAAATTAAATGAACAACCTCTGAAAACCAGAAAGGAAAGAATGAAGAGCAAAAATAAGACAACCTCCTCTTTGATTATTTTACCAGTAACTGACTTGTGAATTCTGTGTCTCCTATCTACACTAACACACCTCTGCCACACCTCAGTCCTGACTTTCTGAGGAGAGATGTCATATGGCTAAGGGGGGCTTTACCTTCCAGCAGGTCAAACGCAAGACTAATGATTTCCTGCACTCACTGCAATCATTGATATTGATTTTCATGGGGATCTGGTGGCATGGTATAGTATGCTAAAAAAATGAGATTCTATCTGTTATATGAATACGTTGTGCCTGGAAACTAGTTCTGGTTTGGTAACACAACAAATTTAAGACCGAGAGGATTCAGATATTTCAGTATGGAAATCTTTGTCACCTCCGGAGACCAGAATAAAAAACTAGTCTAATATCAGAGTGATGGCAAAGGAAACCTTGAACTTGAAATAGAGACAATAAACTTAGACGCTACATTTTTTTCTTTTCTATAAGAAAATATGTTCACTCTAAAGATTATATGGATGTTTCATTGAAATGATATGTAGTTGGCTTTCTCCAATGCATAGCATGTAGAAAAATGCCAAACTAATTGTACATTTTTATAATGGAAAAAATACTTAGAAATTAGTGCAGCTGAAGAATAAAGCTATATTTATTTGAAGTTATTTTATATATCAATTACCAATCACAGCAGGAAGCACAGAGAATAAATACTTTTGAAATTTGAACATGGCATATTTGTAGACACAAAGTCTACTTGTTAACAGTAAACACTGTTCACCTGGAATACATTTGTGATAATGCAGACTTTACTTTTCAATAAATAAAGCACTTAATGTATATTAAATTCATGATAGAACTCACATTGTATTTTAAGTGTTACTTCTTAATAAATGATAACATATTGTGCAGTTCTCATTTTAAAATTTATAGCCACTGTATACAATATATTGAATATTTATTACACTTTGTATTATTGTTCACTACTACTATTCAAAACTACACTAGCATTTGACTATCTGAAGTTAACTGAGTATCATTTTCACATGTATGTGATCATCTTACATTGGATTTTGCAAAAGCAAGGAACTCGTAACAACCTTGTCTAAGAAATATCATTAAATATGAGATAAGCCACATGAGTTTCCAGTTCAATAGCTTATCCCTTACTGTCTCCATTCTTCCTTCTGAGTCAAAACCCTAGAATATTACTTTGGACATACAAAGATACAGCATCAGCAATTATTAAAAAAATGTTTCATCTCAGTTGGTTCACAGGAAAATTCTAACTCTGAACTGATAAAAATGTTTATGCACCTGTTTACTTTTAAGGACTATGTGACTCTCTTGCCAATAAATCCTCTTCATCATTTTATTTAAGTATATCAATATTCTAATGATAATTCCTTATATCCATGATACCATGATAGAATAAGAAAATGCATTATTCCCATGTCCAGAAATATGCTGGAGGATCAAGACAATTTTATGCAATAAAACTTTTCATACTTGTGTAAGAATTTGTTTAAAAATCCAATATAATGGCTTTGTTCATGATACAAACACTTGCATTTTCAAAAATGGGACTGGATGAGCATTTCTATGAGGAAATGCTAATCTAAAGAAGCAGAATAAGTAATGTCATGTCTCAGTCTCAATTACCTTTTATGAAATTGAGGAAGAAATGTCTTTAAATGTTTAACCTTGCAGCACTCGGGAGGCAGAGGCAGGCAGATCTCTGTGAGTTCGAGGCCAGGCTGGACCGACAGCCTACAAAACAATACAGAGAAACCCTGTCTCATAAAACAAACCAAAAAAAAAAGGTTAACCTTGAATTAATTTTCATAAACAAAGTTGCAAAACTACAGTTAAGAACTTTATGTAAAATAGTGTACAATACCTAAAATTCCTATATAAATATAGCTATGAGTGGATCTGTGTTTTATTGACCTCAGAGCTTTGATAATATATGACTGAAAATACCTATAATTAAGTTACATTAGGTTGATACATTATCATTTGTCAAGAGTAAGCAAAAGTAATAGAAAACTCCAAAACAGATAATACTGGAGTTTATAATGTGCGACAAAATAATTTTATTTTTGTATGTTGGGACAAAAAGAATAACTTGGAATAGGACCTTGACTTTGACCTGGCTTATGATAAAAACATTTGTTTTTGACAGCTACATACACAAGTGTAGGAGAAAAAAACACTCTGCCATTAGCCATGTGACTTATTATAGGCACATACAGATGAATTAATAGAAGGGCAGTTTACCACACCTGTAACCACACCCACTTTAGGCATGACTAAAGACATATATGGATGCAGGTGGTGAACTATGTCACTAGCCAGGCCCACTTTTGGGCATGGCTAGCGGCATGTATGGAGGAAGGTATAAAAGACTGTTAGCAGAACGTCTTGCCCTCTTTCTGGCTTCCAGTTCCGGGGCAGAAAAATACTCGGCTCATCTGGGTTACTTGTTTGTCTCTTGTGAGTAATTTCTAAAATAAACACTTACTTATACTTTCAGAAAGTATGCTGTTTATCGTTGCAGCATCAAACAAATGTACCTGCCTTATGATCTTTGGGAGAATCTCCTTTGCTGGCATCTAAGAATCTTAGAGTTCTTGGGCTCACTGTAAGAATTCTATCACAGCTGGATTTATATGGGTTCTGAAAATGTGACCTTGAATCCTTATTTTAGCATGGCAATCACTTTATCCACAAGGCCTTTATACATATATACAACATTCAAATAATAAGCAAACATTTAAGTAATTAATTGTCTGTTATTGTTTGAATGAAAGATTTTACCACTTAAACCACTTAAAATAAATTATAGTAAAATAATTTCCAGTTAATGCAATTGAGTTTGGTAAATAAACTTTCCTCAGTTATTGTGAATACAGAGGTCATTGTACTAAAAAATAAACATAAAATGAAACAAGGAATTATGTTAAACACACAGGGTCTCTTCTCAGTGGGAGAGATAAAATACCTGCTTACCTGCCCAGAGGTCTGGCAGTAGATTTACTTAAAAACCATTTTGCATTCTGTACGGGAAGGCTCCACCCAACTTTTACCATAAAGGTAGACATCAGCCAAATTCTCCAGAATGATTATCCAAGATTCTTCTCACTCTGGACCATTACCCATCTTTAGGAGTACTATATCATATATACTAGTGCCCTCCCGGCCTCTATGCTATTGGTCAGACACCACACCATGCTCTAGGCCTTTTAACCTTCATGCTCAAATGCACTTTATGAGTGAGTATCTGTGGAGTCACATCTTAAAGTTTACCTTGCACCTAGTATTGGAATGATTGGACTGATTGTTGTCTGGTAAACTATTCTCAAATTGTACTGTGCTTTTAAGTCTGCCAGTTTTTATTCTTACATCTTTGTGCCTGGAGCCTACAGGGACCTTGACACTAAATCCCTACCTTCCCCCTTCGATAGATAATGACTATAGTGTACACTCAAACTTCTACCTATTGCAAAGATAATATTCTGTTTTCTGAATGTTTTTTCAAATATTCTATGGTTGTCATGTACCCTAGGAAGCCTGGGCATTGGAATGTAGCTTAGTCTACCATGAAACTTTTAACCCACACATACTAATTTTGAATGTTCTAAGTGGTAGAAATATTGTAAGAGTCAGAATGGATGGATGATGCCAGGAGAACTATGCTCTCTGAATGATCCTATTATTTTCTAATGTGAGACAAAAAGGTAGTGGATTTTAAGCTGAAGGCACGTGGGGAGACTTGGAGCAGTGGGGAGAGGAAAAATTAAGATCATGAAGTTTCAGTAAAAAGGAAAAAATGGGAAGGAAGGCATTAAACAAGTACCAACATACCCATGATCCAGTATTTCCTTTCATCTATCACATTGCTCTGCCAAGTATTATCTTCAAACATAGTAGAATTAGAGGGGGAAGTGCAATATATATGAAGGTATAGTGATTCTAACTGAGAAGGGCATTATTTAAGAGTTTCTTCAATTTAAAAGATTGTTATAGTAGCTTTACCATTAAACCCTCCTCTTTTCTCATTGAATTGTTGTGGGATTGCAGCCCATGTCTAGTCACAGCTCATCCCCCCCCCCAAATAACACACAGAGACTCTATTAGCTACAATGCTGTCGGTCAATGTCCAGGGCTACTCATTGGCTAGTTCTGTCTTAAGTATTAACCCATGAATACTAATGTATACTAAAAGTCTAATTACTTATAAAATATTGTGCTCATTTTAATTTATTTTTTCAGACATTTTACTTTTAGCTATCTACAGGTTTGCAGGAATTCTTTTTCCAACTATTACATAAATAAGTCACATAAAGAAGGCATTTTAAATCACTTTCAGAAAGAGTGATGGTTAAATCTATGCCAACAGTCAGAAAAGATTTAGAATCTCTGTGAAGATTGGAAATTAGAAACAGAGCATATAGATCCTGCTTGGAACATTAACTTTATCTAATTAAACTTCTCTATAATATGGTCCAATTTCAACCCTCACTTTTTTCACTGTTGAGAAATCAATTCATTATTTCTTATTTCAACAATGCTATGAACACAAAATAAGCCACACAATAATTTCTCCTCTCATAACATAAAGGAATGAGATACACATTTGTCATACTTTAATTGCTTCACTTTTGAATTTATTTCAGGAGGTAAAGTGAGCCATCCTTGAACATAACTGAAATGGCCACTAATGCAATAAGCCAAGGACCAGTAATCTGTTCAAAAACAAAGGAAGAAAGAAGAAACAGTCTAATAATACCATAAATATGAAGATAGAAACATCTCAAGCACACTGACTTCATGGGCTGCCTTTGCTATGGTTTTGCTTTTATTCCAAAATTCAGGTGACTACCCTTTTGATTATGGTGAGAGTAGGGCCTTTTGGAAGGTCACTCTCTGATTGTTTTTTTATTTATTTATGCTTTGGCAGGTTGACAGAAAAAGTTAGTCTCCCTGTGATCTGCCTTGTGAGAACACAGGAAGAGAGTTCACATTAGGCCTCTTTCTCAATGTCCTTGATCTTGAACCTGAAGCATGCAGTTAGGAAATTAAGGAGGTGTTTTTTTAAGCGGACATACTTTTTCACAGGAAATATTATTAAACAAAATATGCTTAAAGTTGAATAATATTTCAATTAGTATTTTATGGAAAATCTTATATGTCATAGAATATGAAGTATCTTCTATACGTAAGCAACTATTATTTTAATCTTGGCTTATTCCAAACTATGGTGACATCATACACCCTTAAATCAAGGTTTGTAAAACTTTTGTGTAAAGACCTAGCTAGTGAATGATTAGGATTTTTATAAATATGTATTAGTTGGACCAATGAATAAACTAATTAAGGTTGTATAACTGTGTGGGTGTTAGTTAAGATGTGTTTCTTTTTTTTTCATTTCTGTTTAACAAATATTCACACTTTCATTGATTTAAAACAGCACTACTTCTTTATGTCATACTTCTAGTGGCCAGAAGTACAATGCTTAAAATATCACAAAGTCAAAATGATAGTAGAAGTAGAGTGGTTTCCTAGCCTCTGGAGATGAATAGGCTGCCAAGCTCATTCGTATTGCTGGCCAAATTTAATTCCTTGCACAGAGGACTAATGGCTCCATTTTCTTGCAGACCAGCTACCATAGACACAGCCTTCTTCCCAGCAGCCGACTGCACCCCTTGTCATTTTTTTCCTGACACACTTCCCACTTCCAGCAACCGTGTTGTAGTCTTATTTGGTCTGTGATTTTTTTTCAATTTCACTTCGTACCATGTGTATTTCCCTCCAGCTTTTAAATCTATTTTATCTTTTTAAAGTCTTAATTAGTAAAAGTGGTCAGCCCAGATCATCCACAACAGTCTCCTATTTAAATCTATCACCTAAAAAATGACTATCAATCCCTTTTATGAAGTACCAGAGCCTCTATGGATTTGCCGTATGTCCTTTGCATATATGTGTGATTGTTGTGTAGTCTTGTATTTTTCTGGTACTCCTAACAGAGGGAGTAGTGGTGTTTCTTATTCTTTCTTCATCACTTGGGATGCTAGCCTTGCTAATGGGTTGCCTAGTCCAGCCTTGACATGGGGGTTTGTGTCTATGATTACATTTCGTTGTGGTTTCTTCAGTGGTCAATCTTTGTTAGGTCTTCTGTGTTCTGAAAGGAAACTGAGCAGGAGTGGGTATAGAAAATAAAGGAGATTGGAAGAGAACTAGAGGTAATGTGGAGGCTGGGAGGAGTGGAGGATGGAAAACCATGTTAAGGATGTATTGAAAATAAAAACAACTTAGGGGGCTGAAGAAATGGTTCAGCAGTTAAGAGCACTGGCTCGTCTTTCATATAATGCAGGTTCAGTTCCAAGCACCCACATGGCAGCTAACAACTGTCTTTAACTCCAATTCCAGGGGACCTAACATCCTCAAGTACACATACATGCATACAAAGTATCAGTACACACCATATAAAATTTTAAAGACAAAAAATAGCATATTCATGTATTCCAGAGTTTCAACTGTGGGTATCATTAAGAACCATCATGGCAATCCAATTACTGTTATAGTGAACACCAGTGAATATAACAGATTCTGAAAGAGATGGTTTATTTTGTTGTTATTTCTTTTTTTTCAATTTTTTTTATTTTAAATAGCTTGTTTTACATGTCAATCCCAGTTCCCTCTCCCTCCCCTCCTCCCCCACTCCCCTTTCCCCCCACCCTCCCACCCTATTGCCAAATCCTTCCACAGTTATTTCTTTTTTGAGACATGGTTTCTCTGTGTAGCTTTGGCACTAGCTCCGTAGATCAGGCTGGCCTCAAACTCACAGAGATCTGCCTGTCTCTGCCTCCCAAGTGCTGGAATTAAAGGCATGTGCTACCAATGCCACGATATTTTGTTATTTTTAAGATATCAAAATTTGCATACATTCCTTCATAAGGAATAATTATTAATCTAAATTTGGTACATGCTCCTTTTTTAACGACAGTGACTCTTTTAAAGGGGACACACACAGTTATCCTTCATAGATAATGAGAAATGGATTAAAATTATCAAACTAAGTACAAGTTTATATAACAAAGAGTAATTTCTTCGCATACTACTATGAGTCATATTCAGAAGTAAAAATATAAGGCAGATATTATATAAATATTACATAGTCTTGCTTTGTTCTTAGGGTCAATCACTGGATATGAACAACATTTCTTCACACTAAAACTAAATTTTCTACTATTTCACTATTATTCTTATATTTTAAATGTTCTTATATCATACATCTCATTCATGATAGCCTTTAATTTCTTAAAGTCCACCAGAAATGAAAATGAGGACAAGAATGATGGATTTGAAGATAGTAACAGCTACAAATGGGAAATCTCATTGTGGAGACTACATTTTAGAATAAAACTAACCTTTCATATAATCAAATAAATAACTTACTGACATGAAAGAAGCTTGGTGACTTCAGCTCAAATGAACCAGAAACAGAAACACAAATACCACATTATCTCACTTATTTATGAAAGTAATTAAAATCAGAAACAGAATGAGTAACAACAGCTTCAAGATAAAAGAGCTGAAGAAACAGAGAACTAAGAGTAAGCTCAGTGAGTATAATGTGAACCATGGCTAGGAGCTTCTGGCTTGCTTACTGTGGCTCTGATAGAGGGAATGTCCAAGACATACTTGGGGTGGGGAGCTTATACTTCCAGGTCTCAGTCCATCACAGAGGGAAGTCAGAGGAGAAATTCAAAGCAGGAACTGAAGCAGAAACCACAGAGGAATTCTCTTCAGTAGCTTGCTCTCTGACTTATTCTGTTATCTTCCTTTTTAATGACTTCTTAAAACAATCTTTTCTCATTTTAAATACAAACCCCAATTCCCACTCCCTCCCCTCCTCCTTTTCTCTCCATCTTCCACCCACATCACACTCCATCCACTCCTCAGAGAGGGTAAGGCTTCCCATGGGGAGTCAACAAAGTCTGGCACATCACTCTGAGGCAGGACCAAGTCCCCTCCCATGTCTAGGATGGGCAAGGTATTCCTCCAAAGAGAATGATCTCCAAAACCCAATTAATGTACTAGTGATAAATCCTAGTCCCAAGGCCCAATTCACACACAAATGTTTCCCACATTCGGAGGGCCTGGTTTGGTCCCCCACTGATAGCCCAGAGTTAGTGAGCTCCCACTAGCTAAGGTCAGCTGCTTCTGAAGGTATCCCCAAAATGGTCTTGCCCCATTTGCTCATACTGTTGCTGGTCCCTCTCTTCGACTGAACTCTGGGAGCTCAGCCCAGTGCTTAGCTGTAGATCTCTGCATCTGATTACATCAGTTGCTGGATGAAGGCTCTATGATGATAATTCAGGTGGTCATCAATCTGATTAGAGGGGAAGGTCAGTTCAGGCACCCTCTCCACTAATGCTTAGTGTCTTAGCTGAGGTCATCCTTGCGAATTCTTGGATGTTTCCCTAGTGCCAGGTTTATTTGTAGCCCCATATGACTCCCACAATCAAGGTACCTCTTTTCTTGCTCTCCCTTTCTGTCTTTTCCCCACCTATACCATCCTGTTTCCTCATGTTCTCATCCTCCTTCCTTTCTTCCCTCCCCATCCCCTGCTGCCCTTTCTTTTCCCACACCATGCATGCTCCCAATTTTCTCAGGCAGTCTTATATATTACCCTCCCATGGAGATCCATGTGTGTCTTTCTTGGTGCTTTCCTTGTTAGATAGATTCTGTGAGTTCATAGACTAATGTTGGTTGTTCTCTGCATTACTCTAATATACACATATGAGTGAGTATATACCATGTTGGTCTTTATGGGTCTGGGTTACCTCACTCAGGATGGTTTTATTCTGGTTCCATCTACTTGCCTACAAATTTTAAGATGTCATTGTCTTTTATCACTGAATAGTACTCTTTTGTGGAAATGTACTACATTTTTTTTATCCATTCTTCAGTTGAAGGGGATCTAGGTTGTTTCCAGGTTCTGGCTAATAAGAATAATGCTATTGTGAACACAATTCTTTAAATGTCCTTGTCCTATGAGTTTGTGTCCTTTGCGCATTTGCCCAAGAGTGGTATTGATGGGTCTTAAGGTAGATTGATTCCTAATTTTCTAAAAAACTGCCATAATGGTTTCCAAAGTAGCTGTACAAATTTCCACTCCGAGCATCAAATGAGAAGTGTTCCCCTTACACCATATCCTCTCCAGCATAAGCTATCATTGGTGTTTTTTATATTAGCCATTCTGATTGGTGTAAGATTGTATCACAGAGACATTTTAATTTGCATTTCCCTGATGGTTAAGGATGTTGAAAAATTCCTTAAGTGTCTTTTGACCATTTGAGGTTCTCCTGCTAAGAATTCTCTGTTTAAATCCGTACCCTATTTTTAAATGAATTAATCTAGTACTTTGATATCTAGCTTCTTGAGTTATTTACATATTTTGGAGATCATTCCTCTGTACCTTGTGGGGTTGAAGATCTTTTTGCATTTTGTAGGCTGCTGTTTTATCTTATTGACTGTGTCCTTTGCCTAACAGAAGTTTCTCAGTTTTAGGAGGTACTATTTATTGAATGTTGCTCTCAATGTCTGCGCTACTGGTAATATCTTCAGGAAGTGGTCTCCTGAGACTATGCATTCAAGGCTACCTCCTACTTTCTCTTCTATCTTTCTTATATAGCTCTCCTATCTAGGGCTGGTGCTGTCTACAGTTGGCAGGACACTTTTATGTCAATTATTATTCAAGAAAATTCCTTAAAGAAATGGCTGGAGATGAATGTGATCACCAGTGGGATTCTTCCCTCTCATGTGACTCTAGGTAAGAGCTAGTTGTCAATAAAAGCATAACTTGAACAGTACTTTCCTTAAGTGAGTAGTCACAGACTAGAATATTGTCATCTCAACACACAAGGCCCCCCCTCACACACTTAAGAGTCAGAGACAGCCTTTGTTCCCATTGTGATGAGTCTCACAAGAGGACCAAGCTACACATATGTGCAGAGTGCCAAGGTCAGTCCTATATAGTCTCCCTGGGATTTAATCTGTGGGCCACTATGAACCTGTGCTAGTTGGTTCTAAGAGATTTCTTACGGTGTCTTTGATCTCCTTTGGCTCTTACAATTTTCTCCCTCTTCTGAAGGATCCCACAAACTCCACCTAACTGTGGGTTCAAGACTCTTTCCATCAGTTGGTAGATAAAACCTCTCTAATAATAATTGTCAGAGTCACCAATCTATGTGTTGTTAAAATGTCTAGGTTTATCCAGTAAGGAGACACAAACTGTGACTCAGCAATACCATGTGGAGTTTATTGGTAGACATGGAGGGAAAGGGGGGGTGAGAGGTAACCAACCCATGCAGAGCTGAGAGAGAGAGTGAGATAAGATATTTGAGAGAGAGAGATGAGATATAGAGATAGAGATAGAGATAGAGAGAGAGAGAGAGAGAGAGAGAGAGAGAGAGAGAGAGAGAGAGATGGGATGGAGAGGAAGACGAGAGTAAAACAGAGCTTAAGAGGGCAAGGTCAGTCCTTTAAAGGGGTCCTTTGCACATGTGTGGTTCTCACAGAACTCTGGGCTGGCCAGAGTGCTGCCTGAGTGCATCCTGCCAGGTAACAGGGCAGGCCAGTGTAATGCCTGAACCTTTCATTCCCACCTTTATTTATGATGAAAAAAAAGATAGGGGTGTTAGGCATGGCAGGTTCTGGATCAAGGACGTTGAGTTCTTAAGACTGCTTCCTGCTGACCTGGGAGTGTCGATCATCTTTGGGTGAGCCTGAAAAGTTTGGGTGTTGCCACCCTCGTTGTTCTACTGTAGTCCAGGCTGTATGGAACTCTCTGTAGTCCAGGCTGTATGGGACTCTCTGGTGCCTCTGTAGATCTGGCAAGATGTTAGCAGAGTAGAGGAAAATGTTAGGTTTAAAATTTTATTTCTTAGGTCCTGGTATTTGAGGGGAAGATTGTAAGATGAGGGAGGGGTTCCCGAGGGGTCCCAAGATGAGGGAAGGGAGTCCCAGGATCAGGGAAATGTTGAATAATATCTGGAGTGAATTGCATGGGTCCAATTTGGCTTCCTGGAACTTAAAAGAATCCTTTAGTTTGTGAAAACATAAGTATTGGACATATCAGCAGCATATTTGTGTTAGAAAAGACTTGACTGAGAGCATTAACATTTTTGAAACTGACAGATACTTTTTAGCACAATGAAAAGCACCTTAATTTTGAGCTTGTAGTTATGATCACGTAGTGGTATAGTTGTTTAACACTCTGTTAGAGTTAGATTAGTAGCTTATCAGAACTTTATTGATTAATGTTAAGATTATGAAAAGTAGTATAATGAAAGAGAAACCTGGAACATACCTTTTTTTAATGTCTCAACTTACTTTATTACGTTACCATCTTACATAGCTAAACCTTAGAATACCTGTTCTTGAATTCTGTTTTATAACAGAGCTTTGCCTTGTTTGTTGCTTTAAGGTGTCAAAGCTACCAGCCATCAAAAGCATCAGAATGCTTGAGAAAGATAAGATTTTACCTGAGATTGAAAAATGAGAGACTTAGTAGCTGACTGCATTGGACAGCCACCCCCAAGGTCCTCCACAGTTGTTGAAGTCAGAGGCTACAAGAACACCTGCCTTTTGCTGATAGTGAGACGCTGGATTGGGATATCTTAGGAATGCTTTCCTACCATTGACCCAAGCAATGTGGAGAAAGTCGATCCCAGTGACCTCTCGTCCAGTGAAGAGTCCTTTGAAGCAGTTGAGGTGAAGGGCAGGTTTGCTCAGTGGCCAGCATTGCCACTTTTTGTGAGCAGAATTTCTTCAGTGTCCACCAGTCTTCTTAGAGGAAATGGGGTGGTACCAGCAGCTGGCCTGCCTCTCTGTTATAAAAAGCTTTTTAATAAAACTTTTAAATGTCATGTTCTCTAGATCTCTAAGCATTTGAGGACTGTTTGTTTAATATATCTTAGTAGACAAAATTTATCTTTAGTGACTTGTCTTAAGTGCATTGGTGACTACAGAAAAATCACTTTTGTAATAGTTTTTCCTTTGTTAACAGCTTACAGGAACGACTGGGTGTTATAATTTGTTAATTTGAAATAGACCCTTATAACTTTACATGTTTATCATCAATTAAAAGATATAACAATTTAGAAATATTTGATATTTAGTATAGTTGAATTAAAGTTACCTCATTTTTTACACATACATATAATATAGATACAGTAAACAAAATTGGGTTTAAGTGCTTGACCCACACTTGGTAGCTAGCAGGTTTAAAGAGACAGTCAGTGGTGAGAAGGAAGATTGGTTGTAAAAAAACAGGGGACCCTGGAAAGGCACATTATTCCATGAATAAGCCATGTGCAACAGGACCATTGCAAGATGAAATTAGAGACAAAAATAAAAGTGCAAAAGATACAAAAAGTAAATGAATTGTATCTGACAGCGGGCTTTGCCAGCAGAAGCTGGCTGTACTGAGTGGGCATGTCTACAGCTAGGTCACGTGGTAAACATGGTGGCCTCAGTAAACACTTTTCCAAGCTAGGCCACATGGTTAAGATCGCCAAGATGGTGGCCTCCATAGGCACATTCCTTAGAATGTCCTGAACAGACACTAACCCAAGCCAGGCTATTTTAAGCTGTTGGCATCTGGATGGAGAAGAAATACGGTAGAACCAAAGCTGGATAGAAAAGAAGAATTTGTCATTTTAAGCTGAATGAACAGGAGGGACAAAATAGGACACTCCCAGGTTGAAGGCAATTCCTGCCCTGAGGCAGGTTTAGTCACAATGGGAAATGGCAGGAAGGTTCTGTGACCTGTGCAAGTTTTTTAGGCTTAGCTTTTAAAGCTAGAAGAATGAGATTTAGAGGAAGAAAGAATGTTGAAGAGAATGTTTAGGAGAGAGATAGAGAACAGTTTAAACATAAGGTAACCCCGTCAATCGACTGGATCACTGGCAGTGGTTAGAATTATCACATAAAACACCACTATGTTCATAGCAGCTTTATTTGTAATAGCCAGAACTTGGAAGCAACCTAGATGTCCCTCACCCGAAGAGTGGATAGAGAAAATGTGGTACATCTACACAATGGAGTACTATTCAGCAGAAAAAAATAATGGAATCATGAGATTCGCAGGCAAATGGATGACACTAGAAGAAACCATCCTGAATGAGGTAACCCAGTCACAAAAAGAGAAACATGGCATGTACTCTCTCATATATGGATTTTAGCCATAGATCTGGGGAGTGCCAGCCTACAATCCTATGGCCAGAGAGTCTGGGAAACAGAAACTACATTTAGTGGCTGGTTAAGTACTGAGCTGAACTCAAGAAAGCCAGTATCAGAGAGGGAGGACTGATGATCAAAGGGATTAAGACTGGGCTGGTTTAACCCCCAGAAACAGCTGACCAGACAAAGGTTAACTCTTGAATCCCAGGCATCAGCCTGGGAATCCAGCATGGGACTGATCAAGACCCCCCTGAATCTGGGTGTCAGTGAGGAGGCCTAGGTAATCTATTGAGCCTTGGGCAGCAGATCAGTACCCATACCAAGTATATACACGGACTTTGGACTCCCATAGAACAATGTGAGGTGCACTCTCACCCTGAACTCTTGGGGAAGGGTCTAGGCCCTGCTCTATATGAAATGACAGACTATGGACACCCCCATGGAGGGCCTCACCCTCCCTGGGGGAATGAGGGGATAACCGGGGTGGGGGGATGGGGGGAGGGCACGGGAGGAGGGGAGGGAAAAGGAGAGGGACCTGGAACTGACTTGTGAAGCAACCTTGTTTCTTATCTAAATTTTAAAAAAAGAATAAAAAAATCATTATTGATTAAAAAAATATTGGTAGACAAGTTATCATTAAATTTTCAAATAAGCAATAAAAATGAAAGAGAAAAAATAATCAATGAAAAACTATAATGGTTTTGAGATACCAGTTGTGATGTATACTTAATATGACTCAAGATGAAAAAATAAAAAAAAAAACAAGTAATGTAAAAAAACAAAAGAAAACAAAACAAAAACATCAGGATCTAGAGAGCCATTAGCTGGCCAGTGAGATTATCTAATAGGTACCTTGGCCATTTCTTAGTACTGAGATAAGTGAATCTGGATGCTTTAACTAGAGGCATTAAGTGAAAGGGTTTTAGGTTCTCCCAGAGGCATCTCAGAGGAGAGGATGGGTCAATTTTTGTCAGTTTGTTACCCATGAGCCTGATCTAAAGGAAAATAAAATGGCAAGATCAACTCTTCAGAACTTGTCAGCCTGAGAGTCTAGCCAGGGCAGAAAAGACCACCTGAAAAAAGGAACCAGAGTCAGAAAGGTGAAAAGCCGCCGAAGGCCCAGAAAGGAGCCGAAAAAAAAATTACCAATAGGCCATGACCGTGGAAAACAAACAGAAAATGATTGTCAGACAATGGGGATCAATCATGATCTTGAAGATCATGCCTGGGGGAATTGCCCAAGTTTCCAAGA
Organism: Mesocricetus auratus; assembly: GCF_017639785.1. Lineage (NCBI taxonomy): Eukaryota > Metazoa > Chordata > Mammalia > Rodentia > Cricetidae > Mesocricetus > Mesocricetus auratus. Next base: position 11,162,405 of record NW_024429180.1, on the reverse strand, counting down.
ACACCCATAAGGTTGCCGGCAGTCCTTAGGGTTCAGGGAAATGCTTATGCTGACTTAAAGGGGGTCCTTTCCAAATCGCAGCCACTGTTGGATGTAACATTCAGGTTCTGGTCTATGGAAAGTGGGCTGTTGATCTGATGTGGCAGGTTACCTGCTTGGTCACCTGCAGGGTTGGCCTGTGGCCAGAGCCACAGGGAAAGCCTGTCCTGGTCAGGGAAGCAATGTTGTTAAAATGTCTAGGTTTATCCAGTAAGGAGCGACAAACAGTGATTCAAGGATCCCATGTGGAGTTTATTGGTAGACAAGGAGGGGACGGGGAGTAAGAGGGAGAGATGAGATGGAGAGGAAGACAAGAGTAAAAGAGAGCTTAAGATAGCAGGGGTCAGTCCTTTAAAGGGGTCCTTTGCACATGCGTGGTTCTCACAGAACTCTGGGCTGGCCAGAGTGCTGCCTGAGTGCATCCTGCCAGGTAACAGGGCAGACCAGCGTGATGCCTGAAACTTTCACTATGAGTGCAGCAGAATGTCCTTAAGGATCACTACATTGACCCTTGTCCCAAGGCTTGTTTGGTTTTATCCTATGTATCTGTGTCATCCAGGTTGTGGGTTCTTGGATGCAAGGGCATCTCCAGAAATCCACAAGGTTGACCCTAGCTATAGTGGATATACAGCCTGAACTGGGCTGCTCCTGTGACCAGGCAGAACTTCAAGTGGAGTGAGTAGGAAACCAACAGTCATATTAATTTCAACGTATTGTTTCCCATACCTATGAGATGTTCTGGGGGTAAAAGTGGCCTAGAGGTTGAGGGAGTGGCTAGTCTAATGTAAATATTATGCCAGCAGAGATCATTTTTAATATATCTTCTGTTAATATTATTGGTGTTGCTTGAACAGTTAAAACTTTGTTTTTCTACATTATATGTGAACTTCAATTCTATGCATGCCATTGTGTGTAATCTGTTTTCCAACTGAAGTAAAATGCAGCACCTTCTGTCAGTTTGTCATGGTTTAAACTCACCATGACCTTTCTATTATTTATTTCTCTTTTGGCAGCATCAGTCTACCAATAGCACAACTCAAAACTGAACCAAAATTGAATAATATCCTGATGAGAAATTTCACTCTCTGCCCTTCATTCAACTTAATTTCAACCTAAATATGAGATGCACATTCTGAACAGTACACTAACATATAGTTATTTTATATTAGACAACAGTCCCTTTGTGTTTACCATTTAGTTTTCATGATGAGAGTCAACTATATGTGTAGTCTAACTCTGTCCTACTGATATAATCATGAGACAGTTATAAGTATGGATAATCAAATGAAGAACTCACCCATGGAAATGAAAGTGCCACAAAGAAATGAAAACTCGATAATGCTGGAAGTTTACCAAGTGCAAATGGAATTAGTTGACCAGGAGACTGCAGAGACTGCTGGAGGACTTGGTGAAGGTGACTTCAACAAAGTATGTGAAGAAAGTGAGACAAAGATGAAAGTGATATCAGCTAAAACTTCACAGTGAATTTATTCCTTTTTTTCTCATTGTTAAAGCATTTTATTGATTCTTCATGGATTTCATGTCATGTGTCCCAATCCCACTCATCTCCTTGTCCCCTTGCCTCCACCCTTTGCCCTTGAGACATCCCCTGCCACCCAAAACAAAGCAAAATTTAAAAGTATAGCCACAAAACGCAAACACAAAATCTCAGCATAATAGGTGTAGCATGGCCCAGTGAGTCACACAGTATACCCATTATGCCTACATCTTTACCTGCCTAAATTTTCAATGGATTGTTGGTGTGGTTCCAGGCTGCTGATTTCGGCTACATTATCCATGCTGGGACCTCACTGGGAATTCTTCTCGATATGTTGTTGTTGTCTGGTGTCACTGAGTTACTACTGCTTTGCCTCTGCAAGACCTATGCATATACCAACAGTTCACGGACTATGTATGTGTATGTCAGAGTTGGCTAATTCATAACCCTGGTTCTGGGCCTGGTGATAGCTGGGTTGGTCAGTCCACTAGCTTTCCCTCCTCTTTGGTGACATTACTTGAGTTATTTTTCAACATTCAGAATGCAAAAGATGGAGTATCATATCTAATCCAAATTAGGAATGAACATTACAATTTACAAAGCACAAACAAAGCACTCATTCCATCTCTAGAGTAATGTCCTAGAAGAAGGCAGAAGACTTTCAACTTATCGATTACAAGTTTTCTATAAGTAAATAAACACAGTTGTCAATGTGTGAGAATTTTATTCTTTACACTTGTTACTTTTTGCTTTCTCAAAATATTTATAACTGATAGAACCAGGATTTATTATTTTGAGAAGGAAACTTACAGGCAAATAAACCATTACTTCCTACTATCTGTTTTCACATGACTTGGATTCGTATGGTCATACATTTTTCATACACACCCTCTTCTCATGAATGTGCTTGCTGTCTTAATACTGTCTGTGTTTCTGGCCAATTTTTCTTTGTATTTCTGAGATATGATCTCCCCAGAAATTTCTAACACACATAAAAACCACTATATTCCCCCAGGATGGATTTGAATTCATGACCATCTATAATCCCTTTATCTCAGCTTCCTGTATTCCAGAAAGTAGGACCTGTACATCTTTGTCTTCTTAGTCTACTGTTAACAATGGTGCGTGCCCAAATATTATTGTGGTATTACATGGAACATAACAATTGTTTACAATTAAAAATTATTATGATATTTGATACTTCCATTGAGTTTTAGAGAAAGTTATCAACATTTTGTGTAATCTAGTTATATTTGAACTTTCAACTATTTAATCATTTGATAGAACTGCCTATTTTTGTGTAATGTTTCTCTTTGTGATGAGCTCAGCTTCTAAGTTCCTTTCTGATTCACTGATTTCTGATTCTATTGTGTTATTGATTGTGAAATATACTATGTATTAATGGCTAACTAAGTTAAGTTAAAGATAAGATGGTTGGAAACAGGAAAGTGGTAGAAGAATGGGAAAAAAGGAATAGCATAGCTATTAACAATACAAATTAAGAGAAAATATATATATATATGATGTTGGTGTGTGATGTTATAATGATACTTTTCACCTGGTTCACCTAATATACACTCATAAAACCTATTAGCTAAATTTGACATAAAGATTATGCATTTCAAAATACAAAAAATCCCCAACTTTAAAAAAAGTGAAGAAACTATAATACAGAAAATAGATATTAGAGTTTAAAGGAGTGTTAGTAATATGTGTTTGCATTGAATTTGTGACATTTAATTGTTTGGGATATTGAAAATGTAATTTCATTAAGCTTTCTGCTTACTTATTTCCAATGAAAATATAGTTTCAATTCCAATGTTTCTAAACTTTACTAATAAGTAAGGGAAATTTTTGACATTTAAATTTTAAGTCTCCCCATTTCCTCATCCATAGCATCTATATTCTTTTTAGATTTTCTTTTAGCTTCCTATCAGTACTTTCTTGGCTCTATAGTTTCTTACGTAAAAAAAATTGTTCATTTTTTCATTAGACAACATATCCTTATATAACTCTTACCCTCCTTTATACTTATCTAAGACTTATTTTACTAGTTTTTTTTAATTCATAGTCTTGAACAAAATGCCACAGGTATATTAAAATTGATAATAGTGTCTGTGATTATAATAGTGACAGTAAAAGTACCACTCAGATTCACTTGACTAAAATTCTTGGCAAAACAGAAACTATCTGCATTTCTGTTTGCACTATTTTAGGTATTTTTCACAAAGAGGATTCCAAAACCAACACATTGCCAAACAACTCTGAAATGGTCCTTACTCCATCCAAATGAGTTGTCTTGAAATTCATACTTTGTACCTGGTATTTGTGGTTCCAATAATTTGAACTAATTGCTATATGAACTTTCTCATGTATTGCTGTGATTTATTCACATTTTTATAAATTAATTTTATTTTGATAAAAATTGAAACATATTTACCCCCTTTTCCTTCCATCCTCCAAGACCTCTCATGTTCCCACCAACTCTCAAATTCAAGGCCAATTTAGCTTTACTTATTATTGCAACACACATATTGCATAAAAATATAAATATAGTATGTGTTTAATATATATTAATAATAATATATTAATTACCTAATATATACAAATATATGAGTGTGTGTGTGTGCAATTTCAAGACTGACCATAAGTTGTTGGATAATAATTAAAGTCTTACCAATAAGAAATATTCATTCCCTATCTCTTAGCAGGCATCAGTTTACTGTTGTTTTTTGTCTAGTTTTGAGGTCACTGGAAATTTTCCTCATCTATTTCAGCATGACAGTTGGAGTTGCCATTTTTCAGGACTTTTTTCAGCAGCCATATTGTTGAGTACCCTGACATTTCTTCTAGAAATGGCAATTCCGGGAGACAGTACTTCACAGCATGTGTTGTGTTCCTTTGGGTTTTACAATTTTCTTTTCCTCCGTTATACACTATTCCCTTAGCCTAGGTGCACGAGTTATGCTGTAGATATATCAACTGGAGCTCACCACCTTATTACCCATATTATCTGTTGACCAGCTGTGATTTACTGTCTGCAGCAAAGAAAAGTATTTTGCTGAGGGAAAGAACTACATTTAACTATGGGTATTAGTGCCTTCTGATTAAAATTTAAAGACAAAAGTAGATTGCTTTCCTTTAATTACTATGGAGTATCCTTCCTTGTCTCTTTTTGGTTAATTTTGGTTTGAAGTCTGTTTTGTTCCATATAAGATTGGCTACACTGTCTTATTTCTTAGGTTCAATTTTTTGGAATATTTTTTATGAACTCTTTATTCTGAGGTATGTTTATCTTTAATGCTGAGGTGTGCTTATTGGATGAATTGAAGGATACCGTTTCCTCATCCGTTCTGTTAGTCTGTGTCTCTTTATTGGGAAAGTTATTTCATTGATATCGATGATCACTTATTGATGATTCCTGCTATTTTATTGTTGGTCATATTGTGTGTGAGTGTGTGTGTATGTGTGTGTGTGTGTGTGTGTGTGTGTGTGTGTGTACTTCCCTCTTTTGGTTTGTTAGTATGAGAATTTTTCTTTAATTTCCTGTGTTTTCATCTCCTAGTACCTTTTGTAAGGCTGGATAGTGGATAGATATTGTTGAAATTTGACTTCTTGAGATTCTGTGACTACTCTTATTATAACTTACATTATGTTTGAATGATGTCCCTGGGAGGTCTGATTCTTTCTGGGAGGGAAACACGATTTAAATAATCAGTGCTATTCATTATACATTTCAAAAAGAAAAATAAACCTTGAGATAAATGTGAAAACAACACAAGGACAAGGTCAGAATTCAGTCACTTATTTGGAGTGAGACTGTATACTTAGGATTTTCCTCCTTGACATATGCAATATTCAACAATATTTGTATCCTTTTGTAATTATTCAATTTAAATGGAAAGGATGAAATTATAAACAGAGAGAGCAAGTCAGTATCTAACAAATTCCTAGTCTTCAGATGTGTTAAGTGAGCATTTTGAATTATATAAATCATATTCATATATCCATAGCAATTAAATGTTTTTGAAATATTGAGTTTAAATAGAGAAAATGAGCCAGTGCACTGAACTTTAAAATTAGCATTTTAATGCTCTTAGAATGTAATATAAATCATCTGTGAAAACATTGAATAAGTTCCAAGAATGATGTCACATCACTGGTCGGTTAATTAAGAAGGGTTCCATTTGCTAAAGAAATCCTGAGTGTTCTATCAGTTTTCTTTTCACTCTATTCAAAATAAAATATATACAAACAAAATTTTAAAAAAGAATAAATTAATGAGAGTAACAAATGTGTAATAATTTAAAATGACTTATTTATTCATGAATCCATCAAAGTGATCTTCCCTTCCAAATATAGATATATTGAACACTGTTAAATATTTTTAATTATGCATTAGATAATTTCCGGAATCTAAGGGGTTACATTACTTTCTTTGTTTATTCATCATTAATATTGCATTAGCAGTGCTCCATTTTTGTGTTTAAAGGGAAATAATTTGTCAGCTATATTAAAATATTTCGAGAATATTCATTCTATGTTGCTGACTATATGTTATGGCTCAGACTAATGTTTTCAGGTATTAAGACAATACTCTCTCTATGTCTATATATCTATATATCTATATTTATATCTACATATAAATATATATAGATATGTATTTGAACTAGGAAGGCTTAAGGAAATAAACTAAATTCAAATGTTAATTTCCAGCTCCTAGGGATTATGGTGTTATTAAGCCAAAAATGGAGAAGTTATTAGATCGAGAGGAACATCATGATGTGGGAGGAAGCATTCCCACATATCAGAATTGAATAAATTTGAGGGTGAGAATGTACAGTAGCATGGGCAGGAGAGGAAATTTCTTTTATCATTGTATTAGTTTTTAAAAGAAGCAGTGTTTTTTGAGTTCGTTGATGTGTATTTTGAGACTGTCCTACTTACTCATTCATTCTTTTCCTTTTACATTTTTGCCATAAAATCCACATAATTCTGGAATAGTATCTAAATCCCAGCCCAGCCCTCATAAAAAAGAAAAATAATGTTATGTTACTACTTTAAAAGAAACATCATAACAACAAACAGGTAATTGCCAAAATTACTGTGCTACACTGTGAAATGTCCTTAATATATAGTGATCAAGTTATTCCAACTCTTCCTCACTTTATTCTCATGTACTATTTTCCTTCCTAGTTCACAATAATGTATTTTTTAATTTTAGTCTTTGGTCATATTTTAGTTTATCTATATGAGAGAAAATGGGCAATATAATTGTTTGCAAGTAGTAAAAGAGGGCAGGTTGTACAAAGGAAGTTGAGGTGGATGATCTTTAGTAGAGTTCTAGTTCTCATAACCATATGCAATCATGATGGGGCACAGGACCATTGAGACACACCCTTCAGCAGTGAAGGAAAACTTTATTAGGGGAGATATCTGTCACAGAAGTATAACAGAGCTCCTGTGGAGAAAGGGACAAAACTGTGAATTTCAAAGGACATAGGAAATGTCTGTCTTCAACATGACTTAGTTCCGAGGAAAGGTTGCATATCATGTGCCCTTAAGTAGCTTTCACGGAGTCAGCATTCAGGATGTTATACCTCACGGTGTTCTGGTGTCTGGTTTTTTTTTTTTTTTTGACTCTAGAACCGGTTTTGTTTCTCAGCTAGTAATAGCACCACACTTGCAAAGTGACAGAAAATTTACTTGCTGCTCTTGAAGAGAGACTTCGAGGACTAGGCTAGTGAAAAAGATATGATCTGATGTCGGGGATACAGGCAGGAACAGCTAGAGAATGTGGGATCTAGATGTAAGCTCACTTTGCCATTTTTTTATTTCATTAGTTTTTAAGTTGTTCAAGAATGTATAGATAGTTAGATGGTGTATATATTAATCTGTAATAATAGCTGTTGATCATTTCTTTCTCCCTTATTAAAAACAAAAGTTTCCCTTTTGCCCAAAGGCTCTGGCTAAACTATTTCTTGCCATATCAGCAAGTGGTGGTCATACATTTCCATGTCTTCTTACGGATCTCAGGGGGAAATCTAATATGTTTACTCAGTGTAGTGTGGTATTGGCTGTGTAGTCTTACAAAGAGAAGATGATGTCAAATGTCCAACTCAAAACTTGGCATGGTCATACAGAGTGATGTGTGAGAAACAATGCAGTTCAATCCTATCATAGTTACATTTGTTTTTCTTTTATTTTGACCTGTGCTCAGGATTTTTCTGCTTTTCCAGATGAAATAAGAGCACTATAGACTTTGTATCACTTTTACTTCAGGGACAAATATGATTAATTAACTATCTGGATAGGTCAAGAAGGTCTGGAATACCACTGAGTAGTAGAATGACTATCGAAGTATGATTTCTCAAACAGGAATGTATGATTTTCAATATTTCTAATCTATAGGATGAGCGCTGTTATAAATGGTTAATGATGAGCATAACTCTTTCATTACACAATATATACATTCAGCCAGTTTCATTGAGTAGCTATTTAATGTGCACATTCTTGTTTTCAACCCAAAATAAATGTAAATAAAAATATATGTATGCACCTATTTTTATTTTAACTGTAATAATTTGTTTTCTTACAATCATACTCAAACTTGCACTGTACTCAGGACCCAGCAAACTGGAATCAATTCTTAGTCCTATGAAAATAAACTTTCTAAACGTTGCTTTTTGAGTAAACACTAGCATGGAGCTTTTTTTGTATTTACTATTTGAACACAAATTATAATAAATATAATAAGAAACAAAATATTCATGTATTTGGAAAAATATGTTTCTTTTTATGTGAAACAGCATAATCTTTGTTTTCCTGGAAAACTGCATGGTCTCACCAGTTTGTTGATAACAATGCTATATTAGAGCACAAAATCTACAAGGAGTTATAACTTACATTTCATGGGGATTCTTCTAATCACTCTCTGTTTAAAATCTCTTTCCAACTGAACATCTCTCCCATCCTATTACTGTGGAAACCACACACTAGTCAATCTCTAAGATGGAAATCCTGTCCTTCAGACATCATCTATTCAATCCAGGACTGCCACCATAATGAGCCTTTACAGTTATGTTTGTTTTTTGTAATGCCATTTAATTACTCCTCGTGCATCAAAGATGTGTTGTTTTGGCCCCTAGGATTTTTCATGAGCAGTATTTTTTGTCGGCTCACATTGTAATTTTCAGTCCCAGAGAATAAAAATTTACTTAGGTGACTCAGTATCTCACAAAGAGGCAGCATGATATAAGAAAGGTGAAGGGAGATATTCATTTGCTCAGCACTTAAATGGAGAAAAGAAAGTTTTCACGCTCAATGGTGTCTTTCACAGTCACTAACAAAGAGTGGTGTGTGGGTTTCTGTGTGTAAGGAGGCATATAGCTATGCAAGACTGTATACTACCCAGTGAAAATTCAGTTATATTTTGTACCAAAGCAAGAAAGATACTTTTAATATTGATATGTGTTTATTTCTAGAAAATTCAGACATCTTACTCATAGTGTTTATGTAAGAGGCAGTGTTTAGAGTACTTCCTCTGTTACGTGGTCATTATCTGTATTTCCTGGGGCCTCTGCATAAACATTCCTAGTGGGAAAATGTCAACACGTTTGAAGTAGCTAAAAGTGCTGTCAAAACTGCATTATCTAATCAAATGAAATTAAGCTACATTTACCATCTCCTACCCCCAAGTTGTTACAGAATATTTTGATATTATTGATCAATTATTAATATGTTTGGTATTGAGCTGAGTGTGCCTAATGTGAATTCAACAAAAGATGAACAGGGTTTCTTGAATGGTTACAGATAAACAGATTTGAATAATGTTGAGTTATCATGATTGAAAGCAGGAATATAAACTATTAGGTAAATAGTATATAAAAGAGAGCGCTACTCACTTTAAAAAAAGGCGAAATTCACCCATGTATTATGATTCAGAGGTGATTTTGTTTAAGTTGATGATGTGATATAAAAAGCTGTGGCTACTCTCTCTCAAGACAGTCTCTTTGGAAATAAATTGATTAAGGAAGCAAGGAAACATAGGGTAACTCAGGTCCAGATTGTTCAGTGGCTCAAATGAATCACAGTTAAACTTCTAGTCTCAAATGTGTGAATGTTCTTGTTTCTTTTTAAACGAAACATTTAGTTCTGCCTTTGGTGGCATACACCTTTAATCCCAGCACTTGGGAGGCAGAGGAAGGTAGATCTCTGTGTGTTCAAGACCAGCCTGGTCTACAGAGCGAGTTCCAGGACAGCCTCCAAAGCCACAGAGAAACCCTGTCTCAAAAAAACAAAAACAAGAAAGAAAGAAAGAAAGAAAGAGAGAAAGAAAGAAAGAAAGAAAGAAAGAAAGAAAGAAAGAAAGAAAGAAAAAAAGAAAGAGAAAGGCAAAACCATATGATTCCTCTCTTTTTGCTACTGGTTGCTCATAATTATTCAATCATTTCCATTTAAAGATACTTAAATTATCAAATGCATTTCTATAACTGCATTTTTGGAGATAAACCAATTCAAGAATTAAATACAAGCAATGTGACAACTTATCATTTAAGAAGTAAGGAAATAGTTAATCGAACATGTATAAGGAGAGGTTTACCTTGGTGACAACAATCTTGTTTCATCCCAACTACCACTATCGGATACAGCATTCACATCCGTTCATAGGCACTCCAGTACATGTTTGCAGGTGATACTTATTGTGCATCCGAGAAGTGTAGTGATACTTAGAGAATGTTTTTTTTTTATATTAATTTTAAATAGCTTGTTTTACATGTCAATCCCAGTTCCCTTTCTCTCCCCTCCTCCCGCACTCCCCTTTCCCCCCACCCTCCCACCCTATTGCCAAATCCTTCCACATAGGGGATATCTAGAGTCTGTCATTTCACTCTGGGTAGGGTCAGGCACTACGCTAAGAGTCCAGGCTGAGAGAGCATCCCTCTTTGTGCTATAGGCACACGAAGACTGTTTGTATTCCAGGGATAGACACTGATCCACAGCTCAAGGCCCCATAGGTTGCCCAAGCCTTCTCGCTGACACTCACATTTGGGGGGGTCCAGATCAGTCCCATGCTGGCCTCCCCATTGTCGGTCTGGGGTCCAAGAGCACTCCCCTGTTCAGATCAGCTGTCTCTGGTGGTTTTTCCAGCCCAATCTTTGCCAATTTGCTCATCACTCCTCTCTCTCTGTCACTGGGTTCCTTGGGTTCAGTTCAGTGATTAATTGTGTGTTTGCCTCTGCTTCCATCAATCACAGGATGAAGGCTCCCGGATGGTTATAGACATCAAGTTCATTATCAGCAATGGGCATTCGAGGTGGTCTCTCCACTATTGCTTAGCTTGTCAATTGGTGTTATCCCTTTAGATCACTCGAGGTCACTCTGGTGCCTGATCTGTCTTCTATCCTATGATTCCCTCTTCCCCCTATTCTATCCCCACCCACTCAACTTCCTGTTCCCCCATGACCAACTCTCTTCCTCTTCACGCCCACTCTTCTTCCCAGCTCCCACTCCTCCCCACCCCTCTCCGTGTTCCCCATCCATTCAGTGGATCTTGTCTCAATCCTCTTCTCTTGGGTACTATGCATATATGCATATCTTTTAGGTTCTTTCCTGTTTCCCAGACTCTCTATCAGTGGAAGTACAGACTGGCACTATCCTGATCCATGTCTAAAATCCATATATTAGTGAGTACATACTATGTTTGTCTTTTTGCAACTGGGTTACGTCACTCAGGATGGTTTCTTCCAGTGCTATCCATTTACCTTCGAATTTCAAGATTCCATTGTTTTTTTCTGCTGAGTAATACTCCGATGTGTAAATGTACCACATTTTCTCTATCCACTCTTCAGTTGAGGGGCATCTAGGTTGCTTCCAGGTTCCGGCTATTACAAATAATGCTGCTATGAACATAGTGGGGCAGATGCCCTTGTTGTATGAATTTGCCTCATTTGGATATATGCCTAAGAGTGGAATTGCTGGGTCTAGTGGTAGATTAATTCCCATTTTCCTGAGGAATCTCCATACTGATTTCCAAAGAGGCTGTATGAGTCGGCACTCCCACCAGCAGTGGAGGAGTGTTCCCCTCTCTCCACATCCTCTCCAGCATAAATTGTCTTCGGTGTTTTTGATTTTAGCCATTCTGACAGGAGTAAGATGGTATCTCAGAGTTGTTTTGATTTGCATTACCCTGATGGCTAAGGATGTTGAGCACTTTCTTAAGTGTCTCTTGGCCATTTTAGCCTCCTCTATTGAGAATTCTCTATTTAGTTCTGTACCCCACCTTTTAATTGGATCCTTTGGTGTTTTGGAGACTTGTTTCCTGAGTTCTTTGTAAATTTTGGAGATTAGCCCTCTGTCAGATGTAGGGTTAGTGAATATCTTTTCCCATTCTGTGGCCTGCCTTTTTGTCTTTTTGACTGTGTCCTTTGCCTTACAGAAGCTTTTTAGTTTCAGAAGGTCCCATTTGTTAATTGTCAATCTCAGTGCCTGTGCCACTGGTGTTATGTTTAGGAAGTGGTCTCCTGTACCAACTCGTTGAAGAGTATCTCCCACCTTCTCTCCTAAAAGTTTCAGTGTGGCTGGATTTATGTTGAGATCTTTGATCCATTTGGACTTAAGTTTTGTACAAGGCAATAAACATGGATCTATCTGCAGTCTTCTGCATACCAGTACCCAGTTATGCCAGCACCATTTGTTGAAGATGCTTTCTTTTTTCCATTGTACAGTTTTAGCTTCTTTGTCAAAAATCAAGTGTTCATAGGTGTGTGGTTAAAATTAGGGCTTTCAATTCGGTTCCATTGGTCTACCTGCCTATTTTTGCGCCAATACCAAGCTGTTTTCAGGACTATATCTCTATAATAGAGCTTGAAGTCAGGTATGGTGATGCCTCCTGAAGCTCCTTTATTGTATAGGGTTGTTTTGGCTATCCTGGGCCTTTTGTTTTTCCATATAAAGTTGATTAATGTTCTTTCCAGGTCCTTGAAGAATTGTAATGGAATTTTGATAGCGATTGCATTGAATCTGTAGACTGCTTTTGGGAGAATGTAAACACAGAAGGTGACCTAGCACAAGAGTTGGTCGTCCTCTGTTTTCAGCATGGCCCCGCACTGTCGGGGACTTAGCTGGATTCTCGAGCGTTCAAGTAAATCAGGTGGCTATTCTCAGTCGGGCAGAACAAAACCAGGCTCGTAGAACTGTGAAGAAGGAACGGCAGGCTGCATGGCTCCTGAAAGCTGCTACATGTATGGACCTTATCACACTTTCCGGGGATGACAAGTTTTCTAACGTTCAACAACTCTGTTGCAAAGCCAAATACCCAATCCAGCAAGACCCCTTAAAAGCTTAAATATGCTGGACAAGGGCATCACCAAGGCTGTGCCCTGTGTGTATCCAGCCCGGGTGTGCGATGCTGTGAAGGCGCTGAGAGCCTCAGGCTGCAGTATCCCTGTGGAATCCATGACCACAGGTTTTCCAGCGGGGCAGACTAGCAGTGGAGGATAGAGCTACCGAAATCGACATGGTCATTAACAGAACCTTGGTGCTGAACAGCCAGTGAGAAGGCCCTAGGACGACATGAGTCACTTTCGAAAGGCCAGTGGGGAGGCACATCTCAAAACTGTCTTAGCCACTGAGAACTCGGCTCTCTCGCCAGGATCTACAAAGCCAGCCTGGTAGCAATGATGGCAGGATCAGATTAAGGCATCTCCTGGAAAAGAAATGGTAAATGCCACCTTCCCCGTAGCGATCGTAATGCTATGCACCATCAGAGATTTCTGGGAAACTGGGAGCAAGGTAGGCTTTAAGCCTACAGGAGGCATCCACATTGCAAAGGAGACCCTTGTGTGGCTTATAAAGGAGGAGCTGGGGGACTTGGGCTGACTCCTGACTTCTTCGGGATAGGGGCCAGTTCTCTGCTCTCAGCCATCTGGAGGCAGATACACCATCACATGATTGGACAGTTTGCAGCTTACTACGATCTTCTGGATGTCTTAGGTCAGCAGTCAGAACAGAACAACAAGTGAAAAAGCATATTTTGCATATTTGCAAAGGTTATGCAATTTAAGAATAGGTAACTGACTTTCCCCCGTTAACATCTCCCCTGATACTAAACTCACCAAACAAAAGAAACAAACCAATTGAATCTATATGTGGACCTCCGATCAAGTGAGGCCGAAATGCTTTTAATTATTAGGAGGTCTACGTTTATCAATTTTATGAAGGACTTCTCTAAACAACTCTGAATAAAGTTTCCTAGTAGCCTGTACTGCAGTAAGTTCTGAGGGGAAAATGAAGTTAAATGGCCCGAGACACGAGATTCTAGGACACAGGAGGGTGCTTGCTATCAAACCTGACCACACCTTCAGTTCTTAGAAACAGCATGGTGCAAAGGGAAAGCCGGTTACTGTAAATTGTGCCCCCCTATGTCTGACACATAATAAATAAAAAAAAATTGAAATGCAACACAGCCTCCCTCTGCTGCCTGGGAATGTGGAGCCCTTCCCTAGTTATCCACCTAAATTTCTGAGGTGAAGAGAACTCTTTTCATTAATTGTTCGCTAATGAGATTCTTAATGTTGTTAAGAGAACTTGTGAATACCACTGAAGTTTTCAATGCTAAAAATGTAAATGAATGCAAATACGAGAGAATCATTGAACCAGTTATATTTAAACAATAGTAGAGATAGAAGGTATGGATCAAAGCATGTTATGTGCACATAAGGAAATGTAATAATGAAATACAATATTTGAAACCATCAAATTTTCTTTGGCAATTAATAAGACTATTAAAATTGCTACAATATAAGAAAAAAAGATGCCATGTGACAAAATCATTATAAAGGTGAATTCTATTAATAATTTCAAATGATAATAAGAGTGAGATTATTTTCTTTCTGCCTTCTCATTAACAGCAGGAATGTCACTTATCAAAATTATATCTACACACATGTATATTTTCCTAAATAGTCTCACTTATCTTATTGAGATCAACAGAAAAGAAAATCAAGATTGCACATCCAGCCACTGATTTTCACTGTGGTTAATTTTTGAAACCATTAATGAGACCCCTTGTGTTTTGATGGCTATCTCTAATTTGAACTTGTTCAGCAAATTTTGCCTGCATTAGTAGCCATGGAAACTTCAGGATAAATATTGAGTGCTGGCCTTCCAACTGTTAAACACTTTTAAGTCTCCTTTAAGTGTAGTGCATCCCCAGAGACACAAGCTTCCTGAACAGTGGTAACTTTTAATCTGGTTCCAAGAAAAAAAAAGATAAAATGTCATGTGCAGTCTAGCTTATTATAAAAATTAAATAAAAGATAAAAATGCAAAGATTAAAGGCTTTTTCTCCTCCTGAGTTGGTCTAACAAATGCCAAATCTCATAGCAATTACACAAAGCATTTATGTAAACAGATCATTAACACAGTTGCATACTTAGTTGCTAAGGGATTATTAAATAAAAGGTGGAAGGATGAGGTACTAGAAGATCAACACAGTTTCCACAAAATGATTTTTTCTAAGTTGCAAATTCATGATATGTATTTTTATGGCTTGTCTTCTTAATTAGATGTAAATTATGGAAGGTGAAAACCTTTAAATTTTTATACTAGTGTTGGAAATATATTGAGTAAACAGATTACCTTTTGTTGTTAAAAAACTCTGCTATGAAATTTGCATAAATCTACTCCTCTATTCAGGGAAGATGTTGCATGCATGTGCTGAAAATATCTCTGGTTTTTAAGACACTGGAATGAATATTCTTAAGTAAGGAAATAAATAAAAGTTATAGTTAAATTTTTCATAGGATGTCCAGCAAAGTATCTTATGCTCTACATGCCTTTATTAGCATTTTAAGCTTGCTATTCCATGCTAGTGTCCTCTTCCTTGAGCCACTTGGGGTTTCCTAATTACCTAAAGCAGAGAGTTCGATAGAAGCAACACCATGTGTTGTCCAAAGCTAGGTCATCAGAGCAGTACATAACCTTTTTTTTCTCTCTTGAGGTACTTGGACCTTAGCTATATCCCTATTATAACAACAAAAAGCTAAAAAACCACTTGAGAAAAAGCTCAAGAGGGAAGCTACTGAAAGCTCGCAGAAATTGAAAGTGTAACTGTCTGCCATCATCAATTGTGAAGTTTCTGGGTCCTTAGCACTCATGGATGCCAAGTTCCATTAATTTGGCATGTTCCAATTTAGGACAAATTTCAATAAGCAGAGCAAGTCACTGTTTTTTATTTAAAGGTCTTTGCCATGAAATTTTATTGAATATTTAGTAAATAAAAATATAGGAACATTGTTTTTTGGTTTAAGTAATGAGTTATTGCTAGGAAATAATAGTAACCGAAATAAGTACTGGTTTAGTTAGCTTTCTTATCTCCTCTAATTAATTTATCTCCTAGCTGTAAATATAAAATTAATTTTATTCTTTGATAATCTATTAATACATATGTGTTCATATCTTTACTTATTTATTTCACACATATCCAGGTCCCCATAGAGCCAAAAGTCATCAAATTGCCAGGATCCAGACTTATATGTAGTTGTAAGCCATCTAATATGGGTTATAGGACTTAATTCTAGTCCTCCAAAGGATCTACAATTGTACTTAAGTGTACTTAACCACTAAGCCATCTCTCTAACCCCTATAATTAAATTTTAAAGGTTTATTTTTCTTTTGTAATATCCACCCTTCTTTATTCAAGAGTGCTATGAATAAGTACGCTATTTTTACATTTAAAAGAAGTGCTATTTAATTAACATCAAAGAGTTACCTAAAATACAAAGACATCTCAATGCTCAGGTAAAATCCTCACTACTGAAAAATATCAAGGAGAAAATTTATTATTGTTATAGTGAAACACTGGTTCTGAAAATGTCTTTGCATGTACACCAACAGAACGCCTCCTGACGCCCTTGCAGTCCATTTTTCAGACACAGCATGACTGCAAAAAAAAAAAAAACACTATAGAGTATTAAGTCACATATAACATCTCCACGCATTCCTCTAAAACGTGTAAGAAAAATCTCACTCTGCCACACAGGACTGAATGTCCCTCCCACCACACTGCTCTCTACCTCTCTGTCTATAGTGTTAAAACTTTACTAACATATAGCGTATGAGAAAGAAAGAAAGAACGAAAGAGAGAACGAAAGAAAGAAAGAAAGGTAGA
Source organism: Mesocricetus auratus (assembly GCF_017639785.1). Classification (NCBI taxonomy): domain Eukaryota; kingdom Metazoa; phylum Chordata; class Mammalia; order Rodentia; family Cricetidae; genus Mesocricetus; species Mesocricetus auratus. The sequence goes on along the minus strand of NW_024429180.1, from coordinate 11,145,696 downwards.
AAGGAAGTAGAGGATGAAGGAAGGAAAGAAGGAAGGGAGAAAGGAAGGGAGGGAGGGAGAGGGGGAGGGAGGAAGAGAGGGAGGGAAGGAGGAAGGAAAGAAGGAAGGAAGAAGAAAACAGAAAAGGAAATAGAGAATAAGTATGTAGGACAAAGAGATATTAGATATAAATATTAAAACACTGCTGGTGAGGAAGATTTTGATATGCCTAGGTGTTTTTTTTAAGGAGAGAAAAAGAAAAGCAAAGGTAGAAAGCTTAGAGAGATTGTAAAACACCGAAGATTTTATGTGATCTATGTAAGTGATGGGAGTACTTCGAGGAGGCAGCCTCCACACACTGGGGTGGGGTCCAGACCCTAGTTCAGATATGAGAGATAGAGAGCCTGGTCCTGACCAAACTATGGTTCAGGCCAGTTTCAGGGGCTTGGTCTCCAGCAATGTGGGGGATTAACTTTCTGTTCTTAGTAGATGTGGAGCATGTGGCGATGAGGTCCAGGACCAGAGTGAAAAAAGCAGCCAGTAAACAGTGAGTGACTCTTAACTGGCTTTTCCAAATATCCAAGTATCCGTATTATGCTGATTGGTTTTGGATAGTTCTGTTAAATGACTTTATATACGCTTGCTAATCGACACTACGGTAAGAGCGTTTAGTCTTCAAGGAGAACGGCTATGAAAAAAATAATAAGCTTAATGTTTTAATTACTGAAGATATAGTTTGTTCATGGAAATGTTTTTGAAAATTCTCATGACTTTGTAGAGGAGAGTCAATTGGAACAGTGTAGGAACACAACACAAAGTGTTGTTCAGCATCGCTTCTAGGGCTCATGTAAAAAGAGCCGAGCGTTGACAACAGGAAAATGATGCATACCAGCCTTCTGTTGCTGGAAGCTTCCTCTCTGTTGATGACTGGAAAAACAGCAATCTGTGACTGCAGCAGAAAATCATTAGGAATCGTGTCACTAAATTTGTTTCCTGTCGTATCTGGTTCTACCCCAGGTCTCTCTTTCCTTGACTCCAGGCAGCACACACTATTTCCTTCCTCTCATGTTGTGGACTTCACCTTAAACAAAACATGGGTTGACCAGAGTTCCACTAGATTTGCTCCACCATTTCCCCAGCACAACGTGGAGGCAGGACAAGTTGTAGATAGAAGATTTTGTTGCTCAGCTGCTGTCCAGGTTTCTCTTTTTCTATCCTTCAGAGTACCTTCTCATACCAAAGAGACTAGGACATAGGGATGAAGGCTGTAAGCTCCCCTCTCTTTATTAAATGTGCTATGTGTAAGTTGTCCTCTGCAGTGGGGCTCTACCGTCACTTTTCAAAGAGTGATCTTTTCGTCCTACAAATGGCCTGATTAGGGATCTCAGGAAGACCTCTTCAGGCAATCTCTCACCAAAATGTAACCCATAACCAGCACTGGAAGCCACGCCTGGCTTTAAAATGATGGCCAATGTAGACCCCATATCTTCCATTACCAGGAGTCTTCACTAGGTACACTCTCATAGATTCTAATGTGCTTCCAATGCACACGGTTTCCACACTGCTCCCCAAATACCCCAATTCCAGTTCAATTTCCCCCGAACATCTTCCTCCATCTCCCATCTGATGCCTCCTACTCCCAACCTCACCCACCTACAGTTCACTTTCAGAATCTTTTCTATTTCCCCTTCTCAAGGACACATATACTTTCCCTCCTAGAGCCTTCCGTTTTACCTAACCTCTTTGGGGTTGTGGACTATAGCTTTGTCATAACTTACTTAATTGCTGATAATCAATTACAAGAGAATACATGTAATATTTGTTGTCTTGGGTCTGGGTTACCTCATACAGATGGTTTTGTCTAGTTGCATCCATAGGCCTGCAAATTTCTTGATGTCATATTTTTAACTGCTTAGTAATACTCCATTATGTAAATGTACTAACTTTTTTTTATTCATTCTTCAGTTAAGGGATAGCTAAGTAGTTTTAAGTTTCTTGCTATTATAAAGAAAGCTTCAATGAACATAACTGAACATGTTATTCTTAACAACTTGATTTTTAAAAATGTGTGTTGCAAAATTTCAGTGTTAGAAAATCTCAGTTGGGGTAGAGGGTGAATGTGTACTCAGCCATGTACTATGTTGGCTTTGAATGATCAGTTGTTAGAGATAGTTTTAGATCTTGGAGTATCAATTGGGTTGAACTATCTGAAAAAACAAACAAACAAACATAAAACGACCATACACAGAGAGCCAGGGATGAGGTAGAGGGAATGAAGACATACATAGTCTCATTCTTGTTAAGTGAGGAACACATGATAAATAAAATAGAATAAAAGTAAACAATTGCTTCTTTAATTACTTCAGTTTTGAAAAAATATTGATAGGTTGACGTAAGTTGCTAAGAAATAAATCGAATAGTGATCAGTATGGATTAAATGCTTTAAGTACTCATTCTGACAAAAGGATTTCTATCCACCTCCATTTAACACGTTTTCACCTTTAAACTAAGTTTTCTGCTTGCTTTTTCTGTCTTTTTGTCCTTCATATTTTTATTTTCCCACATTCTTTTCTACAACTGTACCATGATGGCTCTCACCTTAGACATTGGGTGTTAAATGCCATGGGCATGTGATTTTCTCTAAGCATTTTCTTCTGTCAATGGTCTATTAATTAGTTGCATTTCTCTTAGTTTTTAGGTTTAGCCTACTTGAGAGCACGATGCCACATCCTGTACTAGGGTACACACAAAATGAAATCATGTCTCCATGATAGAGTTTCTGTGCCCATCATGCACATACTTACTTGTTTCCCATTTATTTTGTAACTATTGTGCTTGATCTATATCACTAATATTATGACAAAAATGTTATCCTTATCTCCTGTTTCCATACCTGCAACATACACATAGAAATAAATCAGCTAGTGATTATTATCATTAAACAATAAATTCTAATTCACTTAAATCCAAATTCGTTAAGAAATAATAAAGTAATGAGTTTCAGATCAGACAAGAAGGAAAAAAATAAATCGATGTATTTACAAATGTATAACATACATTTCTCAAGTGAAAAACTAAAAATATAAGACTATAAACCTGACACAAACTTTCTAATCGAATATTGTGTAACACTTTAAATAAATAAATTTTGTCATTGGAGTTGAAAATAAGTTCTAAATGTAGTATAGTCTTGTAGCAGGATGAATAAGTTAATAAACTGTCTAAAACACCTGGTTGGTCTAATAAAGAGCTAAATGACCAAGACAGGGGAAAGGATGGGCAGGAATGACAGGAAGAGATAATAGGACAATTCTGGAAGAAGATCTGAGATTCAGAGAAGAGAAAGAGGAGCACTCCAGGGGCCAGTCACCCAGCAAGCCACAGAGTAAGAAGTAAAGAAAGGAATGCAGGATAAAGTTAAAGGCCTAAAAGAAAAATGTAGATGGGATAATTTAAGAAAAGCTGGCTAGAAACAAGCCAAGCTAAGGGGGAAGCATCTATTGGAAATAATAATAATCTGTGATTTTTTTGTAAGTGGGGGCAGGCCCCCCTTAAAAAATTTCAAAGATTAAAAAATAATAAAAATAACAGTCACACTCAGGACTCAGGAGATCTCTTCTATTTCCCCTTCCTAGGAAGTTCGATTCATTGACCCCTCCTGGTTACTTAGCCCTGTTGGGCCTTACGACTGAGTACATGTCATGTTTGTCATTCTGGTTCTGGGTTACCTCACTCAGGATGATTTTTTTCTAGTTCCATCCACCTGCCTTCAAATTTACTGATGTAATTTTTTTAAAAGAGTAATTTTAGCAGAATAATCCTCCATTTTGTAAATATTTAGTGTTTTCTATATCCAATCTTTGGTTGAGTGGAATCTAGTATTTTTTTCAGGTTCTGGCTATTACATATAAAGCTACAATGAACATAGATAGAGAAGATTCTTTGTGGTATGATGACACATCCTTTAGTTGTATGTCCAACTGTGGTATAGCTGGGTGTTGAGGTAGATTCATTCCCAATTTTCTGAGAAACCACCATTTCCAAAATGGCTGTACAAGTTTGCACTCCCACCAGCAATAGAGAAGTACTCCCCTTGTTCCATACACTCTCCAACATATGCTGGGATTTGTATTTTTGGTCTTAGCTATTCTGACAGGCATTTCCCTACTGGCTAAGGACTGAAAATTTCTCTGGTTGTTATTTGGCCATTTGGTAGTCTTCTTTTGATAATCCTCTGCTTAGTTCTGTGCCCCATTTTCTTTTTTTTTTTTTTTTTTTTTTTTTTTTTTTGGTTTTTACGAGACAGGGTTTCTCTGGATTGTTTTGGAGGCTATCAGTACAGCCCGGCCTCGAACTCACAGAGATCCGCCTGCCTCTGCCTCCCGAGTGCTGGGATTAAAGGCGTGCGCCACCACCGCTCGGCTCTGTGCCCCATTTTCAAATTGGATTAATTCTTGTTGCTATTGGTTTTGCTTTGATGTCTAGTTTTATAATTTCTTTATGTGTTTTGGATATCAGCTCTCTGTCAGATGTGGGGCTGGTGAAAATCTTTTCCCTTTCTCTAGTCTGACTAAGGCTGGATATGGAAGAAAACTTGAGGGATTTGTTGGGAACAGATAAAGTAGAGATTATTGAAAGAAATGAGTAGAAAAGAGAGGCATTTGGGGTCATATAGAAACCTGATGAAAGGGAGCTTCACAAATATCTACAAGGATAACCACAATTAAGACTCCTAGCAATAGTGGCTATGTAGCCTGAACTAGTCATCTCCTATGATCAGATTGGTAGCTAATTCATTGTCTTCAGAGTGCCTTCATCCAGTAACTGGTGGATATAGATGTAGAGATTGACAGCCAAACATTAGGCTGAACTCCAGAAACCCTGCAGAAGAGAGAAGGAGGATTATAACAGTCAAAAGGGTCAAAGACATCAAAGAGCAACCCACAGAAATAACTAATCTGGTTCACAGGAACTCACATAATCTAAATCGATAACCAGGGAGTTTTCATGAAACTGACCCTTACTCTCTGCATATATGTGAAAATTGTGTGGCTTGGTTTACTGGGGGACTCCTAACAATGATAGCAGCGGCTGCACCTAAGGTTTTGACTGGGCTCTCGTGAATTTATTACTCATGCTGGATTGCCTTGCCCATCCTAAATACAAAAAGGATGTCCTCAGTCATTCTGCAACTTGAAATGCAATGCTTTGTTGATATAGTCTTTTCTATTTTTTTTAGATTTTTTTATTATGTATACAGCATTCTGTCTGTATATATTACTGCAAGCCGGAAGAGGACACCAGATCTCATTACAAATGTTTGTGAGCCACCATGTGATTGCTGGGAATTGAACTTAGGACTCTGGAAGAGAAGCCAGTGCTCTTGACTCCTGAGCCATCTCTCCAGGCCTGGACTTGTCCTTTCTTAACAGAAAGAATGGTATATTGATTGGGAAAGATGGGAAAAGAGTAGGGAGAGGAAACTTTGGACTGATGTAAATTAAATAAGTTAATAAAAATAAAAAGCATCATACTCAAAATTGCAATCACCTGAAGTAGTTCTTGCTCTCAATTTGTATTATACATTCCAACCAGATTCTGTTTATCTACATGCATTTTGCTGTCTGTTTGCTATTTCCAGTTTATTGAATGAAGATTTGCTTCTATTTGGAAGACTTACATTCTTCCTGTTTCTGTTTAATGCTGGTGCCTCATTACTACATTAAGTATTCCAAAATAATCTGCATTACATTGTATTCCTTTGTTTTCCTATCTCAGCTCTCTATCTCCCACATATATACAAACACATCTCAAACTAGCTTTGGGATGCATTGTAGCATTCTTGGTGTATTTCTGAACAAGCCCCTATTGTAGCCTAATGAAATGTATTGACATATTCTGCATCTGTATATTTCTCCCTTAAAGAACTCAAGAACCTTGAACATCATGACTATCTTATATACTAGTGTATAGCCATCTCAAAGCATGGAGCAGACACTGGGAGTTTTACAAACTTAAGTTAATCAGATCTCAGAGGTATGAACCTGAAATCAATAAAACAAACATTTTTCAGAAACTTCTACAGAAATAAATATGTTGTGTATTGAAAACCAAACAATTCCTTTGCAGAAGATTATCTCAAGTTTCATATATTTTATTTTGGATGTAGTAAAAACTATATTAATGAAGAATTGGAAGAAAGAAAAATAGAGAACGCAATAATAGCTAAGTATATTTGCTTGATTCTAGAACACAGAAAATTGAGAGTGGCAATTAGGAGGCAATGCGATGATGCTAGAGAAATAATAATAGATTAGAGTCCGTGATTGAACTGTGCAGAAAGGAAGAGTCAACTATGTAAAGGAAAAATATTTATTTATTTAATTATTTAATAATTTATTTATTTTACATCCCAAACACAGTTTATCCTCCCTCCTCCCTTCCCCTTCACTCCCACCACCTCCCCTCTGCTTGCCCCTGTATCCACTCCTCCTCTTTCTCTTTCCAGAAAGCAGCATGTCACCCATGGGTATAGCAAACACAGACATATTAAGCTGTAGAAGGCTAAGCATCTCATTTTGTTTTAAGGCTGGCAAGGCAAACCATCATAAGGAATCAGATACCAAAGGCAAGTCAAAGAGTCAGAGACATGCCCTGTCCTCACTCTTAGTAGTCCCACATGAACACCAAGCAACTGAGCTGTCACCTATATGCCGTAGGCCGAGATCAGTACCATGCAATCTCCCTGACTGCTGGTTCCCTATCAGTGAACTCCTATAAACCAAGCTTAGATGACTTTGTGGATTTTCCTGTGATTTCCCTGACTCTTCTGGATCCTAAAATCCTTCCTCCCTCTTCAGGAGGTTTACCTGAGCTTAGTCTAACTCATGATTGTGGGACTCTGTATCTGTTTCCACCAGCTGTCAGATGAAATTTCTCTAATGACTGTTGGCCTAGGAACACATTCACAAGTGTGACACAATATGCTAGGTTTCATTCTTCCTCCAGTCATGTTTACTTCCATAATGGGCTAAGGAGCCTCCAGAGCATGGTGATCTGAGCTTTTCACGCTCTGGGTCCTGTTGCTCCAGGAAGTGTAAGTAGTGGGTTCATTCTCTTAGCATGGGTCTCAGGCTGGAAGAGTCATTGGTTGGACACTCCCACAATCTGTGTGCCACCCTTACCCCAGTACATACCTTAGGCAGGACAGACTGAAGGTCAAAGTTTACGTGGCTGGGTTTACGTCCCAATCCATCCACTGGAAGTTTTCCCTTGTCATAGGAGATAAAATATTATAATGTTAACAATGGAAAATTTTTTCTACTATATTCTAATTCAGAAATACATTATTTAAGACAGAAAACTGTAAGACTGCATATATTTATATATTACACATGTACTATATACAGGCTATATACGGATGGAAAATGTATTGAATCAGTTGAAAATATTGTTAAAGAAATTAAAATATGACATGGTAACAATGTTTGACGTAACATTTACAGAAGACATGGAAAAATATCCTGTTTGAAGATCACAACTTGATAATAACAAAACCTTAGAGAAAGAAAGAAAAAATCAAAAGAAACAAAGCACAGAAGAAAAAAATCATGAACCAGTTAAATAATATCATTTCTCAAGCAAATTTAATTCATTTCAAACAATCATAAAATCTCATGTATAATTGGTGTCATTTTATCAGTTCTGAATTTCCAGATGCTAAATATTCCATAAAAGAGTTGCAAAAGTGAATTCTAATCACACATTCAATATTTAGTCATTTCTCTGTACAAATGAATAGTAAAAAAGAATCTTGACATAAGGAGCTTTTATTATTAAGGCAAACAATTAAAATGCAAATATAAGATGAACAAACAAATACAGAAATTAAGTATATAAGAAAACATATCAGCTGGCAATATTTTGTTTTGATTGCTTGTTTTCAAAGTATGGAGGCAGAGTGGGGAACCTTTTGAATAATTAAAACTCAAAGAGGGAAGCTTGCATTTACATATTAGTGGTATCATATCTGCAACAGTTTATAGGAGAGAAACACATAAAATTAAAACTATATAAACAATAAAAGAATTCTGGAGGCATCACCATCCCTAACTTCATCTCTATTATAGAGTTGTAGTCCTGAACACAGCTTGGTATTAGGACAAAAATAGACAGGTACACCAATGGAATTGAATTGAACACCCTGATATTAACCTATGCACCTACAAACACCTGATTTTTTAAAAAAGATTCTAAAATTATACAATGGAAAAAAGAAAGCATCTTCAACAAATGGTGTTGGCATAACTGGATGCTGGCATGAAGAAGATTAAAGATAGATCCATGTCTTTCATCATGCACAAAACTTAAGTTTAGATGGATCAAAGACTTCAACATAACTCCAGCCACACTGAACCTCTTAGCAGAGAAGGTAGGTGCTACCCTCCAATGAATTGGTACAGCAGTCTACTTCCTCAACATAACACCAGTAACACAGACACTGAGATCAACAATTAATACATGGGACCACCTGAAATTGAGAAGCTTCTGCAAGGCAAAGGATACAGTCAACAAGACAAAATGACAGCCCACAGAATGGGAAAATATATTCACCAACACCATATCTGACAAAGGGCTTATTTTCAAAATATACAAAGAACTCAAGAAGCTAGTCACCAAAACACCAAATAATCCAATTAAAAGTGAGGTACGGAAATAGAGAATTCTTAATAGAGGAACTTAAAATGGCTGAGAAACAAGAATGTGCTCCCAGGTTGTGATGGTGCATGCTGCTAGGATTTGCTGAAGGAGGAAGAAGCAGGAGAATCATGAATTCAAGGCCAGCCTGGGCTACAAATTATCTGGGCAGTGGTGGTGCACGCCTCCAATACCAGCATCCAAGACCAGCCTGGTCTACAAGAGCTAGTTCCAGGACAGTCTCCAATGCCACAAAGAAACCATATCTCAAAAAAACCAAAAAGAGAAAATTGTGCTCAATAACCTTAGCCATCAGGGAAATGCATATCAAAGTAACTCTGAGATACCATCTTACTCCTGTCAGAATGGCTAAAATAAAAAACACCAATGACAGTTTATGCTGGAGAGGATTTGGAGAAATGGGAACACTCCTCCACTGCAGATGAGAGTGCCAACTTGTATAACTACTTTGAAAATCAGTATGATGGTTCCTCACAAAAATGGGAATCAGTATGCCACAATAACAATCACACTCTTTGGCATATACCCAAAAGATACACACATTCATACAACAAGGACATCTGTTCAGCCATGTTCATAGCAGCATTATTTGTAATAGCCAGAACATTGAAGAAACCTAGATGCCCCTCAACTGAAGAATGAATGGAGAAAATGTGGTGCATTTACACAATGAATTACTACTGAGTGGAAAAAAATAGAATCTTTGCAATTTACAGACAAATGGATGGAACTAGAAGAAACCAGTCACAAAAAGACAAACATGGTATGTGTTCACTCATATATGGATTTTATACATAGAGCAAAGAGTACCAGGCTGTAATACACACTGCCAGAGATCCACAGAGAGACAGACATACATGGTTCCCTGGAGAAGGGAAAAGGGACAAGATCTGCTGAACTAATTGGGCACTTGGGGCAGGGGAGAGGGTGTTAGAAGAAAGAGAATGGGAGAAGAGAAGGCAGCAAGATTGAGTCAAGGGAAGAATAGAGGAGAGCAAGAAAAGAGATACCATAATAGATGGAGCCATTATAGGTTTAAAGGGAAATCTGGCACCAGGGATCTACAAGGATGACCCTAACTAAGAATCTAAGCAATAATGGAGAGGCTACCTTAAATACCCTTCTCAAATAATTAAATGGATGACTACCTTATATGCCATTCTACAGTCTTCATCCAGTAACTGATGGAAGAAGAAGCAGACACCCACAGCTAAACACTGGGCTGAATTCTGGAGTCCAGTTGCAGAAAGGCAGGAGTGATGAGCAAGGTGTTCAAAACCAGGCTAGAGAAACCCACAGAAACAGCTGACCTGAAAAAGGGGTTGCTAATGCACCCCAGACTGATAGCTGGGAAACCAGCATAGGACTGTTCCAGACCCCCTGAGTGAAGATGTCAGTCTGAAAGTCTTGTTAATCTATGGGGCCACTGGTAGTGGATCAGTATTTATCCCTAGTGCACGAATGGCCTTTGGGAGCCCGCTCCACATAGAAGAATGCTCTCTCAGCCTAGACACATGTTGGAGGGTCCAGGCCCTAATCCAAATGATATGACAGATATTGAAGATTCCCATGGAAGGCCTCACCCTCCCTGAGGAGCAGAAAGGGATTGGGATAGGTGGTCAGTGGGAGGCAAGGTAGGAGGGTGGGAGAGTGAACTGGGATTGACATGTAAAAGGAGCTTGTTTCTAATTTAAATAAAATGGAAAAAACAAACAAACAAACAAAAAAGAAAAATGAAAAAATTACATACATACCAAAATGTAGAAGAAATTACACGAATTTCAATATAAACAGGTGGTAGTTTCTTAGACAGAATTGTCCTAGATAAGAAATATGAGTTCAGCAGGAATTTGTTGTACCATACAATGAAGGGTAGAGGGTATTCTCTCATGGAGGGCAAAATATAACCCTATAGTTCAATAGAGAGCTGCAGCAAATATTACGGATGCTGAAAACAAGACAGCAGGGATGCGTTAACAATGTCATTTCATGTCTCACAGCCAGCTGCCTCTTCCCTGCCTTGTTTGCCCTAAACAACCAGAACTGATGGCCCTGCATTCATTTCTGGTTACAGCATTGCTTAAGAAAATTACCTTGGAGCCTCCATGGGACAGAACTAAGGATTGTGCATATGGGTGACAATTATGAAGCTGTGTCTATCTGAGGGGCCCCTGAGCACAATTTCAGGATCTACCCTTGGTGCATGAGATAGCTTGTTGGAGCCCATTCCTTATGATCAGATGCCATGGTCAGGATTAAGGCAGGGAAGAAGGATGGTGTATGGTCTGTGGACCCCTATGGAAGCCCTTACCCTCTGGGAGGAGTGGATGGTAGGTGGGCTGATGGGGGAGACAAGGTGGAGCGGGAGGAGGGATGGGAGGGAGAACTGTGGCTGGAATGCAAAATGAAATAAAAAAATAAACTTTAAAATGTTGCCTTGTAAACTTTTATGCATCCTTCTATCATATAGAATTATTCTTTAGTGTACCTTTTTTGTTGTTGTTGTTGTTTTTCGTAGAAAATTGGTTGTTGTCTCTGTAGCTATATTACCTCACTGACAATGCTGAAACTCTTCTTTGCAAGACCTGCAGGAGACCACTTTGGTGCAGATTTATCTGTTTTTGTCTTTGACATATTGGAACTACATTTAAGATGATGCTTATATCAGCACATCTCATTTGTTTTTATTTTTGTTTTTTCTTTAATTGCTTTGTTTGATGCCAGTAGGTCCTTACATTAGGTTTTGAAAGTAAGTCAGAAATTTCAGTCATAGTTTACTTACTGAAGTAATGACTTTTCTGACACAATACAAGTTGAGTTTCAGATATTAGACCACAGTGAAATGAAGAATCATAAAAGCAAATAAGATATGTATGCATGTATATAAGTAGTAGGATTGTCTTGCACTGTTCCACCATAGGATGATGTGTACTATCTTATTGAAATATTTTATAGATATGACTTATGAATACCTCTTCATCTTCCTCATTAATAAATTACAGTGCACTACAGATGAAGGAAGCAGTGCAATGTGGGTTCTAGAATGGCATAAAAATTGGCATGTTGTTGTTTGTCCTGTCCAGATCAGAATCTCTGAGAGCAAATATGTCTCTGCCTTGACCTTTCAGGTATGGACAATAGGACACTCAGGTATCAAAAAATTATGTTCGAACTTTAGGGAAGTCTCATCAGTCTCTTGATTAATTCTGTAATTTGCTAATATACAAAGAGGTTGCATAACAGAAAGGCTAAGGTGACAGAATCTGAGTATTACACATTGAAGCTGAGCTTATACATGTAAATACTTCATATCGTCCTTGTTCTTACTTTTGAAGCATATATGCCACTAGTGAGATGACTTTGCTTATCACAGACCAAACCATAACTACCATCAAGATGTAGGAGGCATCGTGAAGACTGTGTACACTTGAAATGTATTAAACTGCTCTGATTAGAATATGAACAGAAATTCCCCCACTTGAGATTGCTGTGGTTCAGACTCGGGTTTGGAGATGGGATAAGAATTGTCTTCATGTTGAAAATACTTTTAAATGAAGTATATAATCAATGGTTGGTCTTGAGTAACTATGCAATTATTCAATACAAATATTAAAAGGCATTTACCTCTGGGTCTGGACATTTTTCATGCCACACTATAAGAGAAAAAACATATAGTCAATCTCATGCACAATGACAATTCCAAAACTACCCTTGTGAAGGCTTTGGATGTTTATGAGTTCCATTCCCTTCGTACAAAACGAATACCTACTATTTTATTTGGTAGTATAGCAGCTGACAGAAATACACTGAAACACAGCAAAAACAATCTGCAGATTCCTTGTCAGATAATTTGGAAAAAACAACCACAAAAAAATCTTCAGTTTCATATGGAAGCACAAAAAATACAAAGTTTTATAAAACCAAAAGTGTTGAGAGCAGGTTTTGATCTAAGTGATGTAAATATTTAGAATCATGATACTCTGATATTTTGCATCATATAACAAAATTGGCTCATGACATATGGGAAATATAAAATTAATCTATAGACATGACATGTTGATCTTTACTGACTTCACGTGAAATAGCAAATGATGGAAATACTCCAAAAAAGATACAGCATTCTCAGGAGAAAGGTATCTGCATCAGGTAATTTCATATCCCAGTCTATAACTCTCTCTCTCTCTCTCTCTCTCTCTCTCTCTCTCTCTCTCTCTCTCTCTCTCTCTCTCTCTCTCTCTCCCTCCCTTCCTCTCTCCGTCCCTCTTTCCCTCCCTCCCCCCGTTTCTGTCTTTTTCTTTATAGATATACCATAGCCCTGCTCTGAAGCTATTAAATATAGCTCTTAACAAGATTAGCTTCTGCTTGGCATGATTAAATTGGGAAGATATTTCATCTCAATTTAAGAATTTTAAGCAACTTGGGTAAATTCTCCACACAAGTCAAAGGTGGACTGGGGCATGAACTTATTCTATTAGATTGGGATGTGTCTTCTGACCAGTACAGACCTCTAAGACATTTTAATAATACATGTTGCATAGCTAGAGACATATAGTCTTGGAGTCAGGGACAGGGGTTGCCTCCAAACATAATTTTACATTACTGAAGGAATAAATTCCAAATGCACTAACAGCATGTCAAAGATCCTCTCAAGAAAAAGCCTGCATACAGTTCTATACTGTATCATGTTCTTAAAATATTGCAATGACCTCAGAAAGGGGACTGCATGTCTAGAAGTCCCAACATCCTCAACCTTAAAATATGTGATTTTCTAAATAAAATATGTTCATCTAAAACCTGTTTGCCTTAGAAATCCTCTGTGAAGTATTCCGAATCCATATAAGAATTTCCCTGTTAATTTTTGCAAGGTATGGCTAGTATCTTACTCATTTTTCACTATTTTTTACTTATTAGTAGGATGATTTTATGCAGATTTACTGTCCAATCTCAACTGTGCTAGTTTTCTTGATTACTTACTAAATTTCTCTGTTTTATCACCTAGGAGAGTAAATACTTGTTCCAGCGATGATACTTCCCCCATAAGAACTTCTTAATAACTCTTAAGAACTTCTTAGACACAAAAAGATTTAAAATTGGTATTGTGAGCAAGAATGGCTCCAATGATTAAGTAATGAATCATCTTCTTCAGCTGCTATTTACTTTTGACACAGTGGAATATAAACCTAATAGAGTTACCAGATGACATATTATTAAAATAATTTAAAAGATAGATAGCTATGTACTTAAGGTATATAACCATTAAGGAATTAAAAAAAACACAGCCATCTTGCTGCAATAAACTATATTCCACCATCTTCTCTTTCTCTCTTTTTTTGGGAGTGACTTTCAAAGCAGGGTTTCTCTGTAAAGCTTTAGAGCCTCTCCTGGCAAATGCTCTGAAGCAGGCTGGCACAAAATTCATGGAGATCTGCCTCTCTAGTGTTAGGATTAAAGGTGTGTGCCACCACTGCCTGGCCCTTCTCCTATATATGTTGTGTTTCCTCAGCATATAAAGAATGAAATCCAGAACTAAAATTGATGATGATTATCATCTCAATTAGCAAACAAGAACTATTTAATACACGTTCCTGTACAAAATCCTATCAATTGAAATAAGCGATTTACAAAGTGTAAAATGCTTACAAGAATTTATTACAAATTCACGTAGCTGTATGATTTTAGTTCATCATCTATCACTACTAATTATATTAAGAATAGAAATTCTTAGTGTTTTGAAACTTTTAGTACCCTAAAATAGAACACCTGACAGAAATGGGTGACCTTCTCAGTAGATATGCCCTACAACATCTGCACAAGATGAAATAAGTAATTTAGACATATTTAAACTAGTAGCCAGATTAAAGCATTAATACCGTTATCCCAAATAAATTAATACAAAGTCCAAAAATTTCAATATATAATTCTACCAGATTTTCAGAGAAGTGAAATTTGCAAACTAAAATTTCATAAAATGGAAAGAAGAATTTCTTTCTAACTTTTTTTTATAAAGCCACAATTATTTATTGCAAAAATAATGATACAAGGAGGGTCTGGGCCCTCCCTGGAACAAAGTGACAGACTCTAGAGATCCCCCATGGAGGGCCTTACCCTCCCAGGGGAATGGAGTAGGGATTGGGTGAAGGGCTGGGGGGTGGGGTGGGGGGGAGTAGGCATGGAGGAGAGGGAGAGGGAACTGGGACTGAAATGAAAAGCAAGCTTGTTGCTTGTTTCTAAATTAAATATATAATTAAAAAGTGTTTAAAAATAGATACAAGAAAAATAAAATTACTGACAAATTATACAGAACATTCCGAATCATACTTTTGTGTACATGATTTCTATTTTTTCTTGTTTTTTTGTTTGTGTTTTTGCTTTTGCTTTGGTTTTGGTTTTTTGGTCTTTTCTTTTCTTTTGAGTCTGGATATCACTTTTATGTAGCCTGTGCTGTCCAGTAATTCTCTCTGTAGAACAGCTGGCCTGGTACTCCGCCAAAATCCTTCTGTCTCTGCCTCTCTAATTCTGACATTAGACATCAACAACAACACCCTACTCACAATGATATTTTGTTAATTTACTTACTATTGTTTTATTGTATTATGTATGCGTATGTGAGTTGCCTGTGTGTTATGTGAGTTGCCTGTGTGTGTGTATGTGTCCATAAATTGAGTACATGCTAGTTGTCTACAGAGGCCAGAAGTGGTCAAATTCCCAGGAACCAGAGTTACAGGCAATTGTGAACAGTCCTGGCGGTACTGGGAATTTAAGTTGGGTCCTTTCCAATCCTCCCCAATGCTCTTAAACTACTGAGACATCTCTACAGCTCTAAATTAAAATTACATTTGAGTGACTATATGCACAGTAGATATAAAAGAGTGTCATATCCCTTGGGGAAAGTGTGACAATAATTTGTGAGCCAGCAGATGTGTAGGTTGAGGGCTACCTCCGGGAGAGGCAGTGAGACTCAACCACAGAGTCATTCTTCCAGCACTTGACTTTCACACATCATGTGATGATCAGGGAAAGTCCTTCTGTGTATATGTCAATAAAGCACTGTTGGCCAATTTAAGAAGCAAGCAAGATAGGTGGGACTAGGAGTATAGGAGTATTCTGGGAAATGTAGTGGAGAGACTGGTCACCATGTGATCTCCCTGGAGCAACGGACACTCAGGAATGTGTCCTCAAAATGATAAGTCCTTATAAAATATATATTAGTAATTATGGGTTAATAATCAACTCAGAGTTTTCCAATAAGAAGCCAAGAATATGGCCAACAGCTTCATAAGTAATGTAGTATCTTGTGTATTATTTGGGGACTAAAAGCAGCTTCAGGACTAGGTACCAAGGGTATCAAACCAAAAAGGAAAAAAAAAATATATAGTCTTAGAAACAATTTTTAATGATATGAGTTCAAATATACATTAAGGAAGCTAATATGTATGCATATAGTTCTCTTAGACATTTTACACTTCCTGAAACTGCCTTCCTACAAAATATGGACACCTCTCCTAAAAGTTATTCACACAGCGATTATTTTCTACAATTTGGATAAGATTCTGATAAAACACAAAAAATGCAAATAAGCTCGATTGTTTTTCTCTTGCTAAGCACAGCTACCTTGATAAGCCTCCCCCCAATACAAACACACTTCAATTACTTCCTGAAGCATACCACTAACTAAGATGTTGAGACAGATTGTAAAAAGCAACATATAATGCAACTGTAAAGTTTTAACAACGCTATAATGTTTCTCAAGGAACCTAAGTGCTTCTTAAAAAACAAAATTTGAATTGAAATGAAGCAGAAATAAGGGTTTGCTTAAAAAAATCATATACATTTTAAACTACTGCTCTTTATCATATGATGGTAAAAATTCACTTAATAGCTTACTCTGTAAGATGCAAACTGTGAATAAACACGATAGGAAAAATCATAGGTCCTAGAATGGAACTTATTTCTGCCAATTACCAATGTTGTCTGATGTACGTTTTTGTTGGTGAGGGGACAACACTAGGGATTCTTATCAAGGACATTCTATTTCCTTACTAATTAGTTTTTATCCTATGAACAGAAGGCTTAGTATCTCTTTTAAATAATAAACACTAATTTGAAAGTGTTCTAAGTTTTGTTCTGTGACATATTTTTCATACATTTCAACATTTACTTTTTGAAACACAAAAATTATTTTTTTCTTTCTGCCATATCTTGTTAATGTCCGCATTTATTGCAGTTCTTTACTAGAGAAGAGATAACTAGCCATAAAGTTAAGGCTTTTTATTTTAAATGTTCCATTAGTGGTTCAAGCCTTACACAATTTCTTAAGCTGCTTTCAGTTGTATCAGAGCCTGCTATATTGGTATAATGATTAGAGTGCTTTCTTTGAACCTTCTATTCACCAACTAATAGCTATAAAGTAGAGGGTGTTGAGTACACAATATTCATAACGTGTTGCAATTTTATTAACCCAATTATACTGTGGACTCAGAACCTTAAAATTGGATTTCAATGATTCTAGTAAATCACTGTTTGTGCTTAGAATTGATAATGCAAATTGCCAAGTTCTGTTCATCTTCTTACGGCAAGCAAAAGAAGTGTGAGACAGACATGCTAAGTAGGGCAGATATCAGAGGCCAATGGTCTCCAGAGAGAGAGGGAGAGTGAGGTTTGATCTTTGATGTATTTATGCCCTCAGGACATGTGTTCCGCAAAATAGTGTGGCCTCTTGCATATTTAATTTATTATTCTTTAAAATTTTACTCTGTAATGGATTTTTGGGTTCAGAAAATCAATTGAGTTTGCAAAGGAGTTAAGAATTAGCCTTGAACAACAGGGATGTTGTTAGCTAGTTATATTATACAGTGATGAATTTAATAATTTCTACATACTTACTTGCTATGTGACAAAAGATGCAAATGATGACATTGGACAGAGCTGCTGATTTTAACTTTGTTTTTAATTCTGATTTGATTTACTGCCTACTGGGACAAACTCTTGAGCTTCAAGAATTCTTTAAATAATTTACTACGGATAACATTTTATTTCATTTGTTTTTAGGAGGAAAAGGAATCACTAATATCAACACAGTGATGATTCAGATATATATTAAATTTTAAAATTTTAAGAGTTATGAATTACTTTTTTAGAAGGGATATTAAGTTTTAACATGTAGATGAACTGATAGTAATTTGTTCATTCTAATATTATATGATGAACATATTATATTATAAAAGAGAAGCTAACTGAGTTATTCACAAAAGGCATAGGTTCACATTGGTATTTTATTTCTTACTAATCACGGATTTGTGCATGTTCATTAAATATTCTAAATCTCAGGGGTTTTTTATGGATTATGGTTCATACTCTAATAATTGTTTATCACAGTGACTGGAATAGTGTACAAAGTATCTTATTATTAACAGCATAATGTCTAAAGAAAGAAAATTCATAAATTAATGATATGAATTAAAAATGGTCTTCACTTTTTATACTTAATCCATCATGCTCTCATTATGCGCTATTATTAAAAATACTATATGTCATTCTAAGGTAAAATGAAAGTGATACATCTTTTGAAAAATAATTTTGGAACGCACTTACTCAGATGAGGCATGGCTTTGATTTGTTTTGTTTTGATATCACCAAAGCCCACAAGTTCATTTTTTTTAAATGATTTACACACTGCTCAGATTATCAGTTTTGTTTCATCCTTTTGTAAAATGCTCTGTTAAAATGATGAATGATGTGCTTCAACGAGTGCTGTGAGCTCATAAATATTTCAATCATATGATACAACATTTCTATATTTAGCAAATATTATGATAAGAACTCGACACAACTCTTTCACTTTTCGTTAAGTAACGTTAGCTTAGAAGGACTTTTGTTTTGTGCTTTACTGAGTCTTGCACTGTGCTGTCCACGAGGACTGTGATAATTCCCATTCCCGTCCACTGAGTGAGTATACAGTGTCATTTTACCTCTCTTCTTGCCAGCAGTTACTATCTTCTATCTTTAGTACAAAAGGCATCCCTTTTAGCAGCTGTGAGGGGATGCTTCCTCCAGGTGTTAATTTGAAAATCCTAGACGATTAGTGAAGTGAGCCTAGCATTCATTAATTTGTTATTCATTTGTATGTCTCCCCATCAACATAGATAGGTTATAATACATTATACATTTCAAATTCATTAAACACATAGGATTTAGAAGTCTGCAACATAAAATTAGGAATAGGTGAGGAGATATGTATGCTAATTAACTTGAAGCTATTATTATGTGACAAGTGCATGAAAAACGTTAGAACACGTTGCACGAAGATAATTATTTTTAAATTATTTCTAAATTAAATGTGAATTGTTAATTTCTCTAGCAGATAACATAGAGGCAAGAAGGATGGCTCTGCAGTTGAATCTACCTATTTTCAAGCTTGATGCCTGAGTTCAACAACACAAACTCCCTGCATGCTGGAAAGACAGTTAAGGCTCTCTGTTCCTTTTCTGACTTCCATACACATTTTGTGCAAATAAATAATAAGAAAATATTAAGTATATCATAGAGAAATACTGTTTGGAGATCTAAAATTTAAACCAAAAATTTTCTGCCTTTTACCTGAACACAGATGTCATACAATTTTAGAAAAATATGTCTTTTATTATCTCTTACAATAGGATCTTACAAAAATAATGCAAACTTTGGAATAGAGACAATGCTCAAAATACACAAAATTTTACGATAAGTACACATATTTTACGTAGCATACATTTGTATCTTTCTTTTATAGTTATCTGATTTCCTACCACAAGCATGCAGATGCCTTTAAAGTGATTTAAGTGTTAGTAACCATAGGAAGTGGTTGAAAAGTGTTTTTCTGTTATATAAGACCTTGAATACTGCAGCAAAGACTCTCAAGAAAGGAAAGAGAATTTATAGTAAGTATTGATTGAGATACCCTGGGTTTATGTGTTCATATGAAGCCGAAAATTGCCCTTTCAAGACATATATATTTCAGGTTTTATTGTGATTTATTAATCTGTAGATTACTTATGGAAGGATGGTAATATTTACTATATTAACCCTTCCTACTCATAAGAATGGGAAGATTGTTCCACCTGCTGATATCTTTTATAATTTACTTTGTCAAAGACTTGAAGTTTTTATCTTACAACTACCACGTTTGGTTAGAGCTACCCCATTATATTTTATTATATTATTTGATGCTATCATGAAAGGTGTTTTTTCATTGCCTGATTCCTTTCTCAGTCTATTTGACTTTTGTGTAATATGACAGGTACTGATTTTTTCAAGTTTATTTTGTATCAAGCTAATTTGCTAAAGGAGTTTAGCAGTTATAGATATTTTCTGGATAAATTTTTGGGAGTGCTGTATAAACTATCATATCATCTGCAATTTGTATCCATTTGATCTCCATCAACTGTCTTGTTGCTAACAAAAACTTCAAGAAATATAATAACCAGTAAGGAAATAGTAGTTAATTTTATCTTGTTCCTGATTAGAGTGGAATCACTGAGTTTTTCACCATTTAAGTTGATGTTGGCTATAAATGTGCTGTAAACTACCATTGTTAAGTGTGGTACATACCTTTTATTATTAATCTCTCTCTAAACTTTTATCATAAAGGTGTGTGGAATTTTGTCAAAGAACCTTTCTTTACATAATTAAATATCATGTTTTTAATTTTTTTTGTCTCTCGGTCCACTTATAGGGTGGTTTACATTTATCAATTTAGTATGTTAAACCATCCTTGCATCTGTAGGATAAAGCCTGCTCAATCATTAGAGATAATGTTTTTGGTGTATTCTTAGATTATGTTTCCATGTATTTTAATAAGAATTTTGGAATATATATTCATAAGGAAAATTTGTATATAATTATCTTCCTTTCATGGGTCTTTATGAAGTTTGTGGAGCATGAGAGTCGTGAACTCAAAAAAAATTGAGCATATTGTTTCTGTCTCCATTTTGTGCAAGAATTTGTTCAGTGCGGCTTTTAATTCTTCTCTGAATGTCTGGTAAAATTCTGTACTAAATCCATCTAAAACTGTTTAGGGGGAGTTGCTTTTTTTTGTTTGTTTGTTGGAGTGGTTGGTTTGTTGCTTGGTATACTTTTACCTGTTGCTTATATTTCATTAGGGATTACAGTTATATTTAAATTTCTTATATGATCTATATTTATTAAAAGTAATTTGTATGTATCAAGAAAATTATTTATTCCCTTTTAGATTTTTCATTTAGATATACTAAGGGATTTTAAGGTATGCCTTTAAAATTCTCTGAATTTTCTATATGTCTGTTAGTGGGCCCCTCTTTTGATTTCTAATTTTGTTCATTTGGAAGTTGTCTTTCTCTGCCTTTTAGTAATTCATATAACATTCTGGAAACATTTTTGGTTTTATCAAAGACCCAAAGCTTTGTTTGATTCTTTAGTATGTCTCTATTTTATTTATTTCAGTCTTGAGTATGATTTTTTGCATTCTATTATTTTTGGGTATGACTTCTTTTTGATCTAGAACTTTCAAGTGCACTGTGAAGTTACTAGTATGTGAGCTCTGATATTTTTTATATAGACACTTAATACTACAAACTTCCTGATTAATAAGAGATCTGCTGGGGGCATCGCCCACTGACGTTAAGATGTAATACAGGGTTGTAGTAATAAATAAAGCATGGTGTTTGAAGAGAACAGACAATTTGATCAATTGAATCAAATTTAGGGCATAAATGTAAGCTATTCTATTTATGGAGACCTGATGTTTGACAAAGAAACAAGAATTATCCATTATTAAAAAAACACAGCATCTTAAAAATGGCAGTAGTTCCCGGGCGGTGGTGGCACACGCCTTTAATCCCAGAACTCGGGAGGCAGAGGCAGGCGGATCTCTGTGACCACCTCCGAAACAATACAGAGAAACCCTGTCTCGTAAAAACCAAAAAAAAAAAAAAAATGGCAGTAGTCAAACTTGCCAGATTCATGGAGAAAAATTTGTATACATCCATGTTACCCACCACTCATAAAACTTAAGACACAATGGGTAAAAAAAAACTGTCAATCATCATAAATTATAATCCTCATTTGTATTGTTCATAACATTTAGAAGCTTGTTTTCTACTATGACTTTCTTTGTTAGAAAATCACTTAGTTTGCCCTAAGTCTTCAGAAATTGGTAGTTTGTGCAAAGCAGTGTGATTATGATATAAAGTAAAGTTCCTGGAGAACTGGGAGATAGTTGATTTGTCATAGATTTCCATTGCTATAGTGAAACAGAGATACTTGCTTACACAAGGCTTCCCTAACAGGGTCTTCTGTGTTATAGACATTTTCTCATACTTGCCTTTTATAGGAGAAACAAAATTCTCCTGATAGTTAAAATCAATCAAACAAGCATTGAAATAAAACTCTTTTCCTGTATAACCTTCCAGTTCAGCAATGTGCACAACCTCTGGTGGAATCAGTTTTAACTTCTGGCCAATGATGTATAAAGTCATAATCATAACATGAAAACTCTTTTGTACTAGAATGAAGTATTTATGAAATCTATTAAATGGTGGCAGTTTCCAAAAGGAAAGAGTGTCTTATATTTCCCTCTGACTTAGAACAATTAGCTTATACATTTCATGTCTTTATACAAATCGAGCATCTCCAGAATATTGGAGAATATGGTGGAGTCTGTTCCTGTCAAGGCCAAAGTAGGACAAATTTTGTAAGGTTTTATTTATTGTTAATTTCTTGCTGCATTGATCAAAGGACATGCTGTATTCAATATCATGATAATAATAAAAAGATAGCGTAAATCTGTCAATTGTGAAAAAGCTTTACAGAAAGAGAAGCTAATTTTACACTTATAGTCATTTATAGTTATGTTTACCTGGTTAGTATTATTTGGACGTTTCCAGTTCCAAAGTATCTTGAGTAAAGTAAAATCCTTCCAGGTTCATTTTTAAACACTCTATTTCAACTACCTCCAGTCATTTCTGGAAGGGTAGTCACACTCACTCAGAAAGCAGTTTCATACAATTCTATTATTCTTCAAATCTTTCAGGATAAGCAGTGAGAAGTATTCTATTGCTTTATGTTCTCACCAATATTTGATCTGCTGATTTGTTTTCTCTGCTTGTAACATTAGTAATTTTAGAGTAGCCACTGTTGTATTAACTTGAATGTTCTGGTTTTTCTCAGTACCTCATATTTTCCATATGTTCACCAGTAAGTCATTGTTTTTTCTAATTTTAGAATTGGTTCCCCCTAGTGAACACTAGGAGCCTTTGTTTCTATAAGGAGCAGGAGCTCTCCACAGGACTGTGCAAGTTACCTTACTTGATTAGAGGAGGGAAGGACTAGCAGAGTGAGAGAAGCCTCTACTTCAAATTTCCATGAGCTTTTGAAGGCTTTTATATTTATTATGTTGAGGGATAGTGATCTTATGTCTAAATTCATTTTGTTGGAATTTCAAATAATTAATTATTTTTGTTGGGGATGAACTCCAGCTTCTATGTGCATGGAAATCTGAGGACATAGTGTTGGCCAAAAAGTAAGGGTAGCTTCCAGTAAGAGTTAAGTGGGGGGGTGGGGAAGTTAGGGATTAATGTATTCAAAAGACATTATATGAAAATATTAAAGAATTAATAAAGCTACTTATTTATAAACAAACGCAGTAGCTCTCTAAAATAATAGTTGTATATTAAGCAAAGCTGTTATTTTTTCATTGCCATGAAATTCTGACAAAAGTTGATAAGAAATATAAAATTAGAGATTATTTGCTATCCTACATTATGGAAAATTTTCTTTGTAACAGATACAATCCACTAAAGAAAATAAAAGGCTATCAAAATGGAGAGCAGTGGAGCCTAGTTAATATAGATGTGCCCACCAAACACCCCAGAGAACATTGTAGAAGAGCCGACAAAAAGATTGTAAGAACCGTTTGATCATTGAGTTTGTTCTGAGACTGTTTTTTTCTAGTAATCCCAGAAGGTAAACCTGTGCATAGCTCTCCCCAACATGAGTGCACAAATGTAAGCTGGATGAACAAGAATAATACCAATGGAAATGCCAAAGTGGATGGAGAAAAACACCCGAGGCCTCAACCCTACAGAAAGAACTTTAGGCAGTGAGGACAGCTGGGAATAGGAAAGATGGTTCTCACTAGGGAAGAACACACCAATAAGTTATCCAATACCAAATAGTCAGGGCTGAAAACAAACATGCAAGCAACATTACATGGACTGAACAGTTTCTCTCTCTCTCTCTCTCTCTCTCTCTCTCTCTCTCTCTCTCTCTGCACATAAACACACATGTGTGTGCTCAAATGAATACATATAAATAGAAACAAATAATGAAAAAGAGCCATGGATGACGATGAAAGGGTTATATGGGTGTGCTGGAAGGGAGGAAAGGGAATGGAAAAGTATTGTAATTTTATCATAACCTTAAAAAGACAAAATAAGCTGAAATGACTCTATTGACTGAGAATAATGCTGGTAATCACATGCTTTCATGGAACTTTAAAAAATGTTACCTATGATACAGGAAGAATTCTAAAAATATCTGTTTAGGGAGTTCATAACAGTGCATAATAAACTCTGTTTCAACATGGGAAAACTAAAAGATTCTCTTGCCTTTACTTATGAGTATTTATCCAAATTCACAGTCACAGCGTGTGTCTAATGGTTGGTAGGAAGTAATATCAAGCATGGAGCTGAAAAACTTTTGGACACTCACCCTCGGAACCATACTATTTTTGGTTTCTTGGGGGGAAATTCTCTCTTCACTTAAGGTAAGCCTTGTAATATGTGCAGTCAATATCAATGTAAGCATAAAGAAAACTCATCATGGGCCAAAGTATCCATTGGGATGTTCAACGTTCTCATGCTAAGCAGACATTGATATTTTTTATAAAAATAGCATTATATAACTCCCATTCATATATTTCTGAAAGATAACTATTTGTGTGCAATAAAATTTGTTATAATTAAAAAAATAACATGGCAAAATATAAAACTATTTCAGCCTTCTCTTCCGGATGAGTAAAATTAAGTAGAGCTTGAGATGTGAGAAACAAGAGACTGGACAGCTTGTCTGTTGATAAACAGCACATATTAAACAGAACAAAAGTATTAGTTGAACAAGGATAATTATAAAATCAATATGAAAATATTATATACATAAATATATATGCACATGTGTATACTAATGTATGTATGTTTATAGTGCACCACTGCTATGATGAACAATCGAACATGAAATAATTTGTAAAATAATATCATAGTTTAAATATATTTGTATAACGTTCTTTCCCACTGATTTAATGCAGTGTCAAATAGATTCATAAATTGTACAACTGAGAAAAGGATAGAGAGAGGAAACCAAATTGTTATGTTTCTAATCCACTCTTTATAAGATATTTTTCTATTTAAGAATGTTAGGTATCAGTTTGGTTAAATATATACACATGTATATATGTATATATATACATATATGAATATATATTGGAAATCATAAACTATTTTATATATCATGCATTATAAATGCAAAATATTTGCATTTATAATGCATGAAATATTTCAAATTTTAAAAGTGGTGAAAGTGACTCTTACAACCATAAAATTCCTGTGTTTCAACATATTTTTCCTCATTTTTATTGAACAGGTTTAGCCTTCCCAATTATTCTTGTTCTTCCAAGGGCTCATGCCTGTAAGATCACTTCTAGCACAGCCTCCTAAGGCAGTACTTCTTGTTTCAGACAAATCTCTCTAGTCTGTTCTTCAGACTAAACTTGCTACCATATGTGGAGCTGTTGGAGAGATTACATAAACTATTCTACCCTGAAGAGAATTTGATAGGATTACTTCCTAAAGGTAGAATGTGATATATTATTTGGATTCTATAATGGCACAATGAGTAGTTCTGTGGGTGCATTAACAAAAGCAGTCCAGGTAAATGGAAACATGTGAAGTCACTGGCATCAGGAACACAAATTCTAGAGATTGGTAGGCAAGCAATACCCACAGACTGCATGTTTAAGTCCCTCAAATTTCTTCCCAGATCATAGTTTATAATTGTCACTATACACATATAAGGATGCAATAAAAATAACCATAGGAAAATAAACATTACCTTCTTTGATGGATTCTCATGTATCTGAAGATCGTCTTGTACTGGGGAGCAGAGGTTTTCCTAAGGACATATGTTGTGCAGTGTGCATCTGTATTCAAAGCTAGGAATATGGCTTAGAGCTAAGCATATCCTGCATGTTTTTCACAAGATGAAGTAATCAGCTTGGTACTTTAACCACTAATGAAATCTGTATTTAATTAAGTATTTTAAGATCAAACAGTGGTCACCATAATAGACCAAACAATATAATGAAAATTCTACTAGTTCTTCATATCCAGTCACTTATAAATTTAATATCTGCACCCTCAAAATGTCAGTATGTCATCTACTTTTAAAGTACACTGAGATGTGTGCGGTACAGAAAAGAAAATATTAAGTCTATTTTTGTTTGTTTTTTATCTTTGTCTGTACTGTGCTGCATTTGAAAGACAATAGTTGACAGGTAAGTAACTGTAAAAAACGTGAGTCATTATAGAAAACCGTGTCTTAACTGATATTTATGCTCTAAATTAAGTATTGTAAAACTGTTACGTAATTAACTTATTTTAATAAATATATAAATATATGCATAATGTTAACTTAGTAAATGTGGACACATCTGTATAATTTTCATAATTATAAAAATGAAGTGTCCTGTGTTGCATGAACTTCTGCTAAATGAATAACACTACTGCATTTGCAATGTAATTGGTAATTTGTGACTGTATACGATAGCATGAAATCACAATGGTATATCTTACTAATATTTTCAAATATTTGTGACCGTATGCCATAAATAACATTCCCAGTATTTCAGTTATTGCTAATGTCTCAGCTGCTTACACTGAGCATGTCAGAACAATGAAGACCTGCCAGAATGGCTACAAAAGACCATCTCCCTAGTTATAGGTATGTGTAACAACTGCATACCTCACTAATCACAGGGAAGGTTTCGCGCCTGAAACTCAGTCACTGCGATTAATGGAGGATGTTTTATTTTCATTTTATTTTATTTCCCTTCATTGAGATATAAATTTAAATGACATCATTTGTCAAGTGGCAACTGAGTCAAACAATCCAGTTATATATCATTGTCAGTAAATAAATGCAATTACAATATGTATTTCCCTTTACATCAGAAAGTAGATCACAGAATAGAGGCCATGGACACGCTTTATTTGACGAATGGATGAGAGAAAAGAAGAGAATGTGTGTTGTGATACTTTAGGTTCCTGTTTTCACACATGTGTGCATACAGGTAGCAGAGGTAAGTGTAAAGTAGAACTTTCTAGAAAGATAGTAAACTGATAAAAGAATGTGAAAAGTTTCTATAGCTTTCATGAAAGAATTGATGGCTTTTTTTCTTTGTCCCTCATTGTTGTTTTCTTTTTGTTATGATTCAAGGCCCTGGACAGTTTAGGCTATTAGCGTCAGCCCCTTATTTTCCTTGTCTTGTCTCCTTTAAGAAAATACTACAATATGTTATTAAGCATACATAAAATAATAATCTTCGATATCTATTGTAAGTAAAAATATAGTGTATTCTAAGATTTAATGTATTTATGAATAGAAAGAAAGTATTAATTTTCCCTATTCTTTAAAGGAACAAAGCCATGTGAGTGCTTCCTGCTCTTTGGAATACAACATGGTTATACGCAGAAAAATGAATTGACTTCTTAGACAACTAAGAAGTTACCAAAATCTGTGATAATGTAAAAAACTGATAAAATTATCCTATTTTTTTGCTAAAATTATCTAATATGTCTTGGCAACATTTGTGTCAAGCCATCAATAAGAATACACAAAATTCACAAAATTGCACAAAATAACTGGAAACAATGTAAAAATATAGCATGTAGAATATATTAAAATATATAATTTAACAATTAAAACTCAATAAATTAAAAATAAAATGAAGCAAAGTCAATGTTCCAAATCACATATATAAATGACAGGTAAGAAATTCAGTAAAAGAAAATGGTTTTCAATCAAATGAATTGGATGTTCCTTTTTGTTCATTAAATTTAGAAAACATGTATATTGAATATGAACAATGAGATGATTTAGTAGGATGGGGTGATCTCTGACATATATGATTACCTGAGTTTATTTTTTGTTGCACATGTTGGAAAAAGAAAACTAGCTTCATCTGGTTGTCCTTTTCTCCCAACATACTTTTCATGACACAAATAAGCCCCCAACACAAAAGCACCCACCATAAATACATACTAGAAATTTTAAAAGAATATATTTTACCTTGTCAACGCACAGTATGGAATTTCAATATTGTTCAATATTGGTAAACTCATTTTTTGAAGTTCATCCCAAAGATGTCTCAGAGCACCCAAATATTCACAGTGCACTACTTCATGCGGTAACCAAAGCATTTCTGATCATTGAGACAGTGTTCAATAATATCACTTTAATTTTTGATATAAAAGAATTCTTTTGAGTGTATAATTTAATTTCAATATTCCTTCCTCCCCTTTTCATAATTAAAATCCACCAATATAACCTCCTCACTTTCCTTCAAATTAAGGGCCTCTTTTTTCATTATATGTTATTCCATTTATATATTCTTAAGTATATATACATCCTTAAGTATAACTAATTTAGTCCATACAATTCTGCCTATAACATGTACTCATCATACTTTTAATTTGAGTACATTTTCATTTCAACATGATTCAGTATACTGTCATACTTACGCATTTATATCATAACTTTATCCTATTCAACCTTCAGTAAGCTGTAATTTCTATACCTCCTACAGTTCCACTTTGTCTACATAAGCACCACACCCCCACTTTCATCTTTCTGTTTGTTTTTTCAACTTTTTAAAAACACTTTAAATTAGTAAAAAGCTTGCTTCACATGTCAATCCCATCTCCCTTTCTTTCCCCTCCTCCCCTGCTCCCAACCCCTCACCCCATCCCCCCTCCACTTCCTAGGGAGGATGAGGCCCTCAATGAAGTATCACCAAAGTCTGTCATAGCCAAACAGGTCCTAGGCCCTCCCCCATGTGTCCAGGATGAAAGAGAATACCTCTATGTGGAACAGGCTCCCAAAGTTCATTTGTATGCCAGGGATAAATACTGATCTAGTACCTGAGGCCCCTTAGACTGCCAAGTTCTCCTCACTGATATCCATGCTCAGGGTGTCTGGATCAGTCTCATGTTGGCCTCTCAACCTTCAATCTGTGGTGCAATATCTCCCCCTTGTCCAAGTCAACATTTCTGTGGGTTTCACCTGACAAGTGTTAATCCCTTTGCTCATCACTCCTCTTTCTCTGCAACTGGGTTCCAGAAGTTCAGTTCAGGGTTTAGCTGTGACTGTCTACCTCTGTGTCCATCAGCCACTGGATGGAGGCTCTAGGATAGCATATAAAGTAGTCATCAATCTCATTATCAGGGTAGAGCATTTTATGTGGTTTTTTTTGAGACAGGGTTTCTCTGTGGCTTTGGAGGCTGTCCTGGAACTATGTCTTGTAGACATGTTGGACTGAAGCTCACAGAGATCTGCCTGCCTCTGCCTCTTGAGTGTTGGGAATAATGGCATGCTCTACCACCACTAGAACAAAGGAGGACACTTAAGGTAGCCTCTCCACTATTGCTTAGATTGCCAGTTGGTGTCGTTCATGTAGGTTGCTGAAAATCTCACTTGTTCCAGATCTGTCCTCTAACGTATAATGGCTCCCTCTTTTATGGTGTCTCTCATCCTGCTCTCCTCCATTCTTCCCATGACTCAACCTTCCTGCTCTTGCATGTCATTCTCTCCCATCCTCTTCTCTCCCTCTCTTTCTCCCAACTCCCTCTTCTCTGTCCCCATGCTCTCAATTCCCTCAGGATATCCTGTCCCATTCTGCTTCTCCAGAATACCATGCATATCTCTCTTATGGTACTCCCTGTTTTCCAGACTCTGCAAAACATCAAATAGTCCAATTAAAAAGTGGGGTACAGAACTAAATAGATAATTCTCAATACATAAGTCTAAAATGGCTGAGAGACACTTAAGAAAGTGGTCAACATCCTTAGCCATCAGGGAAATGAAAATCAAAACAACTCTGAGATACCATTTTACTCTAGTCACAATGGCTAAAGTTTAAAGTACACAATATCAGTTTATGCTGGAGGGAATGTGGAGACAGGAGGACACTCCTCCACTGCTTGTGGGAGTGTCAACTTGAATAACTACTTTGGAAATCAGTATAGAGATTTCGCAGGAAAATGGGAATCAGCCTACCACATGATCCAGCAATTCCCCTCTTAGTGATAAACCTAAAAGATGCACACTCATACAATAAGGACATCTGTTCAACTATGATCATAGTATCATTATTTGTAATAGCCCGAACCTTGAAACAACCTCGATGCCCCTCAACTGAAGGGTGGATAGAGAAAATAGTACTACATCTACACAATGGAGTACTTTACATCAGAAAAAAAACAATGAAATCTTGAAATTTGCAGACAAATGGAAGGCACTAGAAGAAACCATCCTGAGTGAGGTATCCCAGTCACAAAAAGGCAAACATGGTATGTGCTTAATTATATATGAATTTTAAGCAAGAGACAAGGGAGTTACAGCCTACAATCCAACAGCCAGAGAGTCTGGGAAACAGGGAGGACCCTAAGAGAGATATGCATGTTACCCCAGAGAAAGGGAATGTGACAGAATCTTTTGAGGGCATTGGGAGCACGGGCTGGGGGAGGAAGCTGGGAGCAATAGAGGGAGTGAAGATGAGGGGAGAGGACATATGGGGGAGCAGGAAGCTTCAGTCAGGGAAGAATAGAGGAGAGCAGGATGAGAGATACCATAATAGAAGAAGCCATAATAGATTTGTAGAGAGATCTGACACTAGTGAGATGTCCAGAGACCTACAAGAATGACACCAACTTTCGATCTAACCAACAGTGAAGGGGCTACCTTAAATGTCCTTCTCTGATTGAGGACTTCCTTGTATGCCATCCTAGAGCCTACATCCAGTGGCTGAAGGAAGCAGAGGCAACAGCCTCAGCTAAACCCTGAACTGAACTCCTGGAACCCAGTTGCAGAGACGGAGGAGTGATGAGCAAAGGGGTTAATACTTGGCGGGTGAAACCCACAAAAACAGCTGAACTGAACAAGTGGGAGTTCATAGACCTCAGAGTGATAGTTGAGAGGCCAGTATGCGGCTGATCCAGATATTCCTAAACGGGGGTGTCAGTGAGGAGGACTCGGTTTTTTTGGGGGTCCTCAGGCAATAGATCAGCATTCAGTCCTGACATCCTCATGGACTTTGGGAGCCCATTGCACGTGGAGGGATGCTGTCTCAGCACTTCCCCGGATGATAAGACAGACTTTGGAATTCCCGCATGAAGGGACCTCCCCTTCCTTGGAAAGTGGAGTGGGCATTGTGTGGGTGGTTGGGGAAGAATTTAAGGGGTATGGAGGAGGAGGAAAGGGATTGACATATGAAGCAAGCTTGTTTCTAATATAACTTTTAAAAAATAATAAAAAGGGCTTGAGAATTGGCTCAGCCGTTTCAAGGCTAGGCTCACAACCAAAAATGTAAAAAACAAAGAAAGAAAAAAGAAATAGGTATGCAAAAGGAGAACAGGTGTCACAACCAAGGACTTTACATGACCTGGTATTGCATAACCCCTCATTTATCACAAAAGAATTGATAAGCTTGTATATACATTCATGAGTCAAGTTCTAACTGCCGGATTTTCAAGAGTCCATTCTCATGGAGATCATATGTGACTATCCTATTTTCTGCTTTATCGTTGTGAAGAGCCACCATGATTAGGCAGCTTATAAAAGAAAACATTTAATTGGGGGTCTCCTTATGGTTTCACAGGGTCATCCTGGCAGAAAGGATGGTGACAAGCAGATAGGTATGCTGTGGGAATACCGGGTGAGACCTCATAGCAAGTCACAGGCAAAGAGATAGCAAGACTGGGTTTGGTTTTGAATTTTGATATCTTATTGCTCATCCCTCTGGGGAGTGACACAGTTCCTCTAACAAGACCAATCACAGTTCTTAATCCTTCCTAAAAGTTCTACCAGTGGAAGAATAAACACTCAAATATATTAACCTTTGGGAGATATTCTCACTAAAGCCACCAAAGTGACTCACTGCTTATCTCTTTGCTAAACCATGGCTCTCAAGACACATTAACTCAGTATTCAGTTAGTACTAATTTATTGGGTGTTTCTTCCTTGCTTGGCTCAGTTTGGCATTTTATACTTTGAAGATACCTTGCATGTTCATAAAAATTTCCTCCTTCAACATGTAATGAACACATGGACATCAAAATAAATCATTTAAATATGGAAAATTATTGTTTGTTACAAATTTCCCTATGTCTTCAGCATCTATACTCCACAGCCTCATTAGAATAAGGTGTCTCACTGATGCCCTGTTTATCACTGCTGCCATTCTTGTTATGCTGGAGGAGTACGTCCCTACTGTCTAATTCTATGGTTCAGTACTTTCCCAGTAAAGGACTGTTACTTATTTGTATGCTTCACTAGACCACAGACCTATGTAAGCCATAATTTTGCTGCCAGGTACATTATAATGGCCTTACAAGCTTCTGTTGAATCAATGCCCAAATTCCCTTCTAGATCTTGGGAAAGGGAGAATGTTTCCAAAGATTTATAAAAGAGGTAATGGCACAAACAAATAAAAAAGAAAATCAAGGAATAATTGTCCAAGAAGAAATTAAACATTAGGCTGCCAAAAATTATAAGACACCAGTTATATTTTAGTGAATGGCGACTCTTATCCTCTCCAAGCAAAATAACAATTTACCGTAGTTGTCCTAGTTATAATCAAAGTAATCACAAAGTGTTGAAACTTGACTCAGCTTTACTCCAGAGAATGTCTGTTGCAAGCAGAGAATAAATAATATTGAATGTCACAACAAATTGCCTGAACATAGAAACTACAGAGAGGTCATTCAGATCACAAAACTCATTGATCTCCTTTGGCATTTAGCACAACAGGGAATAATGCACGAGGACTTTAGTGTTTCCTGGGTTTCATGGTCTGCCTGAATTTCAAAGTCAATCTTATATACCTGGTAACAGTAAAAAAAATTGTTGTGTACTACTTAGTAATCAAAATGGCATTTTCATTATTATCTGTGAGCTTTAAATATCTCCTTTGGGATTCTCCAAAGAGATTCAATTTCACTTGGACAAAATTCTTTTGTACATAGGTAGCATAAATATAGGTATGACCACAAAATGTTTTCAGGAGAATCACTGAACGTAGTGTCAAATGCAATGTTTTCTATATCAGTTGTTAATAGGTAAGATCCATATTTCCTTAATGTCTTCTCTGGTCATAACACTAGACTCATTTCACAGATTTTAAATTGCATAAATGAAGATAGGTAAAAATCATAATTAAAAAATATTTCATAAATACCCATGCTTCTGCTACAAAGTCTTTTGTAGACTAAAGACTGAAGTTTATTTAATGAATGTTTTTCATGTAAGAAATATTTTCCCAAGTCTTAATATTGTATTAATTTATCTCATATTCTACTTTAGAATTGAAGTGTCATTCAAGGTCTTAAGCCCCTCTTCAGTTATATCTGTTATGTTCATTCAAAAAGTAAATGATAATGTGATCCTATTACATTAAACTGCTTAAGTATTTTATATGATTACAAATATATTCAAACGTATACACAATCATATAAATTGATACATTTTTATTTGATTGTCTGTAAACTATTTATTTACATCTTATGTGAAAAATTTGAAATACTTTCAGTTGAACTAATTGTTTTGTTAACTCATGTTAATAATTTAATGTATTAAATGTTATAGCTAGACCCTTATTAGTTAATTTTTGTGAATGCTCTATAATGATGCTGACTTGCTGATTTATGCCCCCCTGGTACAACAGTGAGAGTACTATTATGGAAATGATCAACCACTGTTTGATTGAACTTAGAATTCTTCATTCAGGATAGAACTTATACCTGGTATCACTACCTTTGTCAAGAATCTATGGTTGGGAGAATCAAAGCTCCTAGGGTGTTACTACTATTTTTCTGCTAAATAGGTATATTATTAAAGTACTCTTTAAATTCTTAAACCTATGAATTAGTATATTTCTCTACCCTCGTCAGATCTCCTGTCCTAGAGATGATGATTTACATAGAAACTCACAAATGGTCAATGTGAATCTTAAGACACTGTGTGGTGTCTTCTCTAAATAGGACATTCATAAATAAATAGGATCACCATGGAAGAAGGGACATAAAGAGTTTAATGAGGGATGATAGAAAAGAAACAGTATTTTGTGGAAATAATGGGTTTGTTGCACAAATAAACTCAACAGTGGCTGTGAAAGATCAAATCTCAGTTGTAGGAAGAGGGACTAAGAACATTCTTCTCCTAGTTAAGGAATTATTGGCAGTCCATGACTTCTACAGGAGACAGTCAGTTTTGTTCAGGTGTGCTGTACTTTTGAAGCTATTCAGACTCCAGTAGATCATCCTATAACTTTTCAGAACTTGACAGCTCTATGTGGATCTACGAGTATTTTTTCATATTTTTTTCTGGTTTAAAAACAAATAGCTTTACCTAAAAGATGCACTTCAAATTAAGACTAAAAACATGAGTGTATTCAGTCTGACAATGAGAGGAAGCACAACTTGCAACTTTAAACTGATTTTGATATGTATTTATTTATTTTTAAATTTAAATTTAAATTAGAAACAAGGTTGCTTCACAACTCAGTCCCAGGTCCCTCTCCATTTCCCTCCCCTCCTCCCGTGCCCTCCCCCAAGCCCCCCAATATCCCCTCATTTCCGCAGGGAGGGGGAGGCCCTCCATTTTGGTGTCCACAGTCTGTTATTTCATCCAGGGCAGGGCTTAGACCCTCCCCCAAGAGTCCAGGGTGAGAGTGAATCTCACATTGTTGGATGGGAGTCCAAAGTCCATTTGTTTACCCGGGATAAATACTGATCTACTGCCCAAGGCTCAATATATTACCTAGGCCTCCTCACTGACACCCACATTCAGGGGGTCTTGATCAGTCCCATGCTGCATTCCCAGGCATCAGCCTCGGATCAAGAGCTAACCCTTGGCAGGTCAGCTGTTTCTGGGGATTAAACCACCCAGTCTTAATCCCTTTGGTCATCAGTCCTCCCTCTCTGTTAATGGCTTTCTTGAGTTCAGCTCAGTGCTTACCTGTGGGAGACTGTCTCTTCTTCAATCATCCATTGAAGGAAGGTTCTGTTTCCCAGACTCTCTGGCCATGGAATTGCAGGCTGGCACTCCCCAGATCTATGTCTAAAATCTATATATGAGAGAGTACATGCCATGATTCTTTTTTGTGACTAGATGGTTTCTTCTAGTGCCATCCATTTGCCTGCAAATCTCAGGATTCCATTTTTTTATTCTCTGCTGAATAATACTCCATTGTGTAAATGTACCACATTTTCTCTATCCACTCTTCGGTTGAGGGGCATCTAGGGTGCTTCCAAGTTCTGGCTATTATAAATAATGCTGATATGAACATGGTGGAACAGACATCCTTGTTGTATGAATGGGCATCTTTTTATATATGCCTAAGAGTGGAGTCGCTGGGTCTTGTGGTAGGTTTATTCCCATTTTTCTGAAGAATCTCCATACTGATTTCCAAAGTGGCTGTACAAGTTGGCATTCCCACCAGCAGTGGAGGAATGTTCCCCTTTCACTACAACCTCTCCAGCATAAATTGTCAATGGTGTTTTTGATTTTAGCCATTCTGACAGGAGTGAGATGGTATCTCAGAGTTGTTTTGATTTACATTTCCCAGATGGCTAAGGATGTTGAGCACCTTCTCAAGTGCCTCTCAGCCATTTTAGACTGCTCTGTTGAAAATTCTCTATTTAGTTCTGCAGCCCACTTTTTAATTGGATCCTTTGGTGTTTTGGAGACTTGCTTCTTGAGTTCTTTGTAAATTTTGGAGATCAGCCCTCTGTCAGATGTGGAGTTAGTGAATATTTTTCCCATTCTGTGGGTTGCCGTTTTGTGTTGCTGACTGTATCCTTTGCCTTACAGAAGCTTCTCAGTTTCAGGAGGTCCCATTTATTCATTTTTGATCTCACTGTCTGTGCTACTGGTGTTATGTTCAGGAAGCTGTCTCCTGTACCAATTCGTTCAAGAAACACGGATCAATCCCCATTCTTCTACATGCCAGCCTCCAGTTATGCCAGCACCATTTGTTGAAGATGCTTTCTTTTGTCCATTGTATATTTTTAGATTCTCTGTCAAAGATCAGATGTTCATACATGTGTGGGTTAATATCAGGGCTTTCAATTCGATTCCATTGGTCTACCTGTCTATTTTTGTGCCAATAAGAAGCTGTTTTCAGGACTATAGCTCTATAATCTAGCTTGAAGTCAGGGATGGTGATGTCTCCAGACGTTTCCTTGTTTTAACTTTTTAGACATGTTACTCTACCTCCTCTCCTCTCCCACCCCTCTATCCTCCCAACCTCTCACCCCCCACTCCATCCCACTCCACTCCCCAGGGAGGGCAAGGACTTTGATGAAGGATTTTCAGATTCTGTCACGTCATTCCAGGCAGGGCCTAGGTTCTTCCAATTTGTCCAGGCTGAGAGAGCATTCCTTCACGTGGTTGGGTTCCCAGAGTTCATATGTATGTCAGGAATAAAGGCTGCTCTACTCTCCAAGGTTCCACAGATAGCCAAGGCTTCCTCTCTGTCACCCAGGTTCAATGGGAGGATTATCTGGATCAGTCCCATTCTGGCCCCTCTGTCATCTGTCTGGGGTCCATGTGTTTCCCCTTGTTTAGGTCAGCTGCCTCTGTGGATTTCTCCAGTTTGATCTTGATTCCCTTGGTCATCACTCCTCTTTGCAACTAGGTTCCAGGAGTTCAATTCGGTTGTGGGTGTCTGCCTCTGCCTCCATTGGCCACTGAATGAGAATTATAAGGTGGCATATAAGGCAGTCATCTTTCTCATTATCATGGGAGGGCATTTAAGGTAGGCTTAGTGCCAGTCTGTGTCATTCTTGTAGACCTGTGAAGATCTCACTTGTGCCAGATCTCTCCTCCAAAGTATAATGGCACCCTCTTTTATGGTGTCTCCCATGCATGGTACCCCAGAGAAGAGGAATGAGGCAAGATCTTCTGAACAGATTGGG
The DNA here is from genome assembly GCF_017639785.1 of Mesocricetus auratus. NCBI lineage: Eukaryota > Metazoa > Chordata > Mammalia > Rodentia > Cricetidae > Mesocricetus > Mesocricetus auratus. The sequence continues at coordinate 11,108,743 of NW_024429180.1, read as the reverse complement.
AACACAGCGAGGGGTGGGGGAGAGTGGGAGCTGGGAAGAAGAGAGGGGAGAAGAGGAAGAGAGAGTAGGTCATGGGGGAACAGGAAGGCTCAGTGGGGGTAGAATAGGGGGAAGAGGGAATCATAGGTTAGAAGACAGTTCTAGCACCAGCAAGACCTCTAGTGATCTCTATTCTTTTCCTGGCTCAACCTTCTTGCTCTCCCATGTCCTCCTCTCTCCTCCTCTTTTCCCCCTCACTATCTCCCATCTCCTTCTGCCTCCCCTTTCTTCCCCCATATCCAATTAGGAGATCTTGTCCCATAACCATTCTCTGGGTTACCATGCATATTTCTCTTAGTGTCCTCCCTGCACCCCAGACTTTCTGGTGGTGGGATTGTGGACTGAAAATGCCCTGCTCCATGTCTAAAATCCATATATGAATGAGTACATACCATGTTTGCCTTTTTGTGACTAGGTTACCTCTCTCAGGATGGTTTCTTCTAGTGCCATCCATTTGCCTGCAAATTTCAAGAATCCATTTTTTTTTGTTTTAGCTGAGTAGTAATACATTGTATAAATGTACCACATTTTCTCTATACACTCTTCAGTTGAGGGGCATCTATGTTCTTTCCAGGTTCTCAATATTACAAATAATGCTGCTATGAACATAGTGGAGCAGACATCCTTATTGTATGATGGTACATCTTTGGGTATATGCCTAAAGGTGGAATTGCTGGATCTTGTGGTAGATTGATTTCCATTTTCCTGAGGAATCCCCATACCGATCGCCAAAATGTTTACACAAGTTTGCATTCCCACCAGCAGTGGAGTAGTGTACCACTTTGTCCACATCCTCTCTTGCATAAACTGTCATTAGCTTTTTTGATTTTAGCCATTCTGACAGGAATATTTTAAGGACAGACACATGAGTTTAGGAGGGAAACAGTGTTGGGGAAATGTTGCATAGATGCTTCTTCCAAGAGGAAACCTTTCCTGGAGGGAGATGGGCACTCATGGGACACAAAATGTAAACAAACTGGACTGTCTGGATGAGAGTAAATTTGCAATATTCCTCAACTCCATTACCAAGTTTTCTAAAAAACTGACCAAAATCATTAGCGAAAGGTAAAATCTTGGACCCTTGATGATACTGCCTGATCATTTTATGAATCACCACAAGTTACATTTGGATATTTGGTGAATCACTTGTTTTGAAGAGCCCTTCTCTTTGTAATCAATCCCTCATGTGCTGCACACTCCTGTTAGTAATCATCATGAAAACACATTGATTTCCCCATATTGAACTTTGTGAAGTTTATACCTTGCTGTATTATGAGTTCACTTTCTTTTTTTTAATGAGACAGGGTTTCTCTGTATTGTTTTGGAGCCTGTCGGTCCAGCCTGGCCTCAAACTCACAGAGATCCGCCTGCCTCTGCCTCTCGAGAGCTGGGATTAAAGGCATGTGCCACCACTGCCAGGCATGAGTTCACTTTCTATGTTATGTAAAGGAATAGGTGTTGTATATCCCCAAGAATAATCTCTGAAACCACAAAGGATAAGAAAGCAGTTGAGGAGGAGGTGGTGAAGGTAGATTTAATCAAAATGCAAGGAAGAGATTGTCGTAAAATAAAAATGCTTCAGTAAACACTATTGCACCTATTTTCTTGCAGATATATACCCATTTCATTAAACCATACAAGAAGCAAGTTTTGGGACCTGGTTTACTTTAAAATGTTCTCTTCTGCCAAGTTACTCTTCAAATTGTATAGGGAATGAACATGTATCAGTCAGTAGTGCAAAAATTAGAGGGCTCATACAAGCAATGTTTAAAATCATATAGTATCTGTTTGAAGACATTATTGAACAAAGTTGTGAATGTATATACAATTGTAAATTCTGTAATATTAAATTATATAAAAATAGTTTATGCAATTTAATATTATATAATTATACAATACAATATATGCTTTAATATATCATGTTTTTATATATGATATTCTATAATTTAGATGATAAATAACCTTGTAACCAACACAATGTTATAAACACAATATTGTCAAATTATCTGGGAATCTGAATAGATTTCATTATCTACGAGTACATACTTTTGTGCCTATAATTTTGTTTCAGATCATAGATCTCTCTCATGCATTGTGATATTTTATTTACTCGCATATTTTGTTGAGAGACTAAATTTATTTATACATCCTACTGTGATGGATAGCAACTGATTGACACCTAGTTAACAACCAGCCCAGAACTTGCCATTGCAAACTGACAATTAGCTAATTATCACGTTTAACCTATGTGCAGACCCAGCCGGGAACTTCTGTTAAACTGGATAGAATTTGAAGTATCCCAAAGCAGCATGTTCCGCATGCAATTTACGAACACTATCCTTACATTTCAAGGCTATGGAAATAAAGGTTTCTGAGTATGACTTCTGACACTAGTCTTACTTCTTCCTATAACAAGACTATCAAAGATTCATGGGTTTGCACAATTTAAGAGAAGTAAGAGATTTATTCAAATGTTATAATTGCTTGACACATTGCCACACAACTTTATTTCTATTTCTAAAGTGGTTCCCTGTTATATCTCTTCTATTATTTCAAACTTAGATGGCATCATTTAAGACTTTTTGAGGTATGGATAGGGTCAGTGAGAGCAATGTATGAGATGAGTTTCCTTAAACAAAGACCAGTGTTCATCAATATATAAAATATATGACATGGACAAAGACAAGGAGAATTGGAAGTGAGGCTACATTTAGAGGTTAGTGGGTAGAGTAGGAATAGTCTCATAGTTATTCCAGTATCCAGACAAACAAATCACCAGTCATCATCCATTTCAGTTGTGGTGCACATTTAATCTTAATTTACTCTCAGAGTAGCCCTATGCCTAATGTTCTACAGCTTTAATAGAGTTAGTTTATTATGGTAATATATTTGTGTCCTAAGCTACACTGTATCCCAGTTACCTGTGTATCAGTTACAAAATTTTGAAAATGCCTGTAGTTCTTGCGTGCTTGAAAAGACAATCTATACGATGATAGGAAATTATCCACATAACACATGAAGAAGCAATATTTTGTAACAAGCTGTGGAAATTGCCTTCATAATGAACTTCTCTTCCACTTTATGTGATTCCAAGTATGATATGAGAATTGCTGAGGAAGCCTAGGAAACTTAGTGTGCTCCAATTGGTGTGTAATAGTGACAGGAGTCTATTAACTATGATTTTAAATCCAGTTGTGATTTGGGACTGCATAAATAGAAAAATATAAATAGAAAAAAGGAAAATTGGTAAATCTACATATTAAGAGAAAAGCTAATATAATGAATTAAGGTAAAAATTTGATACAATGGAAATAATCCATTGTCAGTGCTGTTTATTTCAGCCTTGATGACAGATGTAAGATGATATCTCAGAGTTGTTTTGCTTTGAATTTCTCTATTTCATTCTGTACTCCACTTTTAAAATGAATTATTTGGTGTTTTGCTGACTAGTTTCTTGAGTTCGTTGTATATTTTGGAAATCAGGCCTCTGTATGATGTGGGGTTGACAAAGAGATTTTTCCATTATGTGGACTGCTGTTTTGTCTTATTCACTATGTCCTTTGCCTTACAAAAGCTTCTCAGTTGCAGGAGTTAGCATTTATTAATTGTCCATCTCAGTGTCTGTGCTATTGGAGTTATGTTCAGGAAGCAGTCTCCAGTACCAATTAATTCAAGGATACCTCTGACTTTCTCTTCTAAGATGTTCTGTGTGGCTGGATTTATTTTGAGGTCTTTGATCCATATAGACTTAAGTTTGGTGCATGCAACAGACATGGATCTATCTTCAGTCTTTTACATGCCAGCATCCAGGTACGACAGCACTATTAGCTGAAGATGCTTTTTTTTTCCGTTGCATAATTTTAGGTTCTTTATCAAATATCAGTTGTTCATAGGTATGTGGATTAATATCAGAGTTTTCAAATTGATTCCATTGATCTACCTGTCTATTTGTGTGCCAATACCAATCTATTTTCAGGACTATAACTCTGTAATAAAGCTTGAACTCCGGGATGTTGATGCCTCCAGAAGTTCCTTTATTGCCCATGATTGTTTTGGATATCCTTTGTCTCTTGTTTTTCCATATGAAGTTATTATTCTTTCAAAGTCTGTGAATAATCAGGCTGGTATTTTGTATTGAATCTGTATATTGCCTTTGGCAAGCTGCCATTTTTATTATGTTGATCCTACTGATCCAAGAGCAAGGAAGATCTTTCCATTTCCTGGTATCTTCTTTTTTTTTTTTTTGGTTTTTCGAGACAGGGTTTCTCTGTATTGTTTTGGAGGCTACCGGTCCAGCCCAGCCTCGAACTCACAGAGATCCGCCTGCCTCTGCCTCCCGAGTGCTGGGATTAAAGGTGTGTGCCACCACCACCCGGCTCATTTCCTGGTATCTTCTTTAACTTCTTTCTATAAAGACTCAAAATTCTTGACATTAAGGTCTTGTTTGAATACAGTTACGTTAAATTTTTTATGTTGTTTTTGACTATTGTAAAGTGTGATATTTCTCTGATTTCTTTCTCAGCTCATCTATCATTTGTATATAATAGGGCAACTAAATTTCTTTATTCAATCTTGTATTCTTCCACTTTGCTGAAGGTGTTTATCAGCTGTAAATATTACCTTGTAGAGTTTTTCAGGTCACTTATATAAAGTATAATGTTGTCTGCAGATAGTGAACGTTTGAATTCTTCCTTTTCATTTTGCTCCACCTTGTTGTCTTATTACAATAATAAAAAGATATGTAGAGAGTGGACAGCTTTGTCTTGTTCCTGATTTTAGAGGAATCGCTTGAGATTCCCTCCATTTAGTTTGATGTTAACTGGTGGTTTGCTCTATATTGCTTTTATTAAGTTTGGGTATGTTCCTGTTATCACTTATCTCTAAAAAACCTTTATCATGAAGGGGTATTGGATTTTGTCTAAGGCTTTCTCAGCATCTATTTAGATATCTTGTGGTTTTTTCTTTTACATTTTTTATATGATTGATTACATTGAAGGCTTTTTGTATGTTGAACCATCCCTGCAACTCTCGGATGAAGCTTACCAGATCATGGTAGATAATTTTTCTGATGTGTTCTTGGATTTTTTTTTGGTTTTTTGAGACAGGGTTTCTCTGTAGCTTTGGAGGCTGTCCTGGAACTCACTTTGTAGACCAGGCTGGCCTTGAACTCACAGAGATCTACCTGCCTCTGCCTCCGAGTGCTGGGATTAAAGGCATGTGCCACCAACATCCGGCGTGTTCTTGGATTCAATTTGCCAGTATTTTACTCAGTATTTTTGCAAAAATGTTCATTAAGGAAATTGGTCTGCAGTTCTTTCTTAATTTTGTTTTTGTGTGGTTTTGGTACCAAGGTAATTGTAGCCTGGTAAAAAGATTTTGACAATGGCCCTTCTGTTTCTATTGTGCGGAACACTTTGAGAACTATTGTTATCAGATCTTCTTTGAATTTTTGGTAGAATTCTTCACTGAGACCATTTAGTCTTCGTCTTCTTTTGCTTGGGAGAATTTTGATTACTGCTTCTATTTCATTAGGGGCTTTAGATATATTTAAATTGCTTATCTTTTCTTGATTTAATATTGGCAAGTGATATCTATCCAGAAAATTCTCCATTTCCTTTAAACTTTAGAACTTTGTTAAGTACAGGTTTTAAAAGTATGACCTGATGATTTCTGGATTTCTTCGATGCCTGTAACATGTTGTCTTCCCCACCAGAAGCCTGGGCCCTGCCGAGCTGTCCGAACCCCCAAACACTATATTAATTATGAAGCTGTTGGCTATTTGCTATTGTTTCTCATTGGCTAGCTCTGACTTCATTATTGACACATAATCACCAATATATATTTTGATAAGGACTTACCTTTCTGAGAATGCAGATTTGCATCCCCTCTTCCTGGGAATCACATGGCAATGGCTCCCCTCACTATATTTTCCAGAATCCTCCTAGACTCTAAGTTCCACCTATCTTGCTTCCCTATTGGCCAACATTGTTTTATTGACACATACACAGGACTTCCCTATCACATGTCCATTTTATATTCCTAATTTCTTTTCTGATTTTGTTAATCTGCATGTTCTCCCAATCAATCTCAAGTCTTTTGCACTGGTAAAAAAAGACAAGAGAGAAAGATACACAGATTGCGACAGAGATGGAGACAGACACATATAAAAAAAGAAATGTTTTTAAATTGGCTAACAAGCAAAAAGCACTGTGCATTTTTTGTTGTCAATGTATTCCTGAGAGTGCAGCAGCCCAAGGTTGTGGTGATTTAATTAGTATCACTATGTTGAACAAAATTGCTTTCTATCTGTCAGCAGCTGTCAATTACAAGGAAGTTTTGGTTATGAGTAGAAATGTGTGCTCACTTTATTTTCTTTGTTCAGATTTTGCCTAGTTTGAACTCCTTTAGTTATCAAGCATGTTGGCATAGTATGTGAGAGTTCTTTATATATATGTGTGTGTGTGTGTGTGATCAAAAAAAGGATTTCTCAAGTGTCACAATTTTGAAGTTTTAATTACTAAAAGTCTCAAGAACCTCATATTCTCGATTTCAAAGAACTTTTTAACACCATTGGAACCATCAGCATGGTACATCAATGCCGTGTTAATTGGGAAAGGCAGCAAAGGATCACTATACCACTGCCCCCCTAAAATTTATTTTTTGAAAAAAGCCAATGGTTTATTAAGAAGATGTTCTTTTGGTAGCATTTCATCAATCAGAGGTTGAGTGAAACCTGGCACAGGTAATTGGAAGGGTAGTCATGGGAGGCTAAAACATGTTTTTTTTCCACATGTCTCTGAAAATTTACTAGGGAATACTGATTTTAAATTTTAACCTAGTGAAAGCATACTGCAATCAGTATAATAACTAAGGATTTTTTTGGGGGGGTTATGAGACAGGGTTTCTCTGTTTTGGAGGCTGTCAGTCCAGCCTGGCCTCGAACTCACAGAGATCCGCCTGCCTCTGCCTCCCGAGTGCTGGGATGAAAGACGTGAGCCACCAACGCCTGGCAACTAAGGATGTTTCTTAATCACATTTGAAGACTTTAAAATTACTAAGAGTACGAGTTCTTATCATATTTTCTAAAGATGTTGAGAAAGTTGTGAGAAAGGCAAATTGTGGTAGCTCCCATATTCTCTAATCTGTTTCCTGAGAACACACACATTTCCAAATCTTTGTCATTTGTTTCAGAGACCTGAGGGCTAGATTCAGGATGAATTCTGGAAGGTGACATTTTCCTGTCTCACTTCACATGCAGCATAAATTGCATTCGAAGAAAGCAGTTCTCCCTCCACTGACGGCTGTATACTACATATGCCACATCCTGTATTTTCCCCAGTTTCAGTTTTTCTTCAGAGAACTCTGGAAGCTTTTACCTCGTGCTGCTACATTAGAACCCTGGGATTTGTGGTGGGGCTTCTCATGAATGTAATTGATTTTAGAAAATGTCTCCATAAAGAATAAACATCTGATATGGCGAAAGTCTTACTTCTCTGGCTCTCTGTGTACAGCTCAAAAAGAGGTGTATAAAGATTGCTCTCAATATATGTTGGGTGTGTCTTTCTGAACTTGGTTTAATATATTTTCCAATTGCATCCATTTTCTGGCAAATATGTGTGTAAATAAAATTCCATTGTGTATGGGTACTACAGAAATTTGACACAACTATTGTTTCTATTAAATAAGCCTAAGATTTAAACTATTTATTGACTGCAGGTTTATCTCAGCTAGCATGTTTCTTTGACATAATCTATACATATTCTAAGGCACGTATTTCAACCTCTAACAGCTGTCACCTTGTTAATGAATAATGTCACGTATTTATAAATGGTTAGACATGCTCCTGCATTTGTCCATTCTAACTGAACAACCTAGATATTCACCATTATTTAGTGTGTCTATTTTCAATGATATGTACCATTTTTATGAATTATGTATCTAAAGATATCAAATGTTCACTTTCAATAATCTTATAGAGTTGATATTATATTTGAGAAACTTAACCAAATGAACTTTTTCTTCCTTATCCAATGTCCTTATGCATATGTCAATGTGTGGCATTCAGTTAAAAATACTGTTAAAATGTTATACAGCATTAGAACATATGTGTATAATATTTTCCAATTATATATGATTATTTTTATATTATATATATTCTATTCATAAAAATCAACTTCAGTGTCCAGTATTTTCTTGCATGTGACTTTATATTAAACATTTAAGTACTGCTAGAATCTTCTTTCATTAATATTCGTTTTGCTTACTAAATGGTAGTATATTTGATGTTCTATTTTAATCTAAATAATTTATTTCTACATTCAATGTTTATTATCTAAGAATAATGGTTAATCTTTAAAAAGCATCTTATATGGTCACATGGCTTTGTTTAACTGGATGCCTTGAAGCAGATTCAACCCATTACCAAGACAAGCTCATTTATTTCTTGAGAGTTAAGAATTGTAGTTAATTCTTATTTAGAATATATTAAGGCTTGCTATCTTGGGAATTAGTAGATTACATGGTGCTATAAATTTGCCCAGTTATAACAGATTCAAGCTGTTTGAACAAGTTCTCATAAGTGCTTATATTAACAGTAATTTCATGGGCATTTCAAATGCTAAGACATGGAATATCAAAATATTGAAGTGTCTGTATTTGTGATGCCCTACTGCCCTACTTTCTGTTTATAATAGAGGTCTTTGAGTTCCATCTGTATTTGGTGTAAGGTACAACAAATTTAACTTCTATGAGAGAACTAATTACATTTATAAATACATTGTTCTGTAAAATAATCACCCTTCTAAAGCTCATCACTTATTGCTATTACAGTATGATTAGTCTTGAGTTCTTGAAGCTTGGCTAGATATAATATTCAAAGCATACAAACTGCCGCTATTTCTATTCATTAATGGACTCTACCTCCTTTTATCAATGTATCTATCTTAACAAGATAAGCTGTACTTTTTGTGCCTTTAGTTATTTTATCAGTGTCTATGATCCAGTGTCTATTAAAAATATTTCTTTCAGTACTGTACCATGTCTTGTTCTTGTTTCCTTCTTCAATTATCTTAGTTTATAGGTTCAATTTATCATCATAGTCAAACAATGTCTGTTTATGTTACATTTTTCTGTAGTGTTTCTGTTCTCTTTTCCTTTCAATTTACTAGTGTTTTGAAACTAATGCTAATTTTTATTTAGATTCATATTATTAGATCTCTATACTATTAATCATCAGCTATAATTTAAAGATTATTTCATTTGGTATTCAACATAAGTCTTGCATAACTCATTCCATACAAACTTAGTCCCTTTTAGATAACTAATTTTGTGAAAATATTTTTATTGATATAATAAGTCATTATGGTGAGATAAGTAAAAAATTACTACTAAGCAACTTTACAACTAAACTGTAATATTGACTCAAAATATTTATGCCATAAAATATGATAATTAGAAGTGCTAATTAATTGGTCATCACACCTTCTGAAAAATTACAAAACAGCAATTTTCTATATAAATCTTAGCTTTTACCAAATAAGATTAGGTGAACTTGTTAAATGAAATCAGGGCCTGGAGAGAATAATCAGCTATTAATAACACTGAATATTCTTGTAGAAGACCATGTATTAATTCCCAGAAACCACATGATAATTTGTAACTGCCTGTGACTTCACTTTCATGGGATCCAACACCCCATTCTGGCCTCCACAAAAACTGGGAATGCCTTTAGTGCACAATCATATATTGTACTTACAATTCTTCTTTGATAACTGCTTTGATATATATATGTATATATATATATACATATATATATATATATATATACTTTGTTGAAGTTGAAACCTTCCTCTATATTTAGGAAGAAAAGAGGAGATGATGGGGGATGTCCTGTATGCTGTGAATATATGTTTCTCTTATTGGTTGGTGAGTAAATGTTGATTGTTCAGTAGTCAGGCAGGAAGGAGAGGCAAGGCTACTAGGACAGAAGAATTCTGGGAATAGTAGGTACAGAGAAGGTGCCAGAGAGATGCTACTGAGAAGATAGGACGCTGGGCATTCTCTGGCAAGATATAGCCATGTAGAAATACATAGGTTAATAGTTACAGGTTACAGCATAATTCTTCACAGATCTTGAAAGATGAATACTCAACATTATATGGAAAAACAAAACTCAGGATGACCAAAACAACCCTGTACAACAAAGGAACTTCCCCAGGCATCATCATCCCTGATTTTAATCTCTACTATAGAGCTATAGTAATGAAAACAGCTTGGCTTTGGCATAAAAACAGACAGGTAGACAAGTGGAATCGAACTGAAAATCCTGGTATCATTCCATATACCTCTGAAGACATTATTTTTGACAAAGAAGATAAATGGGACATCCTGAAGCTTTTGTAAGGCAAAGGACATAGTCAACAAGACAAAACAGCAGTCCACAGAATGGGAAAAGACCTTTACCAATGCCACTTGTGACAGAGGACTGATTTCTAAAATATGCAAAGAACTCAAGAAACTAGTAAGCAAAACACCAAATAATTCAATTTACAAGTGAAGTGCAGAAATAAATAGAGAATTCCCAATAAAGAAATCTAAAAATACTGAAAGGCACCTAAGAAATTACTCAACATTCTTAGCCATAAGGGAAATGCAAGTCAAAACAATTCTGAGACATCATATTACACTTGTGAGAATGTCCAAAAGAAAAAAAACACGAATGGCAGTTTATGCTGGAGAGGATGTGGAGCTCCAAATGGGAAAATTCACCACTGCTGATGGGAGTGCAAACTTGTACAACTACTTTGGAAATCAGTATAGTGATTGCGTAGGAAAATGGGAATCAGTCCACCTCAACATCCAGCAGTTTCCACCCTTAGGTGTATACCCAAACGATGCAAATTTCTACCATAAGGACATCTGTTCAACTATGTTCATAGCAGCATTGTTTGTAAGAACCAGAACCTGGAAGCAACACAGATGCCCTTCTGCCAAAGAATAGATAAAGAAAAAGAGGTACATTTACACAATGGAGTACTACTCATCAGAAAAAGAAATCTTGAAATTTTCAGGCAAATGCATGGAACTAGAAGACACCATTCTGAGTGAGTAACCCAGTCACAGAAAGATAAACATGGTATGTACTCACTCTTATATGGATAGTAGACATAGAGCAAAGGATTATCAGCCTGTATTCCACAACACCAGAGAAGCTGGGAATCAAAGAGGACACTAAGACAGATATATATGGTCTCCCAGAGAAGGGGAAAGACAAGAACTTCTGAGCAAATTGGGAGCACAATGGGGAGGGATAAACAGGTAAAAGGAAGAGGACCAGGGAGGACAACCTGTGGTATCAGGAAGAACAAAGGAGAACAAGAAAAGAGATACCTAAATAGAGGGAGTCATTATACGTTTAGATACAGGGATACACCAGAATCTAAGAAATAATAGAGACTACCGTAAATTCCCTTTCCCTATAATGAGATTGATTAATACCTTAAATGTCCTCGTGGGGCATTTGCTCAGTAGATGATGGAAGCAGAAACAGAGATATGCAGCAAAATTCTGAGCCAAACTCCTGGAACTCAGTTGTAGACAGGGAGGAGTCATGAGAAAAGGTGTCAAGACTAGGCTGGGGAAACCCACAGAAACATCTGACATGAACAAAGGGGAGCTCATGAACTCCAGAGTGACAGCTGGGAAATCAGCATATGAGCAAACCAGGCCCCCTGAAAGTGTCTTGGGCAGGCCACAGCACTCTATGTGACCTCTGAGAGTAGAACCAGTATTCATTCTTAGTGCAAGGACTGTGACAGCCCATTCCCCATGGAGGGGTACTCTCTCAATCTAGATACATTGGGCAAGGCCTCGGCCCTGCTCCAAATGATGTGACAGACTTTGAATGATGCCTCTTGGGGGCCTCATGCTGTCTAGGGAGTGGACAGTGGTAGGGTGTGGTGAAGGGTTGGTGAGGGGCATGGGAGACTGGGTGAGAAATGCAGTCAACGTTGATATATAAAGTAGGATTGTTTTTAACTTAAATTAAAAAAAGAAAAAAATGGTTAGGCGCTAATAATTAAGAGAAAGCTATGTAGTAGGAATCCTGCAACATTGACCAAACAGTTTATAATTAATATAAGTCTCTAACTGTTTATTTGGGGCTAAATGATTGTGGGACCAGGTAGAAAAGAAATTGTCATAAAAATGGCACCCACTGTGTGGCAAACGTTATAAGCAGGCAGGGGCAAATGTCCCCATGAGAGTCCCAATCCACCCCTGAGAAAACGTTCAGTTGCTGTGGGCTCCCTCAGTCATGTGAGCTGTGCTTGAATCCCTACCACTCCCCTCTACCCAGAGACAGTGGCTTCCACAATACCTGGAGCCCTTTTCTTTGTATTCAGTCCTTCCATCCATCTTGTATTTAGACTAAGGGGCACACCCCAGACCTTGAGACTTCCCAGAGTCAGCACAGTTATCCTGCTATGCACCCACTGTGTACCTTCCATGCACATTGCCACACCTCTGCAGATTTCCCAGGTCCATGATGCCACCAAGAAGCATCCCACTGACTGTTTGCAAGCACCATTTAATTGCTTGGGATCAGGGCCTCTTAAAATAATCCTGCAGTGTTTTGCAGTTAATGCTGAGTCAGGAAGTCCCTCTTAAAGGAGCCCCGAGCCTCTGCTTCGCTCTGGCAAACAGAACTCATCTGAGAAAATGCTGCTACCAATAAGCCTTGCTTGCCTCTGTTCTTTTGTGATTAGTATCCCTTTGTTAGCTTTTGTTAGGTTTTAATGTGGAAATTCTTACCCCAAGTTGGGTTCCAATATGTAAATGGAGTTCTTAATTGCTCTAAGTAATAAAAGCATGGAGTCAGATGTAGAGGAAAATGCTAAGAGATCAGAGATAAGGAGCAAAGCATTGCTACACCTTACCTCCAAGAGAGCCAGTTCCTGTTTCTTGCAGATTATATCCTGCTTCTGCCCAGCTGCCTACACACTTTCTTTCTGTCTGTACAGATCCTTTTGTCTCTGTGGTTAGCTTGTGGCTATAACCATTCTCTGACCTTCAGAAAGACTTTAGTTGTAAAAGCAATATATCACCACATTCATGCACACAGATAAAAATACCTATGCTCATAAAATTAAAATAATAATTAAAAAGCATATAACAAGAAGGTGCATTTATCAATACCGCTTACGATTGTATATTTTCACTTCCAAATATCCACGTTTTATGCACATATCAATTGAGATTGTAGCTTCAATTGTCATTCCAGAATTCCTCAAACCTTCCTTGTAGGCAGTAAGTGTACTATGCCTCCAGAAATGTGATAATTTTAGTAGCTGATTATTGTTCTAGAGAGAGAGATTCCCATTGGCTTCTAGCAGGCTTTCTTGTTAGAGTAACCCTCACTCTGCAAAGAGCGTAAATGAGACTGGTATGACCTATTTGAAATATTTATTGTAATTATCTAACTCAAAATTGAAGGAAAAGCTCCTCAAAATACATCTAGTGAATTACAAATCCTAAATTTCAATAAGTATTCATAAAGTGTTGTCAGTTTCACATAATCTGGAAACACTGGAGTGAACAATGCTAATGTAGGGCATCATTAAAGAGGTTCGCATACAGATGGTTATGCGGGATTGTGTTGATAACATTAAATGATGGGCAAAGACTGAGAATAAAATTGGGCAACACTTCTTAAGTTTGGTTCCTCCTGTACAATGTAAGAGTATGCAAAGTAAGCTGAGAATCACACATGCACACACTCATTCTTTTTCTTCTTCTGGGTATGAATAAGACTCACTTCCTAAAGTTCCTACTGCCTTTATTTCTCAGAAATGATGCATTATAACCTAGAATTGTGAACTAAAGGAAAGCATTTTTTCTGACAAGTTGCTTTGACTAGTATTACTCATCCCCAAAAAGACGGAAAAAGTGTGTATATTATTGGAACACATAAGCCTCTACCTGCACTAAGCTACAATAGTTGTATATGTTTTTTTGGCATAAACTGAATTCTAAAACAAATATATAATAATTTCTCAAGATATTATTTTTTATATTACAGTAGCTAGATTCTACCCAGCCATATAATTATTTTCTTTGTAATTATATTTCCATTTCCATGGCAAAAATACTGATGCATACATTAAAAGAAGAGCGAAGTTTTGCCATGATCCAGGTGCCATTTCCACACATCTGTATTGTGGTCAATTTGAAATTCTCTTTTTCATCATGCTTGCATGAATGAGCAGTTATCATATAGCAAGACCAACTTAATACTCCATGTACTACATACAGTTTTATCTCTTCCATTTTATATACCCAGGACATTTTATAATATGAACTTTATTTCTGTTGTTACTGGTGTTCAGTGCATAACTCAACTCATCAAACACATCATTAGATAACTTTTCAATCAAACAAACTATAATAATTACTCTTAAACTCTGATTGGTGGACCCCATGAAATGCATTTGTTATAATATATTCATAAACATTATACATTTCTGCCTTTGGTTTTCATTCTCAAACATGTGTGATAGGTTTCTGTTATTACCAAAGGTGAAAACAATGTAGATTCTTTTGTGCATATTATCAAGCATAATTAATAACTCACTTTTGAGTTTCTGCCAGTATTTCTTTTTTTCGTCAATATATGTTTTTATTTAAATTAGAAACATGAATGCTTCACATGTCAATCCCCGCTCCCTCTCCCACCCCTCTTCCCTTGTCCCTCCACCAGCCCCCCCAGCCCCCACCCTGTCCCCACATCATTCCCCAGGGAAGGTGAGGCCCTACTTGGGGGGGATCTCCGAAGTCTGTCATTTCATCCAGGGAAGGACCTAGGCCCTTCCAATTGTATAACCTAAAAAATAAAATACGATTCTGTAAATGAGTATTCAGAAGAAGTAGGTGTCTTTCTAGATGACAAAAAGAGATGAGAATATTTTACTTTATCTAACAAAGGAGGCTTAATCTCTTCAGATACTTGTAAAACAATTGCTTGTTTTATAAATTGAGACACTCAATATTCAGACTTCTTCATTTCCATCTCATTTTCAGGATCCCCTCTTCCCTCGCTTCAGTTTATCTAAAATAAAACCATCCTGAGTGACATAACCCAGAATCAGAAGGACAAACATGGTTTGTACTTATACTTATAAGTGGATATTAGATGCATTGTAAGGTATAACCAGACTAAAATCCACAGCTCCAGAGAACATAGGTAAGAAGAAGGATCGTAAGAGGGACATATGCAACACCCTGAGAGTGGAAATAAGAACATGAGTGGCTGGGGCTTTTCTTGTCTGACCAGGTCCTGCTGCCCTTCTCAGCCCCAAATAAACACAGGTAGATGCTATATAAATTACAAAACTGTTGGCTTATGGCTTGGGCTTCTTACTGGCTAGTTCTGTCTTAATTATTAACCCATTTCTATAAATCTATGTATTTCATTGTGGTCTTGGCTTATGGGAGAATGCTGGACCTGTTACTCCTTTCGGGGCTTCATGGTGTCCCTTGGCAGCCAGCCATTCTGCCTATCTTTTCCAGAATTCTCCTCATCTCCTAGGCCCGCCTGTCTTCCTGCCTCTACTGGCTATTGCCTAAACATTGTTTTATTCACCAACCAATAAGAGAAACATATACAGAAGGACATCCCCATCAAACATGATGTAGTTTTTGATAGCATTATTTGCATTAATTCTGATTCTTTTATATATACTATCCATAAATGATTTTATTCTCTGGGTGGTGAGGGCACACACCTTTGATCCCTGCACTTTGGAAGCAGATGAGGTGGATCTCTGTGAATTTGATACCAGCCAAAAACCTTACTCTATTATGTCTCTGTCTCTCTGTTTCTGTGTCTGAGTCTTGGCCTCTCTCTCTCTCTCTCTCTCTCTCTCTCTGTGTAGATTTATGACTCTGAGAAATGGTGTCATGCATTCCAGGCTTGCCTGAAAATACATGTTTCACAGAGGGTAAGTTTGAACTTCCAATTGTCTAGCCTATGTCTTCAAAATGCTGAGGTTGTAAGTATGTATGTCTATGAATAATATAAGTTGTACTGAGAATTAAACTTAGTGCTTAGGCATGCTAGGCAAGCAGTTTAATACATAAGCTATCTAATATCCACAAAAGATTTTATCCTGCAGGAGATAATTCATTATAATTAACTCATGTAGATAAAATATTTTATACAGCATGAACCAATGCTCACAAACTGAAACTTGAAGTAAAATTAATAATACAGCCATTTTTAAAAAATAAAATACAAAAAATGTAAAATAAAGAGGTCCAGAGACTTTACAAATCATTCACACTTCAAAAACTTTAGAGATATTTGAATCCTAAATTCTAGACATATTTTTGTTAGAAAAACTATTCCCATATCTGGAATTAAATGTATCGTTTATGAATTAGTCTTTTAGTATAACTGCTCCTACATGTTTATTGAGAATTAGCATAATCCTGGCATAGCATAAATGACTGTCTTCTCGTGACTTACAATGCTTTGGTCTTACTTTAAAAAGCATTTTGAAAAAAATTATAATTCACTTTTAAAATCTGCAAGTTTTAAAAACTAATAAACTTGGAATTAATAAAAATAGAAGTCTATTAGTATATATATAGACAATAAACAATGCTATTTTTGCTCTTTTGATGGAAAATAGCAACATAAGGGTATTATGAATGTGACAACAATCAGATGTCAACTCACTTTATCACTGTGCTAATAACTCTAAGTAACTGAAAATAAATTCAGTATCTGTTCCGAATATTTTCATTATTTTATTTACTAAGTGTGTATTCTTAGAAATCATCAGAAATTATACAAATGTTTCTAATATTAAAATGTCCTTGATTCAACTTTGTTTTATAATCACCATTTTAAATTTATTTCATAATTAATTATTTAATTAAAAATGGATTCTTCTCTCATACAATACAATCCATATACAGATTCCCTTCCCTCCACTCTTCCCAGCTGCAAAACCAATTCTTCTCTATCTCAGATACACTTCAGCTCTATTTCTCTTCAGACAAGTGAAACTTTCCAAAGGACAACAACCAAAGAGGACAAAAGAAGATACAATAAGACATGGTGACAGACCTCATGTAGAGACCGGACAAGACAAAGTAATAGGGTTGGTGAGACATCCCAAGAGCAAGCAAAATACAAACATTTCTAATATTAGGAGTTCTAAAAAAGGATCAAGCTAAAAGCCATAATATGTATGCTAGAGTACATTGTGCAGACCCATGCGAGTTCCATGCTTCCCCTCTTACATGAGGTTCCCCATGATGTAAGGGAAGGGCTCCAGTGGAGACTTCCAATTTAGACTCTTTACATAATGTCTAGCTCTGGGTCTCTGCACTTTCTCCCAAAAGCTGTTGGAGGCAGCCTCTCTAATAATGACTGGGCATGTGATGATGACTTTGCAAGGCAGGGATATGCGTATAACAGAATAGAATTCAAAGTCACTTCATCATTATTATTGCCATTATAATTGTTTATATTTCCACTATTTCCACCTGTGTTTTGACTAACCTAGCTCTCTAGGCTATCCAGTCTCTAGTACCTGACCGTAAATGAAGTATAAGCGTTAAGTACATATTTGCTTTATATGTTTTCTACATAAAATTTTATGGATAATGTTATTGTGTAAGTGATATCATCTACCTAAATCACCATAAATGTTTTTAGAAATATTACATGCATACAATAAAGGCCTTCATCCTTGATAGTTTTTCTTGAATTTATATAATTGCTCATGAAAATTCAACTACTATCATGTTTCTGAAGGGTATACCATTGACAAACAGGAGAATGAGGTAACCTCTTGTGGCACACCATCCAAGAAAAAAACTCAAAAACATTTTTTTTTGTATTTTATTGTTGAAGGATTCTTGTCTTCTGTCATTTTTATGCCATGTCCTTTCTTGTAGAAAGACGAAATTTCCTTTGAATCTGACAGCTTTCTCAAGGTTAACAGAGTGATTCTTTTTACAGTAGAACTTCACTTATTATATTTCCAAGAAGAGAAAAGTATAATAAGATTTCAAACTTAGTACATGTTCCTAAAGGTCATTTGTCATCAATGACCTACCATGCTATCCCTTTTCAGAGCTATCAATGCTAGCCATTCCAAACTTTAACAATGACAATAACACCAGCAAGAAAATGGGCTACAGAGATTTGAGAAAGGCTTGTAATCAGTAGATATGCTGCAAGTAAATGAAACTATAGATAACTGTGACATCTTTACTGAGACATAACCTTAAACCCAAGGCAAGACCGCTACAATGGAAATTAAGATATAGTTCCTGAAATGATATAATGAAAAAATAAGTCAGTCTTTATGAATGTCTTTGGGAATAAGGTGGGAAAAAAGTAATGCATGAATAACGCTAATTGTAGAGAAATGCCAGACTTCTTAGGGTACATAATTATTAATTATATTGCTTTTTCAATATTTACCAGCAACACCTTATTTGGAATTTAATATAACAAAAGGACCTTTATAATGATTTGCCTACTTTATTTGTTGGTAGCTATTGACTGAGGATATTGAGTTGCTCTAAATTTATCCGTGAAAGCTGTCTATTCAGATGAGAAGTTTTGTTCTTACCAACTGTCTAATGATAATAATGGGATGCTTTTAAAGCAGTACTTGAATTGCCTTCTTGGCAACCTTATGTGTACTTTCAGAAAATGTGTGAAGTAATTTCTTCATGAAAATCTCTTTGTGAAAAAGGGTCATCAAAACATTTCTAATTAATTCCCTTAAGTTAAGTGCTAGTTAATGGCAATGTAGTCAGTGGAAGTGTAGTTGTTCTTATGAGGTGTTCCAGCTCATTCATGGGGAAATAGTCTCTAGTGGCTTAAACTTAAGTGCTGCAAAACAGAAAATAGATTAGCACTTGAGAGGAGACAGCATGACAGATTATTCAATCCATATCCTGTTTTTTCCTCTCAATATTTTACTTATATGATAACAAGCCTGTTAATTTTCTGTTTCAGCTTAAAATATTTCCTCCTCATAACCTTAATTGTGGGGGGTTACTCTAAACCTTGCTTTCCATAATTAATGTTTCTATTATTAAAATAACATCAACATGTATAAGAATAAAATGTTGATAATTTAGCTTTTAATAAGAATTTCATTTCCTTACTAATTTATATGTGTATCTTTGATAATATGTGGGGCACATATAACTAGAAATTATAGAGATTAAAGTTTAATAATATAATATTTATGCATTATCTAGTTTTGAATACTTTCAGAAAGTTATATATCTATATGTCAATACTTGATTTCAAATGATTTAAATAAAAAATACATAATATTCTAAAGTATTTGAAAAAGATTTGTCCTCCCCCAATTTAATGAGAAATTAATTAAAATCTATTAATATCCATGGAAGAAAGAGTAACCTTTATTGATTAAAAGAGCTGGGATACTCCTGAAGAAACAGAAAGAACAAAGGGGATTACTGTTAAGGGTGACATTCTCTATGAAGAGAGCTGTGATTTTAACCTAAATAAACAAAGAAGATCACAAATATGAATATATCTCTTAATTTGGGCCTAGCAGAAACTCCCCAAAGAATGAGCTCTTAAATCTGAAATTTTGAATGCGCTGAGAGCCCATAGTGTTAAGCTGTTAGGTAAAATACAAGATTTCTCACATTTCCTCAAAAGTCATCATAAGTAGTGTGTGTTGGGCAGTTTTACTGTGAATTTGGTACAAGCTAAAATGATCTAGGAGGAGGAAGCCACAATTCAGAAAATATCTCCATCAGACACCCTCCAGCCAATTTACTGGGGCTTTTTTATGACTAGAGAATGATGTGGTAAGATCTAATCCTCTTCAGGCAGTAACACCCATGGGATGATGTTAGTTAGTAATACCAGATGGTAGCCTGAGTTAGTACGGAAACAAGCAACATTCCTCCATTATCTATACTTAATTTCTTGCCTCCATGTTCCCACATTACGTTAATGATCTGGTTACCCTCTCTGATGTATTATTATGTGAAATAATAAGCTAAATAATTTCTTTTGTATTACATATGGTTTTGGTTTTATTCACAGAGATAAGAGAGGAAAACTAGTTCAGTGATAATTGTCTTAGCTTTGAGGTATGAAACTTTCACTTAATATCATCATAACAATTATTACAAAGGGAAAACAAATTAAATCACAGAATTCATGGATTGTTGTCTATATTTTCAGAGAATTTTTGTTCTAGATATGCATCCATACAAATACTCATTATTGCTGCATTTTGAATATAACATTACAGTATATGTATTTGATAATACTATGTATTAAACCTTTAAACTGCCAGGTAAGAAAGACATATATATCTGAGAAAACACTGAGAAATTTCTTTAACTTGCTTTCTTTTTGTGTCCTCAAAGTCAATGTATTACAACTCAATGATGCTCTGCAAATTAGAGACATTGTTATCTGAGGTCTCAAGCACAAGCTTTCAAATCTGACATCAGGTTTTACCCATATTACATGCTGGGAAATGCAGGGAGGAGCCTGAAGCATTGCTAATGCTTGGCAAAGAGCACTATAGGAGCAGTAAAGTAGAATTACTCTATGAGAAGTCACAAGTCTTGTCAAAGATGCTGCAATTAAGTGGTACTGACTTCCCCAAGGAACACCTTCTTCCTGGTAGGAATTTAATAATGTTTGGTGACTTGACTCCTTGGGCTAATGTTGGACTTTTTTAGACCTGTCAGAATAAAGCAGATTTAAAAGGATATAAGTCTCTTTGTGTGGGGAGATTAAAAAAATTCTTCCAAGTCAAGTCATCCTGTGCTCAAGCTGACTTTCTTACTAAATGATCATAAGCAAAATGAAAGCTCAAGATCTTGCATGTGCTTTAAGATAATAAAATCATCACCCTGCTCTAGTCAATTGTGTATACCCAGGGACTAGTTTTGAAATCTGCAAAAAACATACTAGGTTTTCTTTATTGATTAAAATTTAACTATTTCTAGGATTTCTAATGTATAACAATAATTGTTCATAGAATTATAATCCTTGATACTGACACGTTAAAGAGATTCTTAAATGCATGTTAAATGCAGAGTCTACTTTAAATGGAAAGATACCCTCTAATGTGAACCGAATAAGGGACAAATCAGTATTCTTCAGGGACATGTCTTAGTTTGTCTATGCTTGGGTTTTTGCAGATCCAGTCCTAACCATTGTCCCTATAGTCCCTATAGACCTAGAACTCATTTTTATGATTTGGCTCAGTCATGAGGAATGTGGTTTCAGTGTCTCAGTCCTCAGGTAACCTTTTATGTATCCCACCCATTTCCTGGTTCTTTTGCTCAGCTAGACAACTTTGTAATTTCTCAGACTCCACTAAGTCCTCTTGAATTGTTTACAGCCATTCTTTTACTTGTGTACATAAGTGTGGGTGAGTGCTTTTGCATGCATGTCTGGGTATATACATTTAGTTAGTTACATATATATAAGTAACTAAATTCTTTTTGTGTGCATATAGATGCATACATGGTTGGATAACAGATTGATCATAACATTACCATATGTAATTTGTCCAGTAAAATTAGTAGCTTAGTTTGGAATAAAAGGATCAATTTTTGCCTAGTTCAGATAACAAGAAAACTCAGGACTAATAGACATATAACTATTAGTGAAACAATATAGCTTATAAATTTATTTTCATTTGGTATATTTTGACTTCGTTTTTTTAATCTAGCTATATATGCCTAGTTCTTGCCTTTTAAGTTCAAGGTGCATCATTTTGCGTTTTGTTAACATATAATTTAATTCATATATTTGTAAACATGTAGCTGAAAGTAATTCTTTTAAAAAAAGGAACTTAAGAGCTATCCCTCCGGCAGCATCAGGTAAACAGGCCGGCTTCCCGGCCTGTGCTCCAGTGTCTGCAGATCGCCTGGGAACTGCACAGAGCTCCCAATCTCGGCGGGAACCAAGCAACCCAGACTCCAGATCTTCTCTCCCACCAACGAGACCAGGAAACCAAAGGAGCCAGGGAGACCAGGGGAGTAGCTGTTCCAGATCAGGTACAACAGGATCCAGCATAGGGTCCGGGGGACCAGGTAGGAGGCTAAGCACCCCAGATTCCTGTTCTTCTTCTCCAACCACGGGACCAACATTTGGACAAGGAATAGAAGAACCACCAGATTATTGGACTTGCTAGCACCCACCAAAAAGGAACTCGGGTCCCCAGACCAGTAAGGGGCTCTTTCTGCACCCACTAGAAGAAGACATGGGAAAGAGACAATACAAAAACACACTCAGCAACAGAAAAACAAATATGACACTGCCAGATTCTAGAGACTACACACCAGCAAGACCCCAACATTCCAATGCGAACGAAGCAGAAGGGAATGACCTTAAAAGCACTTTCATGGAAATGATAGAGGCCCTAAAAGAGGATATTGGAAAATCCCTCAAAGAAAAGGAAGAGAAAACAAACCAAAAAATGCAAGAAATGGAAGAAAAAACAAACCAAAAAAGGCAGGAAATGGAAGAAGAAATGAAGCAAAAAATGCAAGAAATGGAAGAAAAAACAAAGCAAAAAATGCAAGAATTGGAAGAAGAAACATACCAAAAAAGGCAGGAAATGGAAGAAGAAATGAAGCAAAAAATGCAAGAAATGGTAGAAAAAACAAAGCAAAAAATGAAAAAAATGGAAGAAGAAACAAACCAAAAAAGGCAGGAAATGGAAGAAGAAACAAAGCACAAAATGCGAGAAATGGAACAAAAAGCAAACCAAAAAATGCAAGAAATGGAAGAAAGAACAAACCAAAAAATTCATAAAAGGCAACAAACAGATGAACAGATAAACAGAAAATTGCAAGAAGCAATGCAAACACTACAAGGGTTGAAAACTGAAATAGAGACATTAAAAAAAACACAATCTGAAGAAAGGCAGAAAATAGAAAAGCTGGACAAACAGTCAGGCACTACCAATACAAGCATTACCAACAGAATAGAAGAGATGGAAGAGAGAATCTCAAGTGTTGAAGATACACTAGGAGAAATGGATTTATCAACCAAAGAAAACCTTAAATCCAACAAATCCTTAACACAAAACATCCAGGAAATATGAGACACCATGAAAAGACCAAACCTAAGAATAATAGGTATAGAAGAAGGAGAAGAAATCCACCTCAATAGGGCAGAAGGCATATTCAACAAAATCATAGAAGAAAACTTTCCCAACCTTAAGAAAGACATGCCAATGAAGGTACAAGAAGCCTACAGAACACCAAATAGAGTGGACCACAAAAAAAAAATCCCCTCGCCACATAATAATCAAGACCCCAAACATACAGAATAAAGAAAGAATATTAAGAGCAGCTAAGGAAAAAGGTCAAGTAACATATAAAGGTAGACCTATCAGAATTACACCTGATTTCTCCATGGAAACTCTGAAAGCCAGAAGGTCCTGGATAGATATTCTACCTACACTAAGAGACCATGGATGCCAGCCCAGACTACTATAACCTGCAAAGCTCTCAATCACTATAGACGGAGAAAACAAGATATTCCATGACAAAACTAGATTCAAGCGATATGTGTCCACTAACCCAGACCTACAGAAAATTTTGGAAAGAAAACTACAACCCAAGGAAGCTAACTACAACCAGAAAAACATAAGCATTAGAGAATCCCTCTCTACCAACAGCCAAAAGAACAAAGGGGTGAAATTCCACAGATAATTCCACCAACAACAACCATCGTAAATCGAAGAAGGATGAGCAATCAATGGTCATTAATATCCCTCAATATTAACGGCCTTAACTCACCCATAAAAAGACACAGACTAGCAGAATGGATTCGAAGACAGAACCCTTCCTTCTGCTGCTGCATACAAGAAACACACCTCACCCTCAAAGACAGACATTACCTGAGAATTAAAGGTTGGGAAAAAAATTTCAATCAAATGGACCCAAGAAACAAGCAGGGGTAGCAATCCTAATATCTAACAAACTAGACTTTAAAATAAAATCAATCAAAAGAGATGAAGGAGGTCATTACATACTCATCACAGGTGAAACCCACCAAGATGAAGTGTCTATCCTGAACATCTATGCCCCCAATACAAAGGCATCCACATTCGTTAAAGAAACATTATTAGAACTTAAATCTCATCTAAAGCCCCACACAGTTATAGTGGGAGATTTCAACACTCCACTCTTACCACTAGACAGGAATACCAGACAGAAACTCAACAAAGAAGCAAAGGGTCTAATAGAAGTAATGACCCAACTGGGATTAACAGATATCTATAGAACATTTCATCCACATAAAAAAGAATATACCTTCTTCTCACCACCACATGGAACCTTCTCAAAAATCGACCACATACTTGGCAACATATCAAACCTCAGCAGCTACAAAAAAATTGGAATAACTCCATGCATCCTATCAGACCACCATGCCTTAAAATTAGAATTCAACAACAACACAAATTGCAGAAAACCTACAAACTCATGGAAATTGAATAATGCTCAACTGCACCATACCTGGGTCAAAGAGGAAATAAAAAAAAGAAATTAAAGACTTCCTTGAATTCAATGAGAATGAAGACACAACATACCCAAACCCTTGGGACACTTTGAAAGCAGTGCTACGGGGGGAAGTTCATAGCACTAAGTGCTCACATGAAGAAACAGGAGAACAGTTATACCAGAGAATTAACATCACAGCTAAAAGCTCAAGAACACAAAGAAGCAAACTCCCCCAGGAGGAGTAGACGACAGGAAATAATCAAATTGAGGGCTGAAATCAATAAAGTAGAAACCAGGAAAACAATACAAAGAATCAATGCAACGAAGAATTGGTTCTTTGAGAAAATCAACAAGATAGACAAACCTTTGTCCAAACTTACCAAACAGTGGAGAGTGAACACGCAAATTAACAAAATCAGAAATGAAAAGGGGGACATAACAACAGACTCTGAGGAAACCCAGAGAATCATTAGGTCATACTATGAAAACCTGTACTCCACAAAAATGAAAAATTTAAAGGAAATGGATGACTTCCTGGACAGCTATCATTTGCCAAAACTAAATCAAGAACAGATAAGCAATTTAAATAGACCTATAACCCCTATGGAAATAGAAGCTGTCATCAAAAGTCTCCCAACCAAAAAAAGTCCAGGTCCAGATGGCCTCAGTGCAGAATTCTACCAGAAATTCAAAGAACAGTTTATACCAATTCTTCTCAAAGTGTTCCACACGATAGAAGCAGAAGGGTCTTGCCAAACTCTTTCTATGAGGCTTCAATAACCTTGATCCCCAAGCCACACAAAGATACAACTAAGAAAGAGAAATTAATATCCCTCATGAACATTGATGCAAAAATACTCAATAAAATACTGGCAAATCGGATCCAAGAACACACCAACACAATCATTCACCACGATCAAGTAGGTTTCATCCCAGGGATGCAGGGATGGTTCAACATATGAAAATCCATCAACGTAATCCACCATATAAACGAGCTGAAAAACAAAAATCACATGATCATCTCACTAGATGCTGAAAAAGCCTTTGACAAAATCCAATACCCCTTCATGATAAAGGTCTTGGAGAGATCTGGGATAACAGGGACATACTTAAACATAATAAAAGCTATATACAGTAAACCAACAGCCAACATCAAACTAAATGGACAGAAACTCAACGCAATTCCTCTAAAATCAGGAACAAAACAAGGCTGTGCACTCTCTCCATACCTTTTCAACATGGTACTTGAAGTTCTAGCTATTGCCATACGACAACAAAGGGGGATCAAGGGGATACAAATTGGGAAGGAAGAGGTCAAACTTTCACTGTTTGCAGGCGATATGATAGTTTACATCAATGACCCAAAGAACTCTACCAGGGAACTCTTACAGCTGATTAACACCTTCAGCAAAGTGGCAGGCTACAAGATCAACTCAAGAAAGTCAGTAGCCCCATTATATACAGATGATAAAAGGGCTGAAAGAGAAATCAGAGAAACATCACCCTTTACAATTGCCACAAACAACATAAAATTTCTTGGGGTAACGCTAACCAAACAAGTGAAAGACCTGTATCGTAAGAACTTTGAATCTTTAAAGAAAGAAATTAAAGAAGCCCTCAGAAAATGGAAAGATCTCCCATGCTCTTGGATAGGTAGGATCAATGTAGTAAAAATGGCAATCCTGCCAAAAGCAATCTACAGATTCAATGCTATCCCCATTAAAATCCCAGCACAATTCTTCACAGACCTTGAAAGAACAATAATCAATTTTGTATGGAAAAACAAAAGACCCAGGATAGCCAAAACAACCCTGTTCAACAAGGCAATGTCCGGAGGCATCACCATCCCTGACCTCAAGCTCTATTATAGAGCTATAGTCCTGAAAACAGCTTGGTATTGGCACAAAAATAGACAGGTAGACCAATGGAATCGAATTGAAAATCCGGGTGTTAACCCACACACGTACGAACATCTGATCTTTGACAAAGAAGCTAAAAATATACAATGGAATAAAGAAAGCATCTTCAACAAATGGTGCTGGCATAATTGGAGACTGGCATGTAGAAGAATGCGGATCGATCCATGTTTATCGCCATGCACAAAACTTAAGTCCAAATGGACCAAAGACCTCTACATAAATCCAGCCACACTGAACCTCTTAGAAGAGAAAGTGGGTGGTACCCTTGAACGAATTGGTACAGGAGACAGCTTCCTGAACATAACACCAGTAGCACAGACAGTGGGATCAACAATTTATAAATGGGACCTACTGAAACTGAGAAGCGTCTGTAAGGCAAAGAACACAGTCAGCAAGACAAAAAGGCAGCCCACAGAATGGGAAAAAATATTCACTAACCCCACATCTGACAGAGGGTTGATCTCCAAAATTTACAATGAACACATGAAGCAAGTCTCCAAAACAGCAAAGGACCCAATTAAAAAGTGGGCTGCAGAACTAAATAGAGAGTTTTCAATAGAGGAGTCTAAAATGGCTGAGAGGCACTTGAGAAAGTGCTCAACATCCTTAGCCATCCGGGAAATGCAAATCAAAACAACTCTGAGATACTATCTCACTCCTGTCAGAATGGCTAAAATAAAAAACACCAATGACAATTTATGCTGGAGAGGATGTGGTTAAAGGGGGACACTCCTCCATTTCTGGTGGGAGTGCCAACTGGTTCAGCCACTTTGGAAATCAGTATGGAGATTCCTCAGAAAAATGGAAATAAACCTACCACAAGACCCAGCAACTCCACTCTTAGGCATATATCCAAAAGATGCCCATTCATACAACAAAGATGTCTGTTCCACTATGTTCATAGCAGCTTTATTTGTAATAGCCAGAACTTGGAAGCAACCTAGATGTCCCTTACCCGAAGAGTGGATAGAGAAAATGTGGTACATCTACACAATGGAGTACTATTCAGCAGAAAAAAATAATGGAATCATGAGATTCGCAGGCAAATGGATGACACTAGAAGAAACCATCCTGAGTGAGGTAACCCAGTCACAAAAAGAGAAACATGGCATGTACTCTCTCATATATGGATTTTAGACATAGATCTGGGGAGTGCCGGCCTACAATCCTATGGCCAGAGAGTCTGGGAAACAGAAACTTCATTTTGTGGCTGATCGAAGAAGAGGCAGACTCCCTTGGTTAAGTACTGAGCTGAACTCAAGAAAGCCAGTAACAGAGAGGGAGGACTGGTGATCAAAGGGATTAAGACTGGGCTGGTTTAACCCCCAGAAACAGCTGACTAGACAAAGGTTAACTCTTGAAACCCAGGCATCAGCCTGGGAATCCAGCATGGGACTGATCAATACCCCCCTGAATTTGGGTGTCAGTGAGGAGGCCTAGAGAATCTATTGAGCCTTGGGCAGCAGATCAGTACCCATCCCAAGTATACACACGGACTTTGGACTCCCATAGAACAATGTGAGGTGCACTCTCACCCTGAACTCTTGGGGAAGGGTCTAGGCCCTGCCCTATATGAAATGACAGACTATGGACACCCCCTGGAGGGCCTCACCCTCCCTGGGGGAATGAGGGGATAACGGGGTGGGGGTTGGGGGGGAGGGCACGGGAGGAGGGGAGGGAATGGGAGAGGGACCTGGAACTGACTTGTGAAGCAACCTCGTTTCTTATCTAAATTTAAAGTGGAAAATAAAAAAAGAAAATAAATAAATAAGAAAAATAAATAAAACTTAAGGTCTGAACTGACCTGAGAAATGGGCCTCTGCACATGATTATGAAGATTTTTCATTAGATTAGTTGAAGTGTGAAGAACTGCCTACTGTGGGTGGCACTGATTGATTGGTTGTAATCCTGAATCTATATAAAAAGAAGAAACTGAGATGAGTACGTGAGTTCATTGTTCTGTACTTCCTAAATATGGATACAATATGCAATAGGCTCATCTGCCTCAAGCTTCTGCCACCAGAACTTTTCCACTATGATATATTTTATCCTGGGACCGTGAGCAAAATTTAACCCATTTTCCTTTAAATTGCTTTTGCAAAGTATTTTATCAGAGCAACAGGAAAAATAATTAAGATATATGGATATGTACTTGAATACAGTACAACAGAAATTGTGAACAGTAGCTATTATGTCAGCCTGAATAAAGTTCACAAAAATGTAACGAGAAAAAAAAAAGCAAACTTAAATGATTTTCATCATTTGCACCTGTTGAAATCTGGTAGGCGTTCTTTAAGCATGACCTCTCTTTTCTCTAATGCTGATGTTTGCAGTAGCATCATTAAGAGAGTTTTTGATGCACATATATTTTTGTGAGTTGAAATGCCTAGAATACCTGACAACTGCCAAGTGCCCTCTCTCTTTCCTACAATCTATGACTAGTTTCAGCTTCCACCTAGCAGTGGTTTCTGACCTGCTTGGCATGCATCTCCAGAGTACAAAGGTTAACTCTGGCATAGTTTCCTAATACTTGGTTTTAGAACTCCAGTAATGTCAGTTGCTTTCTGTTCTTTGTCCGTGGTAGTCACTGGGGCACCACAGCAACAGAACGATATGAAAAAGGTTTCACCTCTTAATTAGAGAAAGTCTAGGTCTTGAGTTCTGTAGAGAGGAGTTATTTTTGTTTTGTTTCAAGAGGTAAACCCTTTCAGGTTAATTGCTGTGGGAGATGAAAATTCACCTAGAAGAGCTGGTGAGACAAATGTGACTTGACTTGCCAACAGAACTTGCATTGTGTCCTGAGCACAGGGCTTTCCACTAAAATTTATCTCACATACCTGCGGTTCCATTTCTTACCAATTGGGAAACAGGGGGACATTTGTAGATTAATGAAACTCCACCAAACAAAAGCACCATATATGAAGTGTGGAGTCCATGTTCATGTACTTCATTTTTAACATTTTACTTTATTTTTCTGCATAGTAAAACCAGAAATAAAGGCACTGACATATTTATAAGAGACTCTTGATGTGTAAGGTCTGGATTTGAGGATCTTGAGAGTCATTTCGGGTGGCAGAGACAACGACGTCTTCAAGGATAAGCCATACAATAACAATGAGTACATGAACCCAGTAGCTTCAATGTAACCATCTTCCTGGTTCCAAATTCCTGAGTAAGGTATACATTTTGGAAAAAAATCATTAAAATTAGCCAATAATCTCTTCCTCTATTCCAAATAATGTTAGTGCCATATCTAAATATATATCTATTTCTCTATATGTAATATATAAATACAACCTCCTTAGTCTATATAATGCTAAAATATATGTATAATATATTTGCCTGATTCCTCGGTGTTGGATAACAAGTTGGAGACTATTGGGTTCTTCATTAAGGAAGAACCTATTTCTCATGCTTTCACTTTATTTAATTGCCTGTAGCTTTTGTCTAGTTTTGGAGTCCAATGAGATATCTGCCTTGCATATGGGCAGGTCCATTGGCATACTTGTCTTCACTTATGCCTCAGTATTATCAAAGATCATGGGAGCAACTTTCTTGACGTTTCTAGGAAATACAATTGCTTTTATGGTGTTTACACCCCTTACTTCTTAAAGGTTCCCTACTACAAGAGATGACTTTTTTTCAGCTATTTGACCTGTTTTGTGTAGTCATGGTCTTTGTCTCTTGCAGTGACAAAGATTTCTGATGAGGAGTAAGGCCAGCACTTATCTATGGGTATATTAATGAATTTTATAATGCTCTTAGGAATTATATTGTTCAGTAAAGTGATGGTTGCATGATGTCCTCCAAGATCCAAGACCTCACTAAACCTAGGTAATGAGTTAAATTTTCTGTACCATGCATAGTTTCTCATTTGGTTGACCTTACATCCATTCAGGGAGCATCAGTTATTTAACAAGATTTTGGAGCAACTATTGCATCCTTACGGCTATCATGGGAACATCATCTCTAGAATTTGCTCTTCTTTTTCTGAGACTTCTAGATCCTTAGACAGAGCATCTATTGAGTCCCATATCTCTGCACTATGTTGACAGCCATTCGTGTCCTCTATAGTTTCTGGTTGTTTAGTCCTACTAAAATCTCCTTTTAGATTATGTGTGTGCATTCATACACACTCTCTTGGGTCTAGTCTTCTAGAGAAATTGGGTCAATACAAATGGCTAATTTTTTATTATTTTAATTTTAAATAGCTTGTTTTACATGTCAATCCCAGTTCCCTCTCCCTCCCCACCTCCCGCACCCCCCACCATCTGCCCCCAGCCTCCTACCCTATTGCCAATTCCTTCCATATAGGGGATATCTAGAGTCTGTCATTTCACTCAGGGTAGGGTCCAGGAACTCCCCTAAGAGTCCAGGCTGAGGGAACATCCCTCTTTGTGTTATGGACACACGATGTCTGTTTGTATAATGACTAATTTTATGTTATACTGTTAAAACATTTTGGTACATACATTTCACAGTATTTTTAAATTGAATACTATGCTATTTTAAAACAATTGAATCATATACCTTAAATAGGTGATCAGTTTTGTAGATAAATTTGCATTTTCATAAAACTTTTTAAATTAAAAAAATAAAGTAAATATATAGATAATAATGACATAAAGCATTATTTTTATTAGTTTTATTTTGTATCATTGTGTGTTACATCAAACTTTGTAAGATGAGTAATGTTGATTATTATATTTAATTTACTATGTGAACCCCATGTATTTAACATCCGGTTTTACTCCATTTAACCTATAACTAAACCGTAGTGTCTTGCTAGAATAAGACCTATGGTGAGTGACAGCTCTGTGAAAGGAATAAACTATTTCTTTATGTTCCCTTATTTTCACTGCTCACTACAGAACACATGACCTTAGCTCAGCATATTCCCTCTAAATAAGAGACAAATACATGTATAGGAACTATGATACCCTTGTGATTAGCTTATTGACATATCTATGTTTATATCATTTTAATGGAAAACTATTTTTGTGAAAGTAATTGTGACAGAAAACACACCCATCCATGCAGGATGGAAAGACACCCATAAATATAGGAATGCTGAGACCATCTGCTGGTTCTGGGTTTTTTGTTTTCTTTTCTTTGTTTTTTTTTAATCACCTGGGCCTTATTTATACAGTCTATAAAGTAACTTTTCCATATTTTGTTTTAAATTATTATACTTTAAGTGCCAGTACCCAATTTTATACAATTATTTGACTACTATTTTAATATTACCTTTGAATATTTCATTCATTGTTATTATATTTAAAACACATACAACCATTTCTCTCTCCCTTAACATTATTCCTGTGCCTCATCTCTCCACACACTCATTAAAATGCATGACTTTTTAATAGTGATTGTTAGCATATCTTGCACACACATGTAAGGTTTCAGTTAGTTAGTCATACGGGTGATCTTCAAAGACACCATGTGGGTACTTAGGATCAAATATAGCCTTTTAGTCTTGGTGACAATTTTCAAAAAGTCAGCTAAGCAATTTTTGATGCTCATAATCATTGTTTTGTGAAATATAGACAGTTAGCTCCAATATCATCTCATCATTTTATGTTGGCTCTGAGATTATGTGTGCTTTCCTGAAGATCAATTCTTTTTCTATTATTAGATCAATGCCCTAATTCTTACAAATAGTTTTCTCATCTTCATTTGTCTACATTATAAACATAACTAGACATTATAAACAAGTGGGATTAACTAAAAGGTAAAATAAATTTCCAGCTACAGTAAAGCATTTTGTGAAGGAAGGATGAATGTCATATTTGATGTAAGCTTCCTCTTACACAAGGCTACAGTATGATGCCAATTCAATTATGAGAATTGAATCATGGATACATCTAAAGATATATGAAGGCATCCCTCTACATCTTTTATTATAGTTGTCAGTTTTATCCTGATGCTCAGTAATAATGCCATTTAAAACTAATACAATATGCAGAATTTTTGTAACCAAAAACAATTATCCCTGTTAATTTGACTGGAATTCTTTTTTATTTCAGTTTGATGAAGGGTACAGGGTAATGTCACCTAATTACTAAGGCTTTTTTGTAAAGATATGCATGCAGCATGACAATCTTATATTTGAATATTCAGAAAATGTGGAAGCTAATTCAACATGTGATATTAAAACATTGAAAATTAATGTTCAATTATATTATATTCAGAATACAGAAAAAAGTATAATTTTCAATATATGTGTATTAATATTAAGAGATACATCAAGTGTATAACCTTAGTGGGCTGTGCAAAATATTTGTCTTTTGCCCAGATTTTTGTTTCCTTCCAAGAAAAAAGTAACCAGAAGTATCTCTTGATTCTTTTAGCTAGCCACATAATGAATTATATTACTTGAATATTGTACAAAAATACCTTTTAAAATACTGTTGCTTTGTGTGTTTTAAATGACTTGAAAGACTTACCTAAATATCAAACTCAGCTATGTGTGTGTGAGTGTGTGTGTGTGTGTGTGTGCGTGTGTGTGTGAATGTCTCTGAGTGTGCGCATGCTGACATGTGCGTGTTCTCCCGTGCACATGCACAGTGAAGGGAAAAGCTGCAAGAGGTAGAAACAGAGGGAAAGAGGAACTCCAAGAGGACAAATATTATAAAAGCAGTATTCCTTTGTATAAAGTAGTAAGTTTTAGGTCATAGTTCAAACATATTCAAAAGGGTTTATCACAAACTGATTTAGGGAAGGCAATCTGGGATGATTTTATCTTAATCCTTTAAAAATATTTAGGCTGTTTTTAATTTCTCAACTAGACAAACCTTGACAGACTATCAGCTCATACAGAAAGAAGGAAATTCTGATGGCATTGTGTCATTATATGGGGAACTGAAAAATCCTAAGGATGAGTAAGTCTCTGCATCCAAGTGAATATGAACTTAGGTTTTTTTTGAAAAAAATTCAAGTTTTTGCTTATTTAATGGCTTACTACAATTCTTATGGCCTTCTAGCTTTTAAACAACAGAGAAATATAGGACAACAAATAAGAACATTTGGAAGTCTGATTTAGAGTCTCCTAGCCCATGTTATAGTGCATTCACTTTTTTTTATTCCTACTTTTTTTTGTTTTTTTATCATTTTTTATTTTAATTTTAAATAGCTTGTTTTACATGTCAATCCCAGTTCCCTCTCCCTCCCCTCTTCCCGCACTCCCCTTCCCCCCCTCCCTACCACCCTATTGCCAAATCCTTCCACATAGGGGATATCTAGAGTCTGTCATTTTACTCTTGGTAGGGTCAAGGCACTCCCCTAAGAGTCCAGGCTGAATGTCTATCCCTGGTATATAAACTGTCTTCATGTGCCTATAGCACAAAGAGAGATGCTCTCTCAGCCTGAACTTAGTTTTAATGTTAGTTTCACATGCCATAGTCTCTTAAATTTTGAAACAAATGAAAGTAACATTGCAAGTGTGAAACATGCCTGGAATAAAAGGGAGAAACAAACCTAATGCCTCTCAAGGGGGCTACACCATCAACTGAAACCACAGTAAATCCTAACAGAAATAGACCCGTGCTTGTAGTAAAAATTTCAATAAGCACTAAGAAATATTCCAGCAAATAGTAGCAGAACTAACCCAAATTAACAGTCCATGTATTACACATTTCCTCCCTCCAAATGATGGGATTAACAGACAAACAATGAGAAAATAAATATTAATTACTAAATAAAAACTTAAACGAATTTGAAATTGGGAAGAAAAAAGTTGTAGCAGACCATTCAAGGCAGAGAAGCTAGAAGAAGGATGGAGAGTGTCACAAAATCTGTAAAACAATGTTCTAAGAATAGGATCTTTTTCCAGAGGAAAAAAGGTAAACAAAAATTATGTGAACATTTTCAAGAAGCAATAGTTACAATTTTGAAGTAATAATGGGAAACGTGCACTCAATTGTCTATAATGTCTTTTGCCTATGTTAGGTCAGGTAGATCGAACTCGCAGTTAAGATATAGGGAACGTGGGGAAATAATTTGTAAATAGGATTTAAACTTTGAAGTATTAATCCTGTAAGGAACAATGGTATAAACTTTAAAATGTGACAATGACCCTTTAAGACACAAATAAATGACAGATGGGTATGGTCAGAAAAATTGGCAATTTTAGCAACTGAAAGACTAAGGCATGAAAACTGCTGCAAAGGCAAAACTAATATATGCTATACTGTGAGTTCAAGTCTAATTTGGGGTGAACAGTGAGGCATCATCTCAAATGTAAAATAAAGCTAATGAAAAGCAAAACACAGCATGTGTGTAGAGACTGTAAGACAGCCTTAGGTGTGGCCCTTACCTTCCACATTGCTTAAGACAGATTTATTTGCTGTTCACTCTACACCGGGATAGCTAGATCTAAAGATGCCAAGGATTCTGCTTTCTCTTCCTTGCATCTTGGCAGAAGAATTTTGAGATTATAGCCCTATGCTACTGTGATCTGCTGCATGTGGGCTCTGGGAAGTCATATTCTCTGTCTTGCAGAGCATGTCCTTCCCCTAAGGAGCCATTTACTGAAGCCAAAATGATAATTGTAAGATTTTCACTGAGAAACCATCTAAGAAGTATTTCAAGTAAGAAAATAGATAAAATATTCAAAAGGTAATGTAAATTGTATTATTGTGTATGAAAGAAATCATCTGCTTTAATAATAACAAAGATAAGGTAATAAAGCCACAGCAACATAAATCACAAGGAAAGCAGAGCTTCAAATGCAAATTATTTTATAAAGCTTCTGAAAATAAAATAACTGTTACTCTTAAAGAAGTCCTTTTAGACGAACAGCCAATTCCTATGTCACACCAATTACACTGTGCCCTCTGTGTCTGAAGAAATAGAAAATTTTATCGACACTTTTTCACTAGAAGATGATAATTTCGTTTATTTAAGGCATTAAGCACAACGAAACACCGACAACAAGAGCAGGAAAGAGTACTTCTCATATCATTGGCAGAAATGTTTTTCCCTATTAGTTTCTTTAAGCAGCTATACGGAATGAAGTGACAGAATATGAAAGTAGTTTTAATTTTTATTTCCCTGTTGGCTAAACACACTGAGAATTTCAAGAATATTAATTAGTCACTTGTGAATCTTCTGAGAATTTACTTTTTCAGTGAGCTCACCTTTGATTGGAATATTTGTTTCTTTGGTGTTTAAAATTTGATGTAATTTGTGTTTTCTAGATATTGCTTTCCGCTCAGAAGTGCAGCCGGCCATATAAAACAGATTTTTCTCTGTTTTGTAAGCCATCCATTTATTATGCTAATTGTTTCTTTTGCTGTCTGCAAATGAATGCCAACTTTAAATTACAGGAACACAATGATGACAGGAAATAGTATTAACTGGGAAGTTGATTAATTAGATATGATGTATCTATATAATAAAATAAATAATCATGGAGAGAAATGAGCTGGAACTTCCTAATTTTATGTGGGTGACATGTGAGGTTCTCAATAAACTAGTAATATATATATATATTACTAAATGTACAGAAAATTTACAATAGGCAAATTTGTAGTATGTCTAAATTCATAATAACACAAATTGTATTGAAGACTTGTCTAAATGTAAAGCAATTCAGTAGTGTGCATCTTTCTTTTAGATATTGGACATGAGCTGGAAACGCATTTCTGTTCTATGTAGACTTATGTTTCCTATGCGAGTGATTGAGATTTGCGTTGGGGTACACATTTCTATTTTTCCGCTCGCTTTTGATGCTTACTTTATCATTTTTCTCTTTCTTTGTAAAAGCAGATTCTTCTCTAACAGAAAACATCCCAACCACATTTACCCCATCTGCTACTCCTTTCATCTCTCCCCTCCCCCCCCCTCTGGTCCAGTTCTGCCTCCCCTACATTTGCCTTCAGAAATGAGTGAGCTTCCAAGAGACAATATCCAAACATAACAAAGCATTGTAAAATAGGTAAAGGCAAAAGCCCTCATTATCGAAGCTGAACAAGGCAACCCAATAGGAGGAAACAAGTCTCAAGAGGAGGGAAAAGTGTGAGAGAAAGACCTGTCCTGCTGTTATGGTTCCCACCAAAACACCAAGCTAACCATACACACAGAGAGCCTGGTGAAGATCAAAGATCATGCAGGCACTGTGTTTGCATCTCCTGTGTCTTTGAGCCTATGTGAGCCCTGTTTAGTTAATTTAGTGGGCCAGGATTCTCTTCTCTATTGAAATAAGTGGTCAGTTTGTAGCAATCATCTCTTTGTAATGAAAGTCAGCCAGTCTTAAACTTTCTCAGTATTCTGATAGAGACATGCAATTTTCTATCTGCTTACCAAAAGTCAGACTAAATTGTATGAAAAAGGCAGAAAAGAACTCAAGATGAGATTAATATTGAAGAACAAGTGTAATTATACTTCCAGATAAATAGAACAGAGAAAATGAATTAGAAGAACAGAAATACCTACCAAATCTCCTCCACTAATGATTACCAACTACCTTTCATTTTTTTTCCCATTTTCATTGATAAAAGAAAATCAGGAGGCACACTAGGGAAAAGAGCACAAGAAAGTTTTGGAAAACAATTTAGGAAGAGACAGGAAAAGATATAATGCAGGTTACATGTTTGTCATTAGAAACAAGTAGAGCTTTTTGTTTTCATGTAAGCAGGGGCCCAAAAAACTTAAGATAAAATAGTATAGATCCTTCAAGGCAAATTTCATTGTATGTCTAACTTTACATAGATAATTCATGAACATTATAAGTAATTTTGTGTTTTCATAGGTTTATAATATGAAAACACAATGTAGGCTCCAAAGTCTCTTTGAAGAGATTTATACATTAGCCCTGAGTTTAATTCCAATATTGAGAACCCAGCTTTAAAATGGATTGTTTTTAATTTCAGAACCACATTGGGTGTATGGCCAGTAAAGAAGCTAAGAACACTAACAAATTTTTCTTTAGTAGGGAAATATCAACATTGTAATAATTTATTGGATGTATAATCCACATAGCACAACGCCACGGGTGTAAAGAAAAGTAAAATAGAGTTTTAATTATTAAAACTAAGCAATTTCATTCAACACAGAAACTGCAGTTAGGCAAAAGCTCAAATATACCTGTGAAACTCTGTGTGAAAAACAGTAAAGGGTTCTGTAAAACTGTTTCATATACAGGAATACAATTAAACTAAGAAGTATTATTTCAAGGCTATGGTGTTAATTTTTATTTTATAATAGGAAATATTTAAAATTGATGTAGATAATTTTTAGGCTGAAACTCATTTATAATATTTTAATTTCATTGAAAATAACTTAATTGAATCAGTTTATGAAAAATAAATTGAAACTATTATTTGCAAACCATCTTACTAGAAATTACAGGATACAGAGTAAAACAAGACTTTTTGTATAATTTGCTTACATGTCAGTGCTCTAGCACATTTATAATTCATGTAGGATTGATTAAATTTACTTTCTCAGTGCTTACGTCTTAAAGAAGACATAATGATTTCTTAAATATACTCTTTAATTTGCACCTCGGTTTTATTTGTTTTTTTATATTATCAAGATCCATAAAACAAAGATTTTCTGTATAAAGGTATATCATAATTCTAATGCAATTGTTAAGTTTGTTTGGTGAGGTAAAACATCCTCTATAAGTGGACAGTGCTGCTTCCAGAAGATGTGGGTTATTAAATGAAATCTTGTCAGGCACTGTAAATTTTTTCATTTTTAATGAATGACATTATCAATTTGTCTGCCATTTCAACTGATTCTATTATAAATTCTTTGACACTATTTTAATTGTTTGAAAACCCAGTATTTTTCTTTTGTTTTTTAAATTTAATTTAGAAACAAGGTTGCTTCAAATGTCAATCCCAGCTCCCTCTCGATCTCCCACCATCCACCCCATTCCCTCTCCAATCCCCAGACTTTCCCCAAGGAGGGTGAGAGCCTCCATGGGGGTGTCCATAGTCTTTCATTTCATCCAGGGCAGGGTCTAGACCCTGCCCCAAGAGTCCAGGCTGAGAGAGCATCTCTCATTGTGGGATGGGCACCCAATGACCATTTGTATGCCAGGGATAAATACCGATCTACTACCCAAGGCCCCATAGATTGCTTATACCTCCTCACTGACACCAGTATTCAGGGTGTCTTGATCAGTCCCATGGTGGATTCCCAGCTGTCAGCCGGGGTTCAAGAGATCCCCTTTGTTCAGGTCAGCTGTTTATGGGGGTTAAAGAAGCCCAGTCTTGATCCCTATGCTCATCTGTCCTCCTTCTCTGTCACTCTATTCCCAGAGTTCAGTTCACTGTTAAGCTGTGGGTATCTGCCTCTGCTTCCATCAGTCATGGGTTGAAGGTTCTGTTTCCCAGACTCTCTGGCAGTGGGATTGTGGGCTGGCACTCCCCCAATTCATGTATAAAATCCATCTATGAGTTAGTACATACCATCTTTGCCATTTTGTGACTGGGTTACCTCACTCAGGAAGGTTTCTTCTAGTGCCATCCATTTGCCTGCATATTTCAAGATTCCATTTTTTTTCCGCTGAGTAGTACTCCATTTTGTAAACGTACCACATTTTCTCTATCCACTCTTCAATTGTGGGGCATCTAGGTTGCTTCCAGGTTCTGGCTATTACAAATAATGCTGCTATGAACATAGTGGAACAGATGTCCTTGTTGTATGAATGTGCATCTTTTGGATTTATGCTTACGAGTGGAATTGCTGAGTCTCGTGGTAGGCTGATTCCCATTCTCCTGGGGAATCTCCATACTGATTTCCAAAGTGGTTGTACGAGTTGGTACTCACACCAGCAGTCTGCAAATCACCAAAGGATCCAATTAAAAAGTGGGCTTCAGAACTAAATAGAGAATTCTCAATAGAGGAGTCTAAAATAGCTGAGAGCTGCTTGAGAAAGTGCTAAATATCCCTAGACATCAGGGAAATGCAAATTAAAGCAACTCTGAGATACTATCTCACTCCTGTCAGAATGGCTAAAATCAAAAACACTAATGACAGTTTATGTTGGAGAGGATGTGGACACTTTATTATTTTTATGGTTTTATATTTTTTTAATTTATTTTTTGTGAGCTAGTAATTGCATATTGGTTGATAAACACATGCCATGATTTGCATTTATTTGTCTAAAGATAGCTTACTGGAGTCAGCAATCCCATTCATATAACCTTTGGGTTTGTGATATTAACTCATGTTGTCAAAAAAGGTGAAAAATACCTTTGTGTCCTGAACTAATTCACTTGACCATGTTATTATTTTGATTTGAATGTCTCTCTCTCTCTCTCTCTCTCTCTCTCTCTCTCTCTCTCTCTCTCTCTCTCTCTCTCTCT
Source organism: Mesocricetus auratus (assembly GCF_017639785.1). Classification (NCBI taxonomy): domain Eukaryota; kingdom Metazoa; phylum Chordata; class Mammalia; order Rodentia; family Cricetidae; genus Mesocricetus; species Mesocricetus auratus. The sequence goes on along the minus strand of NW_024429180.1, from coordinate 11,068,914 downwards.
CTCTCTCTCTCTCTCTCTCTCTGTTTCGCTGTGTGTGTGCGTACAGGCCAGAAAACCACTTGCTCCCTCTTCATACCATTTAGGTTTTGAGGATCAAACTCAGTTTCCCAGGCTGGTGGCCAGCATCAATTTCCACTGAGGAGTTAAACTTGACATTTTCTTATTGTTGTGCATATCTAATTGTTTCTTCCAAATAATTGTCTGTGTAAATCTATGTAAAGTGTTACAATGTACCAATTATCACCAACTTTTAGTCAAATATTAAGGCAGACTACAATTCAAGCTTATCCTGAGATACAGAAAGCAAGAGGCTACTATGTTTCACCTCCCTGCCTTAGTTTCTCTAATGCAAGGAAAGTTTTAGCTGTGGCTCATTCCTGAATATATCATGCCACTTAACCTCCCATGCTGTCCCCACGTTAAGAAGTAAACTTTTATAGCAAAAGTGAGCATTAATTTATTTTGTTTACTTTCTTGGTTATTTGATTGCTAGAGATAATTCTAATTTAAAATACATAGAACAAACAATAAATCATGTCACAATTTCCAAAAAAATATAAGCATGATTGTATTATAAGTACTATTGCAAGGCACATTTGACATCTTTCATTCTCAGATCACACTAAATTTGCCATTATTTTCTCAGCAAATCATGTTACTATCCATACACAGCAAGTGATTACCTACATATGGTACTTTTTATTTTAAAAAATTACTTTTTCATTTTATATGCCAACCTCAGTTCTTCCTCACTCCCCTTTGTCTCACCCTTCCCATTCCCATCCACTCCTCAGAGGGTGTAAGGCCATGAACTGAATTTTTGGAGTCTACTCCCTATAGTGGCATAACTTGCTCAACCTTGATACAGGGGGAATGGGCTTGATCCTACCTCAACTTGGTCTACCAGCCTTTGTTGACACAATCATACAATTTTTAAATTATATTTTTTAATCTTTGATACTTCAAGCTATTCTCTGAAATATTACCATTAAATAAATTTAGAGGAAAAAACATTTCTTCATTAATAAAGCATTTATGCAATGTTTCAATTCTAAAGTTTAAACTCAGTTAGTGCATTGGACATTCGGTATTATGAAGAAAAATTGTTATAGAAGTTGTGAATCTACATCTCTGTACATTAAAATTCTCTAAAAAGGACTCCATGTCCTGCATTTATTTCCAATGAGTTATTTTCTGATGTTTCATTTTATCTTTCTGTCCTTTGATTACTTTTGATCTCCATCCAAAGAAAAAGAGAAGTAGATTGTTCTTTGAGAATGTGTATATCCTTAGCATACTTCTTGAACATAGGAGCAAGAAGGTGAAGGATTTCATTTGAATAAGAATTGTCTGTCTTCTGTGTGTTGAGGGACATGAATACATTATAGGTATCATTTGTGCTTGACATGTACTTCTCTCATAGCAAGTAGATGGTTTCAGAGAATGCTTTAAACAGTTCTAAAATAGTAGCTTACATTTATTCTGCTAAATAGCATAGGTTTTTGTATAAATCAAATGGGTGATACATAAAATTTCAAACTGTATTCACAATTTACTATGCATCCAAATAAGCTATTATTTATTTTGAGCTAACAAATTCACTGTATATTTCACACACGCGCACACACACACACACATACACACACACAGAGAGAGAGAGACATACACTCTTGAAAAATTAATATTAATTAATATGAATTATAATTTTGAAGCAAACATCAGATCATAAGAAATATTTTTTGATTATGTACTGTGACTTTAAAACAGGGTTTTGAGAAAGCTGGGTGGTTATTTTACCACAACCACCTTTGGTTTTCTGAGACTTATTTGCATCCTGTATGTATTTCAGATTTTGGCTTGCTAGAATAAAATGAGTGTATTATCATGATCTAAATAGAAATTAAACTTTGAGAAATGTATTTGAAAATTCTTTATCTTTTGGATATCAAATTTATTCAGATATTTTTATATTTGTACATGAATTATGAGAAATTATAAGTAAATTTTCCACATCTAAACATGAATTCATATTTACAGACATATATAGCCTCTTGGAAAAAATCTTAAAATATTTTCGGTGTAGTTTCATTTGACTCTGAAACATTACATATGAATAGAATCAAGACTTCGCAAGATTTCTTACCCAAACTAATTAGGTTTTAGATTTTGGAGTATTTCAAAGTTTGGATTTTCAGATTAAAGCTACTTAGTCTATATATTATATGGAAAAATCCCATCTTGCATATTATAGAGTGACTCCATTAATACTTACAACATTATAAATCACATTTGCTATTGCATTCAAAATCATTTACAATGTAATTATGGATTTGAACAAGGAACATGAGGGAAGTCAGCTGACATTTGAATGTCAACAACGTAGAAAATTGCTTCCCCCTCAGCAAAGAAGCAATTAGGGATATAACCAGGGGTTGCTATTGTAGTTTCAAAATTTGTCGGTTTTTTACATATTTTCTAGTATTCTGCTCTGCATGCCTAGGGATCATAAAGACAAATTGTTTTTCTTTTCCCCTGTCTTGCTCAAAACAGTAAACTTTACTACTGCATGAATTTTTCTAATAGTAAATCATTTTGCTTGAACATTCCCTTTTTATTCTAAGGCTTGTTATGTTAAAGATCTCTAATACTACTTTTCAATGTATACTTTGAGTCCTTTCATTTCCTAATCCCTAGCCTAGATATACTCTTCTTGTAAATATGTAATGTATTCGTGATTTTGGGATAATTGACAATTTTTGCAGTATTAGCATTAATATTGTTGGATCAGCAGTGGGGATTGTTCAGGTGGCTTAAAAATCAAACATTCGATTAAATTATCAGACAAACCAGAACTTGCACAACACCATTTAACTTAGATTAAAAAATTATTTAACCTCCTTGCTCAGCCTAGATATAGGAAGGAGGGCCTTGGTCTAGCCTCAAAGTAAGGTTCCAGCGTTACTTGACTATCCATGGGAAGTCTTACCCTCTTTGAGGGGTGGAGGAGTGGTGGTCAGGAGGGAAAAAGGAAGTAGAAGGAGGAAAGGATGGAGTGGTAACTGGGATTGATATGTAAAAATCAGAAAAGATTGTTTTTATCTTAGAAAATGATAAAAAACGAATTATCCAATTCATAGCATTTCAAACTAATTCATAGCAGAAATGACAGCAAGTACTGTGAGAAGAATACCATGTGTACTTGAAGTTTCAACACAGGGTTTCTATGCCATGGAAATGATGGGATCAAAAGTGATTAGACAGGATACAGACCACATCATTGTAGAAATTTATTAATTCCTTATCATGCCATATCAGGATCATTTCAATAGTTAGCAAGTACATTGTCATATTTCACTCAACCTAGTACAACTGTATGCGATTCATCCTGATTGTTTATTAATCAACATCAATAAGAAGTATATTTTCATGGTCCTACAGATAGGAATATAAACAGGATAATACTTTTCTTGGATCTTAGGTGACAAGTATATATATTTCTTGTTTTAATATGGTAGTGACTGTGGTACTTAGGATCACATTCTTAAGGTTATCTGAAAGCAAAGAAAGGACAACAAACTTTAATAATACACCCTGTCTTCTATCCATTAAATTAGGTGGAAAATTACTGACAATAATTAATGAAGTTGTCCTTTTTAGTGAATATTCTACAGATAAATTTCTGTTTCCAAATTCACATTCTTAAATGTAATTCCCTCGCATTCAATGTCTATAGCAAAATGTATGAGAATGTAATAATAGTGGAAGATATAGAAATTGCAAATCTCTTATTTACTTAGTAATTATACAAACTTTAAGATTTTAATAAATATTTGTTACCAAAGAAAGATATACTTAAGGATTAAGGATTGCCAAGCAACCTCCTTAAAATTTCATGTTTTTCAAATAGGACTAAAATTGAAAATTAGACAGTACCTGAGAATATATTCCCCATTGTCTTTGAATATTCTTTGATTATCAAACTGACTTCAAATTTATTCCTACAATACTATGTTCCTAAATTCTGGGTTTACAATCATGTGTCACCATGTATAATCTACATAATTCATTTTAGGGTAAGAAGTAATTCATCATCAGTCAGTTTCAATGACAGACTATTCCTATATATTTCTTCCAGTGAAAAGCAATAAGAAATAAAGGAAAATAAAACCTTCTTCATCTTGTTTTTTAATTTGCTTTCCCATGGTATTTATCTCTTTTAAGTTGAACATGACTAAAACGTAGTTCATGATTCTTATTTTTCTATTACTGAATACAAGTGTTTCCAAAGTTCATTACCAATTAAGAGCTGATAATTTGTGACCAGAATAAATGATATCTAATTATATATACATCTATTTGACTGTGATGACCTAGAGTAATAATTTCTTCCATTGCCTTGCAATTGCTTAGTATGTAGGCACTAATTAAACAAAAATATATCATATAAATACATCATTAAATTACCATATTTTATTATGGCAATGAAGTTGTTTCTGCTGTAACAGGAAATATGAAAGTAAAAATGGTCAGGAGAAATCTGACAAGGGATATCATCAGAAGATCAACATGGAAGGATGGTGGAAAGCAGATTGCACCCAGGTTCCCTGAAAAAAAAACACACACAAAAGATCACATTATTTTATATTTAGTTAATATTGTAGGAAACATATATTAAATGAAGGCATTATGCTAAATTCCACAAGTTATAGGAAACCTACATAAAAGTCCAGTACCAGGAATGAGGAACTCCATTCAAGTAATTGTTCAAGCAGGGCTAAGCAACTCCTAAAACAATGTAGTCTAACATTGTTGTCTTTTGTTGTCTACTATGGGTGATTTACTATGGAAGACATCATACCTTTAGAAAAAAAGGCATATATGATACAACCTTGATTTTTCCTGGATACATCCTTCTCATGATCTATCTGCTACTGTACCGTGCAACATGCCAAGAGAAGAAAATATTCAATAGCCTTATCCAGCTGCAACACTTATAAAACATAAAGTCCAGCACGGAATGATATTTCCTAACTTGTAACAGTGTCACTTATATCTAAGTAAGATCAGTAGCTGTCCCACAGAAATTAAATTCTACCAAAAGAAGGGAATTCCTGTTTGGTACTGGAAATCCAACTGTCTACCTGGAACTGGTGAGCTCATAAATCTTAGAATATGACCTACTACCACAACTTCACAAGATCATCACAATTCCTAACTACATTCTAAAATGTCCACCCACATTTAAGTTTCTCCCAAGAAGCTTCTCTGTCTAAACAATTATTTTGGGGACAGTAAAAATTTAGCTTACATTTTAGGCTACACACTACATTGTGGGACATCATTGTCACAATGTGAATTTCTTTGAGGTTTAGAACATATATCAGAATGTTTTATGATTGAGGTAGAAACTTAAGCATGAAATGGCATTTAAAAATGATCTCATGAAACAACGTATTTGCTCCTGAATGATGAATGAGGGATTTGAGTTTGAGATGTTCTGTGTGCAGAAATCTCAGTCCCTATGTGTTTCACACATTGCGTTTAACTCCTAAGATTTCAGGACACCTAATGACAGCTTAGATGTACTCAACATTTTTAACATTGGGGACTTATTCTAAATATATATATTTAATGATAAAACCCAGCTATTAAATCATTTAAAGTAGAATTTCAGTAGCCTTCAGCCAATTTAAGCAATAGATATACCATGAATTTTGAAATTTTCCATTCTTGTTAGTAAGAGTGTTTATTCTTGTTAAGAAAAAGATCATAAAGTGCTGTGATAAGCACTTTACCTGTATAAAGGGCTGAATGGCAAATGACCTATTAGCTATGTCTAAAGGACCAAATGCAAATGGCCTATTAGCTACAGAGTATACTTATTAAGTATGTTCTCAATGAAGCTATTATACATTTCTCTCCTTGAGAATCAACCAAGAGAAGGCAGAAATTATTGGAAAAATATTCCAGAAAATTATCTGCTGCTGCTCTAGAATCCTTCAATGGCAAAATGTCAATATTTTAAGTCTCAACTGCATTTTATTTCATTATATTTCATAAACATTGAAACAAAGCCATGTGTAAATCTGTGTGTATGTGCGACACATTATCCAAATACATGTAAACGAGAAATTGATGTAGACTACAGTGCAATATAGTTGATTCTCCGAATGTGCCCATGGAAACAGGAAGTTGCCTGTGGGATGGGTATGAAAGATTGATGGGTGGTATCTGAGTTTGTATACTTTTATTTCAGTCACAAAGTAGATTATGTCCCATAACCTGCTGTCATGTGGAATAACATCGCATTCCAGTGGAAGATACAGCAGGAGCCTCTTTCATCTTGGATCACCTCTTCCTCTCATTTCCGTTCTGGACAGACATAGTTCCTAAGTCATCACCACTCTAAAGCAAGAACACATAGTTAGGTGCCCCTTTTGAAAAGAAAGTAATTTTTTCTGATGTTACAACATTAAAACTATTAACTATATTCATAAGCAAACATCACCTAAAGTAAATGGTATCAGATAACGGTTGTCAATTTGTTAAAATTTTCTGCAGAGACTTTCAAACTAATGAGTCTACATTACTTACTATAAACACTTGACAGAGTATTTGAACACAGTTTAAAGCAGTTTATAATTTAGCACATGGACAGCAAATGTCTAGTAAACAAAAGAGGACCAGTAAGCATGGAAGCCAAAATTTTCAGCTTATTGTGGACTGCTTTTATCTTAACTAATCTCCACTGTCTCTTAGTAGTAGAGAGATGATAAAGTACTACTTTTCATCAACTTTTTCATCTAAAAACATTTGTAATATTATCCAAAATACTTCAGTTACAGAAACTATTCTTTATTATAATAAAACTTATCTGGAGAAACGAGATATCCTCTGTTTGCATCTAAAGTAGCCAGATTTAAAGAGTCATTGATATTAAACTGTACATTCTGAAGAACTTCATTATAATGAGAAACCTGTACATTATTCTACAAGAACTTCTGTGGTAAAGAGTTCTTTCTAAGGAGATCTCACTTCAAAGCTGAACAATTACTATGTCCATTGCTGAAGCAGAGGAAATAAAGAGTTTTATTAACACTTGATTCTTCATATACAATTCAGTTATTATTGATATGAACTTCAGGTTGCAAAGTACTGGTGTAATCAAATAGTCTTTAGGGAGAAACTAGATCATTTTATTTTATATTTAAATTGATATTTATTTGATATATTATGCAGCTTTGACTGAACTTTATTGTAGCAAGTATATTATCTTTTATTTAATTTAGTATTTTTCTTTTTGCATAAACACATAGAAGCATAAAAATTTCATTGTGAAATAAACACTAATTCAACTTCAACAACAAGGAAGAGACCACTAGGAATATTTTTCATGAAAAACTATGAACCATTTACCCATTTGTTTTCAATACATCAGAAATACCAATGTTTATCTGAAGAAGATGCTATATGCCACGATATTAAATAAAGTATTCAAAAACAGATCTCTCTAATCTGTTAAAGGATTTTGACTCTCCCTCAGTAATGCTTAACATGTGTACTTATTTCAATATATGCTGACCCTGCTTAATAAAAAGTTTTATTAAATTTTCCATGAGGTACCCTGTAACTGAAGAAGAATTCTTTTTATTCAGAAGGAAGACCTTGTATGGGATCATGAATGAGTTTTATATAAATTACACATACCACAGCAGCTTTTATGTCATTCACGTGTTTTTTATTATCTCCACCATAAGTTTATGTGATAGCCACAATCCCTAGAGCAGTAGTGCTGAGAGGCACTGTGCCTCTTGAAGATGTTACCTTCACTGATGAAGGAGGCATAATGTAGCTCTCAGAAAACTATTCTTGGCTCTCCCAAGTGAGCCCTGAGTCAGTCTCTTGACATAATCTGCACTGTGACCTTAACTGCTTTAGACTAGCCTACCCTAACGTTGTCTGCTTCAGCACACTGGAAAAGTTAACCAATGGTGTTACAGGCTCTTAAACTTCTATCTCCTAAACTATCAGTTATTGAAGACTTGTCTTTGTCAGGAGTCTCATCTCAGTAATGAAAACAGGACTATGAAACTTCCAGAGATACATTACCTTGTAATTTGAATAAAGCAAAATTATAATATTAGTATAAAATTAAGAAAATCACATGAACGGGAAATAAAGCAAGTAGCTATGAAACACATTTACAATGCAATTAAGCATGTTATTTTAATTCTGAAGAAGAGGTATATTTATAATTTTAGTACATAAATTTATATTTACAATTAAGAAAACAATTAAATAACTATATTATATTTCATAAATTTTATATGTAATACATGCAGAAAATGGGAACTGCATTCGTATATATGTTTTTTTGTTAGGACCTGATTGTAACATTTAATATATTCCGAGAAGCTCTGCAAATGATAAAAAATGTTTGGGAGAATGAACCAAAGAATCAATCATGGTGTATTTAAAGTGCCATTCTGGAAAATCCACTCATAACCCTTTACAGTAATTCTGATACAATCTATAAACAATGTAGTATAATTTGTTTAAACAATAAAGGCTTGGGCCCTTTCTATGGGATGACTATTACTTAGTGTTTCTGATAGCAAGGCCCTTAAGGGTTACCAGGAAACATTCTGGGTTTAATTCTGCTTTTGTCCAGACACAATTACTGTTAATACATTTTTAGTGCTTTCTTTCTGTAAACCACATTCTTGAAGCTGGTCTTCGGTATACATGAATTTGTGTATTTAGACCAAATATTCAAGGCACAATTCCCTTTAGAGACTTGGCAACTTGACCTCCATAAATTTTAGAACACAGTTGCCTTAGCACACTGTGAAGCTCAGAAAACTTTTAGTACAATAGTTTTAGACAATAAGGAACTACGCTTAGTATTTTTTTGAAAATGCTGCATTATGAAACCTTTGATAAGAAGACTAAAGAGACAGCACCAGCGATAAAGTCCTTGTGTTTGAAGCAAATGAGTTGATACTGTCAGTATTCATGTGTGCCTGTAATGTGTTCTGATGAAATCCACATCCCACTGTAATTATTCTTCCTCCCTACCTCTTTCCCCCGCAACTTGATGTGTTGTCTTTTTAAACTCCTGATACCTCTCAGTGCTACAGTATGTGAGTGGGTGTAGGGCTACGGCACTGGATCATCAGCAACTTCTTGTGGGCAGTACATCCTCAAAGAAAGCTAATTTTCTGTTCCATATGCCAGGTCTCACCCCAGGAAGTATTCATCCAAGTGTGGCAAATGCCTTTCCCTTGTACTCTTGATTTCATGTCACAGATTTTAGTGTTAGTCTCTTCCTAAAGTACTCCCACAGACATGTCAGAAAATATTTAAAAAAAAATAAAACATTACTGGGACACTGGATAATACTTAATAATCCTGTAAAGTCAACACCTAAAATTACTCATCAAAATATATTTTATGAGTCTTAACAAGACAGTCTGAATGGGAGTCAACACAGAGCCACACACAAACATGTATATGTATAATTGTAATTGAAAAAGGAGATAAAATGAATTACAGCTTAATAAGCATTTGTATGTTATGAATTATGAAAGTACATGTAATGTATGTGTGTGTGTGTGTGCAGATGTGTACCTGTCCAAAGAAAACATCAAGCATCTTGCTCCTTCACTCTATTGCTTATTCCCTTGAGAAAGGCACTCTTACCAAAACTCACTCTTTTTAAAAAAATTATTTAAATTAGAAACAGTCTTATTTTACATATAAATCCCAGTTCCCACTCCCTCTCATCCTCCCATTGCCCCCATCGACAGGCCACTTTCCTCGTCCCACACCCATCCACTTCCCAGGTTGAATCTCGTTGTCTAAGTGAGCTTTTCTCCCAGGATCTGGGAGATTTCATACCTAATCTCTGTTTGTATTCCCTCACTACCAAGATGGGCTTTTTCATGTACTGGGTTTCACACTCAAATATTCATGGTTCCTCAGCTAGTGTTTGTACCTACTGAAACATCACAGGGATACTATCTTTTAATAGCAAATAATCGAGCAGAGTTCCACTGATTTACTTGATTCTTGAATCTCAATATTCTATGCTATAAATGTTCCAAATAACCATCAGATGAACAGTATTTCAGTGTTATAGTAGGTCATATATTATTAGAGAAATTGCGTCCATGTATTGGGATTTATAGTGATACACAAGAAGAGAAGCATCCCTTGTAACTCCTGCAATTGGATAAATTCTTTCAAGGGAAGCACTGGGGTGTGTTTCCTGGTCTTGCAAGTAACATTTCTATAACTTTCAGATGATTTTAACATAATTATTTAGGAATGAAAGAAAATCCATATTTTGTACAATATTAAATTAGTGAGAATAGATGACTTGTTTTACCAAAGAGAAAATGATTCCCTCATCTGTTACCTGGTGAATAGCTTCTCTATTTAGGACAGGTACCACATCAGGAAGCTAAATAATGGTACATCCGAGGTCTATTTATTAATAGTTGGAGTGGTCACATTAGCCCAAGAGAAGAAAAACCTAACCTGCTGAGATCCTGATTGGCATCCATACTTGGGATTATATGTGCTTTGTTCACAGACAATTGCAAAAGAATTAAATTAATGAGAGTGTGTGGTACAGAAGATAATTAACAACCAGCTTTGTGACAGGTATTTCTTGATAAACATTTTAATATCATATAGCTGTATTTGTTAATTCAGGATGCATGATGTCAGAAAGTGAACATACAAACTATATTTTATGCAGGTCTGTAGGCTGCTTTAAAGCACTGGATCTCAAACTTTCTAATGCTGACACCCTTTAATATAATTCCTCATGTTGTGGTGATCCCCCAACCATAAAATTTATTTTGCTACTGTTATTCAAAATGTAAAAAAAAATGATGAGTGTCACCTTTGAAAAGATTTTTCAATCCCTAAACCTGACCCCATGTTAAGAACCACTGCAAATAACGTTTTATTGTGACTCGTACAAAAAGTTATATGTATGTGATTATCATACTAACACACTATATTTACATGCACATGTAGATAATTATGAATATCATATAATTGTAAAAATAAACTGTGTAATTCAGTATGTGTCTATGCAAGAAACTGAGACCATAATGTCAGCTGGTCAAAACAGCTTCAGTCATATAGTCAGTTTAAAACCAGACTGTAATAGAGATTGAACCTAATCTCAAAAACTAAATAAATACTTAACATTCAAAAATGAAAAGAAAATTATCAATCCCAGTAAGAATTGTTGCTATGTTCCCCAAGCTTGGCATAATTTTTGAGTGTCAGTCTCTGCACCTGTTTCCATCAGTACTGAATTAACATTGTATAATGACAATTCAGGTAGCCACCAATCTTCGAGTATAGCAGATTATCATTAGGCATCATTATCTTGACATCTCTTTTTTTCTACAGTTGTGTTTGTTTCTGTCCTAAGTCTCTGGGACACCCAGAGTCTGGGTCCCGGCACTTCATGCAGTTTCAAGTGTTGGCTCACTCTTGTGGCAAGGGTCTGAGGCTGGACCAGTCATTGGTTTTCCACTTCCAGACTCTCTGAGCAATCCTTAGCCCCTGCACATCCCATAGGTAGGACAGACTCTAGGTCAAATTTTGTGTGGCTGGGTCGATATCCCAATTCCTCCACTGGAAGTCTTTCCTAGCTATAGGAGGAGGAAGGATTGTAGAAGTCAGAGGGATCAAGGATGTCATAAGAAAACCCACAGAAAAACTTAAACGGGCTCACAAGAGGTCACAGAGTCTGAACCAACAACTAGATTGCCTGTGTGGGACCGACCAAGGCCCTCTGTATACATGTGACAATTGTATATCTTTGTCTTCTTATGGGACTGATGAAAGTCAGAGCAGAAGCGATCCCTAAATTTTTGGCTGACATTTAGGAATCTCTTCCTCATACCAGATTGTCTTATCCAACCTTAATACAAAGGGAAGAGCTTAGCTCTACTGCAAATTGATATGGCATGCTTTGTTGATAGCATGGAAGATCTGGCCATTTTTGAACAGAAACAGAAGAGGATTGGATTGGGGATGGGGTGGGGTGAGGAAGTAATGTGAGGAGAGGAGGAAGGGAAAATACAGTCAGCATGTAAAATAAATAAACAAAATTATTTTAAAAGTAATTCCTCCTGTGTTTTAACCATATTACATAATGAAATTGTCTTTCCACTCAGAGTCTACTCTATTCAAGCTGAGACCACTAGTCAAAAAATTTACCCACATTATTGTTTTTTCTCTACTTATATGATTCATTTCCTATACATTGTATGCATGTGTTGTCTTTTATTATTTAGTAGTCTACATGATAAAATGAATTTAAATGTCTCCATGTTTATGTATATATTAACATTAATGTATTGTGAAGTTGTTCAGTGATACTCTAAGTATGTTAGATCAGTTCTACTTTTAAAATTGTTTTACTTCTCCTTAATAATAATTTTCCATAAAAGTACATATATTGATGTAACCTTTCACTTATTTAATTACAGACAGACACAATCCCACAGGCTCAATGACAAATATCCAAGGAATCAATATTAACAAGTGTAATAAGGCTTTCATGTCCCTGGGCAAGACAAAGATATTATAATGTTGTTCTGTCCAGATGATAGGAAACAAAACTGTGCACGTTTGATTTGAAACAAAGGAAGAGAGAAAATGACTGGATCAATATCACCAAAACAAGAAATGAACAAAATTGCTCCAAGTGATATAACGTATCTGGACAAGCAGTTGAAATAGCATCTGTCACTTCTTTAAGACTATTATAATCCAAAATCCAGTGTCAGGTTATGTCTGCTTCTCCCAAACTATAACCATGCACATTTAGTGGGAATGTGATAGGAATCTTCATCTCTCAGTCTCCCAAATATTTGTTTAACTTCAGAATAAATTTCTTGTAAGTCTTAAGATAATTCCAACTATGATGAATTATCAAATTAGTAAGATAGGGCACTTTTCAATTTATAGTAGCAACATGAAATATACATTATCAATCAAAGTTGAATTCTTGTATAAGTGAAAATCAATTAAATATCATATAACCACACAGACATAAAATAAGTGTATGCAAATTGTAATCAAAATAAATATGCCAATAGATTCAAGGGAAACTCCTGGTACTGTAGAAGTTATGGGTTATCTTATCCCCATTACACATATAGTGATTCACAAAACACTTAAAAGTTGAATAGGAAAACCTAGTACAATCCTGTATGATAGGCATGTGTCAAAATTTAATTTGCTTTCTAACTATTATTCCATGCTAAGTTCTAGAAAATCTATCTTAATTAATATGGAATAACATGAAAAGTTCCCCTTTTCTATTTTTATTTTTTGGGATGGACTTTTTTAATAAATTAAAAACAATCTTATTTTACATACCAAACCCAATTCCCTCTGCCATTCTCCCATGATTCCCACCAACCACCCCCAACCCACCCAATTCTCAATGGAGGGTAAGGCCTCCCATGAGGGATTATCAAAGTCTGCCACATCTTTTGCAGCAGGACCTAGGCCCTCCCCTGTATATTTAGGTTGAGAGAGTATTTCTCCATAGGGAATGGGAATTCCCTTTTCTTGTATTATCTCAGTTTTCTTTATTTCTTTTGGATACAAACTTTTACTCCTTCAGAATCATATAGATACATACACAAGCAACATTATAGAGAATTGGCTGGGTATGTACACACACATCCATGCAATGCCAGCTAATGAAAACAGAAGCCATGAGTTAGAAAGAGAGAAAGGGTACATATATGGGATGGTTTTTTGATATGAAGTGGAAGAGAAATTTTTTTTGTTTTTTTTTGTTTTTGACTTGTGATAGAATGAGAAAGTGGATGCTCATTTACTGCTGATGAGAATGCAAACTGGTAAATCACCATGTAATCACTGTAGAGCAGTGGGAATGGGAATTCCCTTTTCTTGTATTATCTCAGTTTTCTTTATTTCTTTTGGATACAAACTTTTACTCCTTCAGAGTCATATAGATACATACACAAGCAACATTATAGAGAATTGGCTGGGTATGTACACACACATCCATGCAATGCCAGCTAATGAAAACAGAAGCCATGAGTTAGAAAGAGAGAAAGGGTACATATATGGGATGGTTTTTTGATATGAAGTGGAGGAGAAAATTTTTTTGTTTTTTTTTGTTTTTGACTTGTGATAGAATGAGAAAGTGGATGCTCATTTACTGCTGATGAGAATGCAAACTGGTAAATCACCATGTAATCACTGTAGAGCAGTGGTTCTCAAACTGTGGGTAACAACCCCTTTGGCAAACCACTATTTCCAAAAGTATTGCACTCTGATTTACAACAGTAGTAAGATTAGAGATATGAAGTAGCAACAAATAATTTTATGATGGGGGATCACCACAACATGAGGAACTGTATTAAAGGATCACAGATTTAAGAAGGTTAAGAACTATTCCCCAACTAACCTAGAAATTTATTTCCCACAAGATATATACCCAACGGTCCTTGACTGTAGCTTGCTCACCCATATTCCTTGTTTCTCTACTTATAACAACTAGAAAGTAGAAACAGCCTAAATGTTTGTCAAGTGATGAATGGATAATGAAAACATGGTACATTTATGCATTTCATGAAATTACAAAACTTGTAGGTAAATGAATGCAATCAGAAACAATCATCCTGAGTGAGGTACCCTAGAGCCAGAAAATGTTTTAATTATACTTTATCCCCAAAATAATAAAAAAGAAAGAAGAGTAGCTTTGAAAATTTAATAAGAATATTCATGTTTTAAGATTTTATTTTTATTTTGTTTAAGTATGTATGGAGGTCTATATGACTTTGTGTGAATCAGAGGATAGCATCATGAACTCCAGGAATTGGAGTTAAAAGCCTTTGCATGCCATCCAGTATGGGTGTTGGAAATTGAATTTAAGTCCTCTGGAAATAGCAAGAAATTTAATCTCTGAGCCTCCTCTATAATCCCCATTTTGTGTGTGTGAAAGTGTGCCTGTATTCGTGTGTTTGTGTGTGTGTGTGTGTGTGTGTGTGTGTGTGTGTGTGTGTGTGTGGTGTATGAGTATTAGACTGAATGTAATATATGGTCATAATTTGTATCCATGGTCCTTCTAGATGCCAGAAGAGGGCATCAGATCCTCTGAATTGGAGTAGAAAGTAATTGTTTACTTATTGGGTAGATGGTTGATACTGAATCAAGCCAGGACCTTTGTAAAATCAGTATCTTTTCTTGAGCAGTGAACCAGCTCTTTCTAACTGAGAGCATGTACTTGTAACATAAGCTAGCTCGTGTTTGTATTTGTCACTAATAACTTATTGCAACTTCTCCATTGAAACAAAGGATTACAAAACTTGAATAAGAGCCACAGAGTTTTGAAAAAAACATTATTCAATTATTCATTATTGAGGTGAATAAATAAAATTTTATTTAATTTAAATACAATGTCTTAAATATATTTCTAGGAGTAATAACTCATCATATAGTAGCCACTACCATAATTGTGTGATTCAAAATAATTCCTTGTGTGTTTCTTCTTGATGTCATTTATTGTGTTCATTTTCAACCTGATTATAAATTATAAATGTTAGGTTTCTGTAGCTCTATATGCAATCCCACACATGGAGTGGATGTCCCATCTTAACAAAATAAAAGATTCCCTGGTATACAAAAGTTATGATATAGTCATGCATTAATTGTGTATTTCTTATTTACTATATAATGCTGCACATGGCTCACTGCTTACTATACTATTAAAAAATTTCATTTATAATCTACTGCATGTGGTATTACTAACAAGTGTCTGGGATTTACATTAAATATCAATTCTAGTGATCATTTACATTTCATAATTAAAGAAGGTCCATCCTTCTGCAGCTCAAAGCCACTAGAAAAAGATGCAGAGTCAGTGAGAGAAAACACGTTTTTTTTCTGAGGGATATTAGCTTATTGTTCCTTTTGCTATTATTTCTGTTGCTTGTTCTACTTACTCTTTTGGTTGCTTTTTCTTCTCTTTTCTCGTTTGTTCTCTTCTTCTATCCTGATGTTTCCCTTCTTTCTTTTCCTTGATGTCTTCCTTCCAGATCCTTTGTTCTGCATTTTTCCTTTTTGTTTTCTTCTACTGTGTCTTTATTTTCTCCCTTTCAGCTCTTATCCCACAGCAGAAAACTTCAAGCAATATAAAAATTAAAATGTGGTTACATTCTATTTTTCAGTAAATGACTACAGTGAACAAAAATAAATAACATGTTTCCCATATCCCTTACATGATATAACATTTACATGGTGAAAAACAAACCATTTCCAAGAATCCACATACAGTTAAACATTTGTCTTTTACAAATCTCATAGGTCAGAAATAAAGTTTACTTCTTTTTTTTTTTGGTTTTTTTGAGACAGGGGTTCTCTGTATTGTTTTGGAGGCTGTTCGGGAACTCTCCCTGTAGACCAGGCTGACCTCGAACTCACAGAGTTCTGCCTGCGTCTGCCTCCCGAGTGCTGGGATTAAAGGTGTGAGCCTCCAACGCCCGGCGTTGTTTTTTATTTTTTATATTTTAGAATGTTACTCTGTTCTCTTAACTAATGATCTAAATTTGTTTTTACTTACATGAAGTCAGTTGTTTAAAGTTTGTTTTGGTTATGATGCACCCTGAAACCCACGAACACATTTCCCAATATCAAAAAGAACTTGAGCTAACTTCTGGATCTCAATTTTCTTCCTAAATAATTAACCTAAACAATAGTCTATAAGGATACTCAAGAGAAACTCACATGTCAGAGCCTTGTGACACTTCAGGGGTCTTATTTTCTATCCTCTGTTGCCTCTGCTTTATCAGGGGTATGGGTAACTCTTTAAACGGTACAGCTTAAGAGGAAACCATCCTCATAATTACCCACAAGTAATATACTTGAGACAGTAACACTACCTTAAAGGTAGTGGGGATCTCCCAACATCCATTCACATCATGGCAGATACCAGAGGAAAAAAGGGCAGTAGAAAACATGTAAAGACACATCAGTATAGAGACACATCCACTATTCACACATTGGTGCCTTTTATTCTGATAAACTGAACTTCCAAATTCGACTGCCAGCAGCTACTCCTCTTTCGTGGCCACCAGCACAGAGTTTCTACTCTCATAGCATTTTTTCTTTGCTCTATTACATTCCAAATCCAGCACTACTGTTGAACTCAGAAAGCTACCCTCTGAAATTCACCCCTAGCCTTGATCCCATAGTCTTAACTTTTAGAGGTGACTATTTGGAAATGTCCATTTCGAAGCAAGAGTGCGAGAGTCCTTACCACTAGAATGCGTATTTCTATTATTTCTAAAGTCCAACTTTGTTACTTTTTTCAGTTTTTCAACCTAGATTCATGACTTAAATTGTTAATTTCATATGTGTCTGTTTCCTCATTCATTTCATTAGCATGTTTTCTTTGTCTTTTTGAAGTATTATATACAAATAGAATTATATGAATATTGAACCACTATAGTTGTTCACGTGTTTGTCCTAAAATCTAAGACTTCTGAAACCTGTGAGGATAAGGAACTCTTTAGGATGGAACCGTTGCATACATTGTACATGACAGAGAGCCTACTGTTTCAGTCTACCCATACAGATACTCTCATCACTTAATGCTCAGGTGGACAGCTAAACATTTCTCTATTCTGTATATTGCGACTCTGCCACCCATTTCGCTATTCTGTATATTGAGACTCTGCCACAAAATTTTGTGTGTTTTCAAGACGACTTCGTTCCTCAGTCTGTCAAGTAAGAGATTCTTCTTTTTCTTTGACCACTTCCTCCGGCATTCACAATTGAATTGCAATAGTATTCAGTTATGTACTCATCTTTGTCTTGAACAATGGAAGCATCCATTCTGTTTTCTTCTTTAGTCTGAGAAAATTTCACAAATATATATCCACCCCTAATCTTTCACCTCAATCCTTGGTTGTATAACCCATGAAACCCAGTTAGTGTGGGACTTTCCATGCACACAAAAGTGGGGTCATATACTAGAGCACTGGTAATATACCAGTATACAGCCTCCAGGGGAAAAGTCGTTCTCTCTTCCTTGCAACAGTTAACTGCCAACAGCTCCTCTGCCAGGAATGGGGCCTCAGAAGCTCGCCAACCCTTGCTGATTTTGTATGTATCTCCAAGCAGATAACCACAGTTATCAAAAGCCATGTTATGTTCAAAGGATATCGATAGCATACCTATCTGTACTCTTGAATATTCTTTCTGCCCAAAATTCAAAAACTTTTCATGAGTCTCAGGTGGCCGAAGATTGATATAGATATCACCATCTATGGCTGCGTAGTCACTTTTTCTCTGGCTTTTGAACGGTTATAATCTCTGCATTACAAAACTATCCTCTCCAATATGAAGCCTATACAAGTTAAAAGCAGCTCAAATCTATGGACCTATCATCTATCTATCGCCATCTATCATCTCTCTCTCTCTCTCTCTATATATATATATATATATATATATATATATGTGTGTGTGTGTGTGTGTGTGTGTGTGTATGCAGGAAATTTGACAACATGACTGTATTATCAAACAACATTGATGTGGGAAGTCCTGTGTATATGTCAATAAAGCACTGTTGGCCAATAGGGAAGCAAGATAGGTGGGACTAGGAGTCCAGGAGGATTCTGGGTAGGAGAAACACAGGAAGTCAAGAGGTAACTGCCACAGGGATAAGAAGCCTGGAAAGTTCTCTGGTAAGAGAAATACTTAGATTAACAATTATGGGATAAATACTTAAGTCAGAGCTAGCCAGTAAGAAACAAGCAAGGCCAACAGCTTCATAATTAATGTAGCCTCCTGTGTGTTTATTTGGGATTGATGTGGCTCTGGAACCAGGCTGGAAGGAAGGCTTCTCTTTACATAACATCAGTATTTTTCTCCTAGGATTATGATTGACAAAGTCATGGCTTTTGTCCATATTATCATTAATGGACTAGTGTGAGCTTCTTCTATGGTTGGTCAGGTTTGTAATATATAGGGTAGAGGGCTTTTTCCATCATTGATGTCTGTTTACCCACCATAGTCTACAAAGTACTTTCCAGCCTAGTCAACAGAGAATTTTCCAGGGTTAGTTTAAGGTTGACTTCTTTGGGTTCAATAACCAAAGTGTGTCTTGACTTCAATAACAGATTTTTTTCTTTTGCATAATTGTTTGTCTTACTTGAAAGCCACAGTCTTCATTGCTGTCTCAAGAAATGTTTTTGAGAAATTTTAGGGAAAAAAATCCTCCCAATTACTCTTGCTGCGGTTAATATAGTACTGACAGGGAGAAAAATTGAATGAAAGAAAGGAGAACAGAACTCAAGGATGGGTGAATGGGCCAGACTTGTTCTCAGAGAATGTGTTATTAACCTAAATTTACATGTTTTGGAGTATAAAGCCTCCCAAACAGAACAACCTCCATCACTACATAAAGATGAATAAAATATTAAACACTTATGGTATTACCTCCTAATTCTCTTAAATGCATGACTTGTATCAATAGCACTTGCCATTTCACAATTTGTAGCATCATTACTGTTAATGCTACACCCATTGAAAATTCTTCTAGTTACTGCTTTTCTCCTGCCACACAATCTTTATTTCTTAGAGAAGATGTAAAAATAGTTCCAAAATTCAAGTATTTCCATTCCGTTTTTCTATCTAATTGCATTTGAGAGCTTGCATTATCTTGGGGAATGAGTACAGATGTTTTAGAGTGCCATATATATGAACAGCTATTTATAAACTTCTCCATTCTTGTCTTCCCAAGCGTTTAGAAATTGCTACTACTTTTTGATTAAAAAAAATCACTGCCTTTCTCCTCACTCCTCCAATGTATCATTCTTTATTTTCATTATCGACATCATTCATGCTAACCAGTCCTGGAGTCACTCCCTTAAATCTATATTTTATATCACAAATTTCACTTTATTGAAGATACTCAAAGTTATCAATGTACACACAGTCATTGTCATTCTGTTTCCCCTTCTTCAAATGACATGCAACCTATAATGTTTTAAAATAAAAAAGAATCATGTTTTATGCACATTCTTTTTCTTTTTCTTTTTCTTTTTTTTTTTGAGACAAAGTTTCTCTGCTTCAATAATTTCCTTAAGGATTGATCTTTATGCCTTCCATTGCAGAATTACTCATTCCTATTTATTACTTATTTTTAAAAGAAAAAAAAACTTTAGGCCATTTGAAAATATACAATTATTGGATACAATTTTGTTTTTTTTCACAATTTTGTGTTACTTTCTCAAAGAGTGGATATGCAGCCATATTTTTAATGTATTATACAAATCTTCTTTCACTATGTGGAAAATATTTCACTTTATGTTACTAGTGATTTTTGTGCAAGTCAATTATAAATATTTTCTGTACATTAAGACTCAAATTATGAATATGCCCTTAAGTATTTTTGTATTTAACAGATTTTGCGTCCAAATTTCATTTTGATTGACAAAATTTAAATCTGGAGAGACATATTTACACATGTGTTAATTGAAGATAAGTGCAGGAATGGTAAAAACTTTTTTCAGACTACTTTAAAGACCAATCTTTGAATCCATTCTCGGTTAATTTGTATGTATTGGTGCTAGTTTGAGTTCAAATTTATTTACCTTAAATACATACATCTTCAGAGGAGCTGTGGATATGAAAAAAATGTGTGGACTTTATTTCTTTGCTCATTGGCTTAGTTACTTATTTGCTAGTTTATGGGGGTTAGATACAGGATATTTTATCGAGCATAGAAGACTCTTATACCATGAAAGTACAGGAAAAAATATAAATTATTTTTTCAGAAAAGAGTTATTAAAATGATATTACCAGAATAAATATTAGTTTTCTCATATTAGTGTCTTTCATTTTGTTTATGAAATGTACTAACAATCTTATTTCTATTACACAATATAAACTTAGGGCAATAGATAAGACCATCTAATCATAGGGCTTGTATTTATGTTCTATACATTATTACGTTCATGCACACAATCAAAACCAATTTATTCCAGAGTACTGAGTGCATGATCTCTAGAAATTATGTATTTATTAATTACTCTAACTTTTCAAGGACAACATTCAAGATGTGTGTCTTCTCCAATAAGAAACAATAGAGTAATCCTTAAATATAAATATTAAAATGGTTTGTGTTAACTAATTTTGATTTACTTAAAATTATAAATTTAGCCAGGCGGTGGTGGCACACGCCTTAAATCTCAGCACTCGGGAGGCAGAGGTAGGCAGATCTCTGTGAGTTCGAGGCTGGGCTGGACCGACAACCTCCAAAACAATACAGAGAAAACCTGTCTCATAAAAACAAAACAAAACAAAACAAAAACAAAATAAAATTATAAATTTAATGGAACTTTGATTTATTTTAAATTAAGAATAATTTGTCTTCATTGAATGAGACACTGACTCCAGTGTAATGCACATTATAAGATAGTTTTGTATTAATGAACATTTCTAAACATGTGTTTATTGTATCAAAAAATTTTCAGGTTCTTCTCAAAATCATCCTGTCTTGGTTTTGAGAAGTATCTAATGAAGAGCTGATTATTTTTTAAAGGAGGTAGGCTTTCCCGTAAACAGTACATTTTATTTAAATATCCTATTACTCATTTTAAAATCTAAACTACTAATAAAATACAAAAGAACAAGAAGCATGATTTTTCTACACATATTCACACACTGTTTAAGGATTTGATTTTAATGTGAATTTTTGGGGGTAATAGTTACATTTATTTGTGTGTGTGTGTGTGTGTCTGTGTGTGTGTGTGCATGTGTGTGTAAATCAGAGTATTGCAAGCAAATGTCAGTTATCTCCTTCCACCATGTCTCTCTGAGAGACTCAATTAAGGTCTTTGTCTTGGTGGCAAGCATTCTTACATGCTGTAATAACTAGATGTCTTTATTATCTAATTTTTCTTTCATGAGAACAATCAATTCTGAGAAATCCTATGATGTATAGGTATGTATAAAACAAAGATCAAAATTATAATATAAATTGTTTGAACACATTCTATTTCTGTGTTCTTTGTTCAAAATATAAACAAATCAACAAAACAGAATTGAATTTCATGTACTAGATACTAGTTTAAAAAATGCTATTCAATTTAGATAAACTATTTTTTGTTGTTGTTAATAACACTCAAGGTTCTTTGCTTAAGACCTTTAACAATGCCTTTCAAAGGGACCTTCACCTAAACTATTCTTACTAAAAATTCAGTGCTTATAGTATACCAATTTCCAAAGTGGAAATATACATTACTCTGTAACATTCTATGAGTTCCCATTTTCAGAAAACTATTCATGTTCCCCCTGACACTGACAGATTTAATTTACTGCTTTATGTTTTTGTTTAGTTGCACTTATAATGAATGTACTTACATTCAACAAAATTTTCAGAAATTTCTAATGCAGTGTGTACCCCATTGATTGAGGTTCAACCTGATGCTATACTTGCTTATTGTAAATAGTCTGTCTTGAAATCCACTTACATTATCATAATTTGGGACAAAAATACCTGTGCTTTTTAATGTTTGTCTCTTCTGATAATTATAGCTGAATTACCTAACATATGGTTTTCCATATACTAAATGAAAACTCAAATTGGAGAATGAGGGATCTTTCTGTGTTTTGGAAAGAACAAAGATGTGATCTGTTGATGTAAATGGTCTGAAATTTTAAAACAGAATCAAAATATACTATAACGTAGCATTCAGTTTGTGTTAATATGGAGCATATTTTTTCCTTCAAGAAGAAATGCATGTTGTTTTATTTGTATGCACAATATAGAAAACTTACGACATTATTAGATATCTCAAGTAAAAATATTCAACTTTTGTGTTATCTGCAATGAACAGTATCATCAATAGTAATTTTGAACATTATAAGAATGCATCAAAGAACAGCCCTCTCAATTACACTCTATTAGGTTTGTAAAGGATATCTACTTCCTACGATGCAAGTGGGTAACTTAGGCTACTTAATTCATTTCTACATAAATGAGATAATTTTTAAATAAGATTAAAATTTGTTCCCAGAATATAGCAGTCAAGTTTCAGGTTTGTCATTCAAATTCCTGACTAAAAGTTCACTTTGCGTGGAAAGAATAATGATTTTTATGATCTTCATTAGAGACAAAATTAATGACTGGGTGTGACTATTATTTCCAATAAATTACTAGAATATGACAGAAGAGGAACAGACTTACTGGAAATCAGTTTTACATGGAACTTCTGGAAATTTGATTTCTTACTTAAAGCTAATGCAAGACAAATTATATCAGTAATAAAATGACATTATTTTTATAAGAAAATAAAAGGAAATGGCTCTGTATATTTAGTATAGAACTCAATTGATTTGTCTCTTTTTATATCATCAGTTCATCATATTATTAATGATTCAAGATAATTGAATTTTATTCAAAAGCAAAATTTTATGTGTCGTTCTGAATTATCCCAATGAATTTTCTTTACACCCTCACCTGGAGCTAATAGCCACAATGGATTGGAATAGTCAGAAACACTAACATCTTATTAGTAACATCAAGTGCATGAGGTATCAAGAATAACTTTTATTCTAACCACTTTCATTTTTGTGACTGGGGACAGGACTTTATATTCATGATGTTGGTGAGAGTGATCTCTTTCCTCGTCTCCTGAGTACTAAGATTATAGTCACACAGACAGCTCCTATTTTGCTTATACAGTGTGTACATACCAGGGTGTGTGCTTGCTAGGTAAATGTCCTAGTAACCAATAAACATCTACTGCCCTTTCATTCAAGTGCGATCATATGTTAATATTAATAAAGAACTGAGGCAGAAATAATCATGTTCCCTGTGCATTTACAGATGAATAGTAAGAAAAAATACGTGACTAAGGGATTATAATGCATGCTGAAAATAGACAGCCATAAAAGCATTGGTATTTGATTCCCTAACATGCCGTTCTTTCTGAAATTCAAATCATGCGAAATGTATTTTAAGCAACCATATTGCTGATATTTTGTGGATGTATTTTGTTTGACATACCTAGAAGATGCTATTTTACAGTATGGACCTGGCTATTCAAGATATTACATATATTCTTGATCATCTATCAAGATGTTACAAGTAGGAATTTCATTAAACACACTGTAAAAATTATTGTTGGGTATCCTACGGTCACCTAATTTCTTTATTTTAAGCAGCTGTTGATCTCTGTAATTGACATCCAACCTGGAGAGAAGAAATTTCAAGAGGTCCCACAGCAAAATGAAGAAATATCTGATGTTTTCTAGGGAGAAGTACACTGATATTAATTCAATTCCAAGTTTGTCGACAATATGAGCAAAATATATAATCGTAATCAGGAGCTTATGTGTATTAGTATATGTGTACATGTGTATGTACACATGTGTAGAAGGGAAGGGATAAGGGATTGAGAATGCGTAGTTGGGGGGCACAGAGGGAGAGAGCAATGAAAGAGATACCTCCATAGCGAGAACCACTGTGGGATTAACATCTGGTGCTAGGATAATTTCCAAGAATCCACATGTATGACCTTAGCTAAGATTCCTAGCAATAGTGGAGAGGATGCCCAAACTGACCTACCCCTGTAACTGGGGAATACCCCCACAATCATGATAGATAGAGCCTTATTCCAGTACTGGAATCAGATGAAGAGATCCACAACCAAGCAACAGGCTGAGCTCTGGGAATCCAGTCAAAGAATGGGAAGAGGGAATATATGAGCAGGAGAAGTCAAGATCGTGATGGAGAAATCTACAGCCAGAGCTGAACCAAGCTTGTGTAAATGCATGAATTCTACACAGGTAGTTGTGGAAAATCCATGGGACCAAGGTAGACCACTTTATGTGGGAGTCTGTAGTGAAACTTAGACTATGAGGGGCCCCTGGCAATAGGATCTGGATCTAACCCTGGTGTTACATGAGCTATCTTGAGGGAGCACCTTCTCTGTGGTGAGATGCCATGCTCATCAATAATGCATGGGAGAGGGGTGTGGCCTTCCCCAACTTAATGTGCCAGACTTTTTTGACTCCTCATGGGTGCCCTTACCCTTACGAAGGATTGGATGTGGGGGCATAAGGGGTAGACTGTGGGGGGAAGCAAAAGGGGCTTGAGGATTGGTGGGAGGGAGAACTGAGGTTGGAATGTAAAATGAAACTTAAAAATTCATTAAAATATTAAAATAAACAAGAAAAATTAATTCAAAAACTTGAATCATGGGTAACTAAAATTACTCTGCTACACAATGCAATTATAACTAAAGTTAAAACTTGTTTATCTGTTCTCATTTTTCCGAGTTCTTCCTTGATTCTTGTCCTTCATTCGCAATATTTCCATGTATATAAGAAAACGTTGTTAAAATATTTACATGCTTAGCTCAGTGAAACCTTAGTTCACACACCGAGACATACTACATTTTTACTCCATGTACACAGTCATTCTGTATTTTGTCACTGTGTGGCTCTGACAAGGGGCATTTCTCCCATTGCACTTCAAGGTCACTATTCTCCCAGCTTTAATTTAAAACCATAACTGCTTCAATTTCTTTCTTTATAGACTTAAAGTTCCTGCCATACAGGTCTTTCACTTGTTTGCTTAGTGTTACCCCAAGATATTTGTTGTTGTTTGTGGTTATTATGAAGGGTGATATTTCTCTGGCTTCTTTTTCAGGCTGCTTATTGCCTATATATATATTGGAGGGCTGCTGATTTTTTTTAGTTAAACTTGTTTCCTGCCACTTTACTGAAGGTGTTTAACAGCTGAAGAAGTTCCTGGTAGAATTATGTGGATCACTTATGTAAGCTATAATATCACTTGCAAATAGTGAAAGTTTGACTCTTTCCTTTCCAATTCGTATTCCCTCCATCTCCTTTTGTTGTCTTATTGATTAGCTAGAACTTCAAGTACAATATCTAAGAGATATGGAAAGAGTGGACAGCCTTGTCATGTTCCTGATTGTATAGGAAACTAATTGAGTTTCACTCCATTTAGTTTGATAAGGCTTTTTGTATATTGCCTTTATTATGCTTAGGTTTATTTCTGATATCCCTGATCTCTCCAAGACTTTATTATGAAGGGGTGTTGGATTTTGTCAAAGGGTTTTTCAGCGTTTGGTGAGATTATCATGTGGTTTTCCTTTTCAGTTTGTTTATATGCTGGATTACATTGATGGATTTTCATATGTTGAACCATTCCTGCATCCCTGGAATAAAGCCTACTTGGTCACAGTGTATGAGTTTTCTGATGTGTTCTTAGATTTGATTTGTCAGTATTTTATTATTTTTGCATCAATGTTCATGAGGGAATTTGATATGTAGTTCTCTTAGTTGTGTCTTTGTGTGGTTTTGATATCAAGGCAATTTTAGCTTCATAAAAAGAGTTTGACAATGACCCATCCAATTCTATTATGTACAACAATTGGAGGAGTATTACTATTAGCACTTCTTTGAAGTTTTGGTGGAATTCTGCAATGAAACCATCTGTCCCTGGGATTTTTTTGGTTGGGATACTTTTGATGACTGCTTCTATTTCACTGTGGGTTATAGGTTTGTTTAAATTGCTTACCAGTTCTTGATTCAATTTTGTAAGAGATACCTATCCAGGAAATTTTCCAATTTTGTGGAGTAAAGGTTTTCAAAGTATGACCTAATGATTCTCTTGATTTTCTCAGTGTCCATTGCTATGTCTCCATTTTCAGTTCTGATTTTGTTAATTTACATATTCTGTCTCTGACTTTTGGTTAGTTTGGATAAAGGTTTGTGTATCTTGATGGTTTCATTGAAGAACAAACTCTTTGTTTCGTTGATTCCTTATATTGTTTATTTTGTTGCTACTTTATTGATTTCAGCTCTCAATTTGATTATGTCCTCGTGTCTACTCATCCTGTGTGAGTTTACACAATGAAATACTACTCAGAAGCAAACAATGACATTTTGTCATTTACAGGCAAATGAATAGAATTAGAAGAAACCATACTAAGTGAGGTAACCCAGACACAAAAAGAAAAATAAAGAATGGTATATACTCACCAGAACCGGATATTACACATAGAGCAAAGCATAACCAGCTTACAATTCACAACCCAAGAGAAGCTAGAAAGCAAGGAGGAACCTAAGAGAGACATAAATGTGCCCATAGAGAAGGGGAAAGGGTCAGGAGCTCTTGAGTATTTTGGGATCACTGGGAGAGGGGAATGAGAGACAAGAAAGAGGAGAGGAGAAGTGGAGGGTGGAGGAGAACATTGAGGATCAGGAAGATTGAGTTGGGGGAAGAAGAGGGTAGCAGAGCAAGGAAAGAGGTATCTTAATAGAGAGAGTCATTATGGACTTAACAAGAAATCTGGCACTAGGGAAATCTTCATACATCCATAAAAATGACCACAACTAAGAATCAAAGCAATACTGGAGAGGCTACCTGAAGTGTCTTTCCCCTGTAATGAAATTAATAAATACCTTAAATTCCATCATAGAGCCTTCACCTAGTGGCTGATGTAAGCAAAAGCAGAAACCCACAACTAAGCACTGAGTCAAATTCCTGGAATCCAGTTGTAGAGAGGGAGGAGTGATGAGCAAAAGGGTAAAGACCATGCTGGGGAAACCTACAGAAACAGCTGACCTGAGCAACTTGAGGCTCATGGACCCCAGTTTGAGAGGTGGGGAACCAACATAGTACTGAACCAGGCTACCTGAATGTGGGTGTTACTTGGGGGCCTGCACATTCTATGGGGCTTTGGCAGTGGAATCATTATTTATCTCTAGTGTAACAATGGGCTTTGGGAGGCTATTCCTTATGGAAGTATACTTTCTCAACCTAGATACAATGGGTGGGGGTCCAGGTCCTGTCTGAATGATCTGACAGACTTTGATGATCCTCCAAGGGAGGCCTCACTATCTCTGAGGAGTGCATGAGTGGTGATGTGGGGGGATTGTGGGAAAAATGAGAGGACAAGGCTGAGCTATGAGCTATATATAATCCAGTCTTATAATACTCTGTATATTACTGCAATCATCTAGTAACTACCTTCATCAAAATCTATAATAACACATTTTATATCATTCTATTAATGTATTTAAATCATTACAGGTGAGATAGTCAGAAATCACATCCATAATATTGGGCTGTCCTTAACAGGAAGATCATTTTTTACATCATTTAATACATGCCCTCATGTCTTGCACTGGTAGTTAATGATTTTATTTTTTTTAATTATGTATGCATTCATTGTACTCTTTGATGGCAGTATTCAATGCTTTGGCATAAGTATGGAAGCTACCCTTAATGGTAACACACAGCATCTGCATATTATATTTAATAAATCAATTCATGATTCTGCATATTTTTTTTTGGTTTTACGAGACAGGGTTTCTCTGTTTTGGAGGCTGTCGGTCCAGCCTGGCCTCGAACTCACAGAGATCCGCCTGCCTCTGCCTCCCGAGTGCTGGGATTAAAGGCGTGCGCCACCAACGCCTGGCGACTCTGCATATTTTATAATACTCATTTTAATTTAAATTCACTATGATTAGGCATGTCTTATTCTTAACATTTGTTATGAACAAAAAGGGAAAGGATATTAGATCATATATTCATTGTTACTCTGTCTATAAGATTTTGAACTGAATTCAAAATCAATAAATTTGATGAAATATTTGCATCTCAAGTAGTTATAATTACCTTATCGTATTAAAAGTCTTTCAGGATATCTGTATTTAATTTGTCAAAGATTTAAATTTTAAAATATTTTTCTGGCTCATATTTTAGCATGTATGTTACCAATAAAAGACCTAGGTAAACCTTTTAATGTCACTTAATTATGTTGAAATTAAAGGTCATCAACATTGGAGATCATATACCTGAACATCATACTACTTTCATTTTCAATGACATGACATAGTTTCTACCTTAAAAATACAATATACTTCAACCCTATCTGTTCTATTTCACTGGTCTTTTTACATGTTTTTCAATAGGAAACAATTTCTTCTTCATATATATTGGAGTCTCTTCAAATGTTAGTGTGATAAAAAGCAATGTTTCAGAGTAATCATACTGTTAATTAGGCATCTGTCCTATTTGTTGAATTGCAGTCAATTAAAATACCCACTTGTATTTTCACATATGAATTATTTCCACAAGTACAAACTATGTCCGAGATTTTTTTTTTGGTTTTTACGAGACGAGGTTTCTCTGTATTGTTTTGGAGGCTATCGGTCCACCCCAGCCTCTAACTCACAGAGATCCGCCTGCCTCTGCCTCCCGCGTGCTGGGATTAAAGGCGTGTGCCACCACCGCTTGGAAAATATTTTTGGCATTTATTGTGGGACTTGAATTGATCTTTGCTCTTTCAGAAGTTGGGGAAAGATTGGTAGAGAGAGAGTAAGAAAAAAATTTACTGTGTTTTAGCAAACAGGCTATTTCTAGGTAAGTAAAATATTGCTTCCAAAGTAGAGACCAATTTAGGTGAGTCAAGTGATTTTAATTAGCATTGGGAATGTTGGTGTATTTTTTTTAGTTCAGTCATAAAGTTACTATATTTTTCTCAGTGAATCCTCTCACATCATGGAGAAAACACATGGATGTAATGTTCAAGGCATAGCAACTTCCCAGATGCAGTTGCTGGAGAGGGAGCTGCAGGCTATGATGTTGTAGGGGCTCCAACCCAAGGGAAATCTCTTGAGAAGTTCACAAAGAACAAGAGCTAGGCTCAGTCTTTTAGTGGTTGCATAGTTTTGTGGTTTATAATTTAGTGTTTAAGTCATCAACTTCAGTGATTTATTTAACTCATGGTCTGACTTCATTATTCTTCAGGCAGCTATAGAATTAATTGAACACTATGAATTCAAAACAGCAAACAATTATAAATTATTTTACCAGAACTCATTGACCTAAGTATAAGCAAGAAAGTAAAATATGTATGCAATAAAACTTACAAAATGGCTTAAAAGAGGGGAAAAAGGCACTGGAGCTTAAGGATAGTGTCATGTGTTTTAGAGCAAACGAGGAAAGTCTCAGATGAAAGATGTGGACCAACAGAATTTGATTTTCTTTCCTGATGTCTTTTGGTTTGGTTTGGTCAATTGTGTTCTTGCTGTCCTCCCATTTTTCCATTTTAAAGTGAGATTACACATACAATTACATGTTGTTAATACGCTCTAGGGTGTTCAGTATTAGAGTGGAATATATTTAAATGACTGTATTGAGAACTAAAGGAGAGTTTCTACTTAGGATGTTTGAACGCAGTTCGGAATGATGATGGCAACAAAGGCTCTTCAAGTTAAGTGAATGATCCTGTAATGGCCAAGGGAAGAATTTAATGATCTGAATGGAAAATTATCCCTCACAGTTAAAAGTATCATATGTCTTCTCATTTGACTGCTGTTTCTATTTGGAGATTGTGATCTAGCTGTCAAATGATAACTACAAGAGGGTAGCCTTAATTTTTTACCTTGTCTGATCTGTGTTTACTGGTCCAGTGAAGTTTGAGAGAGTATGCTCACACTCCTGTTACCATAACTACAAATCATTGCCAGTGTAATATCATTCATTCAATGATGAAATTAAACATTTCAAACTGTATCCTTAAATAAAATTTTCTTCTATTGTCGTATTTATTGTAAGGTATTTATATGCATCAGTGAATGACAAAAGTAGCTGTTATGGATCAAATACCTTACTGTAAACAAAGAATATCTTCTTCAATGGCTGGAGTACAAAAATGTGGTACCCATAAGAAGAAATGACATTTGAGCCATAACTCTCATTCTCTTGAAGACACAACTCAGAATGGATCAAAAACTTACACATTAAAACCAGAAAGAACAAAACTACTTCAAGAAATATGTAATATGTTTTGATACATTAGGGAAGGGAATGAATTAAATACGATGCCAAAACATATCAAACAAAAACAAAGACAAACAAAAAACTAGATTACATCACAACGAGTTCCCTAAGCAGAAAAGAATTAATCAATGACAAATATTCCACCTGCCAAAGGATTAAATAAATGTGCCACCAAGACATTTGACAAAGACTCAATATTCAGAAGTCAAATATAACTCAAAAATTTTAACAATGTAAAAAATCCTTTGCAATCCATCTTTTGTACAAAAAAGACAACCAATTTTAATAGACACTTCTCAAAAGAAGCAAGACAAATGGCCAATTAATACATGAAAAAATATTAATATCATTAACCTTTGGAAAGATGAGCCAAAAACTTTCAATGATATGTTTCACCCTAATTGGAGTGACAATTATAAAAAAAATAGTCAGCCAAGATAAGGAGAAAAAAATCTGTGTCATACACTATTGTTGAGAATGCCAATTAGTATAACTATTATTAAGAGCCATTTTAAAGTTCCTTTAAAAATATAATTATGTACATATCAAATGACCTAGATATTTCACTTCTGTATATATTTCTAAAGAACATGAAACCCTCATACAATAGACACAAAATGGCCTATGTGTATATTATACTATATATAATATACATATTATACATATATCATCCTAGAGACCTACAGTATGTAATATTCTTTAATATATTATTAGATGAAGAATATATTTTAATATAGAAGACATAATTCAAACATAAAGAGGAATAAAATATCTCTTCTCATGAATGAAAGAAACTATGATACATCATTAAGATTACTGGATTTGGTCAGGTTTGGTGGCACACCCCTGTAATCACAGTAATCAGGAGACAGAAGCAAGTGATCTCTCATTTTGAGGCCTTCCAGTTCTACTAGTGAGTTCTAGGATAGATAGGGCTAAACAGAGAAACCCTGTCTTGAAACCCAAAACCAAAAAAGAAAAAGTGCTGGGTTTGATTATTATTCATTTTGTTCACATGTTGAATATGATATTCAATTAAGATACTTTTCAAATACATTTAAATTTAAAAATGATATACTTTTTATGTCAGTGTATTCTGGACATGGCTGGTTGTTAGTCTTAAGAACTAAGAGTAGCTCTTGTGCCTGCGCAATATGTGTACAATATCAAGCCAATGATGCTCCCAGAGATATAAGGGAATGGGTTTATGAAGTACCAATTGTAATTGAGAGGCTCCTGACAATTGAATAACGGGGGAGGAAGTGAGTGAGTTCTCTCCAGGAATATGGACCATAGCAGGTTGTCATTGCTCAAGCGGAAGGCTAGCCTTCTGATCATGAACATGCAGACAGTATTTATAGCAATCTTTTAAGACCATTAATTTTGGAGGCATAAGTAATTAAGGGACATCTGAAAGGAGTACAAAAAGAGTTGACTGATGGGTATGATCAAAATAACACATATAAATACACAAAATTGACATTAAACACATTTAAAAATGGAACCTTACAATGATAAGCTATCCCACTCATGTTTCAGAAGATATCAAGGAAAAGGTTTCAGTTGTTTTTTTTTTTAATGTAGTAGGTTCTGTAATGATGGTTTTTTATTACTCATAAGTTTAATTAGGTTGCAGCATGTGTATTTTATGAACAATTTGTTTGGAGTTTTTGCCATGCAGGCATATTAAATTTTATAAAATTGATTGTTGATGGAGATGATCAGGTATTTGGTCATTAATTATGTTTTTGTGGTATTTTGAAAGGTTTTATATGCTTTATATGGAACCACCTTTCATGCTAAGGGTAGATATAATATTGGATTCAGAATGTGTTTGTTTTACCTAAAGATACTTTCCTCTAGTGGTAGCTTTGTTTTTGGCTTTCTAATTATTGAAAGTTAATTAAAACCTTATCAACATATTAGATATTTTATTATTAGGTAAATTTACTGTTTATAAATTAATATTTCAATGAATTTACGAATTGAACTTCCATTCCTGTTAGTCTTGAAATTCTAACTTTGAAAATGGCGTCAAATTTCAGGGACATGTGTTTTCATCCACAGAACAAAGAAGGAAGTTTTGTCTTTCCATTAGAAAAATAAATAAATAACTCCATTCCCAAAGCGTTTTCACTGACTTTCATACACTCTTTTTTGAAATTATTTCTTTTATGTTTTAATATGGCAATATAATTACATTAATTCTTTCTTCCCTTTCTTCCATCCAAAGAAAAACTTCACATAAGTAACTACTTGCTCATTTTCAAAATCATTCAAACTTGTACCTTGCTCTTTTTAATTTTATTAATTGTTGTTACACACACACACACATACACGTATTACTATGTTAGTTCAAGCTGTAAACTCATATTCATTAGAAATAATATCAAAATTCATATGTGAAATCATCAAATTGTAACCCAAAGAATCATGTACATAATTCCTTTAGTTGAAAGTCTATGTATTAAGAAATCGTAGTGAATATTCACAGAGTATGCTTACATTCATAATTTGAGTGAAGCTGCTGTGCAAGACATTTATTTATTTTTTTATTTCTTCAACAGCATTTCTAAAAATGGCTCTGGGTGCCATGCAATCTGTAAAATCCTTAAATAAGAAAGCAAACACTGATTTATTAGTACTCAGCACATCATATGAACAAATAAGTTTTAACCTTGCAGTATTTCTTTTAACTCCAACTACCTGTATGTGAAGGAAGGATAGGTGTTCATAAGGGAAGATGCCTGTAAAAACCAGACAGTATGTCATTTTCCCTGGAATTGGAGCAATAGGCAATCGAGAGCTCTCCAACATGGGGGTCTGTACTAAATGTGGATCTTCTGGAAGAGACAAACAAACTTTTGACTCTGAAACACCTTTCTAGCCTTGTGAAGCTTGTTTTTGTTGTTGTTGTTGTTATTCTAATTTTTAAATTTAAATTAGAAACAAACTTGTTTTACATGTCAATCTCCGTTCCCTCTCCCTTCCCTCCTCCCCTGCCCCCCACAGACCCCCATCTCATTTGCTTTTTGCTCCCCACAGATGGTCAGGCCTTCCATGGGGGAACTTCAAAGTCTATCCTATCATTTGGAGGAGGACCTAGACTCTCCCTCATATGTGTAGTCTGAGAAACTCTGTGTGGAGTGAGCTTCCAAAGTCCATTTGTGTACTAGAGATAAATACTGATCCACTACCAGGGGCCACAAATTTTGCTCAGACCTCCTAACTGACATCCCCATTCAGGGGGTCTGGAACAGGGAATGTGAATGGAAGTTCCTTTATTCTACAGGGTTGTTTGGCTACCCTGGGTGTTTTGTTTTTCTATATAAAGTTGAGCATTTTTAGTTCAAGGTCTCTAAAAACTATGATGGGATTTTGATTGGGATTGCATTGAATCTGTTGATTGCTTTTGGCATGATTGCCATTTTTACTATTTTACTATATTGACCCTTCTTATCCAAGAGCATCGGAGATCTTTCCATTTTCTGGTATATTCTTTGATTTCTTTCTTTAAATTCTCAAAGTTCTTGTTAAAAAAGTCTTTCACTTGTTTGCTTAGCATTACCCCAAGGTATTTTATGGTGTTTGTGTCAACTGCAAAGGGTGATGTGAAGCTTATTTTCTAGGTATAAATTTAAAACATGAGAAACAAAAGTTTATTGTTGTGCTATTCATGACTACCAGGTATCAGTAGTAGACTAGTTGTTCATCTACAGATGATACATTTGCAAAAATCACATATTACACAGCAGTTGGAAAATGAAATGTGCATGCAAATGGACAGAACTAGAAGTAATCATTCTGAATGAGGTAACCCATTGTCTAACAGAACAATATGGCACATATTTACTTATATGTGGATGTTAGATGCTTAGTCTTTGGGAAACAGACTGCAATCGATATTACCACAAAGATGAAGTATAAATCAAGGATATGGTAAGTATAACTCTCTCTAAAAATGGAAAAATAGGGTTATTATAGACAGATGTGTGGGAATAAAAAATAAGGGATAGTGCAGAGCCCCAGGTGGACATCAGTCATCACCAAATGAGGCCTCCTGTCTACGGTTCTGGGAATATGTTACATCTAATCCAATTGCTGGTGAAAGTTATCTCATGGGAAACACCAAATAATACAAACTGTTGCTGAGACTATAGGATGCTCTACCCAAAGTGACGCTAAAGCCCTATTGCTGAAGACAACACCTACTTGTTAGGAGAAGCTTTTTCTTGCTAGCCGCTTTGGTTTATCCCCTGCCAGCCGCCTGGGCTCTGCTGCATTGTAGTCCCCAAATAAACACACAGGACGCTGTATTAATTATGAAGCTGTTGGCCTTTGCTTGTTTCTTACTGGCTAGCTCTGACTTAAGTAATTACCCCATAATTGTTCATCTAAGTATGTCTCTTACCGGAGAATAGTTCCGGGCTCCTACCCTATGGCGTCACATGTCGACTCTCTTGTGTTTCTCCTTCCCAGAATCCTCCTGGACTCCTAGTCCCACCTATCTAGATTCCTATTGGCCAGCAGTGCTTTATTAACAAATGTACAGGACTTCCCCCATCATCTCCTCTTTTCTGTTTAAACAAAAAGAAAGGTCTTAACTTTAACATAGTCAAATTATATATAACAGAACAGTTATCAAGTAAGAACATAGTTACAATATTTTAGCAAGATTTAAAGAAAATATCATCCATCCCATCCTTGTGAGTCCAAAGTTCTATATGTAGCTTATCATTTATCATAACTAAGGAAAACTATAATTATAACTATCTGTCTTCAACTCCATCAAAGACCACAGAAGGATAATATATAAACACTAGGATTGACAGAGATATCTTACTGCCTAGACAGTCACCCAAAGTTCCTCTGTAACGTTGGGGCATCCATCTTCAGCCCATAGCCCACAATGTGTCTGGAACACTTCTCAGCAAAGCAGGAAATTTCAAACTGTCCATCTGCATTGGCAGTCTGTCAGTCATTTTTCTGTGTCCTGCAGAAAGTGTTGTAGACACTTCCATGAAGCAGGAACCCTGTAAGACCGAGGTCAGCAGTCACTTTCCTGTGGGTCCTGCACGTCCAGTTTATACAGCAACAGTCAAACAGTCTAGGCAAGAGCAGTTTCTTGCCCAAATGGTTAATCTTGCCATGTTGAAAGCAAACTCCATAACAAGTTTCTTCGATGCCCATCTTCCTCTCAGACGTAATTGTTGCTGCCAAGAGCAGATATTTCTCATTGTCAAGAAAAACCCTAACCCATTTTAAATGCCATTTTCTGAAGGTCTTTGAAAGGTTTGAAGACTGTTTATGTCAAATATATTTCTGTATATCTAGAAAACCTAACTTACGTAACTGTAAATTCTGACTATTATAAGTAGCTATCTATAATCTGTATTTAATTACGCATTATATTTTAAAAGATCAGTATAAGCACAATACTTAATCAAGAGGAGAAATATACATATCACAAAATTGACCTTGAATTTGTATCAATAAATGAAAAACAATACCCATACTATAATTCCCTTTTTTACCATTAAAAAAGATTGGCTGTGATCACTAGCCAATTATAAACAATCCCATTTAAATGAAAACAAAGATTTATAAACAAGATGGGAATTGGGACGTTGCTCATTCCAAACTGCTTCCTGCTGGAAGGGGGCGCTGTTCATACCATGGGGATCATGACAAAACTCAGAAACCTGTATAAGTCCTTATTTTCAGGGTCTGTAAAGCTGAATCATCTTAGCTGTCTCAGTCGTTGGAACACCTGGTCCACTGCTTCCAGGGGTCTTGGTTCGTTAAACCACAGTAGCCTGGAAGGAATCCTCAGCTTTTCATTTTCTGTAGAAACATAAGCAAGATCTCCTTTTCCAAGTAACATATCCTTATACTTAAATTTTGAAGTCAAGGTATTTTCAAAAGATATAAGTTGTATTAATTTAGCAGCATTTATAAGCAAGTGTACTTTAGTAGCAGTTCCTTCCTGAGCAAGCAAAAAACTGAAAAACACAATACTGTACAGTATCCAGACTCTCTGTATATTTTCCATCTTTGTGTGGCTTATTTATTTATCTATTATTACTTTATTTCTTTTACTTTTATTTATTTTTCTCTGAGACAGGGTTTCTCTTTGGAAATCTGCCTGCCTCTGCCTCTGAAGCAATTTCTACCGGCGGGAGCCAACACAGCCGGCTTCTCTACTTATTCAACACTTTGTAGTTTTTTTTTTCCTCTCTCTCTCTCAATCTTACGTATTTTTTTAAACACACTGTAAACCTTTAGAGGTTTTGTTCATCCAAGTCTGACTTTACTGTAAATCTTTATGTTTTTCTGGCCACGTGTCTTATCTGTAAAACCGCGGCTGTTTTAAACTGCCGTTTCAAGATGGCAGGCGTAAGCGTGATTCCAGCTTACTGCCTCAGTCCATGCTGACATCCAGCAAAAGCTGCCACTTCCAGCTGTATGTACACACCTTTCAATCGTTAGTAGAGTCTCTTAAAACAACCTTGTTGTTTTTGTTTTTGTTTTTTTTTTTTCTTTTTATGCCGAGTCAGGAAGACTCCAGTAAGCGAACCTCGTGAATCTCAGCTTGTGGCTAGCAAAACAGAGCACACCTGAGAAAAGTTCTGCTAACAAAATCTGTGCTTCTCTCTGTTCTTCTGTTTCTAAAATTCCTTTAAAGCTTTTGTTATTTTGCGTGGAAATTCAATCCCACTCCTGCCAACCATTTTGTTAGGAGAAGCTTTTTCTTGCTAGCCGCTTTGGTTTATCCCCTGCCAGCCGCCTGGGCTCTGCTGCATTGTAGTCCCCAAATAAACACACAGGACGCTGTATTAATTATGAAGCTGTTGGCCTTTGCTTGTTTCTTACTGGCTAGCTCTGACTTAAGTAATTACCCCATAGTTGTTCATCTAAGTATGTCTCTTACCAGAGGGAGAATAGTTCCGGGCTCCTACCCCATGGCGTCACATGTCGACTCTCTTGTGTTTCTCCTTCCCAGAATCCTCCTGGACTCCTAGTCCCACCTATCTAGATTCCTATTGGCCAGCAGTGCTTTATTAACAAATGTACAGGACTTCCCCCATCACCTACTTAAGTCATGGAACACAGAGAAGTTGATCTAGTGCCTGCCTAGAGCCTTGCCCCCTACTGAACTAGTTTTCATAGTACTCAAAGGTACCATGCATGTTATCAAAGGGAAAAAGTAAACACAAAGACTAATGTAAACCCTTCAGTATTATATTGAAGATCTCCCTGCAAAGTGAATTAGTAAAATAATGACACAAAGCTTGTGAAATTAACCAACTAATATCTTGTCTGTTATGAGGTCCATTGTGTGACATGGAGCCTACACCACACACTGGTTGGGTTACAAAGATCTGAGATTACATACACTAGAGACCTTAGAGTAAATCAAACACTACTGTTCTAGTAAAGGAACATAGCAATAAAATAACTCTTACCTGAGATTCTGTTATACTTGTAGAGCAGCGTCTGGCTCTGCCATTATCACATAGCTTCTTCCATTAGTAGATGGGAACAAATTCATGGACCGCTGGGCATTCCACAAAATGAAGGATCTTGCAGTACTTATTTATCTCCATCAAACCCTTTCCTGCAGTAGAGAAGGGGAAAGTTTTGTAAAAGCCAGAGGGGTGGAGGACAGCAATGCAATGAAGCCCTTTAAACAGAAAGGACTGACACACATATAAACTCATAGAGACTGTGGCAACATGTAGTGTCCCTACAGGTGTGGGTCAGACGGAATATCAGCTATGAGAGGGCTGTGGATGCAAGACTACACCTAAACCATATGTTATTACCAACTGATAATTTTCAGATGAAGAGTAAATTAGTTTTCTCTAATAGTCCACTGGGTAGACAAACCACTCTTAAGGTCAGGCCCTATGTCCTACAGGACATGACCAACAAAACCTGATGTCAATGATATTTTTGAGGGAGGTTCTCTTTTTCATACTAATTTGTCAGAACTTTTTTGATACTGTTGGTTTCTTGATTTTCATTTTCCTTTCCAGTTTCTTATAGTTCCTTTGCCATGTACATTATGGCCTTAAGTTTTGTGCTTTTGTGGAATTCCCATGCACATAAATTATGCTTTTACTTGTGTTTTTTACCCTTTCTCTTTGTCCCTTTTTCTTTAGTTCGCTTGTTTTATCTTATTTGGATTTGTTTTTGTCTTACCATATTTTATTTATTTAATATTTTTTATTATTTTTTACATGTATGTTTATATTCTAGTAGAGGGGAAATGTTTGTTTATATTCTAATTAGAGAGTGTATGAATAAAATTAAAGAAAAAATGAATGCAATTTTAAATAATCTTAATAAGTATTCATGATTTTTTACCTCTTAAGTGATGTGTCTTCCCACTAGATGTTTTAATTATAGAAGATAAGGAAAAAAAGTTTCTTCTTAGGGAATATTACTAAAACTTATTATAGTCCTTCTTAATAAATCCTGAAGAATCACTTACATGGAAAAATAACAATATACACATTAAACAGATTTATATACTTTATGCAAACATCATTTTACACTTTATTACCTCATTTCAGCATATATATTTACATAGAATTAAATTTTACAAACACTGGAAATGTTTACCTATTTAGAGTGCCTTTTGCTAATTAAACAGTTTCCAAGGGGATGCAGATCATTTTGTAAACTAGGATATTTGTGTGTATTGTTTTGAAAATGCTGTTGAATGTGCTGAGTTTCAAATTTTTGTCACCTTAAGTACTTAAATCTGTAGAGTTCCTGACAGGTTCTCTTCCAGGTTAAATTCACAAGAGTTAGAGCCATTCTCTTTGGCCCTCTAGAAGAAGAATTCACTAGATAGGGATGACCTAATTATGACTGAGGTTGAGGAGGTCAAGCTAATTAAGTATAGCAGCTGTTCTCCCTTCAGCATAAGCAATTTTATATCCTTTAAGTCTTCTCTTAATTAGTGACAAAAGTATAAATTGATAATGCTTCATACACATTTTATGCATGATAATTTTATTTGCCTCATTTTCATGAGATTCAGGAAGATTGCACATGTCTTAAAACAATGAAAGAAAAATATTAATACATTTTAGCTAAAACTTTTAAAATGTAAAAAGTTCATGTAACATGTAATCCATTTCTATGTTTCAGAATTCATTGCCTATTCCATGTATATGTACACATCCACACACATTCACACTGACTCTGCAGTACCTTATCCGTAATATATTTATGCTCCAAACAAACTGCTTTAAGATGAATGACATTCACATTAAAGTACAAATTTAGCATGCACATGGTAACAATTAGCTACATCGTTTTTAACAGGTTACATGATCTGTTTAGTTTAAGATTTTATTGTTATTTTATTTTTGGAATAAATGTTATATCTCTTATAGTTTTAACATACCTTAATAGAAAAAGACTGGGTTCCAGAAGATGCAATGCACTGTTGAACAATCTGTTTAGCCTGCTTGATGCTTTGGGAATCAACTCTCAACAAACTATGAAAAAAACACTTTATGCTAAAACACAAAATATGGCTGGTCTTGTTAGAGTTATTTTTTAACTTTTTAATTTTTTTCTACAGTTTTTTATGGATTCCTTAGGAATTGCACGTTATGAACCCCAATGACACCTATGTCATGTATGCCCCCTCATTCCACATCTGCACCTGACCCCCTTAGTGCCCCTAAAAGGAAAACCAAAAATAATGACAAGATAATTATTTTAAAAAGAAAAAGTAATCATAAAACAAAATAATTACAGACAAGAACGTCAATTTTATTTAAAAGACAAACCAACAGAGAACAGACAATGAAGACAAGGAAGCACCCGCCTCCTCCATCTTTCCCATTGTCTCTTTTTTGCAACTTAATGGTGTCAGGATCTGCTGTGCATCATGCGGCACACACTTTTGTCCAAGCAGCTTTACTTGCAAACGTTCCTTGTGCAATGCATTGTTGCTTAAGTTCAAGGCCTCTGACCTCAGACACACTATCAGCACAGGGCTCTCAGGAAAGCAGCCTGCTGTTTTACTGAGTCCTGCAGACCAGGCAGCCATGGTTCTGCAGAACCAGTCCCTTCATGCACTCTAGCAGGTCATATACAGGCCAGATGCTAGGGTGTCCTGCTTCTAAACCCTGGTGGCTGCTGATCTGATTGATCTGGGCCTTTGAGTGTGTGTGTGTGTGTGTGTGTGTGTGTGTGTGTGTGTGTGTGTGTGTGTATGTCTGTTTGCGCATGTGAGTGCAGTACCCACAGAGGTTAGAAGAGGACATTAGGTCTCCTGATACTGAATTGTAAGAGTTTGTGCACTCTTTGACATAAGTGCTACAAACTGTACTTGGGTTCAGTGGAAGAACATTAACACCTGAAACATCTCACCAGACACATCAGGCTAAAGTTTTAAAAATTCCTTTCAAATTATGTACATTATGTCTTAATAACTTTAATATATTTTTACTTATTGTCATCATTAGACTTCCTTTACATCTCTTAACTTATATTTGCACAATGTCCTTGCCAATATCTGTATAAGAACATCCTATGCTTATCGCACTTGAGTAATTCAGTACTGCTAGGAAAACACACTTTCCTTTCTTTGCTTGCCTGCTTTTGAGGAGTAAAGGAAAGCTTCTACAACTTTGGATACTTCAGACTAAGTGATATATGTACAAAGAAACACATCAGTGTATGAACATTCAAAAGATAAACTGTCAATAATGGAAAGACAAATCACAGGTAATCACTTTGTTTAAGTTAATCATGTCTTTATCGAGATTCCTATTGTTCTTCTGAAGAACAGTGAAAACTTAAAAATTCTGTAGATATTTATAATATAAAAATTATACTTATTCTACTTTAATGAAAGCTGTTGACAGGGACCTTCATAAATGTATTCAAGAAAAAATACTATGTTGATGTAAAATACAAACTGAGTGAAAAAATGAAATAATCAGAATTTTAAAGACATTTCTCAGAAGGAGACATAAAGATGGCCACAAATTACAGGAAAAAAATGCCTTCAGAGAACCATGAAGTGTTAGAGAAATGCTATGCAAATTATAGCAAATTACCCCACATTCTAATATGAAGAGTTCTTCCCAAAATGAGGAAAGGCAAAAAAGTATTGATGGGGAAGTAGAGACAAGGGAGATTTACCTATGATTAAGGGGAATGCTAATTAGCGTAGCCAAAGCAGAAATGATGATGGAATCTATTATGCAGATATAACTGAAAATCTTTATATTAAGGGAAACAACACAGGCCTAGAAAATAAGTACCACCTGCTCTCACATAATGGGATTTGGTCTCAAAGAACTTCTACAGAGAATGGTTGTTAACAGATACTGTTAACAAGGTTAAGAAAGATAAAGACCATTCAACAGGTAATAATTACGTGAGTAAGCATAACGTGATTATGAATATTTGTTTAACTATAGAAAACACATGTACAAAAGTACTCAGAAAGCTACAAGGAAAGTTTCCATTGTTCCATTATTTAATGTCAGAATCTGTTTTTTTTTTCTCTCAGGTTTCTGAGTATTTGTAACGTAAAAAATAAAGGAGAAAGAGACAGAAGATTTTGGGGTTCAGTCCTCAAGCTGAAGATCAGAAAAGCAAAGCAGCTGGCCACTAGCTCTGCCTATGCTCAGACCAAAGGTGTGATCCTCAGATTGCTCCCAACTTCACTGCTCCTCAGATTCATTCAGACCACTGTGCTCTCCTGAATGAAGCTAGATACCAGTCGTTTCGCACAAGACCCTTTTGCTTTTGATACCTCCCTAATAATGGGTATAAAGGCCTGTGATCCTGAGTACTGAGATTATCTTCATATGAGCTGATTCTCTTTAGGACTGGATCAATATGTGTAGCTCAGTGTAGCCTTGAACTAACAGAGATTCATCTACCTCAGTCCTAGGATTAAATGTGTGTACCACCACTTCCAGATCTCTATAGTTTGAGGCTGACTTTGCTTTCTGAATACTCAGGCAAGCTTTAATAAATCATAAATAATATATCACCACAAGGAGTCATTGCACATTATGTTTTAAAGACGATGAATAAAAAGTAATGCAACATTTGTAAGTATTTTTAATAATATTGTTTTCTCTTTAAAAACTCATGAAAGATTACTCTCTTGGGAGAAGTAAGAAAATCAGAAAATAAATATAGAGATCTGGATGGGCAGTGGTGGCGCATCCCTTTAATCCTAGTACTCGGGAGGCAGAGGCAGGCAGATCTCTGTGAGTTCGAGTCCAACCTAGTTTAAAAAGCTACACAGAGAAACCCTGTTTCAAAAAAAAATAAAAGCCAAGATAATAACAGTCTACAAGGAAAAATATTTGCATGAAGAAAACTTGAGATATTTTAAATATTATATCAGTAGCACTATGCATGTAAACAGAGACATTTTATATTATTGAAATAACAAAATAATTTTGAAATCATAAGACAAAGCAAATAAATCAAGAAAATCAAATTTGTCTTAAGCACAGCCCAATGAATGGCTAATTCTCTTGGTGAGTAGAGGGAGGTGCCTTAATATGTGAAGGTGAGTTGTTGAGTGTCTGCATAGGTATGTTGAGTATAGAATATAGCCAAGTGCGATTCCTTAGGATTGCTGTGCACCTATATCTGAGTCAGAATGTTTTCCATTCCCTGTCCTGGCCCTCAGCCTCTTGTTCCCGGGAAGAAAACCAAAAAAACTTTGCTGTCTGATGCCCCAGAACCAAGTAACAAGAATAACTACCAGTCTTATTTTTATTATTTTAAACTTGTGCCTAGCATTCTAAGTCTAACGTGAACACCTCACCAACTAATCTATTTCTGAAACTCTGTGACCCTTCTATTTTTGAAGATAGATCAAATATATTCTGTGTTGCTCCCATTGTCTTACTATTGTTCTGCTCAGAATGTAGGTTGGCTTTCACAAACAACAAATCATGTTGATCAGTGACTGTCAGAAGATACAGTTTAGAAGTAATCATATCAACATCAAAATTGTTGCTATTGATTTCCTCTTTTGAATCTTGATGGTTAATATCATCCCAATTT
Source organism: Mesocricetus auratus (assembly GCF_017639785.1). Classification (NCBI taxonomy): domain Eukaryota; kingdom Metazoa; phylum Chordata; class Mammalia; order Rodentia; family Cricetidae; genus Mesocricetus; species Mesocricetus auratus. The sequence continues at coordinate 11,024,936 of NW_024429180.1, read as the reverse complement.
ACACCAGGAAATTAATCCGTTAGGGGGCCAACATTCTATTGTTTTAATTTATAAAGCACATCTAAATCAATTTGACTAAAACTGAATATGTTTTGGAATAATTGAATTTACTTAACATTGGTGTGCATGATTTTTATGTGTGCAAATGCTCTTTCCTGAGACATTCAGGCCTTTTATTAATAATTTCATTGATAATGTTGCTATATTCTCAAAGTTCAATTTGGAAACGATGGAACCATTTCAATGGACAGGATGTTTATTCCTGGCCTGTGTTGGCCTCATTTTGCATGTGTAAAAACAAATGCTAAACTATTGACATCCAACTATTTACTACTCAGTATATGAATCTCCTGTTTCATTACATTTTTCTTAAGATCTGTGATTTAAAATTCGACTTTATTCCTATTTCTGTGTTGATTTCATCATAAACGCACACCTGAAGAATTCACTAAAATGTTGTTTCAATATAATGTAATATTTTAGGGGTGTATATATTCAACTAACCACTCTAAAAATTGACAAAGGTTAAAAAAAATGAGATAGGAGACTGGAAGGAAATGTTTAATATTTCCCTAGGGAAATTAGAATAAATTTGCTCGTGGCACATTATTAATACTTAACTTGATAAATTGAGTTTTGCAATCTGAACGAGTCCATGTAAAAGTATCTGATCTTTTGAGCACTAAATATGAAGTATTGACACATTTGATTATTAAGATAAACAGAACTGAAAGTATGTTGATGGGTATTTCTTCAAGTGACTAAAAAACTAAAACAAGACTCGGAAGCTACTTGACAGATCAGTTCTAATTTTTCTTTTTATTACATTAAAATCTGACACATTAACCTGAAATCACTCCTCCATACTAAAAGATGCTGCTGATTAAAAAATGACAATATAAACAGTATTCATTATGCTTTACAATGTGCTATATATATGTTTTGAATATTTTAATTAATTTAGCATTCCCAGTAACTTCAAATGGGCACTATTGGCATCCTGAATATTCCAACGGAGTTGTATAACATGCTGGAATCATATAGTTAGCATAATGTCAGTAATTGCATGGTTGGGCATTACAATTTAAAAAGAAAAGAAAGTGAGCACTTTGTAAGGTGAATCTCTGAAGGAGAGTTAGAGCCATTTTGGAACAATACTGAGTTAACTGGGCAAAAAATGGGAAAGGATGAGCCATCATTATGCCTTCATTAAAGTAGGTCTACGGGACCTTGGCCAAAGTCAGCATAATGATGCAGTAATAAAGAAAAGCTGGCCTGACCTTTTCCTTTGTGGCCTTTCTTCTGAAGTTTTATATTATTATTTTTTTGGTGCAGGTCAATTTAGAATCAGGGTTTTGTGAAACAAAGAATTTTCTTTGTGTGTGTGTGTGTGTGATACATTATAATCCTTAGAGTTAGCAAGCAGGTATTTCCTGAGGTAAATTGATTTTCTTAGTATTTAAAGTACTAAGAAAATTATATAATTTGTTAAAAAATAATACTTTGCCAGGAAATCTTTGCACCTCAAAATGGAAGGATATTATGACGATTCTGAAAATGACTGCATTTTATTTATTTATCATCAATAAATTCTAATAGTATTTTGATATTATTCTAAATGATGGACATAATCCAATACAAAGACAGCTGTCCAACATTTCTGTTATGTGTTGTTCTTACAGAGTTGAGGAAAACTTTACAATTATTAGCAGATTTGTCAATACACAGCTTTCCTTCATTTCATTATAAATACCCCTAAGAATAAATATAACCGAACTCCTCTTTCCCAGGAGCAATGTTTTATTCCCATGGCAGTCACAGTGAATTTTTTCAATATCTACTGAGAACCTAAATGTATCTGTCTGTAACCATTTCTCCTTAGACAAGTCATTTCTCGTGTTTGAGACATACTATTGCTACACAAAATTCAAGCAAAATATTTTAATATTTTACCTTCAAGTACAATGCAAAGTTAATCACGCCTATTATTGGAAATATTTAGTATAGCAAGTTAATTAATTGGTCACACAACTCTACATAATTGACCGTAGACACTCATAATGCTTTGACTGTGATTCTGAATCTCTGTTAGGTTCTTCTAAATCAATGTCAATCATATCCTGACACTGTTTGGACATAAAGTGAATGACTAGTAATCCATTATTTTACTTAAATGAGGTTATTTAAAATACTGAGGCTATTTATCTCTTATAACAAATGACCATTCCATTAAATAATAGTCAATGTTATGATTTTATCTAAGTATAGACAGTCATTTGGCTTGCTCACAATAGACATCATCATTAATTTTCATCTTGTATTTGAAGTGACAACTTTTCAGCTTTACAAATGGACTGTTGATTTTAATTTCCCAACACTTCATAATATCTTGTCTAAATTTAGGATTGCCAACTTTGATAATACATAAATATCAAAGTTAATTTATTATAACTATATGTTTATTGGTATTTCTGTTAATACGCCACCAACGCCCGCCTCGTAGGTTCTTAAGTATAGTTTGATGATTGAAGTAGTTTGTCACAATTTCTGATATATGAATGCTTGATCATTTTTTATCTATTTTACTAGTTATTTTAAATAATTTATTTTAATCTTTTTGTTTTAATATACTTGAATGATTTCCCACTTCCCTTCCTTCCCTCTAAACCATCTCTTATACCTCCTCCTTTCTTCCCTTCAAATTCATGGCCTCTACTTCAATATTTTTCCTTAGTAAATGCATACACACATCAGTATGTATGTATGTGCAGCCTGCTTCATAGGTGTAATGAAATTTGAATCTATGTTCCCAGGGCTGACCATTTGGAACTGACCGACCAATTAGATATTTTCTCCATTTTTCCCACTCTCAGTATCCTGTAGGTATCTGTAGTTCTTCTTGTAGTATGACCACCAGTGCTTTCCTGGGTCCATACTAGCATTTCTATTATTGTTGTACTTACCAGTTCATATTTACGTATACATGTCAGTAAAACTTTATTGGTATTGCTTCTGCATTTCTAGAAGACATAATGTTATAGCAAGTACTTTGTATGAATTTAGAATATAGAATCATAACACACAGTATATGATGCTATTCTGAAGGTGGATTCTATTTCCTGCAATCAAATTTAATCTGTTAAAGCTTACAAAGATACAGATAATTTAAAGGATGCGGGACATTATACACTTTAAAGTGCTATCACAAAGTTTTGTCAACTCCACGAATATCCAACTCATTAAGGCTAACATATTTGTTTCCATTAATATACAGTTAATCACACCTTATAACTCTAATCCACATCATTTTACTTCTCATTTCTAAATAGTCTACTTGTCTAATGATAAAAGGAAGGTCACTAAAAGGAGAAAACTCAAAAAAATACATAGGTAAAGTAAATTGTGGGAAAGTATCAAATGAATTTAAATACTTTAACAAAACTTACCTGTATGGGGTGTCTAATTTTATGACGCTTTGGTAATGACTGTATCTGTTCTAGTCATACACAGCTGCAATTTTCTTGAGAGTTTTTACTGTGAATTCATTTTATATGATTGTTTTAAAAGTCTTATTTTATATAGAAAACCATGTTCCTTCTCCCGCCCCCTCCCACTCCCCACATTTTCTTCCCCTCAACCAGAGAGAGTGATGCTTGCCATTGGGAATCATCAGTCTGACACATCGGGGCAGGACCTAGGCCCTCCCCCATGTGTCTAGATTGAGCACAGGGAATGGGTTCCAAAAAGCCAGTTAATACACTAGGCATGAATATTAATTTCACTGCCAGTGGGCCCATAAGATGCCCAAGCTTACCAACCATCACCCACATTCAGTTAAGTCACTATGAATATTTGAATGAACCTTCTAATTTGTTCAATAGTTTTATTAACCATTAGATGGTGATTTTACAAAACACCATATGATTTTTGCAAAAGTAATGCATTAGCACAATATTTTTTAATACATGTCTCAAATTGTAAAATAGAATCACATGCTTTTACTGCTCACGCATTACATGTGTGTGGTTGTAAAATTTCTTTTGCCTACTGACAAATCATAAATTTCATAACTGAGATAAGTAAAATTATTTAGTTTTGGTATTCTAACATTGATTCATTGAACACTAATAGAAAAGGACTATTTATTTTTTCCATTTTATTTAAACAGTGAAAATTACTACCATTAAAAATATTTAACTTACAATTATAAGTTATAATTGAAGTAAATAAGGTTAATTTTAATATTTTACTACTTAGTTTCAGGAAATTTCTCTTTGTACTTGAGTTATTATCTCAATTGCTTTTGATTTTCCATCAAGTAATAATATCAGAACTAAAATCAATATGCAGGTTGGTTTGAGTTGTCACATTTTCTCAAACAAGTAGCATATAAACAAACTTTCATCTTGATTGCTTTTTTCTGCCCTGTAATCTTTAACAGCATGTAATAAAAGAACATTGGCATATGTTATTAATCACAGTAAGCCCAGATTTCTGAAACATTAAAAATCTCAAAGCATAAATAGCAACATCTAAATTCATATCCTTATTCTTTTGCTTTGGTGGTACATGAGTCTCTCTCTCTCTCTCTCTCTCTCTCTCTCTCTCTCTCTCTCTCTCTCTCTCTCTCTCTCTCTGTGTGTGTGTGTGTGTGTGGGTGTAGAGAATTGCATCATGTTTTTACTTTCAGTTTCATATGAGAAATCAACAATTAATATGCTCCTTGGCAAACACTTTGATGCATATGTTCATATAGTTAAAGAAACAACATTATTACCCACCAAAAATATGGCAAACCATATGGCAGTTATAACGATAAAGATATTTCAAGTATAGTGGCAATTTACTGAAATGTAACCTATATCAAAATATATATCAAATATTAAACATACAGTAATATAAATCATCATAAATAGAGTGATGATTTTTTAATTTTTTATTTAAATTAGAAACATGAATGCTTCACATGTCAATCCCAGCTCCCTCTCCCACCCCTTCTAGACTAATTATTTTATGTCATATTAACATTCACTTTTGAAATGTACAATTTTCCCTTTAGAGATATACTTAGCAAACATGTTTTTGAGTGAAAACAAAAACTTGTGCTCGGATTCCTGTAAATAATCCCCAAACTCATTGTTTCCTGTGTGGTCTCCTTGTCTTCCTCGCCAGTCCCCGAGGTGGGGGACGTAGGAGGGGGCCTGTAGGGCAGAGAAAGCTATCTTTAGCTAGCAGAAGACTGGGCAGCACCAGCTGAGCTCCCCAAGAGGCTTTGGGGGTCTTGCTGAGGCAGTAGAGGGCTGTGGAAAGCCTGCTGCTTGGTTACCCCTGAGTTGTGGTTTTCCTGAGAGAAGTTTGCTCAGGTCTGACCTGTTCAAGGGAACGGAAACTAAGACCTAGTCTCTGTCAGGGGTACTAGGGGAGCCCCTTTTGGCTCTACCCTCCTACCCCAGCTCCGGGTCTTCTCACATTCACTTGAGAAAGAACCAAGCCCCTTTCCTCCTGTATCAAGGCTGAGCAAGGCATCCCAGCATATGAAATGGGCTTCGAAAAGCCATCTCATGAACAAGGGATAAATCCTGGTCCCACTTAAAGGCGTCCAACAAAAAGACCAGGTTGCACAACTGTCGTGCACATAGTTAGTTTCCATGCAGTCTCTGAAGCTTTGACCTTGAGTCCACGAGCTCCCACAAGTTAGAGTGCACTGTCTCAGTAGGTTTCCTTGTCAAGATCTTGACACCGCCCCTTGCTCATTTAATCTCACCTACCTCTCTTCCACTGGACTCCGGGAGGAACCATTGTAAGTTTGAAAACTGTAATTTGAGTGCAAATACTAGGAAACTAAAATAAAAATGTCTCTGTCTCTGTTGCAAATCTTAGTCATCAACAACTAAAATAAGGATAACTTATACTGAAAGATCTTGTAGAGGGCTATTAGCCCCATTGTATACAATCAAGCATCAGTTTATGCCTGCTACAAAGAGGGTGACTGGAAGACAATAAATCTATAATAATTTTATGTTAGGTTTGAATTGGCAAAAGTTAATTATACTAGATACTAGATGAAAAATGGAAACACTTTAAAACATTATGTTTTGTAGTTGTTAGAATTTTATTGAGTTTTTCATGATTTCTTACTATGAGATCCCAGAACTGAGAGGGAAAAACTAAACAAAGCTCCCATCTCTAGCAAAGAAACTATCTTCAGTTGACAATACCTCGCAAAGGACATAACTAGTTTTCTCCAATGGAGTATATAAATCATGAGCAGGCCACCAACCACCATTCCCAGCATTAGAAGTTCAACACACACACACACACACACACACACACACACGCGAGTGCGTGCGCGCGCACGCATGCACACACACAAGTTCAAAGGTATTTTTGTAATTTTTTGTCTCAGTTTGCTTTCGATGGGCATTTTGCTTCTACCTCGCTGCTCTTTTGCTTGCTTACTATGGTTTCTGCTTTTGTGGTTCTTAAGGGTTCTGTGAGAGTGTCCCTCACAGTATGTATGCATTTCTTGCATTTCTCTTGTTTCTTCTTTTAATTAGCTTATTTGTAATGAAATCCAGTGTTGTTGAAACTGAGAACACTTAATGAGACAGTCAAGTATGTTTGTCTGTGGTTCTTACTGGAGCACCAACCCCCAGAGGATGCTCAGCAGGCTATGTAGATCCTGGAAATTAACACTACTTCACAGCAACAGCATTTTGTGGTTAAAAAAAATACTATGAAGATGTGACCTGTAGTCTGGTTACCTTGGATTTACATCTAATATCCACTTATGAGTGAATCCATCCTGTGTTTAGTTTTCTGAGACTGGATTACTTCACTCAGCATGTGTTTTTTTTTTCTAGTTCCATCCTTACATTCATTTGCCTATGCTGACTGCTCTTGGGAGCCCTTACCTGTGAGGAGGAGTGGACTGGGTATAGACTAAGGGGAAGGTGTGGGAGGTAGGAGGAGGCTAAGGGGTGGGAAGAAGTCAGCGGGGCAGGAGGAAGGGTGGGAGGGAGAACTGTGGTTGAAATGTAAAATAAAATCAAAAATTTTTAAAAAGAGGGGAAACACTCAGGGAAAAATACAAGAAATAATAGAATTTTCACAATGGTCTAAGAAACCATTTTGTAGACATAAGCAAATCAAATTAAGTAGTACATATGAAGTCTCTGGGGGGTTTTAGAGGGGAAATTCACATGAAGAACTACAACAGCCCTTATTAAATACCAATTAACTTATGTGACTGGCCTGTGAGTGTGCTGACTAAGAATTTCAATTATTTTGCCAAAAGTGCTGGAATTCAATATAATGCTTCTAAATGATGATGCCCTGTATCTTGCTCTTTAAGAAAAATGTTTTGTGACCAGGTTTTGAAAGTGTTAAGGAACACCTTCTACAAATGGTTCAAATAACCTGCAAGTTAAAACATATATTGATATTAGTCATTGTGCTGTAAACCTTGACAGAAAATTGAGCTAATAATTACTAAAGGAAGATTCAAAAGTTTGGTTTTTTTTAAATCCAAGATATAACCATAGTAAAAGAGAAATCAGAAATAAAGTTTTAAATATACCTTAGAGATAGCTCATTTTTTAGTCTAATGCCAAATTTTGGCAAACAATTGGGAATATTGTTTAGCTCAATGAGACATTGCTGAACAGCCATCCACTACATAGAAGTGTTAATGGGGGAAATCCTGTGTATATGTCAATAAAGCACTGTTGGCCAATAGGGAAGCAAGACAGGTGGGACTAGAGGTTCAGGATTCTTCTGGGTAGGAGAAACACAGGGAGTCAAGATGTAGCTGCCATAGAGGTAAGAAGCCTGGAAACTTCTCTGGTAAGAGAAATACTTAGATTAACAGTTTTGCGATAAATACTTAAGTCTGATCTAGCCAGTAAGAAACAAGCAAGGCCAACAGCTTCATAATTAATACAGTGTCTTGTGTGTTATTTGGGGGTCAACATTGTTGCAGAGCCCAGGCAACTGGCGGGGGGACAAAACAAGCGGCAGACAAGGAAAAGGCATCTCTCCACAAGGTATGGAACACTATTTAATACTGGAAAATCAACAAGTAGTTTCTCTCACAAATAATTATTCATCTGAAAAACCTATAATGTTTAGACTGAAAAATTCAGCACTAAAATAAAAAATTGTTTCAATATGGAGTACCATGTTCACAATCTAAAATGTATCCTAATATCAATGTGATGCAGAAGAAAATTTGAGCAATGTGTTATAATTTCCAATTTTCACCAGTGAATGTATAGGTTATGTTCATATTGCTGCTACTGAATTTCTCTCATTGCAAAACACATATAAATACAAATACTAGCATACCACACACATACAAATATCAGCATAATTGAAAACAGAATTTAAAAATTAAGATTTTCTATAGTTACAGAATCAATTACTTTTTTGTTGCTGTCATAAAATATCAGGACCAAGAGCAATTTAGAAGACAAGATGGTTTAACTATAGCTTGTGGTTACAGAGGGGATACAGTCTATCATAGAAGTGATCACAAGAGCAGAAACCTGGACAGTCAGGACATGAGGGGTGGTCACATATTGTCACCCCACAGGAAGCTGAGAACAGAGAGCCTGTGTAGGTAAACAAACTTCAAGATTGTACCCTTGTCTGTCTTGCTTTATGAAGATCTTGCTCCCCAAAGATTCTGCATGCTCACACTCACACACCACCACCACCACCACCACCACTCCCTAGCCAACCTTTTAATGAATGATCCAATGGGAAATACTTTTCATTCAAATAACCAGAAATGTAGATAAATAATATTAAACTTTTTATTAGAAACAAAACTAAGTGTCTTGATAGCATTCAGTCTTGGAATACAATTATTTTTTTAAGCAGATAATACAGAATCTTGGAGGTAATTATATTACACATACGGATATCTTGCTGGTATAGAACAGTCAGAAGACAGTGATTTAGTAAGTGATTGCTATGTTAACTCACTTCTGTAACTTAAATAGACAAGGTACATGGGAATCTGAGGAAAAGGGTAGAAAATGGAAAATGTTCATTCTGATCATTACACAATAAATTTTGTAAACTTAAAACAGAAAGAACTCTGATGGTAAAAGATCCTATCCTACATTTGTAGGATCTTAATCCAAAATATTGCCAAGTAGCCAAAATAGCTTAAGATTTGGCAAGGTAATGGATATTAAGTAAAACTAATATTTCTAATAACAATGCAAGTATAAATTATTTACCACATAGATTTGTCAGCAATTTCAGAAGCTTCAATATAGTTTGATCCTAGTTATCTATTTTGATTATAACTGGCTTTTCAGTCAGCTTAGTTACGGCATTTGTATCTACTGATATTTTAACTACCGTTACTTAGGAGTCTGATGTTGCTAAGAAAACCTGCTGGATTAAAGAGCCTGAGAAACAGTCAGCTGACCTTCCATTTTGGCCAGAGCCCAGGTAGGAGAGTATTTCTCCAGCTGTCCAGAACCAAAAAGAAGCTGAAACTCTCAAATCATTCCCTACTCATTCCTGAGTGTCTTTGTAACAATCTTCCTGGTTCTTTGTAGCTAAGTCCTGTTGAATAGCTGCTAGCTATGCCCCTTGTCTTAGAGTTTTTACTCCTGTGAAGACACAATGTGACAACAGCCACTGTTATAAAGAAAAGATTTCATTGAGGTAGCTCGCTTACAGGTCAGAGGTTCAGTCAGCTGTCATCAGGGAGCATGGAAGAATACAGACAGAGGAGGTGCTGAAGCTGAGACTGCTGTACCTTGCAGACCACAGGAAATCAACTGACTGTCAAACTGAGTGAAGCTGGAGAAAAGAAACTCAAAGCCTGTCCTCAGTGACATGTCTCCAACAGAAGGAATGGCCCAGATTAAAGGTGTAACCTCCAGACTCAAGGTCTGAATGACAGTTGTGTGTCATCCAGCCTCCTCCAACAAGACCATACTTCTTCCAATAAGACCACACATCCTAATAGTGCCACTCGATATGAGTTTATGAGGAAAAAATATATTCAAACTACCGCATCCCAATCCAATTTTAATTTTATTAAAGTCTCAAGTTTCACAGTTGGATCAGATATCCTAAAACAATAGTTAGTTTGTTAATACAGTGCCATTTTTATCAGATATATAGTCATTTTATTAAATCAAAATTTTCTCATCCTAAACATTCTAGTATATTTTAAAATTCTCTGTTAAGAATTTAGGAGTAGGTATGGATTTTAGAGCAATAAAGATCTCACTAAAATGATTGTAACCCCTCCCTTGTGGAGGGTAGAGGCAATGCAGAAATCTGTGCGTGTGTGGGCAAGCAATAGACAGGTGATAACTATATTTATAACCTCCACTGTACATGCAAGGATCATACAATGATTAATTATTCAATTAATTACAAATATTCTACTTTCAATTTTTGCTTTGTACTCCCAATCTGCCACCATATTTTCTCTCTCTCAATCTGAAAAATATTAACGACTAAACTAAGCTATTTTAACTTACCATTTAACACTGTAATCCATTTTAATTGTGATGAATATTTAAACATTTTCTTAAAAGGATATATGAATTTTAGTTCCATTTAGAATTTCAGCTGGTATATCTCCAAAGTGTACATTATTAATATCTGGTGCCACTCTTTTCTTTCTTCCCTTCATTCTTTCTTTCTTTCTTTCCCTCTGTCTGTCTGTCTTCCTTTCTTCCACTATTTCCTTCCTTCCTTACTTCTTCCTTCCTTCCTTCTTTCCTTCTCCTTATTTTTTCGAACCAGGGTTTCTCTGTGCAGCTTTGGATTCTGTCCTGGCACTTCTCTCTGTAAACCAGGCTGTCCTCAAACTCATGGAGATCCACCTGCCTCTATTTCTTGGATCCTGGAATTAAAGGTGAGCGCTGGCCACCAATGCAGTGCTTTTTCTGTTTTCTTCTTTTTTTTCTTTTTTTGGCTACACTGTTTACTAGTCTTAGAAGAAATAAAATTTTGCAAGATTGTTTGAGGGCCAAATGTTCTATCAGAGCTTTTCATTATGGTTCAGGTCTATAATCTCTGAATTCTGGAGATAGAAGGAACTTGAAATACTGACATCATTGTCAGTGTGGACTACACAAAAGTTAGACCTAAGTAGAAAAGACAACAACTAAGAATACAAGTATAATGTCTAAAATTTCCACTTTCAAATATTTTCTTGATGCAATATGGTGATATTACCTGTTTGTAATTTGCAGTTAATACAACAGTAAGGGTATCTGTGTGTAAAGCCAAACCCATGAATTTTCATCCTACATCACTTTTAATAGCAATAAAAATTTTTCTGAAATGCTAAGCACACAATATGAAGCATAAACTCAGTATAAAATCGTTTTAACATATTAATGTTATAATAATATGTAATGACAGGACTAGAGTAGCAAGGATCATGCCACTAAACTTCCAGATGTAAATGGACAGAAAAAAGTTAAAGTATTTATTACATTCCCATGCACATTTCAGTCCTATTTTAATTGTCCTTTGCCTATTTGTCTAGGTTGCCTAGACTACCCTGGAATGTCTGATTATCCATCCTCAGCAACCTCAGTAACATACAGTTGAAGATGTATCCAATTAAGCTCACAATTCAGGAAGTTTATCACTTATAAAAATGTGCCATGGCTGAGAAGATCTGAGGAAACAAACCAAATTTCTGGTAACAAGAAGATTGCAAGTATGGAGCCACATGTAGAAATAAAAGAGGGAGAAATAATGATAAATGCTGGTCTAAGTATTTGATTCAAATTTTAGGAAATGACTATTCAACTCATAATTATTTAATGTATTACCTGGTGGCAATGGCGTGATGGTAATGAGACAGCCCTATAAGTTAAGTGGCAGATCAAAGGTAAGCCAAGCAGTAGAAAAAGAATAAATTGTCCGAGAATAATTTATTCATTAACATAATACAGTGGGAGAATAAGCCTTTGCAACACTTAGCTAAAAAAAACATAAACCAGCGTGTTTGTGATCCTTTTGTAGCATCACAGGTGATTATTGCTGAGACACAGTGTTTACTTCTTGCTTGTCTACCAGAAGTAAAATGCCTAAGTATTTCATAGGAAGAGTTACTGTCCGCTGCTGATTAGAGAGTGGCCATCAGGTAAAATGAGAATGCTCACTCAAGACTGACCTGCCCCAGCCTCCCACACCCCCAAACCCTCACCCCCCACACCCTGCTTTACTTGTCTTCACTTCTTCAAAGGTAGAAACTACTTTGAATGAATTCATGTTATTCTTGGCTTATTCATGCTCTTCCTATATAGTGGAGTCATACATATTATAGCAGAACCTATCTACACCTGCCATTTTACTAAAGGAGGATAATTTCTAACTGTGTTCTAAATATGCCCAGAGAAAATAGTTTCCCTCAACTGTCATTAGCAGAAATTCCCTTTGCATCAGATGGAAAGCATTGCAAAAATCCAGAACCAATCAAAATGCAGGTTTGCGATTTACAGCTCCAAAGCATATATCTACAATACAACTCTTGCATTTAAGGATCAGGAATAATAACAGAAGACATCACATGTACTTTAAAGACCCTACAAGTCCTCTTTAGTCTTTTAAAAGTTTGAATTCCTTGTAGAATTTTAATACCGAATAAAAAAGAAGTAAACTCACCCACTGCCTCCCATCATCACAGTCCTTCCTTTATCCCAGACACCAACACCAGCAGGTATTCCCTGCGAACTCAGAGGCCATTTCATCCAGGGAAACAGATACTCTAACTTTAGATCTTCACCTCTCTTTCATCTCGTCTAAATTCAATCCCCCGGTCCTAGTCCCATTCTTGCAGCAGTCCATCTGCTGCAGCCTCCCTTATGCCACAAAACCTCCTCCTCAAATGGATCACGCATATCTTTTTTTTTTTTTTTTTTTTTTTTTTGGTTTTTACGAGACAGGGTTTCTCTGTATTGTTTTGGAGGCTGTCGGTCCAGCCTGGCCTCGAACTCACAAAGATCTGCCTGCCTCTGCCTCCCGAGTGCTGGGATTAAAGGCGTGCGCCACCACCGCCCGGCCCCGGATCACGCATATCTTACATTCCAAATTATCTTCTCTGCTCCCAAACACAGCCGGTACATCCTAGGAATCAAGAGCCAGCTAAGTCAGGTAGGCATGTAGGCTGACTGCTGCATTTCTTCATCTCTCCCTCTTTGCCCCAAAGTCCAGCTATGCAGCCTCATCCCAGCTCGGCATGAGACCACCTACTGCAGCCTCCCTGACCTCCTCTGTCCCCTTCTTCAGGGGATCACGTGGACTGGGCCTTCCCTTCAAACGTCTACCCCCAACTTGTTGCTCTGTTCCAATGCTCAAACCCAGAAGACATTCCCTGGGAATAGGCAGACTACTACAGTGATAAAATCATGTAGGCTCACTGCAGATTGTCACCTTTCCTTCCATTCCTCCAGGTCCATTTTACCAATCTCATCCCCAGCACTGTAGCAGACCTTCTGCTATGGCCACTCATCCTCTTTGTCCCCAATTCCAAAGGGATTAAGCAAATCCTGATGGAATATCCTGCTTTATTCTCTCCCTGTAGACTCCCACAAAAACCTCTTCCTAGTACATTTGCATTTCTAAATCATAACTTTACCTGGAAACCAAAGTGCTCAAACCTACCTGGATCCCCGAAGAACTTTCTACCAGTCTACAAACCACCACCACACTTTCCTAAGATTCAGAGAGGGCAACAAAAACAAAGAATGAAAACATACACAACCTGCTCTCCACCAAATTGGAAAAATCTAAAAGAAATGGATAATTTTTAGGATAGATACCACTCAACAATAAATAAATAATAAATAACATTTTAACAAATCAAGATTACATGAGCAATTTAAACAGACATAAAATGTTTAGTCAAATAAACGCTGTCATAATGAATGTTCAGAGCAAAAACACCTACATCCAGACATTTTGAATGCAGAATCATATCAGACCTTGAAACAACAGTTAATGCTAACACTTCTGAAATCATTATACTAAATGTAAACAAACCACGTAAAGGCCCAAGAAAGAAAGAAAATTACAAACCAATTTCTCTAATGAACATAGATGAATTTTCTGATGTTTTTATACTGTAATTTGCATATATTATATCGTCCACTTCAGTGTTTTTATGTAATTCCTTAGTTTTCTAGTGAGTGCATTTTATCCTTAAATGCACTGCGTTTTTAGAGTTTTTATTCTCATAAATTTTATTTAAATTAGAAACAATCTTATTTTACATAACAATCCCAGTGCCTTCTCCCTCCCATCCTCCCATCCCCCATCCACTCCCAAGGAAGTATGAGGCCTTCAATGAGGGATCATTAAAATATGTAAAGTCATTTGGGGCAGGACCTAGGCCCTCCCCTGTATATCTAGGTTAAGAGAATATCCCTTCCTGGGAAATTGAATCCCAAAGTCTGTATATGCACTAGGAATGCATACTGTTTCCAATGCCAGAAACCCTAATAGACAGCCCAGTGTTCCAAGCTGACACCCACATTCAGGGGTCCTAGTTTGGTCCTATGTTGGCTCTCAGAATGGGGTCCCTGAGTTCTCACTTGCTCAGGTCAGCTGTTTCTGTGGGATTTCCCAGCGTGGTCTTGACCCATTTGTTTGTTGCTCTCCTTTCCTGAAAATGGATTCCAGGAGTTTGGCTCAGTGGTAGATTATGAATCTGTGTCTCTGCTTCCATTAGCTACTGTATGAAGGCTCTAGGATGGCTTATAAAGTAGTCATTAATCTCATTATCAGAGAAGGGCATTTAAGGTAGCCTCTCCACTATTGCTTAGATTCCTAGTTGAGGTTATCTCTCTACAATTCCATAGTGCCAGATTTCTCTTTAATCCTAAAATGGATCCCCCTAATCATGTGTCCCTTTTCTTGCTCTCTTCTATCATCATGTTCCTGATCTCTCTTGTTCTTCTCCTCTCTTCTCTCCTCCTCTTTCTTCTAATTTCCTCCCACCTCTCCCCATGCTCCCAATTTGTTCAGGCGCTTTTGTGCCTTTCGCCTTCATTTGGGGACCATGTATGTCTCTCTTAGGTCCTCCTCATTTTCTAGAGTTGTGGATTGTGGGCTGGTAATCCTATGCTATGTGTCTGCTACCTCCTTTAGGATGGTTTCTTCTAGTGGCATTCATTGCCTGCAAATTTCAAGATTACATAGTTTGTTTGTTTTTTAACACTGAGTAGACCTCCATTGTGTAAATGTACCACATTTTCTTTATCCATTCTTCAGTTGAGGTACATCTTGGTTGTTTCCAGGTTCTGGTTATTACAAATAATGCTTCTATGAACATATTTGGAGAGATGTCATTGCTGTATGAATGTGCAACATTTGGGTATATGCTTAAGAGTGGGATTTGTGGATCTTGAGGTAGACTGGTTCCAATTTTCTGGAGAAACCAACATATTTCAATTCTTTTTTTATTTTTATTTTTATTTTTTTGGTTTTTTGAGACAGGCTTTGGAGGCTGTCCTGGAACTCACTTGGTAGTCCAGGCTGGTCTCAAACTTACAGTGATCCGCCTGCCTCTGCCTCCCGAGTGCTGGGATTAAAGGCATGTGCCACCAACGCCCGGCCATATTTCAATTCTTGTCCTGCAGGTCTTTCACCTGTTTGATTAGAGTTACTCCAACATACTTTATAGGGTTTGTTGCTATTGTAAAGGGTGATCTTTCTTTGACTTCTTTCTCAGACCATTCATGTATCATATATATAGAGAGAGAGCTACTAACTGATTTGAGTTAATATTATATCCTGCCACTTTGCTGATGCTATTTTTCAGTTGTAGAAGTTCCCTGGTAGAATTCTTAGGGTCACTTATGTAAACAATCACATGATCTGCAAATAGTGAAAGTTTGACCTCTTCCTTTCTAATTGATATCCACTTGATCTCCTTTTGTTGTCTTATTCCTCTTGCAAGAACTTCCAGTACAATACTGAGGAGATATGGAGAGAGTGAAAAACCTTGTCTCGTTCCTAATTTTAGAGTAATCCCATTGAGTTTCTTGCCATTTAATTTGATTTTTGCTGTTTGTTTCATTTATTACACTGAAGTATGTTCCTGTTATCCATGAGCTCTTCAAGACCTTTATCGTGAATGGGTGTTGAATATTGTCAGATGTTTATTTCAGCATCTAGTTAAAAAAATCATTTGTTTTTTCTTTTTCAGTTTTTTTATATGCTGGATTACATTGATTGATTTTCATATGTTGAACCATCCTTGCAAACCTGGAATGAAGCCTACTTGATCATATTGGATGATTTTTCTAATATATTCTTGGATTTTATTTGCCAATATTTTGTTGAGTATTTTCACAGCAATGTTCATAAGGGAGATTGCTCTGTAGTTCTCTATCTTAGTTGTTTCTTTGTGTGGTTTGGGTACCAAGATAATTGTAGCCTTCAGGTGTTCTGTTAAATCTCTTTTGTGGCTATTCTCCAGTTTCTTCATGTGGGCACTTAGTGTTATGAACTTTCCTCTCAGAACTGGTTTCAAAGTGTCCTGTAGGTTGAGTATTGTGTGTCATCATTTTCATTGAATTTTAGGAAGTTTATTTCTTTATTTTTTTCCTTTACCCAGGAGTGATGAAGTTGAGGATTGTTCAATTTACATGAGTTTGTAGGGTTTCTGCAATTTGTGTGGTTGATAAATTCTAATTTTAAGCCATGGTTGTTGTTAGATAGGTTATAGGGGGTTATTTCATTTATTTTTTGTATCTGTTTAGGTTAGCTTTATTGCTGAGTAAGTGATCGATTTTAGAGAACATTCCATGTGGTGCTGAGAAGATGGTATATTCTTTTGTGTTTGGATGGAATGTTTTGTAGATGTCTGTTAAACACAATTGGGTCATAACTTCTGTTAGTTTCTTTGTTAAGTTTCTGTCTGGTGGTCCTGTATAGTGGTGAGAGTGGGGTGTTGAAGTCTCCCACTATAAGTATGTAGGGTTTAATGTGTGATTTGAGTTTTAGTAATGTTTCCTTTGCATTTGGTGCAGAGATGTCCAGAATTGACACTTCATTTTAATGGATTTTTCCTGTAATGAACATAAAATGACAATCTTCATCATTTTTGATTAATTTTAGTGTGAAGTCTAATTTGTTAGATATAAGGATAGTTACAGCTTGCTTCTTAGAGCCATTTGATTGGAAAATATTTTCCCCACCATTAACTCTGAGGTAACATTTGTCTTTGAAATTAAGATATGCTTCTTGTATGCAGCAGAAGGATGAATTTCATTGTTGTGTCCATTATGTTAGCCTGTGTCTTTTTATAGGTGAGTTAACATCATTGATATTGAGGAATATTAATGACCATTGGGTGTTGGTTCTTGCTTGTTTTGGATTTGGTGGTGGTTCTAGTATTGTGTGTGAATTTTTCCCTTTTTTATCTTTTGATAAAGTGGGATTACTTATTGTCTGTGTTATTTGGATTGTACCTAATGGTCTTGGGTTGTAGTTTCCCTCTCAGAATTCCTGTAGGGCTGGATTCATGAATATGTATTGTGTAAATCTGTTTTTTTTGTTGTTGTTGAATATCTTGTTTTCTCCATCTATAGTGATTGAGACTTTTGCTGGGTTCAATAATCTGCCTTGACATCCATGGTCTCTTAGTGTTTGTAGAACATCTATCCAGCACCCTCTGGCTTTCAGAGTTTCCAGGGAGAAGTCAGGTGTAATTCTGATAAGTATGCCTTTTTCCTTCACTCTTCTTAATATTCTTTCTTTATTCTGTATGTTTGGTGTTTTGAATATTATGTGGTTAAGGAACTTTTCTTTCTTTGGTTAAATCTAGTTGGTGTTTGGAATGCTTCTTGTACTTTCATAGGCATGTCCTTCCTCAGGTTGGGAAAGTTTTCTTCTATGATTTTTTTCAACATATTTTCTGTAACTTTGAGCTGGGTTTCTTCTCTTTCTTCTATATCTGTTATTCTTAGGTTTGGTCTTTTTACAGTGTCCCATATTTCCTGGATATTTTGTGTTAAGGATCTCTTGTATTTAAGATTTTCTTTGGTCAATGAATCTATTTTCTCTAGTTTATCTTCAGTGCCTGAGATTCTCTCTCCCATCTCTTGTATTCTGTTGGCTATACTTTCATCTGTAGTTCCTGATCATTTACCTAACTTTACTATTTCCAGCATTCCCTCAGTTTGTGTCTTTTTTATTGTCTCTAAATCAGTTTTCAGGTCCTGTACTGTTGAATTGTTTCTTTCATCAGTTTGATGGTTTTTTTCTTGGCCTTCATTGCTTTCTTTAAGAGATTTGTTGATTTATTGCATTTTTGGTTTGTTTTTTTCTTCCATTTATTTAAGGGATTTTCTCACATCCTCTTTGAAAGCTTCTATGATTTTTATGAAGTTGTTATTAAGGTCATTCTCTTCTGCTTCATCTGTGTTGGGATGTCCAGATCTTGCTGTTGTAGAATCCCTAGACAATGCTGGTGTCATTAGGTAAGTCTGTTGTTGAATGTGTTCTTATACTGTTGTCTTGTCATCTCTTCTTCCAGTGGGTACAGTTGGGGGTCTCTCCCTCTCCTGGTGGATATGGGTTCAAGGCTCTATCCTCTCCTCTCTCTGGGAGGGTGCAGGGGCAAGACAGTAATGATGGCCAATGTTGGATTATTTGTTCTGCCTCCAGGTCCCTCTGGGGGGATTTGATGGTAAGAAGGTCTGGAGGCTGTAAGTCAGGGGACTTGAAGAGGAAAAGGTGGGCTGTAGGAGCCCCCAGGACTCACCTCTCTACCAGAGGGTGGAAGGGCAAGACCTGATAATGTCCATTTCTTGAGGTTTTTCTTGGGTTTTCTTTCTTCTATTTGTTTTCTTCTACAGTAATATGTTAAATTTTATTTTGTCTTCTTATAAGATAGTTTATTTTATCACTACCATGCAGAAGCCTGTCCATTTATTTTTAACTAGGGACAGGAAGAGTGTAGAGATCTCAAAATGAGGGGAGGGGTGGAAGAACTGTTAGAAGTAGAGGGAGTTGTAAGCAGACATTTCCTGTCCAGTGTTCCCAGTCCCTGACACAGTTGCTTCCAAATTACCACACAGAGACTTAATATTATTTAGAATACTCTGCCACTAGCTAAGACATATTACTAACTAGCTCTTTTTAAACTACATTTAAAGTTAACCCATATACCTTAGTTATGCTCTGCCATTTGGTGGAACCTTTTTAAGTATTGCATGTTCATCTCCTGCTGCCTGCCCTACCTGTACTTCCTGCCTGGCTATTGCCCAAACAGCATTTCATTAAAACACTTTGAGTGGCAAATCTACTCAGGATATAAGAGAATTATTCCACAGCAGGGAGTTCAATAAAATATATGAAACACTGGATGCACACTTTCTCTACATATTATTAATACTTTGAATAAAAGCAATTAATATTTTTTATTTGAAACCACAAATAGATTTCTGGATAAGCCTTTACGTTTCTTTTTATATGTAAAATAAATTATTAAAAATGTTTGAAATCTTTACAAGATGGATTGGAAATGCAGTTGTATTTTTCCCCTCTTTATTGTCTCTGTGATGGACAGTGGTCACTCACATTTCAAGAAAGCCAATCCACACATGCTGTTTTCTTCTTACATCAGATCTGTAAAGGAAAAATGCCTCAGAAATATTCTGTGTAAAATTCCCGAAGATTTAGACAGGTGTAACTGTTATTCATTCTTCTAAATAAAGATAGCATGAAGCCCCTGCTGTTAATGCTATTATAAAATTCATTCCTCTACACAATGGTAAAATTTCATAGAATCCCCATGGAGCCCCCCAGTGTTACTTGAAATGAGCACAGGAAGCAATTTTAGCATTTGTTCAGAGACTTCTATTCAGCATAAATTTTCTTGTAATTCAACCATTAGAGTAAAATTACTTTACCTTTATTGACTATGCTAATGTATACATGATTTTATCATATTGAAAACTTTGTTTGATTTGAAAATAGGGTTATATATAATTAAAACATCTGGATATTAATTTCTAGGAAAGATATTTTAATATAGAGAAACTTAAAAGTTATCCCATGAGTACTTTGATAAATGTACTTTGTAAAAGTATATGAATCACATAAAAATTATTCTGAAAGATACCTTGCCTGTTGCTTTTAAGAGTCTGTAATGTAGAAATGAATTCAACACTTATATTTTAGATATCCATATATTTTATGACTGGTAAGGAATGGCAGTGTGCTACCCAAAATCAGTAGAACATGTAAGCATAAATAATCATTGCAATGAGGTACCTACCAATTTAATTATCAAGGCTAAAAATTGTTTTTGTGTTCAAACATGTATATTAGAGAGTTTTATGAAATAAATCTCATTAAACTATTGATGTTTCAGGGGAAAACTTGATAGAGCATTAATGACACCTAAAATTTTATGCAAACTTATTTCTGAAAGAAAATACATTATATTCTAAGTGACATATAAGATATGTTAAAGTAGTCATTACCATGCATAATGATCAAACCAGTATTAAACTATGCATAAAGTGAGAAATTAAATCACTATTTTAATAAACAAATTAGGCTCTTAAGAAAAGTTTAGTAAATGGAGAACAACATTACTCTAAAGGGAATTATAGGGAATGTGTGACACTGAGAAAAACCACAAAGATTATAATTAAATCATGTACAACCCAGATTAACTGTTCACACAGAAATATAACTTTTGTTAGCAGGTTTACTGCTCTGTTAATTTAAAACATTAAGTGATATATATTTAAGTGGATATATATATATATATATATATATATCAAATAAAAGTAAGCAGGAAAATTTCCTTTCTGTTTAAATTTCATGGTGTTAGAAGATACTATTATGTCTTGTTGGAGAAAAATGACCTAATCAATCTTACCTAGTATTGAACTCTGCAGGATACAATGTTGACCTACCGGGCAAGTTTTATCCATTGGTGCGCAGTGACTTTTGAGAAAAAATGAGAAGAATGAAGCTAAGAGCTTGAGGATGAGGAGCAGAGATGTGAAATGCTGTGTTCTACACATGACATGAGTAATGAACACATCAACTTACAGAAGCAGTAGTGGCTTACAAAGTGTCTACAGGAGGAAATATGGCCTTGTTGGACTTGTTGTGTGGATTTCATAGGGGAAGCGTTTCACTGGCGCGTGGGCTTTGAGGTTTCAGAAGTGGAAGACAGGTCTGGTGTCAGTCTCTCTTCCTCTTGTCTGCGGACCCTCAGCTCCTTCTTCAGCACCATGTCAGTCTGCACACTGTTATGCTTCCTGCCATGATGATAATGAATGAAACCCATAAACCTGAATGTCACCGCCAATGAAATGTTTTCTGTTACAGGAGTTGCCACTGACATAATGTCTTTTCACAGGAATAGAAACCCTAGCTAAGATAGAAGCTGGTACCAAGGATGAGATTAATGCTGTGTTAGACATGACCGTATTTTTGTTTGGAGGAATGTAGACTCTGGGATTTAGTGTTAGGAAAGCAATTGAAATCTGTAAACAGAATTTGTTGAGTTATACTAGTAGGAGAATGGGAGGTAATGGTGCTGCTGAGAGAGATCTGTACTTGGGGACATTGCTCAAGTGAATGCAGCGGAGAAGAGTATTAGTATGTAGCCTAAAGACCTTCTAAGTGAGATGTCCTTTTGTATGCTGCGAATATTATTTGCTTTTATTGGTTGATGAATAAAGGTGTTTTATGACAGGGAAGAATATGGCTAGACAAGAAATCCAAACTAAATACAGAGAGAGAAAAAAGGCTGAAGCAGAGAGATGCCGTGTAGTTGCCTGGGAAACAAGATTTGAGGTAACAAGTCACAAGCCTCACTGTTAAAACATGGAATAATAAAAATGGGCTAATTTAATTGTGAAAGCTAAACAAATATTAATCCTTAGAGCACTTATTCTGGAACTGGTACGTGGGGAAGAAAACATCCAACTACAGACCATTCTTGTGTTAATTTTGTGGACATCATGGCTGATTTGTGTCCTTAACCCCCACGCCCACCAAAAAAACAAACAAACAAACAAACAAAAAAAAAAACAATAGCTGAAACTAAACTGAAGAACCGCAGATGAATAGCTTTAGCAGACAACATTTCAAAGCACACTAGCATTGGCTGTGCGCCGTGGCTGTTAGTGGCGAGTCTTGTGCAGATGTATAACCAGAAGGAGGAAGCTGAGCAGCACTTAATACAAAATGGACAGTTGCAGGGGTGAAGGAGCACCAGATGCGTAAACAGGTTGTAAAAATACATGATGACAAGTGGAATAAAGGGAGTGGTGACCTGAAAGCAAGACCCCACCCAGCTAAGTTTCCAACTCGTGAAATGATTTAAAGAGATTAGGGCCAGACACAGTGGTGCCCACCTCTAATCCCAGCACTCCGGAAACAGAGGCAGGTCGATCCCCGAGCTGGAGGCCAGCCTGGTCTACAGGATATGTTCTTGGGTGGGGGGGTAATGTAATTTTACCAGGGGACCATATTTCAGCCCCAGAAAGCAGCACAATTTTCAGGTTAAGCCATGTGGTTCTGGGTTTAAAGTGATGGATACAAGGAAGGAGTTATGGAGACTCCCTCTGTGACTAAGGAAAGCCACTAGACCAGGTGTGTGTGTGGGTGTCTGTGCATAAAATCCAGAGAAGCTAACGTGTAAAGCTGGGAAGACAAACCCTGGATTGCCTTATAGACCCCCCAAGATGTTAGTGATACTAGCATCATTTGATACCAGCTAACAGAGAGTGGAAGCTGTTCCAAGGAAAGACATACGCCGCAGTCAACAAAGTTGAAATGAATGGAAGATCTGAATGGTACTTTTCCATCAGACATGGAGATGCATAGTTTGGAGTTTGTCCAGCAGTTTTCACTCTTGTTTTTGTCCAGAACTTCGTGACTATGGTCATTTTCCTCTCTTTTGAAGGAGCGGTGTATATTCTGTACTTTACATGTTGGAAGAATATATCTGCTTCTCACTTTTGATTTTACAGGGGAATAGAGTTAAGAGACTGCATGAGTCTCAGAGGAAACTTGGGCTTCGTTCTTATTTTAAAACAGTCAAAAATATAGGCACTTCTATTGCTATTTCTTGTTTTAATATTTAATTTTTTGTTTTTAATATTTTAAGCCATAAAATCTGTGAATTTCATCATTGTACAATTTGTTGTTTTAAGCATCTATTGTTGAATGGCTATTCAAGCTAAACAGTCGCAGTTCCTCACCTACTTAACTAACTTTTTGTAGTGAAAAGATTTTAGTTGTATTTTCTAAGTCATTTCTATTTTATTTTTTATTTAAATTAGAAACAAGCTTGTTTTACATGTAAATCCCAGCTCCCTCTCTCTCCCCTCCTCCCCTGCCTCACCCCAGCCCCCCAAAACCCCACCCAATTCCCAATTCACTCTCCAGGGAGGGTGAGTCCCTGCATGGGGGATTTCCGCAGTCAGTTATTTCATCCTGGGCAGGGCCTAGGTCCTTCCCTATGTGTCCAGGATGCGAGAGCATCTATCCAGGTGGAATGGGCTCCCTAAGACCATTTTTATGCCAGGGATAAATACTGATCTACTACCCCAGGCCCCATAGATTGCCAAGCCCTCCTCACATAACCGACATTGAGGGAGTGTGGATCTGTCCCATGCTGGCCTGTCACCTATAAGTCTGGGATCCATGAGCTCCCCCTTGTTCAGGTCGGCTGTTTCTGTAGGTTTCACCAGTCCAGTCTTTACCCCTTTGCTTATCACTCCTCCTTCTCTCCAACTGGGTTCCAGGAGTTTAGTTCAGTGTTTAGCTGTGTGTGTCTGTTTCTGCTTCCATCAGTCAATGGATGAAAGCTCAAGGATGATATATAACGTAGTCCTCAAACCCATCACCAGGGAAGGGCATTTAAGGCAGCCTCTCCATTATTGCTTAGTTTGCCAGTTAGTGTCATCTTTGTAGATTTCTGGAAATCTCACTAGTGTCAGATCTCTCCTCAAACCTATAAAGACTCCCTCTATTATGGTATCTCTCATCCTGTTCTCCTCAACCTTCCTGCTCCCCCATGCCCTCCTTTCTCCTACTCCACCCCAGAGAAGGAGAATGGGACAGGATCTTAAATCTTTTAAAAATTAAAACAATCTTATTTTACATACCAATCCCAGTTCCGTCTGCCACCCATTCCCCCCACCATTTCCCAATCCCAACCACTCTATCCACTCCTCAGAGAGGCTGAGGCCTCCCATGGGGAATCATTAAAGTCTGTCATATTATTTGGGGCAGGTCTAGTCCCTCTCCCCTGTATCTAGGCTGAGCATGGTATCCCTTCACAGGGAAAGGGTCAAAACAGATGCTTCATGGACTATGGATAAATAGTGGATCCCCTGCCAGTGGCCAGCAATGGGAACTTTTGAAGCTAGACTGAAGATAGCTCTGTATTATAGAGTGGCTACAAACTTATGAGGAACAGGAAGTAGAATGTGGTGGTTTTAATGAAAATATGCCTCAGGCTCACAGTGACTGGCACTATTAGAAGGTGTGGCCTTGTTGGAGTTGGTATGTTATTACTCGAAGAAATGTGTCACTGTGGGTGAACGCTGAAGTATCAGAAGCTCAAGCCAGGCCAAGTGCTATTCTCTTTTCCTGCATCCTGCCTATCCGTATGTTGTATTTTCAGTTCCTTCTCTAGCACTTTGTCTACCGGAAAGTTACCATGCCTCCTGCTGTGATGACAATTGCCTACACCCTTAACCTATATGCCATCCCCAATTAAATGTTTTTCTTTTTAAGAACTGTCATTGCCACTTCACAGCAATAGAAACACGTACTAAGCCAGTGAGGAAGGACCTCCTGGGGCCTGTCGATAGCTATGGGTGCTATTGTCATCAGATGGCTACTGAAAAGGAAGAAGAAAAGTCCGTTTTCATTGGGAATGTGACCACTTTTAGGATGCTCACACCATCAATTGGCCCAACATCCATGAGCATATTGTTAATACTAATTGGACTCCAGAGTCTATTAATAATAATAATTGTGTTATCTAAGGAGGTAGATGTGTTCTTGGGTCCTGGAAGAAGGTTAAACAAAGAGAGTGGGATGAATAAATAAAAATATATTTTGAACATACATGATATGTTCAAGTAACAAATTAAAATATTATTAAAAATAACTTGGTGTTATCATCAGGAAAGAAAAAGTGACACAGTGCTCCTTTCACAGATATATGTTATATTTATAATATATTATTATTATTATTATTATTATTTCAGTTATTTGAGGAAATTAATTTTTGGATAGTACTGACTGCCACAGTCAGGACACTACAGTGCTGGAGATAAGATTAAGGGTACAAAGTCACTGTAATTGAAGACATGATTTCACATTTCTTTTTATCATGTCCATATATATCAAGTAATGAATATACTATGCTGTGAGTTGTGGTGAAATATTTTATTTAGATAACAGTATTTGTGGGTTTATCAATTAAATGTAAACAATTGGACAATATTCTTCTTGACAGAAGAGTTGAGACTGTAAACATAAACGTTAAATAAATATTTGTTCTAATCATCAAAATGAGTTCAGATAAAATATTAAATGATTTCCAACACATATATAACTTAAATTTCAGGGTTTTCCATAGATAGTCATTTGCAATTTAAAATTCTACAGAAGATTTAAAGACTACATTTGAGTAACTATAAATTGTCAACTCTAAAGATGTAATACTTACACATTTCTTTTAAGGATAATGGAATACCGAAAATTTATAATAATAAAGTGTCATTACTGAGTTTCTTCTCAGGTATGAACATGATTTACGTTTTCCAAGATTATATTTTCAAAACCCTAACAGATGATTTAAAAGAAACTACCATAAAAAGAGAAAATGTTATAATACTTCTTGTCAAAAATAATAATTAGGGATACAAATCATTGAAATTAATAAAATTAAAATCAGTAATGCAAGCATGTGTTATTTATGGAAATTTATTTTATTGCAAATAGACCTTTGTTAAGAAAGTGCACAATATATTTAGATATTTAATCTACATACAAAATTGCCTAATACAAGAGGCTTTAGAAAATTTTAATGCATATTACTTTATACTATATTAAAAGCTTAATAATGATTTTTGTAGAAAACAGTGCGAGAAGTCTAAATAATAAAGTACATACAACAAATATCAATTTAGACATCCCATGTGTGTTTGGCATTAGACTAAACTTCACATCCATTAACCATTGTAATTCTATCATACCATACAACATTCAAGGTTTGAATTACAAATATGATGTTAATGTGACAATTCAGAGAACGAAATTATTGGTGTATCTCAAGGTATTAATGGCAATTTTATTGAAAAGGAAATAAAAACAAACAGTAAAATAGCAAGGATGCTAGTTCTTTTGAATTTGGAAGAAGAGTAGAATATGTAATTTAAAATCACTTTAAGGGACTGGAGAGAAGGCTCAGTGGTTAAGAGTGCTTACTCCTCTTGCAGAGGATCTGGGTTCAGTTATCATCACCCACATGATAGCTTCCACCCTGGAAGACATTCAAAGTCAGAGGAATAACCTGGAGGATCAAGACCTGTGGTAGAGTTCTGCAGTACTTGGCTAAGAAGTTAGAGAAGTACAGACTCAATGGAAGCTGTTATGAAACCCAGAGGTTCTCCAAGAATATGTAACATGTGTTGACTTTCAAAAGGTTATGTCAGTATGGCACCACTGGATTCCTAGACCTTTCTCCTAATTTAAGCTCCTTTGGCAGTAGTCTGTTTCAACTTCTATGACATGTGTGCTGACATGTTTGCTTTCCAAAACAATATACATGTTTCCAAACCCTAACCCAGCACACACAATTGAAATCACGCTGTCAATGGAGAGCAGTGTGCTGCCGATTTTTATAGTAAGTAGCAGAGGTGATAAAAAAGAAAAGCAAAACTCAACAAACACACAAACAAACTGGCTGTCCTATTTTCCAGCTGGTCTCATTTTTCTTTTATTTGCTGAAATTTGCAGTTGTAATCCTCTATTCCATGTGAAGACATATTGCTTTCATGGTGATTAGTAGCTAACGTCAAGGCATGACAGGTCTCAGGATAGACAGCACCATTCCTGGCACACAGGAGGATATGCATTTTTTTAAGTGAGGGAAACTGCCACTTAGTTTGTCAAATTATTCTTAGTACATTTGAATCTGTCAGAAAACCACATTTTAAATGAATAGATAATTAATGACAATAAATATTTGCCAGTTCTAGTTTGGCACTATTTAGACAATAATGCTATAATGGGCATTTAGTGTAAGGCATAGTAAAATATATATTTTTATTTTATTTATAAACATAGTTAGATATAAAATTATAAATAAATGTAAAGCTTCTGAGATATAAAATGATTTTAATTATTTATGTTCCAAGGAGAATAGGTCATTTATCAATTATCAATAGTACATTTTACATTTGATGGCTAATAGAATGATCATATATTTTTGTTCTCTTTTCTATTTAGACCATTTTTTGTAATAGATTTTACTCCCTCTCTTACTGAGGCACATCTTGACAATAATACTTTCTTGAAAGCAAAGATACTAAGTTTATGGCAGGGAACTAGGTGGAGTTTTTATTGGAAAAGGTAGATAAGAGATTGTCTTCAACATAGGAAATGTGGAGAACACTCTGGAGACAAAACATGTAACATCTGCAATTAGGAAAACATGCATATAGTTGTGGCAAAATTCTCAAAAAGTGGAAGTTGTTGGCTTACAGTACGATTTCCAACAAGACTATCAAGGAAAAAGAGGGAATGAGATAAGGAAATTAGCAAACTGAACGCTGGAAATTCAGAGTCCAGCAAACAGGTACTCTGTGACCTTATATTCCATTATTCTTCTACATGCTTGCCTGATGCTGGACAAATAATCAAAACAAAGATTTGGTGAAGTAAAATAAAGTATCAGGCAGCTTTAAAACTGAGCTCTGAAATAAATCAGGTAACAAAGATCAACATATTGTATATTCATGTTGGATTTTATCTTTGCCCCCATCCTATGTGAACCTTTCCTTTTACATGAAACATGAACTGTGCCTAAAGACTCCTGAAACCACTCTCCCAATTTCACTAGATAATGATAGTAAAAGAAATACCATTTTGAAGTTTGAGTGTAGGTTTTATTACGATTTGAATGTTTGTGAGAATACATATTGCTATAACTACAACCAAAGTGAAATTTTACAATAAAGGTTTCTGTGTAATTTACATAATGGGTTATTATATGCTTATGAAATACCAACATGTAAATATCAACTACTACGTGCATCACGTATTTTTATAACAATACCTTCTTTCATTTATGCTAATTTTGCTATGATTTTTGAATTTTGTCATATCATATATGTATAAATTTTGGAGCAATAGCTGTTCTATTTGTAACACATTTTCCCACAGTCATGATATTACTGGGTATAATTACCTAACATTTTCATGTGACATTTTTTTTTGTTGGTGAACATGAAAAGAATGCATTTTCATTATGAACAGTTGACCAAGGAGTTGCCTAACAATGCTTTCCTGTGCCATCCATAGACATCATCACCTTTGAGAGGCCTCTGAATTTTTAGCAGCTTGTAAATATCACTGCTGTTTATGACCATAAAATATGGTTTCTTCAGGAGAATTCAACTGGATAATAGTTCTTATCTTGTAAAGGAAATTGCAAATCACTCATCAGTAATTAATTTTTATTTATGCTTTTCTGAATGCACTTTTCTTTTTTATTCCTTTAGGAAACTCACAGCAAAATAAAACAATATGGTAAATTGTGATTTTTTTCAATTATAAATTCAGTAGTTCTGCAAAATAGTAATTATAGAATTACTGTTTAAATGTATATGCCTTTGAATCCGTGACTCTCTGAATAATTTTGTTGTGTGTGTGTGTGTGTGTGTGTGTGTGTGTGCGTGCGTGAGAGAGAGAGAGAGAGAGAGAGAGAGAGAGAGGAGCCAAGGTACCTGACTTGTATTGTTTGAAGTATTTCTATTATGTAATTTTTAGGTGGCTGAAACATTTGAAGATATGAAAATGATTGTGTTGTTAGAAAAAAAAGGTAAATTTTGTTCTGACCTTTCATGAATATTATTCAACAGTATTGTAAGGATAAAAAAGAGGGAGACCTTGACAAGAACTTCCAAATGCCATGAGTTCTTGTCCCTAAGAGTGCTTTGAATATGCAGGGAGACTTAGGTGGAGTAAAAAAATAAATCATTCTAACTTCTAGGTTAGGTAGGCATAAGTGTGTGTTTTCTTACCCTTTTGACACTGGGGCCCCATCTGGTCCAGATACATACACACCTTGCAAATGCTACCAACTTCTCTGTGAGTTCATAGTGCTTTGATACTGCTCTGTTTAGAAGACCTTGTTTCATAGGTATCCTTCATTGCCTCTAGTTTCATAATCTTTCCATGTCCTCTTGCAGGGCTCCTTGAGCTCAAGGCAAGGTATTTGATGGTGATATTCCATTTAGTATTGAGTGCACCAAGGTTTTTCAGTGTGGTGATATATTATTTATATTTTATTAAAACTTGCCTCAGGATTCAGAAAACAAAGACAACCACAAGCATAGAAGCCAGGCACTCACCTTTAATCTCAGCAGCCAGAAGCTAGAAGGGGGTTGTGCACACCTTAAGCTTAGGACTCAGGATTAAGAGCTAGATGGATCTTTGTGAATCCAAGGCCACCCAGGTCTACACATGATTGACCCGCTCCTAAGGAGAAACACCTTAAACAAAGATGATCTTAGCACCTGGGATCACACAACTTTAATCCCAGCATTAGGAAAGTAGATAAGACAGGGAAAAGGTCTCAGGATGGAGCATTCATTCTCCAGCCACACTGAGGATAAGAAGACATTTAGCCTCAGGATTCTCCAGGCATACTGAGGAGAGGCAGCAGGTTCAGGCCATTCAGTAGAGCTAAAGTTCAAACCTCAATATCAGTCTCTGGGTCTTTTATTTTTTCATTTCATGTCTCAGTCTCTGAATGTCTGGCTTTGGGTCTCTATATTCACAAATGCTGCAGGAGGTAGTTTCTCTTAGGGCAGTTATCGAAGAACTTCATTAGGAGTCATTTTACTGTTGTATTCCTTTAGCGGCACAGTAGTGTCTGCTTTCCCCTAAGTAAATGGACTATCTAGTCTGAGGTTCCTGGCCACCCAAGCTGTGTCAAGCATGAGTTTCAGCTCATCAAATGAGTTTTCAATACAATTACATATTGATTGGCTACGCCTACAAACTTCGAGGCACTATTGCACCAGATCATCCTGCAGGCAAGACATCACTGAACACTGAAGGATTTGTAACTGGTTCGGTGTCTAAGTCAATGTTTTATCGCTGTGAATAGACGCCGTAGCAACAATAGATCTTATGAAGTCTTATCCAGCGTTTGCTTTAAGTTTCAGGGTGGGTTAGTCCATTATCAGCATAGGGGTACACATGTTAGCAAACAGATTCTACCTGAAAAGCTGAGATTTCTATGTCTGGTTTCACATACAGCAAGAAGCTGAGAGCCGCTGGACTTGGAGTGCACTCCTGAAAACCTCAAAGCACACCATCACCATAATTCATTTCCTCCAACAAAGCCAAACCTACTCTAACAAGGCTGCACCTCCGAGTCATTAGCGTTGAAGGCTCTAGTTAATATCCAGCTCAATTTCTTCATTTTCAAGGACTTGGGTAGGTGTTCCTTTCAGCTACAGGACTCAAGGGGGCTCATGGAGATCAGGCAGCCTGTAGGGGGTTTAACCTGTGTCCTCTGAATGTATGTTATGGCTGAGTAGCTTTGGGTTCTTGTGGGACTCCTCAGATGGAGCAAGGACTGTCTCTGACTCTTTACCTATGCGTAGGACCCTTTTCCTCATACTTGGTTGCCTCATCTCATCCAGCCTTGATCATGGTCTTATAGGGTATTATACCATATTTGTCAGATGTCCCTGGAAGGCTTGCTATTTTCTGCTTTTTGTCATGTTGTGTTATCACAGCATTAAGACAGGTGGACACAGACATTTTCCTTTGAATATTTATTACCAAGAAAATCCTAATGAAAGAGATCACTCATGATTATGTAAGTGTTTAGAAATGAGAAAATAAAATGCTATGTAAGTATGCATGCCAGCATCTCTGAGACATGTGTGGGTTCTGGTTATGAAGATTCTTGTATTTGAATGTGTGAGTGGTTTTATGCAGTGCAAGTGGGTGAATATTTTTTTAAATATCCATAAGTCTAGTCGCAATTGAGAGTGGCTGAGAGTGTTTGAAGCACAGAGCAGATGGCTGCAGGAAGATAAGCAGGAGAAATCTCTCATGACTCAACCAGGATTGACATGAAATACTCTACTGACTTGTATTACCTGTTTTAGAGAATATTGTAAAATTTCCCAGATAGAAATTCAGGAAAAGTTCTATGAAGTGATATTGGAAACTCAAAAAGAATTTGCAATGAAGATACAGTTAATGGTATAGAACACATCAACAGAGTGAATGCAATCAACTTTTCTATTCTAAAGCAGTTTGATATTATAAAATACTATCAATATACATCTACTCAGTGATCTTTTACTTGTTCAACGTCAGGTTGATAATAGACTGTTCCATCAATGTGCCCATCAACAACAACCAAAAATTACATTTATGGAGAAATAAATGAAAAACACCCATAAAATGATTATTGTACTGGTTATCAGTTTATTGAAGAAAAAATGTTAACTATGATGTTACTGAAAGAACTCAATATTAATTTATGCTCTTATTTTATTACATGAACTGAAATAAATTAATCTGAACACTAACCATATCCTTTAACTATAACTTAGAGCACTTCTCTTTTCTTTAGATTTATCAAACATGATCAACTTTATCTAATAACTTGTTGTGCATTTTATTCTCCCCAAAACCTTTCATAAGCTCCCCCCAACTTTTCTTCAAATCTATTTCTGTGTGTATATACATGTGTACACACACACACACGTATAACTTGTTTGGTGTAATGCTTCTTGTGTGTGTGTGTGTGTGTGTGTGTGTGTGTGTTTTCAGGTCTTACACTAGAACTGGAAAACCATTAGATGTTCTCCTTGGGGAAGACCACTGCTGCTTCCATCTCTCTTCTATTGTCTACAGTTCTTTATATAAGGTTAAGATCTGTGGGTGTTTCTCTGTCCAATTTCACACCTTTCCTGGCGTTCTCATTGTTCAGCTATCTTCAGGCAAGCATGTTATAGTGTTTTACTATCTTGCTGGAATCTTGAGACAGTGAGTTTCCTAAATCCCTGTTTTATAGAGGTGAAGGCAGAATTCTTTCAGTCTAGTTCTTGCATATGTATCATGTTTTATATTGTCTAAACATTTGATTCACAAACATAAGCATTTAAATCAATCCATGATGTTAAAATTTTCTGCATGTAACTATATGGTATATTACATGATGAAAATAGTAATTTGCTAGCTAAATAACTACAGAAGTAAAGGGGTTTTTGAATTTGTCTAATTTTTACTGGATTTCATTAATCATTATGGATTTTATAATAAAAAGTTGCAGTCACAAAATTGAATCTGAAGTATGCAACAAAAATGAAGTTTGGGATTGGGAATAAGACTTGTAAACTCATGTGATTGAGATAAAATATTCTAAATTTAATCTTAAAGTTTGTAGTACATAAAAGTTATGAAAAGATGTTATATTTGGGTCATTGTGTTGAAACATAAAAGTCATTTTGGAAATAAGACAGTCATATTTTAAAGATATAATATACTTTAGCACATAGTTAATTTATAAATGATACAATTTTTTTCTTTTGCGATTATAATTATAGCATTTTAATTTTTTCCTCAGTTGTAAGCCTCCTATATGCCACCTAGTTGAATTCTTTCCTATACATGTCTTCAGCTTTCAATAATTATGAAGGCATGCATATACCAGTACCAACACACACACACATATTATTAAATATCACCTGACAAGCTTACATAAAGTTCTTTATGTGTATGCTTTCAAAGCTAACCATTTGTTATTTGATAAACAATTGGTATTTTCTTCCCTGGGAAGACTATTTTATCCTGTTCTCTCTCACCTTTCCCTAGATGACTGTATGATACAGTGTCCAACATGTTTAAGAATGTCTGAAAATATAGTCAGAAACATACAAAAAATAGGAACAATGTTCTCAATGGAAGTATTTCAGTATGATACATGTAATCTGAATCTATATTATCCAATATAGATATAATTGACATAGATATAATAGACAATGATATTAACAAACATTGTGTTTCTATGATTCCAAAGTTACAGTCTTTCTTTCTTTCACAGTAAGAAAAGTGAAGTTCCCCATGGTGAATATGTTAAAATAAAATAATAAAACATGCTCTTCTGTCTAGTTTAATGTCAGTTTGGCACATGCAAGAAGAAAGAAGGGAAACATATGTGGGAAAAATATCCCCTTAAGATCTGTGTATAGGGCATTTTCTTAATTAGTAATTAATGGGGAAGGGCCGAGCCCATTGTGAGTACAGACATCTCTGGGTTGATGGTATTCTCTTATAAAATAGCGTAACGTAAGCATGACACGTGAAGCAAGCCAACAAGTAGCACCCCTAGATGGCCTCTGCATCAGCTCCTACCTCTAGTTTCCCGCTCTTCTTGAGTACCTGTGCTGAATTCCTTCAGTGATGGGCTATGATGTAGAAGTAGAGCCAAATAAAACCTTATCTTTCACAAATTGATTTTCCCCCATTGTGTTTCATCGTAGCAATCACAGCATTAGTAACCATAACGAGGACAGAAGTTAGTACAAGGAATGTGTATTATTACTGTGATTGACAGGGTCATGTGCTTTGGGGAGGATGAGGAAGAACTTCAACCCTTTGGGGTCTAAAAGCCTTTGAGTGTTCAAAACTCACTGAGCTTTTGTCAAGGAGCTCGGAAGATGAAAGTGGTGAGAAAAACGGAGATGATGGAGACCTGTCTTGTGAAATTCCAGAAAGAAGTTTGAAAGTCACTTAAGGACTTTTACCACAGCTGTTACATATTTTGAGTTAAGAATGTGTGATACTCATTTGTCTGGGTTGAAGAATGGGCATGATTAAGAAGAGATCAGAGACAGTAGTAACTTTGCTTTATGGGTAGAATAGGTGCTTGGTAGCTGGAACTAAGAAACTATGTGATTAGGAAGAGGCCAGCGTCACTGAGGTGAAATCTTCTGGAAAGTGATTCTTCAGAGTCCACATTCCGAAGTTCTGCTTCACTTAGGCATTGCTTTATTGAATACAACATCTGCTTGTCTCCATTTATTTATTTTTTGACAATTCAAGTATTTTATCGTAAGACTCCAAAAATCTATCAGCATTTTGTCTGATTTTTCTTTCTAGACTCTAAGTGGTAAACATTTTAATTGCTCTAAAACCATATCAATGGAAGAGCATATAATGTTAATCCATATGGTAAAGACCAGTGAATAAGAATCCAAACTCATTCTCATTTACCGAACATAATCATTCTCTTGTATTTTCTCCATGTGATGATTAATTTTGTGTAATCATGTGAATGATATGACTGCTAACTTATTTGATTTTCTCCTACAAAAAGACAGCCTTAACTCTCTTATGTGTAACTTTCCACATGCGAAACAACTAAACTCCTGGAGTGTGGTCATAGTTTGTAAGCTTCCCCAAACGACTGCCTCTTATTTTTTCTTCAAATTCCTTGAATCTGCTCTGACTTCCATGCTCCCTTTCTGCCTGTTTTACAATCTTAAGTTTCTTCTAAATTAAAACTTTTTTATTATATCCTTTTATCTGCTACAGTTGTGAAAGTGATTTCCCTACTCCAACGTCACAGAGAATTAAAAACAGCTAGTTCACTTTTAGTTACATTGTTTCAGCATTGGAACTAGTAAGAATTAATTGGAACAAAAGGAAGGAGGCTGCTCATCCCAAGGTTCTACTTATGCTCTGAAAGCCAGGAAGATCTATGTGCTCCTCTAAGTTACAAAAGAAACAACAGACCCAGAGTAAACTATCTAAACACAGATGCACTCACTAGGTGCTTAACCAATGGCAAACTTTAGGGCAAATAATCCTCAAAGAATTAATTTCAATGTAGCAGGAGAAGCTCGCTTTTCTGAGGCTAAATTACACATTTCCCTCAAATGTAAACTAGTTATTTAGAATTTGTTTCTGAATTGTTTTTCAAATTGACTAATTATTTGCATGTATTTGTGTATTGGGCAGGGTGGGGTGCAGTCTAGGTCTTTAAGTATGTGTGCCTGCACATTGCAGAGGAATGTTTCAGATATCCTGAAGCTGGAGTCAGAGGCTGTTGTGAGACACCCGGTATGGGAGCAGGGAAGAAAACTCAGATCATCCGTAAGAGCATTTTGTATTCTTAGCCACTGTGCCATCATCTCTTACATCCCATTACAGGATTTTTTTTGTTGTTATGTAATTTTTTTATCTTTAAATATTTTTTATTTTAGAAACCCTATTGTTTACATATTCATCCCCACATTCCCTTGCTCTCCCATCCTTCCATGCTCCCCACTGACCCGCCAACCTACCCCTACCCACTCACTAGGGATAGTAAGGCCTTCCCAGGCCATTCATCCAGTATCTGGACAGCAATAGTATCAATCTATAGGGATTGTGCTCCCAAAATTCATTTATACTCTAGGGATAAACACTGGTTCCACTGTTAGAGGTTCCATAGACTGCCCTGGCCTCCTAGCTGGAACCCACATTCACAGGGATTGTTTCCGGTTCAATGCTGGTTCCCCAGCTTTAAGACTAGGGTTTCCGTGCTCTCACTAGGTCCAGTCAACTGTCTCTGTGGGTTTCTCCAGTACAGTCTAGGCTCCTTTGTTAGGGGAAGGGAATCAAAGGCAGACTCTCCACCACTGCCTAGATTCTTATTTTGGGTCATCCCTGTGAATCCCCTAATATTTCCCCCCATTACAGGATTTCTTAAGCAGGAAAATTGTTGAATGAAGTAGATATGGAACAGTTTTCATAGCCATGTAAAGTATTTAACATGTAAATTCATGACTAAATATATATTGTTTCTATATATATTTGCAGAGAGCAAAGGATATTGACAAGTACTAGATATATTGCCTAGTGTGTGTAGGCCCTCCCTGCTTTTAGAAAATCAACTGAGAGTGCACCTGCCAAGATGATTATCCCATGCTTCTGTTCTGGGATTACAGGAGTGTGGCATTACTCCTGTTGTGTGAAGTACTGGGTGGGGTTCAAGTTCAGGACCTCATACATGGTAGTCAAGCACTTTATCAACTGCACCATACCCCTATCCTATTACCTGCATTGTTATACATGAGAGTGCTTTAATGCATGATTAGGCTTATTGAACTAAGCCGAAAATGTAGAGATAAATCACATGCATGCAACCTCTGCAGCCTTCTTTGTTAAATATGTTCTATATGTATTATGAATTTCTGTTTAAGAATCTACTCGGTGACAGTATTTTTCATATTCTGCAAGAACCACTGATAATTTAGAGTGTGTAATTTATCAGATCCTTATCCTCATGAACTCCCAGATTTTTCAACACTAATACGAGAAAAGGCTGCTACCTTTTTTTCCAGTGAATAGTCTCAGAAAAAAAAGTTACACAATAATAAGGTGGGTCACTTATTTTACAGGTACACTCTCACACACATATAACAAATTTTTAAATTTATCTAGATAATTTGAATACTTTTTCTGAGTAGCCTCACTTTATAATGAATTACATGTTTAATTTCTTATTTTTTCTTAGATATTACTTTTATAATACACAAAGCATTCATATAACTTATAAGTATACGTTAAAATCATAGGAATTCAGAATGAACCTTTTTCCTGTAGAATCCTATCTGCTTAATTCTATTTTTGTCTACTATTTATTTTCATTTAAGCATTCTTAGAGTTCATAGGAATCAGGTGCTATCTAATTGCAAGAAAGAAAATGTAAGGATAACATTGTTGTGTCCTAACACAATATTCCTGCATTTACATGACATGGCTAAGTAATTTGAAGATAGAATTAGACAAAGAGCTGTGTGATATGTATTGTGTTTTTAAAGTTTTTTATGTACCCGTGAGTTTGGGTGAGTGAGTTGTGTGTTTGTTTTTGTGCTATAAGTACGGAGGTTTCCATAAGATCAGAGAGTGCATCACATCCTGCAGAGCTAGGTACCTCATTAGCAGAAAGTCGTGAACTGCCTGACTTGAGTGGTGGGAACCAAAAAGTTATACTCTGGGGTAACAGCAAATGTTCATAACCCCGAATCATCTCTCAATCCATGAGTAGTACTACTGATGTCATACTTGTTTTCAATTACTTAGAAGGAGAACTATGAATTGGCAATAGGAAAAGCACATGTCTGTTTGCCCCTGGTTACATGATGGGCAAGAGAGACCAAGCACTGCTCCATGGAAAGACCATTAAAGAAATTTATAAGGGGCAAGAACTCAGACCTTCTCCCATGACTTCCGGTAAGAATCACAAACCCAACGGTACTGTGAATCTAGCACATATAGCAGTGTTAAATGTCAGCCATCAAGCATACAAAATCATCATCAGATAGGCTTTCCCCAGAAGCTGACAGGAGCAGATACAGAGACCCGCGGCCAAACTTTGGGAGAATTGTGCGAAACTCTACAGAGAGAGTGGCGGTGGATTGTTGGAGCCAGAAGGGTCTAGGACATCAGAAGAACACTACCCCCAGGATCAAGTGAGCAAGTCTCACAGGAGCTCACAGATTCTGATGCGTTCCTGGGTCTGCACCAGGCACTCTGTGTACATATTGTCGTTCTTCAGCTTGGAAGTGGGGGTGTCTTCTGACTATTTTACCTGCTGTTGGGACCCTCTCCCTCCTATTGGGTTGTCTTATCCAGGCTTGATATGTCGATTATTATCTAGTGTTATTGTATCCTGTTATTCTGAGTTTGGTTGATATCGCTAGGAGCCCTGCTCTTTTCTCAAGGGAAAAGGAAATAGCAGTGTATGTGGTGGAGAGGGAAGAGGGTGAGGAGTGTGAGGAGGAGAGGCAGGAAACAGCCTCTGTTTGGAATATATTTTACGATAGAAAAATAAATAAAATAAAATGAAATAAAAATTAAATATGTTGCTATTACGGCTGCTGACATCATATTTAAAGGAACATTAAAACACTTATGTTTGTCATTTACACTAATTTCTTTGTGGTCTTTGAGTTCATCCTCATTTATGTAAATTGGTACTATCTTTCATATATAACAAATGCAGAAACCTATGTAAACATTAGACATACCACATTTTTACCATTGTTATTTTTCTACTAAATTGGCTAGTCATGTCCATTATTTTAATGCTGCTGACTCTGTTATTTCATTCACTGATCTTATCATACACATCCCATGTCTAAAGTTATATATCAACTTTGTTCTAATTTTACTTGTCACTTGATTGACATTGACCGTATGTACCAGCATAGAACTCCAATATTGTAAATTTTAAGTTTGCTCAGTTTTTGTCACCACCTAGGTCAGGCAGCTCACAAATGTCTGGAACTATAATTCCAGACAATTTAATGCCCTCTTCTGGCCTTTACGGAAACCAGCATACTTGTTGTACACTTACATAAATACATACTTATTAAATATAGTAAGCATAGTTTAACTTATATTTAGCATTTTATTTCACATATGTTGCCTAGAACCTAATCTGTTTTATGTAAATTACAACTTTCCAATGAATTCTTTTGCAAATGGAATTAAATCTTATTTTATAGACCATGATGCTTGGTACTTAAATATATTTTGGAGAAAGAAAAATAATTTGGGAACCAAAGAGCAGGAAAGAGTTATTGAAATCCTTTATGCTCTACTAACATTAATTATAGCTGAAATCATTGAAAGCTTCTCTGGGGCCTTGTGTAATTTTAGTAAATAACCCAGTCTCTTTACCAGATTCTTCCACCCAATCCCAAAAAATTCAAAGCTGCTGTCACACATAGAATCAAGCTGTTGATTACCAAATATAGACTGTCTTACTTGTAAATCAACATAATGGACCTCACCAGGAAGCTAATCTTGGAAAATTTCCATAATTCTAGCCCTACCTCAGTGTTTTACAACCCAAGTTTCCTCTCTCCAAAATGGTTTTCATTGTAACTGAGGACCAGCTTCCAGTATTACTGTAGCTAAATCCTTTCAGTCTTGTGGAATAATTCTGTTCTTAGTTGTCCATAAATTTAGCATCTGCTTCACAAAGAGTCAATGCATACCATATGAAATAGCCACTTTCTTAAATTTCTTCAAATCTAACATTTCTCCAGTTAACCTTTGTATAGCTTTGGGGGTTCCTATCATCAGGTGGTCATTCTTGTATGGTAACTGGATAAAATTCAGGTTGGTTTTCTAGTAACCTAAGCAGTTCTCTTCAGTTTCATAATACAATGGCAAGATAGGCTCTGCTCCAAATTCCTGCCTCTGTGTCTGAGCAATTTTCTTATTTTCCTTAGTAAGAGGTCTTTGTAAAACTTGTATCTTACCAATAACTGGTCCTTCTAATATTTGTACCTTATCAGTCAAATTATACTAATTTTCATCAATAAGAATTTTTAAGCTTGTGTCTTATCATAAGCATGTTTTACTAAAACTTGTATCCTATCAGTCAAATTAT
Source organism: Mesocricetus auratus (assembly GCF_017639785.1). NCBI lineage: Eukaryota > Metazoa > Chordata > Mammalia > Rodentia > Cricetidae > Mesocricetus > Mesocricetus auratus. The sequence goes on along the minus strand of NW_024429180.1, from coordinate 10,985,233 downwards.
TGTATGTGGCATGTAATCAAATCACGTTTTTAATGATAAAATATTACTCACCAAACTGATAGTAATTACAATGGACGTTATGTCAATCCCAGCGCTAAGTCATTTATCCTTTCATTTAAACTTTCTATCATACAAACCATCCATAGTAGCACTTAATGCTCTGCTTTGTGATGTTTCCCATTCTTAGGAAAGATCTCTTTAAAATTACTTAAATCTCTCCTTAAGGACTTCACAGGTGTCTCACAAAATCTGCCACCTCTGAGTTCTTCCTCTGTTTCTGCAGCAAACTCAAGCTCCTCCCACAACTTTACATTGCAAGCATGTTTTCTGAGTCCTGGCCAGTGACAGCCAACTCTTAGGAGTTCTCTTATGAAGAAGCCCAGGCAGCCCTGTGACAGAGCTATAGTATATATACACATTTTCTCTCTCTCTCTCTCTCTCTCTCTCTCTCTCTCTCTCTCTCTCTCTCTCTCTCTCTCTATCACACACACACACACACACACACACACACACACACACACGATGTAGTAGAATTTCATGTGAATGGTTTTAAAAAATCCTTCACTGATCTTAACCCTTCATACCCCTCTCAATTCTCTCACCCCTTGCACCACATGCTGGCTTAAACTTTCCACTTACAATATCAGTTTCATGTGTTTTCATGATATATGCATCCTGCAAACCTCCTCTAACAATTCATCTTCCAGACTAGATGTTCTTTCCTGTAATCCTAGTTTCAATAAAAATTCCATTTTAAAATCAGAAATGTTAAATATGCAAACCTAGGGCCCACACATGAGAGACAATGTCAAGTGTGTGTGTGTGTGTGTGTGTGTGTGTGTGTAGAGGTTATTTGAGAACAGCACTTTTCCCCCATCTTTATCCGTTTACCAATAAATTTTATTATTTCCATTTAAAAGCTGAATGAAACTCCATTGAACATATATAATACATTTTTATTATCAATTCTGGAAGAGGTAGATTCAATACCAATAGTAGGGAGGGATTCTGAGTGGCACATCTATTCTGTTTTGATGGAAGAGAAACACAGGCTTTTGGGGTAGACACCAGAAAAGAGAAGGTTAGTCAGTAGCTACTCAATCTCTCTGAGAAAGCAGGTTTTCAACCCCACCTTTGAATCCCAAGTCTTATTTATAAATAGAGATGATAGAAATTCAGTTAAAGCTACCTTCAGTGGCAGCAAAACCTGGTACCTGTAGGAACAGAATTCCCGCCAGGCTGAGGCCTTAACAACCAGGGCACTGTCAGAGAAGTAGGCTGATAACTTCAAATTTATAGTTGCTACATGAAACAACAGTATACTAAGGCACAAACACTTTGCTGAAGATAAAACAACATTGGACCCTTGAAAGGATGGTACAACCACATGGATGGAGAAATCATGCCAGCTGTGTAATGCTTTTCCTATAATCCAGGTTACTAAACAAAAGAAAAAGTACCTGCTCTGGATATCTCTTTATAAGCTCTTTGTCTAGGAGGTACCATAGTTTCTTAAAACATTGCAAATACTTGCCTTTCCTCAAGGAATGGTAGTAAATAGGGAATGATGGTGAAAACAGAGAGGAATGGCTGCTTGAGGTGCTGGGAACATGTGAGTTCTGAGTTCCGAGTCATAAACCTAACATTTATAACACCGCCTCAAAGGCTCAGGGAACAGCATAAAAGAAGGATAGAAGGAATGTCAGAAGATCTGTCAAAGGTAAGTAGCATTATATCCTATTAGAATGGCACAGCTAATTAAATCAGAATCTGACAGCATCTCCAGCTGCCCAAAGTAGGTCTGCACAAGAATGAGTTGTCGTGAATCATGGATTGGGAAAGAACTCAAGAGGGTCTTACTTCTTTCCAGTAAATAATTGACTACTAATGGATTATGATAGAGAGGAAGAGATGGTTTACAGTAATGTGACCACTAATGAGTCAACGATGCTCCCATGAGTTAGTTCCAAACTCATTGTGCTGGTTAAACAGAGTCAAAAGAACGAAGCAGAGTAAATAGAGCAAAGAATCTTATAGAGATGTTTCTGTCATAAAGGGGATTGAGAAGGTTCTATGAAAGTGACAGTGATAGGAATTCACTAAGTTGTCATTTGAATTTGTATCAGAAAATATTTAATAAAAATAAAAGAATAAATGATTAAACTATATTTCCTTGAAGGACCACTGAACCTGAACAAAAAGGCACTGGAGTCTACACAATTTCTGAACATTTATTAGCAGATTCTGTTACTCTACTTGATTTCTAAAATTTTATGGGATGTAAAATAAATATCCTGTTCCAATAAAGTCCCACCTGCTTTAAAGTATAAATCTCAAATTTTTATCTAAACATCATGAATATTGGGTTTATTACAATAATAACTAACAGTATTCCCAAGCCTTGAAGCACAGACAGATACATATTCAGAAGTATCATAAACTGAGTTACAGAAATATATGTACAATAATGAAAGAATTCTCTAAAGATTTTAAAATATTGAGGCTGAAAATTAATAACACCTGTGTACAACTTGTTTTCACTGATATGCCTGTAAATTTAGGGCAAAATCTGTTGAGATTACAAATGAAAAACTATTTATTTTCTTGGAATACTGCTATGAGATTATTTCCTTTCTTGTTATATTAGTTGATATAGTGTAGGCACTGGCCTGTTTATTAAATTTATGATTAAGCTTAATGAAAATTTTCCAATGTATATGAATTATTCATATGTGAATATTTTACAGTTGAAAATAAATTAATGGCTTTTTTATTTTGATCACAGTTAAGTATGGCAAAGAAGACACAGTTTTAAGATCAATTATTTAATTACTCTTAATTAAATTCTAAAAATAAAAAAGACCTTGCAAATGTTTTTTCTCTGAATGCAGATGTTATGCTATAATCAAAGAATAATTGTTTGTCACTTTCTTTACAGAAAAATTTCTTTTGTTTTGGCATTAACATGTGTATGACCTGTGATGAAATGGAGAATTCATTAACTTTGAGTAGTATGATAAGTGGAAAAAATTTTCTGCTAGATTTTTTTGCATTATATTTTTTTATTTAACTTAGAAACATGCTTGCTTCACATGTCAATCCCAGCTCCTTCTCCCACCCCTCCTCCCTTGCCCTTCTTCCAGCCTCCCCCAGTCCCCCACCTCACTGACAACAACGTTCATGGGATCTGGATCAGTTCCCTGCTGATCTCTCAGCCATTGGTCTGGGGTCCAAGAGCTCCCCCTTGTCAGGTCAGCTGTCACTGTGGGATAATAAAGGAGCATAATCTTGACTTCTTTGCTCCTTGCTCCTACCAATTGACATTCACCCAGTAATAAATGTAACTTTTAATTCTAGAAATTCAAAATTACTTTCAGCATACTGGGATATTTGATATCTCCTTTGAATGATGTCCTCTCTGCCACCCAAAACAAATAAGTTAAAAATTACCTTGTTTTTACTCTAAATTCATTTTGATGTATTATTTATCATTTATTGAAGCTTGCCTGAGCATTCAGAAAGCAAAGCCAGCCTCAAAATATAGAGATGAGGCAATGGTGATACATGCCTTTAACCCCGGGATTCAGGATTAAGAGACAGACATATCTCTGTTAGTTCAAGGCCATAATGACTACATGAAATTGATCCAGTCCTAAAAGAAACATCTCTCACAAAGATGATCTCCGCACTTGGGATCACAAGCCTTTAATCCCATATCTATGGATGTGGAAACAGAAGGATATAGCTGGGCAGAGGAGACAGGAATTCAGAGCCTTTTGCCTCTAAGGATTTGTGGGGACGCTATTTTCATGTCAGCTGAGTAGAGTGGATGGCTGCTTTGCTTTTCTTATCTTCAGCTTGAAGCTTGACTCCATTATCAGTTTCTGGGCTTTTATTTATTGTACTACAATTTTCTCTGTCTCTCTATCTTTCTGTGTGACTGTCTGTCTATCTGTCTATATCTTTATGTGTGAGTGTGATTGTGAGTGTGTCTCCTACAGGGAAAATGTAGTTTAAAAACAAAAACACAGTTCCCCTTGGGTATTCTACCCTCCCTCTATAACAGCAATTTCTGTAGAGACAATTTCAATTTGTTCATGGAAATTAGGCATCTGTCCACTTAAAAAGTACATAAAAATTTTTAAGGAGTAGATGAGCTTCTGTTCATTTTGAGCTCAGAAATGTCTTTTTCAAGGACTCGTGAAACATGCACTTGAAATGCTTTCATCTACTCTCCTACTAATAACTATACAGGATCCTGCCTACTTTCTTTAAAGACAAGAAATTTATTATGTTCAGGATATATGACTGTAAATGGGAAAATCTAGTATCAGGACTGGGTTACCTCTATTAGAATTTTTAAAGAGTATATATGAATAGATCCTCTAATATTACTGGCTATTGTCAATGCTCTTGGTTAAAATTTAAAATCAATGATAAGATACTACTTCCAAAGACACCATATACTTGATTCCCAGAATATGTAGAAACTAAGATGCTATGAACGGGCAAACTTTATCCTTACTGGCTAGCTTCTACACTGCTGGGGGACAACATGAGTGCAACTAAAAGAGAAAATTAGCCTTAACTCTTACTAAGGTTTGCATGTTGGAAGCTATAGTAATGGTTGGTCTGAAGGATGTTCAAAGTGGAGTAATAGTGGCATGAAAGTCATAGGAGTAACTAAACACTTTCTAACATAAGTCCAGATATATACAATAGAATCCATACTTACCACCATTATCACAGCCAGTATCAGTGGTTATATCAGTTATGAATTGTAGGGAAGACGCTATTCCTGTTATTTTTCTAAATGGGCTGAATACTAAATCAATAGTTAATGACCAGTACTATACATTAAGGCATCTTTCAACCCTCATGGTTAAACACGTTTGTGCAGTACAATCTTCATTCCTGATTCAGGTTCCCCCAGATCCTTCATAAAAACTTTTAATACTCAACATCCAGTCTGTCTAAATCACTGTTTACTTTGTTTTGATTCTGCTTGACTCTTTCAGAAGGTAACCACTGCTGTGGATCGGCTTTCTTTATCACTTTAAACTCAGCTGAAAAATTCCTGTCTTAGGTACTTTCTCTCCTGGACAATTTGATTTTACCTAGAAGAATATATTAGCACAATATTACATGTGTGTATAGCACAAAGAATTTGGTTCATAGTGGGTGAGTGAAGTCACGTTTCAATAGGGAAGCCCTTATCATTCATTTGTGTATGGGATTGTACTGGGCATGGTTACATTATGCAACAAATTTATTGATGAAAAAGGAAACTTTGTCTTAGTAGGCCTTCATATCTGAATGTACAGTTAACTAGATATGTAATTCTGAATCTTGGGCTTCATGAGTTCCTCTTAAGCATTTGAAGTGTACTGCCAACAACTCTAACATTCCAACACTACAACTGAGAAAGCATGCATTTTACATCGTAGTGGACACCTAATCTAGAATAAAAAAAATAACAGATGCAAAGCTATGAATTTTAAATAGGACACTTTTAGAAAGTGCTATACTCTGGGACTTTCATCATTCACTGCGGAATGATAAATCCATAAAAAATGCAAAAGTGTATTTATTATGGCTAATGTGTTCTTCACAATGTGACCAATAGATAAAATTTAACAATAATATTTTTAAATGTTTATACACAACACTTGCTGAATTTAAATAATGTATGCTAATTTCATAAAAATATTTTATTTTCTATAGAAAAAAATTTCAACAAAGTAATATATGTTTAGCTGTCTTTGTTGCCTGTCTGCTAATGATGAAGAAATACAGCAAAGCGTGCAACGATTTTTACAAGCATAATGAATAACCCTGTTTTAATTCATCCATTTATAATAATAAACCAAAATTATTATAGTAAAAATTACCACCAGTGTTTTCAATAAAATTTGAAATAATACAATGCTCAGAAACATCTCACAAATCCCATGTTGTACTGTAACATATTGCAAACATTTCTATTACAGTGTAGAAATTTAAATTAATTTGACCGTAATGTTTATTAACTTTAAAAAACTATCAGAACACAGTGAAGATGGAAACATGATACAATATTTTATGCCACAGTAGAGTCCTCATCTCCAATTAAAGTTGGAAATCGCTGATCCAAGTTTATTTTAGTTAATATGTATGAAAATGACACTTCATATTTATCTTGACACTATAGGCTTCAAGGAAAAGCACTCACAAACTCAAGAGTTTACTGCAATACAACCCACTGGTTGGCATTGTAGACACCTATTAAATATATCATAGCAATCATGGATGCTTCCATTCTGTATAGAGAACACCCCAAAACACTTGCAATTATATTCCCATTGAAGTGTTCATTGAAAAATATGGACACTCTGAAGTGATAAAAGATCAACAAGTAGTAGCATCCTTGAGTCAGCCACTAGTGAAAAAAAGAAAGAATTGTACACTTACATCATGTTTACATTGACTAACTCTAGTTACAACTCTACCTTAATTCATAAATTATTGCTCTCCAATAGTTCTGAAAAGGGAGAGATTTTCAGCACTTGAGGAAATGAACTAGAGTAGACAAAATTGCTAAAACATTTTAGACTCATTAAGGTATATAATAATTAAATGTTCATTTGGAAACCAATTATTTTAGTAATTTGAATATGGATAAGCAAAACTGTACAAACCAAAGAGAGAAATGGTATTTGTTTAAGGCAATGAAAACATAGAAGTCAATATTCAAAAATTGCTTCTTGAATAGACTTTAAGCATGTGAAAATTTTAGTAATATGAATGGTTTTTCACAGCCACTGGTGCTCTCACTTAAAAATCTCTTGTCTCATCAGAATTTTTTCAAGAATTTGTTAGAAACAGATTTCAAAATATGGATGGCTAAGGTAATACTGAATTCCTAGGCCAATATTATGTATACCTAGTCTTTAGGGACACTTTCTTATTTGGATTAATATTTAAAATAAAATTGTATTTTGTGATTAAGGGACTATTGCTTCAAATGTAGAGAATGGTCTCTATCTACTTGCACACTACAATTTCTTCTTCGTAATGTAATAGCTATATATTAACCAAAATGTACTTGAACTTTCATTAAGTTTATATACTAAAATCAAGAAATTTAGCCATTATCTCTCTTTCTCACTCACTTAGTGACTAAATATGATTTTCAATATAAGAGGTATTATGAAATGTTTCCATATTTTCTCACTTCGAAGCATAATTCATACGATCTATGGTTATAAATTCCTAGGATTTAATGTATCAGAATTTAAGCACCCAATGATGATAATAGCAACCCTAATTTGAATTTTTTCATAAGCATTCCACTTATTAAAAAGGTATTGGCAATATTGTAAAATAACTGGAATTGTGCTTTTTCTCTCACTTATTTAATTTTTTAACATTTTGCAGCTGGCCATCTTGATTTTATCAATAATGTCTTTAATGGTGATAAAATTCTAATTATATTTTAAGAAACCAATTTATAAGCGTGAACATAAGTTTTGGTTACATTTAAACATTAACTACTCTGAAATGTGTGTAATATCAGTGTGAGCATTAAATGCCAACTAGTAAATACTAATATTCCCTTAGCAAAGCTTTGTTCTTCATCTTTTTTTTGGAATTGATTTTTTTATTTTTAAATTAAAATTGGAAACAAGGTTGCTTCACATGTCAATCCCAGGTTTGTCTCCACATCCCTTCCCTCCTCCCATGCCTTTGATGCCCTCCAACCAACCCACTAACCCCTCTCCAACAATCCCCACTCCTTTCCCCAGGTAGGGTAAGGCTTAGGCACTCTCCCAAGAGTCCAGGTGAGAGAGCATCTCTCATTGTGGGAAGGGCACCCAAAGTTCATTTGTATGCCAGGGATAAATACTGATCTACTACTCAAGGCCCCATAGATTGCCTAGGCCTCCTCACTGATACCCACATTCATTGGGTCAAGATCAGTACCAGGCTAGATTCGCAGCCATCATTTCTGGATTCAAGAGCTCCCCGTTGTTCAGGACAGCTGTTTCTGTGGCTTAAACAAGCTCAGTCTTGACCCATATACTCATCAGTCCTCCATCTCTGTCACTGGGTTCCTTGAGTTCAGCTCAGTCTTTAGCTGTGGGAGTCTGCCTCTGCTTCCATCAGTCATTGGTTGAAGGTTTGGTTTCTCAGGCTCTCTGCCAGTGGGATTATAGGCTGGCACTCCCTGATCCATGTCTAAAATCCATATATGAATGAGTACATACCATGTTTGATTTTTTGAGACTGGGTTACTTCACTCAGGATGGCTTCTTCTAGTGCCATCCATTTGCCAGCAAATTTCAAGATTCCATTGTTAATTTTTCCACTGAGTAGTATTCCATTGTGTAAATGTACCACATTCTCTCTATCAACTCTTTGGTTGAGGGGCATCTAGGTTGCTTCCAGGATCCAGCTACTACAAATGATGCTACTATGAACATAGTAGAAAAGACCTCCTTGTTGTATAAATGGGCAACTTTTGGATATATGCCTAAGAGTGGAATTTCTGGTTCTTGTGGTAGGCTGATTCCCATTTACCTGAGGAATCTCCTTACTGATTTCCAAAGTGGTTGTACGAGTTGGCACTCCCACCAGCAGTGGAGAAGTGTTCCCTTTCTCCAAATCCCCTCCAGCATAAACTATCATTGGAGTTCTTGATTTTAGCTATTCTGATAGGAAAAGATGGTATCTCATAGTTGTCTTGATTTGCATTTCCCTGATGGCTAGGGATATTGAGCACTTTCTTAAGTGCCTCTCAGTCATTTTAGACCCCTTAATTAAGAATTCTCTATTTGGTTCTGTAGCACACTTTTTAATTGGATCCTTTGGTGTTTTGGAGACTTGCTTCTTGAGTTTTTTAGGGATCAGCCCTCTGTCAGATGTGGTGTTAGTGAATATCTTTTCCCATTCTGTGGGTTGCCTTTTTGTCTTGTTCACTGTGTCCTTTTCCTTTCAGAAGCTTCTCAGTTTCAGGAAGTCCCATGTATTAATTGTTGACCTCAGTGTCTATGGTCTATGCTACTGGTGTTATGTTCAGGAAGCAGTCTCCTGTACCAATTAGTTCAAGGGTACCTCATGTAAACTATCATACCATCTGCAAATAGTGAAAGTTTGACCTCCTCCTTTCTAATTTGCATCCCCTTGATCTCCTTTTGTTGTCTTATTGTTCTACCTAGAACTTCAAGTACAAAATTGAAAAGGTATGGAGAGAGTTGACAGCCTTGTCTTGTTCCTGATTTTAGAGGAATCACATTGAGTTTCTGTCCAGTTAGTTTGATGTTGGTTGTTGGTTTGCTGTATATTGTTTTCATTGTGTTTAGGCATGTTCCTGTCCCGGATCTCTCCAAGACCTTTATAATGAAGGGGTGTTGGATTTTGTTAATGGCTTTTCAGCACCTAGTGAGATGATCATGTGACTTTTGTTTCTCAGCTTGTTTATTTGGTGGCTTACATTGATGGATTAATCCCTGGGGTGAAACCTAATTTATCTTCATGAATGATTGTTTTGATGTGCTCTTGGATCCAATTTAACAGTATTTTATTGAGTATTTTTGCATCAATGTTCATGAGGGATATTGGTCTGAATTTCTCTTTCTTAGTTGTGTCTTTGTGTGGCTTGGGGATCAAGGTTATTGAAGCCTTGTAGAAAGAGTTTGACAAAGACCCTTCTGCTTCTATTGCATGGAATACTTAGAGAAGAATTGGTATAAGCTGTTCTTTGAATTTCTGGTAGAATTCTACACTGAGGTCATCTGGACCTGGGCTTTTTTTGGTTGGGAGATTTTTGATGACTGCTTCTATTTCCATAGGTGTTATAGGTCTATTTAAATTGCTTATCTGTTCTTGATTTAATTTTGGCAGGTGATACCTATCCAGAAAAGTGTTCATTTCCTTTAAATTCTTGAATTTTGTGGATTACAGGATTTCAAAGTATTACTTGATGATTTCCAGGATTTCCTCAGTGTCCGTTTTTACATGCCACTTTTCATTTCTGACTTTGGTAATTTGCATGTTCACACTCTGCCATTTAGTAAGTTTGGATAAAGGTTTGTCTATCTTGTTGATTTTCTCAAAGAACCAAATCTTTGTTTCATTGATTTTTTTTGTATTTTTTCTAGTTTCTACTTTATTGATTTCAGCCCTAACTTTAATTATTTCCTGGCATCTACTCCTCCTGGGTGAGTTTGCTTCTTTGTATTCTAGAGCTTTCAGATAAGAATTCTCCAGTTTCTTCATGTGTGCACTTAGTGATATGATCTTTCTTCGTAGCACTACTTTCAAAGGTCCCAATCTCATTAAATTCTAGGAAGTCTTTATTTTTTATTTCTTTTTCAACCCAAGAATTTTGCAATTACACATTATTTAATTTCCATGAATTTGTAGGGTTTCTGTTATTTTTGTTGTAGTTAAATTATAATTTTGACACATGGTTGTCTGATAAGATGCATGGAGTTAATGCAATATTTTTATACCTGTTGAGGTTTTCTATGTTTCCAAGCATGTGTTTCACATTTGAGAAGGTTCCTTTTGGTGCTGAGAAGAAAGTATGTTAATTTTTTTGGATGGAATGTTTTATAGGTATCTATTAATCCCATTTGGGTTATAACTTCTATTATTTATTTCCTTAGCTTCTTCGTTGAGTTTCTGTCTGGTAGACCTGTCTATTGGTGAGAGTGGGGTGTTGAAGTCTCCAATTATAAGTGTGTGGGGCTTTATATGTGATTTGAGTTTTAGTAATATTTCTTTTACGAACTTGGATGCCTTTGTATTTGGTGCATAGTAGTTCAGAATTGAAACTTCATCTTCATGGATTTCTCCTGTGATGAGTATGAAATGGCTTCCTTCATCTCTTTTTGATTGATTTTATTTTAAAGCCTAATTTGTGAGATATTAGGAATGCTACCCCCATTTGACTGGAAAATCTTTTCCCATCCTTTAATTCTGAGGTAATGTCTGTCTTTGAGGCCTAAGTGTGTTTCTTGTATGCAGCAGAATGTTGGGTTCTGTCTTCGAATCCATTCTATTAGCCTGTGTATTCTTTTGGTCAAGTTAAGACCATTAATATTGAGGAATGTTAATGACCATTGATTGCTCATTCTTATTTGTTTCGGAATAGTTGATGGTGGTGGAATTATTTGTGTATTTCCACCTTTTTATTTTAGCTGTTGGTAAGGTGGGATTATCTATTGCCTATGTTTTTCTGGTTGTAGTTAAATTCCTTTGGTTGCAGGTTTCCTTCCAGAACTTTCTGTATGGCTGGGATAGTGGATATGTATTGTTTCAATCTGGTTTTGTCATGGAATGTCTTGTTTTCTCCATCTATAGTGATTGTTACTATTTCAGTTTTCAACCTTGCACTGTTTGAATTGTTTCTTTCAAATTTGGCTTTGTCTTTTCCTCCATTTGTTTCATTTTTTTGGTTTGTTTTTTCTTCCATTTCTTGCATTTTTTGGTTTGTTTTTCTTCTACTTCTTTAAGGGACTTTCCCTTATCATTTTGGAGGGCCTCTATCATTTTCGTAAAGTTGTTTTTAAGGTAATTATTTTCTGCTTCATTTACATTGCATTGTTGGAGTCTTGCTGGTGTAGAGTCTCTAGAATCTAGTGGTGTCATATTTGCTTTTCTGTTTCTGAGTGTGGTTTTGTGTTGTCTCCTTCACATCCCTTCTTCTAGTGGGTGCAGAAAGAGCCTCTTCCTGGCCTGGTGGTTAGGGGACCAGAGTTCCCTTTTGGTGGGTGCAAACAAGTCCAATACTCTTGTAGCTCTCATATTCCTGGTCCTAGTCCTGGTTTTGTGGTTGGAGAAGTAGACCAGGAATGTGGGGTGCATAGGCTCCCGCCAGGAGTGAAGCCTTAGTGATGGTCTCCAGGCACTGGATCGGGGGCCCAGAAACAGGTCCTGAATTGCCTGGTCCCATGGGTGCAGGAGAAGACCAGGAACTGGGATGCATAGGCTCCCTCCAGGAGGGGAGCCTCAGTGGCAGTCTCCAGGGAGTCCCCGAACACTGGAAGGCAGGCCCGGATACAGCGGGTCTGGTTTACCTGGTCCAGTGGGTGAAGAAGAAGACCAGGAATCTGGGGTGTGTAGGCTCCTGCTGGGGGGGGGCACTCAGTCAGCTTTGTTCTTCTTAAACCTTCCTATATTCTGACAATGAAAATGATTAATATTGGCCTTATTTTTCATTTTTTAAATTCGTATTAAAGATAGTTTTCTCTCATAAATCATTTTAAAATAACCCTGACTGTTAACAGGCCATATATTATGTCACAGGATAATTAACTCAATTTGTGTAATCTGCCTAAAATCTAGCTAATATGGTTTGATTGAAATCCCTACTCCATTTATATATTAACAGGAGCATCTCCCTTTCATTTTTTTTCTGTGCATGTACAATTTAAGCCAGGAAGACTTCCAAAAAACAACACAAAACAAATACCTCTATAGTTGAAATCATGAAACACCAGATATTACTGTCCAAATAGTAGTATATTTTATACTACTTTAAAATATTTGTTGCTTTTTTCCTTGATAATGTTTAGTAATATCTGTATTTCTTTCATTGTATATTTTTATGATTTGTTTTCTGTCAGCATCTTATTTAATCTGAAGCTTGGATCTGAAATTGGAATGCAGTGATTTTCTAAACATTGTCAAAATTATGGTGGACTAAAGGAGGAAACAATGAAAGATGTATTTTGATGATTGAATACTATAGTACCAATTTTATATATTTGTCTCATATAACAATAATGAATGAATAATGCAGATTCATTTAAATATACAATTCTAGAAAAAAGTTGATGTGTACAGAATCCTAATAAACACAATGAATTGGAACTAAAAATGTACCACATACTTCAGGATTTTACCAAACTATTTTTTTCCAAAAGAGTTGTAGTGAAATATCTTGTTATCAGCAGTGAACTCATGACCTTTTCATTTCAGTACCTCATAAGATCTCAGCAAAGTAAGTTCCAGCTTTGTCCTCTTTAATTTATTCTAATGGTTACTTGTAGCTGGATGCAAGCCACTATTAATTAGTGAAACAACAAATTGAACACATAGCCCTTTAAATCACTTTATATATTAATTTATATATTTATTTATCTACTTGTTAGTTGCATGAATAGTGAAGAGCTTTGTAGAGAAGTGTCAATAAAAATCTTATAATTTAGTTATAGAAAGTAGGGTTTAAAAAAACTAAAATTTAGCAAATATCTTATTTCATGAGAACAAAGTGCAACTTCTGTTAGGAAAAATAACATTAATAATATTTCAATAAAAAGAGGAGTTATTTAAAAGTATAAGGAGATAATAATTCTACTGAGATATGAATATTTAATTTTTAATATTTAGTAAAAATAGAATCTTTGTCATATAGTATATTCCAATTATGATTCCATCTTTCCCAAGTTCTCCATATTCCTTCTCAGTGGGATCCAATCACTATCTATCTCGCCTTAGAGAACAATACACGTCTAAGGTATTATAATTTTAGTAGGGAAAGAGGCCTTGTTCTCACAGATAAGTACTTAGGGGAAACAGGATTGTTAAACAGACAGTTTGTTTCTTCAAAAGAAGAGATCCATAATTATAGTCTCAGAAGACAGAGAGCAGACAGGCTTGATGGCTTGCTCTCCCTGTGAGGTGTGGCCAAGGCCAAACTGGATCCTCCACCATCCTCTTATCATGAGCTAGTTTTTCTCCCTCAGTTGATAGAAGTCTACTATAAAGAGTAATTTGTTTCTGCAGCGAAGCCCTTGAACAAAATGATCTTTTTTTCCTTTTCACTTGCAAGTGGTTATAAATTGAAGATAACTTCTGAATCAGGAATGTGAGTTTTGCCCATTCTCCCTTAAGTTCTAGGATACCACTGAGTGCAGAACTGTGCTGGCTGATGCTATGCTGTCTCTGTCACACTTTCCATGAATTCTTGTGTGCTTTCTTCCTGGTGTGCTTAGAAGATGCTTAGAAGACCTTGTTTTCTTAGTGTTCTCCATCCCTGCTGGCCCTTACCTTCTTTCCACTACCTCTTTTGGAGAGTTCCATGAGCAATGAGTGGAAGGATTTGATGGAGCTTTCCCATTTAGGGCCAAGTGTTTCAAGATATCTTCTCATCTTCTCTCTTTTCACTCACTCTCTCTCTCTCTCTGTCTCTGTCTCCCTGTCTATGTCTCTGTCTCTCTCTGTATGTGTGTCTGTCTCAGTCTGTGTGTGTGTGTGTGTGTGTGTGTGTGTGCATCTGTCTGTCTTTGTCTCTGCATGCATGTTTTCTGACTGTGTGTCTCAGTAATTGTTCCTGTCTGCTGTCAGAGAAAGCCACTCTGGTGATGACTGTGCAAGGACCTGATAATTAGGAGACATTTATGGTTACTATCCTATATTTTAACAGGAGTATGCGATTTGTTTGTTTATTTTTTCTGAGTGAAGGAATTATGGTATTTTTTTAAAAGTTAAGTGTATTTTCTAATTTTTTCTTCCTTTTTTTCTGCCTTGTTTTAATTTAGGTTAGAAACAAGATTGCTTCACATGTCAATCTCAGCTCCCTCCCCTCCTTCCCCACCCTCGCCACCAGGCCCCCCAGGCCCCATCCAATCTCCACTCGAATCCCCAGGTAGGGTGAAGCCCTCCATGGTGAATATCCAGAGTCTGTCATTTCATCCAGGACAGAATATAGCTCCTCCCACAAGAGTCCAGGCTAAGATATCGTCACTCAGTGTGGGATGGGCAGTCGAAATCCATTTGTATACCAGGAATAAATACTACCCAAGGCCCCATAGATTACCTAGGCCTCCTCACTGACACGCACATTCACGGGGTCTGGATCAGTTCCATGCTGTTCACCCAGCCTTCAGTCTGGGGTCCAAGAGCTCTCCCTTGTTTAGGTCAACTGTTTCTGTGAGTTAAACCAGCCCAGTCTTGTGCACATTCATACAACAAGGATGTCTGTTCTACTATGTTCCCAGAAGCACTATTTGTAATAGCCAGAATCTGGAAGGACCCTAGATGTCCCTCACCTGAAAAGCAGATAGAGAAAATGTGGTACATTTACACAATGGAGTACTATTCAGAGTAAAAACAAAACAAAACAAAACAAAAAAACCCAATGAAATCTTGAAATTTGCAGGCAAATGGATGTCACTAGAAGATACCATCTTGAGTGAGGTAATCCAGTCACAAAAAGAGAAACATGGTATGTACTCACTCATATATGGATTGTAGACATAAATCAGGGGAGTGTCAGCATACAATCTCACTGCCAGAGAGTCTGGGAAACAGAACCTTCATACTGTGACTGATGGAAGCAGAGTCAGATACCCACAGACAAACACTGAACTGAACTCCTGGAATCCAGTGTCAGAAAGAAAAGGAGTATGTGTTTTTTACCTAGGTAACTGACCTATTTACTCTCAGACTTGTGGGCATCCAAGCAACGTGGGCTCTATCTCATTTGAGTGTGCTTTAAATCATATAGGTTGAATTTGGTTACTCCTGCAAGCTTTGTGTCACCATTGAATTAATTTTTCTCGCAAGTGGAACACCATTGTAGTTCAAGGGGTTTTTAGCTTGGTTGGTGTTTACTTTTCTCCTTTTTATCTACCAGGAGCACTAGCATGTAGAACGAAAAGAAGTAGGTAGTCTCTGGCTGGACATCCCCATGATCAACAAGTTGTGTGAGTGTAGTCTTCAGCAATGGGGAAACTCCTATTACTTTACTGAAAGTAACTCGTAGCCTTGGCAATAGTCACAGATTTCCTAGACCTATTTTATTCCATGACTCAATATGCCATTTCCAGTTTGGACATTTCTTTTGGTGATGAGAGACGTTAACTTGGAGCTCTGTCTCCCCTGTTGTTTGACAATTTCTTTCAGATTGCTGTCATAGATGTATATATTATATGCAGATTGTACTGTGTTAGGTTTCTAAACAACCCAATAAATAGTGGGTGATTTTAGATGTACCTCCTGTATCCCCTCGTTTTCTGCCTCCTCTCTCTACCATATCATTGGATTTCCCCATGCCAGTCCCCAACATCCATCCATAAGTATCTATTCTACTTCCATATCCTAGGGAAACTTGTCTTCCACCCTATAGTCTAATGTCCCATACCTAATCTCTGTGATTCCATGGATTGTAGCTTAGTTATAATTGAATTAACATTTAATATTCACATGTAAGTGAATAAATGCAGTTTTGTCTTTCTGTGTCAGGGTTACCTCACTCAGGATGATTTTCTATTTCTATTAAATTACCTGAAAATTTTGTGATTCAGTTTCTTGAACTTCTGATTAATAATCCATTGTGCAAATCCAGTACTTCTTCTATATCCATTCATCAATTGATAGACTTCTAGATTTCAATGTCTGGTAATTATGTGTAAATAAAAAGGATAAAGTGTTGAATGACTGTCTCTAAAGTAAGATGAAGCAGATTTTGTGATTATGGACAGGAATGATATAAATACATTTTAAGATATATTAATTCCTGTCTTGCAGAGTAACCACCACAATGATTTCTTTAGTGGCTGTTGAAGTTTGCACTCCCACAGCAATGGATGAATGTTCGACTTACTCCCCATGGTCACCAATGAGTGCTGTAATTTGTTTAATTGATCTTAGCCTTTCTGAGACATAAAAGATCAAATATTCAAGTATGTTACATTTTTGTTTACTTAATGGCTAAAGATGTTGAATGTTTACTTAACTGTTGTAGATACTTACTTTTCGTCCACTGAGAATTATTTATTTATATATTTACCACAATTTTTATTGGGTTGTTTTCCTAAACTCCAGTGTTTTCAAGTTTTTTTTTAATATTCTAAATTTTGGTATTTTATGAGATGTTTGGTAAAAATATTTTGGTTTATCTATTCAGTAAGTGTATTTTATATTCTATAGTGTTATACTTTTTCCCAAATGATGATTTACTTTTCTTTTACCATATAGAATTTTTTTGGGGGAGGTTGTTTTTTTATTATTTTAATTTTAAATAG
Source organism: Mesocricetus auratus (assembly GCF_017639785.1). Classification (NCBI taxonomy): domain Eukaryota; kingdom Metazoa; phylum Chordata; class Mammalia; order Rodentia; family Cricetidae; genus Mesocricetus; species Mesocricetus auratus. Next base: position 10,968,218 of record NW_024429180.1, on the reverse strand, counting down.
CTTGTTTTACATGTCAATCCCAGTTCCCTCTCCCTCCCTTCCTTCTGCACCCTTCCCACAGTCCACCCCAGCCTCCCACCCTATTGCCAATTCCTTCCATCTATGGGATATCACTCAGAGTAGGGTGCAGGCACTCCCCTAAGAGTCCAGGCTGAGAGAGCATCCCTCTTTGTGTTATGGACACACAATGTCTGTTTGTATTCCAGGGATAAACACTGATCAACTGCTCAGGGCCCCATACGTTGCCTAGGCATCCTCACTGACTCTCACATTCAGGCGGGTCTGGATCAGTTCCATGCTGGTCTCCCAGCTGTCAGTCATGGGGCCAAGAGCTCTCCCCTGTTCAGATCAGCTCTCTCTGCTGGTTTTGCCAGCCCTTTCTTTGCGAGTTTGTTCATTGCTCCTCTCTCTCTGTCACTGGGTTCCTTGGGTTCAGTTCAGTGTTTAACTGTGGGTGTTTGCCTCTGCTTCCATCAGTCACTAGATGAAGGTTCCAGGATGGTTATAGACATCAAGTTCATTATCAGGAATGGGCATTCGAGGTGGTCTCTCCACTATTGCTTAGCTTGCCAATTGGTGTCATCCCTTTAGATCACTAGAGACCTCCTGCTTCTATAGTGTGGAATACTTTGAAGAGAAATTCAATTAGCTCTTCTTTGAATTTCTGGTAGATTTCTGCACTGAAGCCATCTGGGCCTGGCCTTTTTTGGGGAGAATTTTGATGACTGCTTCTATTTCATTAAGGGTTATAGGTCTGTTTAGATTGTTTATCTGCTCTTAATTTAGTTTTGGCAAGTGATATCTATCCAGGAAATTTTCCATTTCCTTTAAATTTTCAAATTTTGTGGAGTACAGATTTTCCAAATATGCCCTGATGATTCTCTGGATTTCCTCAGAATCTGTTGTTAGGTCCCCTTTTTCATTTCTGATTTTGTTAATTAGCATGCTCTCTCTTTGCTTTTGATTAGTTTGGACAGAGGTTTATCTATTTTGTTGGTTTTCCTCAAAGAACCATCTCTTTGTTTCATTGATTCTTCTCAACGTTTTCCTGGTTTTACTTGATTGATTTCAGCCCTCAATTTGATTATTTCCTGGCGTCTGCTCCTCCTGGGTGACTTTACTTCTTTTTGTTCTAGAATATTCAGCTGTGCTATTAATTCTCTAGTATGACTGTTCTCCAGTTTCTTCATGTGGGCACTTAGTTCTATGAACTTTCCTCTCAGCACTTCTTTCAAATTGTCCCATAAGTTTGCATATGTTGTGTGTTCATTCTCATTGAATTCCAGGAAGTCATTAATTTCTTTTTTATTTCTTTCTTTACCCAGGGATGGTGCAATTGTGCATTGTTCAATTTCCATGAGTTTGTAGGGTTTCAGCGACTTGTGTTATTGTTGAATTCTAATTTTAATGTATGGTGTTCTAATAAGATACAGGGGTTATTCCAATTTTTTTGTATCTGTGGAGATTTGCTATGTTTCCTATTATGTGGTCAATTTTAGAGAAGGTTCCATGTGTTGCTGAGAATGCGGTATATCCTTTTGTGTTTGAGTGGAATGTTCTATGTCTCTTGAACCCAGTTGGGTCATAACTTCTATTGGTTCTTTTGTTTCTTTGTTAAGTTTCTGTCTGGAGGTCCTGTCTAGCGGTGAGAGTGGAGTGTTGAAGTCTCCTACTATTAGTGTGTGAGATTTTATGTGCAATTTGAGGTTTAGTAATGTTTCTTTCACAAATGTAGGTGCCTTTGTATTTGGGGCATAGATGTTTAAAATTGAGACTTCATCTTGATGGACTTTTCCTTTGATGAATATGAAATGTTCTTCTTCATCTTGTTTGATTGATTTTAATTTGAAGTCTAGTCTGTTAGATATTAGGATTACTACACCCACTTTTTTCTTGGGTTCGTTTGATTGGAAAATCTTTTCCCAACCCTTTACTCTGAGATAACGTCTGTCTTTGATGTTGAGATGTGTTTCTTGTATGCAGCAGAAGAATGGGTTCTGTCTGTCTTTGTATCCATTCTGCTAGTCTGTGTTTTTTTATAGGCAAGTTGAGGCCGTTGACATTGAGGTATATTAATGATCAGTGATTGATGATTCTTGTTTGTGCTTGATTTGTTGGTAGTGAAGTTATTTTGTGTAGTTTCTCCTCCCTAGTTTTTGGTGTTTTGTAAAGTGGTGTTATATATTGCTTGTGTCTTTGTGAGTGTAGTTACCTTCCTTGGATCTAGGTTGTCCTTCTAGCACTTTCTGTAGAGCTGGATTCATGGATATGTATTGTTTAAATCTGGCTTTGTAATGCAATATTTTGTTTTCTCCATCTATGGTAATTGAAATCTTTGCTGAATATAGTAGACTGGGCTGGCATCCTTGTTCCCTTACGTTTGTAGAACATCTGTCCAGGATCTTCTGGCTTTCATCGTTTCCATGAGCTGTCAGGTGTAATTTGGATAGGTCTGCCTTTATATGTTACTTGGCATTTTTCTTTAGCAGCTCTTAATATTTTCTCTTTATTCTTTAGGTTTGATGTTTTGATGGTTATATGGTGAGGTGACTTATTTTTCTGGTCCAGCCTATTTGGTGTTCTGTAAGATTCTTATATTTTCATAGGCATATCCTTTTTTAGGTTAGGGAAGTTTTCTTCGGTCATTTTGTTGAGTATGTTTTCTGTACCTTTGAGCTGTATTTCTTTGCCTTCTTCTATACCTACTCTTCTCAGGTTTGGCTTCTTCACGGTGTTCCATATTTCCTGGATATTTTGTGTTAGGGATTTGTTGGCTTTGAGATTTTCTTTGGTGGACAACTGTATATTCTCTAATGAGTCTTCAAAACCTGAGATTCTCTCTTCTATCTCTTGTATTCTATTGGTGATACTGGCATCTGTAGTTTCTGATCGTTTACCCAGCTTTTCTATTTCCAGCATCCCCTCGTTCTGTGTTTTCTTTATTGATTCCATTATTGCTTTCAATCCTCCCACTGTTTGAATTATTTCCTTCATTTGTTTGGTTCTTTTTTCTTGGTACTCTTTAGATTCTTTGAGAGATTTGTTCATTTCTTAATTTTTCCCCCATTTTGTGGATTTTTTATTTGTTTTTTCTTCTATTTCTTTAAGGGATTTCCTCGCTTCTTCTTGAAGGGTCGCTATCCTCTTCATAAAATAATTTTCAAGGTCTGTAGTGCTTTTCAGGTCTTGCTGGTGTTGCTTTCCTAGATACTGGTGGAGTCATACTGTTCTTTCTATTGCTGAGTGAGCTCTTATTCTGTCTTCTTAACTTAAAGTTAGTATATTACATTGAGAACCAGAGAAGGTAATAGCAAAAAAACTTCAAAATATCCAACTAACACAGACAAGACCATGTATCAAATCTATAATTATATCCAGATTGTATATCCCAGATGCATAGACATCAGCATGAAAACATAACCAGTTACACCAGTTGATCCTGAGAATTGCAACATATTTTAAACCCAGGACAGACCTAAAAATATCATTTGTGGATATGACAGAGATATGTAAAAGGTAAATAGATACCTTAAAGAAATGTATGAAAACACAAACAGTGAAAACAAATGAATAACACAGGGCAAGATCTGACAATGGAAAGAAAATCAATTAAGAATAACTGCAGAAGGAAATCTGGAATGCAGAACTTAGGAAACCATAAAAGGAGCCTCTTTAAAAGCTTCCCCAACAGAATATAAGAGATGAAAGAATATGGGCATGGTACGAATTTGGGCAGTGGTAGAAGATGGTGTGCAGTGTATTAACTTGGGACCCTAGATCTAGCCTAAACCCCAGTAATGCCAAAGTCTTCTGACAAATTTGTGGGAAGATGGAATACAGATCTAAACCTAGAAGTCTCAACATAGGACTTTAGAGTGGCAGAGGAGCACTAAAAGAAAAGCTCAAAATCTTTAGCCATGAGAAAAATGCAAATCACACAACTATGAGATTCAAATAAAAATAAAAAAAACTAGAGGGGAAACAAAGAATCTCAGGCATTGAAAACATGATAGAAGTGATGGATACCTCTGGCACTGTAAATGTTAAATCTAAAATATTTAAATACAATATCTAGAAAATATGGGGCACTAAAAATGTGAAATGTGAGAGTAATATGAACACAAGAAAGAAAACCAAAAGACACAGATAAAATTTTCAACAAAATCATGGAAGAAAACTGCCCAAGAGAAAGATGGACAACAATGGAAATATTAGAAGTTGTGGATAATGAACATCTCAAAACTCATTGAAAAAAAAACGTTATAAAACTAAATTAAAGTAAATACACAACATATCCAAACTCATGGAACACAAGGAACACAAGGAACTCATGAAAATTCTTGAAATAGAAGAAGAAATCAACAAAAATTAGGAAATGGAAAGAAAAAGTCAAACACAGGATGAAATCAGTAAAATGGAGACAAATTATTCATAACAAGAAAGATCATTACAAAAGAATCAATAAACAAAGCTAAGTAAAAATTGAAAATCAAGATTAACTAAAAGGTATGTTCCTTTATCATGAAGGGGTGTTGGATTATGTAAAAGGCTTCTTCAGCATCTAATGAGATGATAATATGTTTTTTTTCTTTTTCAGTTTGTTTATATGATGGATTACATGGATGGATATTTCTTATGTTAAACCATCCATGCATCCCTGGATTTAAGCCTAATTGATCATGATGGATGATATTTCTGATGTGTTCCTGGATTCGGTTTGCCAGTATTTTCTTGAGTATTTTTGCATTAATGTTCATGAGGGATATTGGTCTATAGTTCTGTTTCTTAGTTGTAAGATCAGGAATAACAGGTGCATAATTAAACATAATAAAAGCAATAAGCAGCAAACCAACAGCCAACATCAAACTAAATGGAGAGAAACTCAACATGATTCCTCTATAATATGGAACAAGACAGGGCTATTCACATTCTCAATATCTCTTCAATATTGTACTTGAAATTCTAACTAGGGCCATCAGAAAACAAAAGGAGATCAAGGGGATACAAATAGGAAAGAAAGAAGTCAAAATTTCACTATTTGTAGATGATATGGTAGTGTATATAAGTGACCTGAAAAATCAAACAGTGAACTCCTACAGCTGATAAATATGTTGAGCAAAGTGGCAGGACACAAAATTAACTAAAAAGATCAGTAGCCCTACTAAATACACATGATAAATGGGCTGAGAAACAAATCAGAGAAATGTCACACTTTACAACAGCCACAAAGGGTGTAAAATATCTTGGGGGTAATGCTAACTAAATAAGTGAAAGACCTATACAGTAAGAACATTTAGTCTTTAAAAAACAGAAGTTAAAAAAGATACCAGGAAATGGAAAAATCTGCATGTTCTTGGAGAGGTAGGATCAAATAGTAAAAATGGCAATCTTATCAAAAGCAATCTACAGATTCAATGCAATCCCCATCAAAATCCCAGAACAATTATTCACAGACCTTGAAAAAGGAATTCTCAAATTTATATGAAGAAACAAAAACCCAGGATAGCCACAGCAACCCTGTATAATAAAGGAACTTCCAGAGGCATCACCATCCCTGGCTTCAAGTTCTATTATGGAGCCATAGTCGTGAAAACAGCTTGGGTTGCTACAAAATTAGACAGGTCGATCAATGAAATCAAATTGAAAACCCCGATATTAACCCACATATATATGAACACCTGATTTTTGACAAAGAAGCTAAAGTTATACAATGGAAAAAAAGAAAGCATCTTCTACAAATGGTGCTGGCATAACTGGATGCTTGTATGTAGAAGAATGTGGATAGATCCATGTCTATTACCATTCACAAAACCTAAATCCAAATGAATCAAAGACTTCAGCATAAATCCAGACACATTGAATCCCTTAGAATAAAAAGTGGGAGGTACCCTTGAATGACTTGGTACAGGAAACCCCTTCTTGAACATAACACCAGTTGGGATCAACAATCAATAAATGGGACCTCCTGAAACTGAGAAGCTTCTGTAAGTCAAAGAACACTGTAAGCAAGACAAAACAGCAGGCCACACAATGGGAAAAGATCTTCCCCAACCCCACATCTGACAGAGGGCTGATTTACAAAATATTCAATGAACTCAAGAAACTAGCCACCCAAACCGCAAATGATCCAGTTAAAAATTGGGGTGCAGAACTAAACAGAGAATTCTTATAGAGGAATCTAAAATGGCTGAAAGACACATAAGAAAGTGTTCAACATCCTTAGTCTTCAGGGAAATGCAAATCAAACAACTCTAAGATACCATCTTCCACAGGCCAGAATGGCTAAAATCAAAAAGAACAATGGCAGTCTATGCTGGAGAGAATGTGGAAAAAGAGAAACAGTCCTCCATTGCTGGGGGGGTGCAAACTTGTATGACCACTTTGGAAACCAGTATGGCATTTTCCCAGGAAAATGGGAATGAATCTACCCCAAGATCCAGCAATTCAACTCCTGGGCATATACCCAAAGAATGTACATTCTTACCAGGAGGATGTATGTTCAACTATGCTCACAGCAGTGTTGTTTGTAATATCCAGAACCTGGAAGCAGCCTAGATGTTCTTCAACTGAAGAATGAATAGAAAAAGTGTGGTACATTTACGCAATGGTGTACTACTCAGTGGATTAAAAACAATGGGAGCTTGATATTCACAGGAAAATGGATAGAACTAGAAGAAACCATCCTGAGTGAGGTAATGCAGTCACAAAAAGACAAACATGGTATGTACTCACTCATATGTTTTTAGACAGAGAAAATTGTTACAAGCCTTCAATCCACACTGCCAGAGGAGTTAGGAAGCAAGAAGAATGTATGGTTCCCTGAAGAATGGGAGGGGTACAAGAACCCCTGAGTCAATTGGGATCATGGGGGGAAAGAGGAGGGAGATGTAAAGGGGAGAGGGGGAGAAGTGTGCAGGAGAACAGGAAGACTAAGGCAGGGGAGCAATAGAGGAGGGCAAGAGACAAGATGTCTTGATAAAGGGAGAAGTAAAGTTTTGGAGAGAAATCTGGCACAGAGTAAATGGTAGCAGATCCACAGAAATGGCCCCATCTAAGAATATAGGCAGTGCTAGAGAGGCTGCCTTTGTTGCCTTTATCCTATAATGAGATTGAAGACTACCTTGGTTACCATTTATAGAGCCTTGACCCAGTAGCTGATCAAAGCAGAAACAGGCACCGAGAGCTGAGAACTGAGCCATATTACCAGGATCCAGTTGCAGAGATGGAGGAGAGATAAGCAAATGAGCCAAGACAGAACTGGAGATATCAGCAGAAAGAGTTGACCTGACCTAATGAGAGCATGCAGACACTAGTCATAAAGGAGGGGAACCAACATTGGACTGAACCAAGCCTTCTGAATGTGGGTGCCAGCAAGGAGGCCAATGCAGTTTATGGAACCTCTTATCAGTGGAGCCAGTGTTTATTCGTAGGTCACAAATGGATTTGGAGTGCCAACTCCTTATGGAGGGATGCTATTGCAGCCCAGATATGGAAAGGAGGACCTGGACTCTCCCCCAAGTGATGTGATGGACTTTGATGATTCCTGTGGGTTGTCTCACCATCCATGGTAAGTGTGGGGGTAATTTAGGAGGTCGTGGGAAGCGGGAGGATGAGAGGGCAAGTGAATGGGGGGATGGATATGTAAACAAGAGTGTTTGCAAAATAAAAATGGATGAACTAAAAGCAATAGAGAAATCATGTAAGTTAAAAAATTAGAAATGAAAAGACAAGAAAACAACAGTCAATGAGGAAATCCAAGGAATAATAAGAACATACTTTAAAAGCTTGTATTCCAGAAATTGAAATATCTAAATGAAATGGACAATTTTCTCAGCACATACCACTAACAAAACTTAAATTGAAATCAGATAAGCAATATAAAAAGAGATATAACACATAGAGAAGTAGAAGCAATAATTAAAATTTTCCCAGCCAAAAATAAATATCCATGTAGATGGGTTTTAATGCAGAATTGTACTAGACTTTAAAGAAGAACTAATGACAATAGTCCTCAAATTACTTCACATAATAGAAACAGAAGGAACACTGCCCTGTTCTACTTAGAAGGTCATAGTTATACTGAAAAGCAAAAACACATAAAGACCTAGAGATGAAAGAATAATACAGATAAATTTCCCTTTTGAAGTAAGGGGGAAAATTATCACTATAATACTTTCAAACTATATTCAAGAACACATCAAAATGTTTTCTTCGATAGTTCAATATACTTTATCTCAGAGATGCAGAGATGTCTCTCCATACATCAATTGATAAACGTAAACCGCCATATAAACTAACTAGAAGAATGACAAGATATGATAATTTATCTCATTTAATCCATAAACGGTTTTAACAAAATGTTAATGACTTCATGGTAAACGTCCTGAATGAATTAAGGATACACGATACATACCTTAACATAACAAAGGCATATTACAGGAAGTCTATAGATAATGTCAACTTAAATTGAGAAAAACAATTAAATTCCAGTAAGATTATCCACGAGACAGGACTGTTCAGTCTTTCTATATCAATTACACTATTAGAAATCTTGGATAAACCCAACAGATAACTGAAGAAGATCCAGTAGATACATAATGGTAGGGAAGAAGTCAAATTGTCTCTATTTGCAAATGATATGGCAGCAGCACACATAAGTAACTCTTCAACATAGAAACCCTTGCAGCTGGTACACACTTTCAGCAAAGCAGTTGGATGCAAAATTAGCTCAGAAACATCAGCAGCATTCCTACATACAAATGACAAACATACTGAGAAAGAATCAATACATGTCCAAATAGTGTCAAAATAAAATATATTAGGATAATTCTAGCCAAACAAGTGAGAAGTAGTATGATAAAAACTTCATGACAACAAAGGAAAAATTGAAGGAAATTTCATAAGTTGGAAAGATCACCCATACTCATGGATTGACTAGAACAATACAGTAAAAGTAACCATCTTACCAAAAGCAATCTACAGATTCAATGCAATCTCCATCAAACATTCCAACAAAATCTCCATAGATATTGAAGGAGTAACTTCCACCTGCATATGAAAAAATAGTACTGAATAATAAAAGAACTACAGGAAAAATTAGCATCACTAATTTCAAGTTTTACTACACAGCTATAATAGTCATGATATTGTTACAAAAGACTTGTTAATCAATGGGATTCATTTGGAGACACAGGCATAAAGACAACTTAGCCATGAACAACATATTTTTGATAAGACACAAGAAGTATACAGTGGAAGAAGAGACAGCATTTCCAGCAAAGGGGGCTGGTCAAACTTAGCCAATGCATATAGAAGAATTCAAACAGATCCACACTTACAATGCTAGAGAAAACTCAACTCAAAGTGAATCAACCACTTCAACCCAAAGCCAGATATACTGGATCATATAGAATAGAAAATGGGGAGAAGCCTTGAGCTCATTTGTAGTGAAAAAGACTTCCAACACAGAACACCACAAGCACAGGCATTAAGACTCACCATTAATAAATGTAACATCATGAAGCTAAACAGCTGTACAACAAAAAATACCAACATTTGGATAAACACTTGGTTTTAGAAAGGCAACAGAAAAGAGAAAATAAAAAATAAAAGATTTGTACCAACTACACATCTGATAAAGGACTTTTTATCCAAATATATGTAAAGAAATAAAAATAGCAAGAAAACAACTCAGTGAGTAAACAGGGTACATATTTGTATGGAATTTTCAAAAGAGAAATATCAAATGGCTGAGATACACTTAAACAATTGTTCAACATTCTTAATCAACAGGGAAGTACAAATAAAAGTTACTTTGAGATTTTATCTTACACTCCTCAAAAGATCAATAAAAATAGTGATAGCCCATGATGCTGAGGTCACAGAGTAGGGGAAATAGTCATCTATCTCAGGTAGGAGTTCTAATACTTACAGCCATTATGGAGAGTCATGTGACAGTTTCTAAAGAAGATGACAACATATTTATATCAATATTAGCTAAACAATTCTTGGGCAAATGCTGAAAACAATGTAGATGTAATCCACCAGAAGAATGAATAAAAATAATATGGTAAATTTGCATAATGGAGTTTTATTCAGTTGCTTGAAAACTGAAATCATGAAATTCTCAGGTAAACATATGTGACTAGAAAAATAAATCATGCTGAGTTAATTTTCCCAGGCCCATAAAGACTGAGACATGAATTTGGTTTTATATGAATATCACCTGTTAAGTCAATAATAACCAAGCTACAATCCATAAAACCATAGAGTATATGTATAGAGTAAGGGACCAGAAGGTACATATTGATCTCATTTAGGGAAAGCAAATTAAATACAAAGTTGTGGCTGGATGGAGAGATGCTCCATTGAGAATTAAATGTATGCAGGGTATAAATGAAGAGGATGCAGAAGAGAATAAGTAGAGAGATAGCTAGAATTGATGACTGTTTCAGCCATTATATGAACACATATCACATTAGACATAACCTATAAAAAGGAACACATACTGAACACTGCTTAACTGACCAGGAACCTCAGACAAGATGTCCAAGGGTCATAGGTTAAAACAAAATACAACTGCTCTGAAAATAAATAAATAAATATAGGAATAAAATGATTTCTAATGTCACAGAAGCTTTGCCATGCAGTAGATAGATAAAAATACAGACTACAGACATTATGTAGAGTATGAGAGACCCCAAAGCCTCATAATAAATGAGATATCTCCACCAAACATATACACTTTGGGGAACCTCAAGGAAGAGGGCATAGAAAATGTAAGAGATAAAGAGGATGGAAGACACCAAGATAAGAAGTCCTTCCAAATTGACATAATTTAAGCTCATATAAACTCAGAGAGATGGAAGTAGCATGCACAGGGCCTATGAAATTCTGCCCTAGGTCCTCAGAGCTTCCAGTAAATGAATTTATGTGATTCCTGAATAGTCCACCAAATGCATCTCTAACTGTTGTGTCTTTACTTGGGATCTTTCCCTTCTATTTGTTTTGTCCATTTACAAATGTGTTATCCTTTGTTTCATCTATTATATTTACTTGATTACATTATTATACAAAAGAAGACTGCTTATTTTCAAAGAAGAGACAGACAGTGTGTGTATCTAGAAGCAAGGGTAGGTGAAGAGGTTATGGGAGAATTAGAAGGAGGGGAAACTATAAGCAGAATGTATTAATTGAGAAAAAATTTTGCCAATGTAAGTGGCAAAAGGTGGGACACAGAACAGAAGCCTTAATAATTCACTTCCTAAAATTTCTAGTCTTGTTTCTTTTCATACAACTACATGTATTTATGAACAATTTCCTATATTTTATTTAGTTAAAGATAATGTATTTAGAGAATACATTTCAATGAAAGTAACTCTGGATCCTCAGACATGATTAACAGCTGAAAAATGGGTCATCACGAAACTATAATCTTTGTATAATAAGTAACCCCAAATAGAGTGAAGGGGAAACCTACAGAGAGGAAAAAGATATACCCACTACATATTGTCTAAGATTAGCTGTCTAGAAATTATTTCAGGGATAACCAGTTGGTACTGAATGGGAAACAGGTGTACTCTTTGGTGATGAAGAGGTTTACTCGACTCTCTTCATTCATACTCATTGTAATTCCCATTCGCTTCCCTCTTCCTATTTATCATGCACATTAGTAACTTCTTTATCTCATGTTAAGGAATCCATGATTCTCTTGCTCCTCATCAAGGAAACTTCTCTTTTTTAGTAGACAGAAAAGACAATTATAGAATACTACAACATTTCAAAATGTAGAAGAGCTAGGCTGAATACAATTGATGAATATACAACAGACTACTGTGCCTAACACTCAATATTCACTGAGAAGGAACAGAAAACTTAAAAGAGGTAGAGGATCAGAGAGCTTGCTGTGAAATTGTATCTCTTAAAATTTCAGTATTTTATTAAGCTTACATGCATTTGGATTGGAGATTTCCATGAGAACAATAATGTCATATTTCAGAGATTATTACTTTGTTAATATATTCACTTATTTCAGTAAAATGAATTGATTTTTACTATGAATACAATATTTTAAAAATTGAACACAGTTTATTGTTACTTTCACTTAGTTACTTATGAATTATACATTATAAAAGCTTGGACTGTTGTTTGGAGGAAAAGATTCCACTACTTGTAAACTGAAATTCTATTCTTCCTTTTTAAATTTATTTTTTTATTTAACTTTTTACACATATTACTCTCAGTTCCCTCTCCCTCCTGTCTTCCCCCGGCTCTCCATTCCTCCCAACCCCCCCATCCCATTCCATCTCCCTTCTGCTCCCCCGGGAGGGTAAGGCCTTCAATGAAGGATTTTTAGAGTCTGTCATATACTTCAAGGCAGGGTCTATGCCATCCTCCATGTGTCCAGGCTGAGAGAGCATCCCTCCATGGGGAATGGGCTCCAAGAGTCCATTTGTATGCCAGGAATAGATACTGATCTACTCTCCAAGGTTCCATAAGTTGCCTAGGCCTCTTCTCTTACACCCAGTTTCAGGTGAGGGGGTGAGGGGGTGAGGGGAAGGGAGTTGTCTGGATCAGTCCCATCCTTGTCTCTCAGTCATCAGTCTTTCTAAGAGTAGTGTCTGATCTGCTTTAATAGAAACATGAATGAAAATTGAATACAAAAAATCTATTCAAACACATGCATGATTTGACTAAAAAAGAAATAAAGATGTTGAATGTCAAAATCATAAAATTTAAACCAGGTATAAAATAAACCATGAAGCTGACATTAACCTCGAAAGCCACTGTCAAAATTCATGAAATAATGACTTGTTTTACACAGTGTCTCAGGCATCTTGGGCAGAGGGTCAAAGCCTAGAACTCGCATGCAGCAATATATCTAATAAGAGATCCTTAAAACCTGGAACACAGATGGATTTTCCTCTCATAAATTTGAATTTATCTCCTTAAAATCTCTGGATCTCCACTCCTGAAAATGCCACTGGTATACTATCTATGTCACTCAGAGAGACAGTATTGGTTCTTTAAGGTAATCTCACATTGGTGGGTTTTCTTAAATGTCTGTAAGTGAGAACAAAATAGTTTTGGAAGAAAGTATTTCAAACCCATACTTCAAATACAGAAGGATGAAAATGTGTGAAGCAACAGTTATATGAATACTCCACACAGAATAAAATGTACCTATTATAAAAATTATAATCTTATTTTGTAGTCATAAAATGCATCAACATAAGTCATATGGCATTCTTTAGTGGTCAGTTAAACTACCAAATTAAAAAAAAAGGAATGGAAGTGTGCAGCAATTGTATTTATTTACTTTTAAATTACAAACAAGCTTTTTAACATATCAATCCCAGTTCTCTTCATCCCTCCATCCACTGTCCTCACCAACCCCCTATCCCATCCCCAATTTTCTCCCCAGTCAGGGTGAGGACTTCCTTGGGAGAATCTTTAAATTCTGTCATAGCACTTGGATCAGAGCAAAGGCCCATCTTCGTGTGTCTAGGCTGATAGAGTATCTCTCTATGTGGAATGGGTACCCAAAGTTCTTTGCATATTGGGGATAAATGGTGATGCACTACCAGAGGCCCCATGGATTACCCAGGCCTCCTAAATAACACCCATGTTCAGGGTTTCTGTGTCAGTCATATATTGGCTTCCCAGCTATCAGTATTCATCCATGAGCTTCCACTTGTTCAGGTCAGCTGTTTCTGTGGTTTCTGCAGCCCGGTATTGACCCCTGTTCTCACCATTTTTCTCTGCAGCTGAATTCCAGGAGTTCGGTTCGGTATTTAGCTGTGGGTGTCTGCCTCTGCTTACATCAGCTACAGGCTGAAGGCACAAGGACGGCATATAAGGTAGTCATCAATCTCATCAGAAAAGGGCATTTAAGGTCCCCTCTCCAATACTCCTTAGATTTCTAGATGGTTTCATCTTTGTAGATCTCTGGACATCTCCCTAGTGCAAGATTTCTCTTTAAACCTATAATGGCTCCCTCTGTTTTAATATCTCTTTTCTTGCTCTCTTCTATTCTTTCCCTGACTCAATGTTCCTGCTCCCTCATGTCCTCCTCTACCCTCCTCTTAACCCCTTCTCTTTCTCCTAACTAACTCTATCTTCCCTCCCCCATGTTCCCTATTTTCTTAGGGGTCTCGTCCCTTTCTCTTTCTCCAGGGGATCATGTATGTCTCTCTAATGGTCCTCCTTGATTTTTAGCTTCTGATGTGGATTATGGCCTAGTAACCCTTTGGTCTATGTTGAAAAATCCATATATGAGTGAGTAAAAACCATGTTTGTCTTTTTGTGACTGGGTTAACTCATTCAGGATGGTTTCTTCTAGTTCCATTCATTTGCCTGTGAATTTCAGGATTCTATTGTTTTTCTCCACTGAGTAGTACTCCATTGAGTAAATGTATCACATTTTCTTTATCCATTCTTCAGTTGAGGAGCACTTATGTTGCTTTCAGGTTCTGGCTACTACTCATAATGCTGCTATGAACATAGTTGAACAGATGCCCTTGTTGTATGAATGTGCATCTTTGGGGTATATGACTAAGAGTGGAATTGCTGGATCTTTTGGTAGACTGAGTCCTATTTTCCTGAGGAAACACCATACTGATCTCCAAAGTGGATGTATGAGTTTGCAGTCCCACCAGCAGTGGAGGAGTGTTTCCCTTTCTGAACAACCCCTCCAGCATAAAATGGCATTGGTGTTTTTGATTTTAGCCATTGTAACAGTAGCAAGATTGTATTTCAGAGTTGTTTTGATTTGCATTTCCTTGAATGCTAAGGTAATTGAGCACTTTCTTAAGTGTCTTTCACCCATTTTACATTCTTTAATTGGAAAATTCTCTATTTAGTTCTGTATCCCAGTTTTTATATGAATTATTTGGTGTTTTGGTATCTAGCTTCTGGTGTTCTTTGTACATATTGAATATCAGCTCTCTCTCACATGTGGGTTGGTAAAGATCTTTGTGGGCTACAGTTGTGTCTTGTTGACTGTGTCATTTGCCTTACAGAAGCTTCTCAATTTCAAGAAGTCCAATTTATTAATTGTTGATCTTATTGTCTGTGCTACTAGTGTTATGTTCAGGAAGCTGTCTCCTGTGCCAATTCGCTCAAGGGTACTTCCCACTTTCTCTTTTAAGAGGTTCAGTGTTAATGGATTTATGTTGAGGTCTTTGATCCATTTGGACTTAAGTTTTGTGCATGGCGATAAACATGGATCGATCCGCATTCTTCTACATGCCAGCCTCCAGTCACGCCAGCACCATTTGTTGAAGATGCTTTTTTTTTCAATTTTATAATTTTAGCTTCTTTGTCAAAAATCAGGTATGCACGGGATCTGTATCAGGGTTTTCAATTCAAACCCATTGGTCTCCTTGTCTATTTTTGTGCCAATACAAACCAAACTGTTTTCAGGACTATAGCTCTATAATATAACTTGAAGTCAGGGATGGTAATGTCTCCAGAACTTCCTGTATTACACAGGGTTGTTTTGGCTATGCTGAATCTTTTGTTTTTCCATGTAAAGTTGACTATAGTCTTTTCAGGGTCTGTGAAGAATTGTGCTGGGATTTTGAGGCGGATTGCATTGAATCCATAGATTGCTTTTGTCAAGATTGCCATTTTTACTATGTTGATCCTACTTATCTAAGTGCATGGGATATCTTTCCATTTTTGAAGATCTTCTTTAATTTATTTCTTTAAAAATTCCAAATTCTTGTTATAAAGATCTTTCACTAGGTTGGTTACCATTAAAATCATATCTTATCAAAATTTAGAATAAAACACTTGTGTAAAATCACTGAATTCTTTGGTTTTAGATTATGGAACAAACTCTTCATTGTTATGCTAATATTAACAATATCATAAATAATGACAACAGGATAATTACTCATATCAACCTTTAATCATGAAGAAATACTGGAATTTAGTAAATACTTAAAAATATATCATTGTAAATATATATATTGCAATTTTTAAAACTAGACAAACTTCATGATGTATTTGATGTTCACTGGTTTGCATTAAAGCTGAAGAAAAGAAGGACAGCTATCAGTGAGATGTATCTGAAATACTATTTGAGTTAAAAGTAAGAAAACTAAGCCTGAGCTCTCTTTCATTTGTTTCTCAATACATGACATGTTAAACGCATATTAGATAATGATTCCTGGATCATCCAATGAAGGTAAAACCTTAGGTAATAGAAGCATAGGAAAAGATGATGCCTTAATAAATCAGTTGCCCTAGAAGCGACAAAGAAACAACCTGGCATTGGCAATAAAGTGTCCCATGTCCATTTCCTGTCTGTAATCATTCAATTACTATGAGATGTTTTTCCTCAAAACGAATCAATTGAGAGTAAACAGTCTTATAGCATATAAATATCATATCCCTTATATCTGATTGCTGAAGAAATTATAATAATTGCGGAATTTATTCAGTCAAGTAATGCTATGAACCACTGGCTAGAGAAGCATAGAGAAAGAAGGTAATCTTAACAAATCACTTGGTCTGGAAGAGACAAAGAAGCATCATTCACCTGTTTCTGGCAATAACCAGTTTCTCTACCTGGAAATACTATATCACTATGAGTTCTATTATTCTCAACACAAAGGAGGATGAAGAAATCTTCTCAGGTTACATAATTTTATTGTGTACATCTGAGACTCTCGAAATGACTTGAAGGTATAAGGATAAAAGGAGCTGCCATAAACACACATTATACATATACATGATATATATGAGGCACTCGCTCAGAGACTGTCCTAGGGTGATACTGAGCAAGCAGTCTGTTTCACATAGACACAAAATTATAGACTATGTAGGTATTAAGTGTCCACTAGGAAATATCTACCAAGGCTTTCTTCACTGGATTATTTACTAGCTGCCCAATATCCATTTTGGTCATGAAAATGAACAAATAATTTTGTGTACACTACTGAATATTAAAGTTCAGAGTAGATTGTTCTTTAAATTTTAATTATGATAGCAATGATATGGTTCCAAGGAAGACAGACAGCCTTAACCAAAAAGAATCTAAACATATCCCAGTATCAGAAGATACTTGATTTTATAACAAAAAATTGCAGCAAAGCAAACAGTAAAAATATTCTCTTCAGTGGTTGGTGCTACATACCACATGCATTGAAGGAAGCAAATAATAGTTAGCAAAACTGCCTCTAACAGAAACACCGCGGTAATATTACAAAATTTTAATTTCATTAAGAATCAGCTGAATACTACAAGTGCAGTGAGTAAT
Organism: Mesocricetus auratus; assembly: GCF_017639785.1. Lineage (NCBI taxonomy): Eukaryota > Metazoa > Chordata > Mammalia > Rodentia > Cricetidae > Mesocricetus > Mesocricetus auratus. Next base: position 10,950,952 of record NW_024429180.1, on the reverse strand, counting down.
GCTATCATTTAATTTCGTTTAAATTTTTACATTAATTATTTGCTAATGTGTTTTTTGGGTGGGTAGCATGTGAACATGAGTGCAGCTGCATATTATGCCCAGCAGAGGGCGGCAGTGTCCCTGGAACTGGAGTTGAAGGTGGTTGTAAGCCACCTAAATTGGATGCTGGGGATGTAATTCTGATTCTCTGAAATATGTACTCTTGCCTGTTGAGCAATTTCTCCAAACTCAAAGATGCTACATCACTTGAGAAGGCATTGAGATGCCTGCTTCACGATTTCTGTGTGAGGAAAGATTGTTTTTGAATAATGTAGAGGCATGACTATGAAAAAATGACAAACTAGAACATGAATTTAACCTTAGTGGTGCAACTATTGAATAGAATGGTATTAAAAGTATATAAAAAGAATTTATTTTTAAATGAATGTTAAACTAGGCTCTTAATATTATTAACACTTGTTAATAAAAGAGAGTTGAATTAGAAAATAACAAACACATGAATGTTACATATTTGTGACATATGAACAGTATGTAAAAAGCATTGGTCTCTAGCAATAAGAAATGAGATAGTCTACATGAATAGTGGTGATATAATGTGCGTCTTCCAGGAAATGAAAAGATCACCCATGCTCTTGGATAGGTAGGATCAATGTAGTAAAAATGTCAGTCCTGCCAAGAGCAATCTACAGACTCAATGCAATCTCAATCAAAATCCTAGCACAAATCTTAACAGACCTTGAAAGAACAATTCTAAACTTTATATGGAAAAACAAAAAACACAGGATAGCTAAGACAACCCTGCACAACAAAGCAATGTCTGGATGCATCACCACCCTGACTTCAAGCTCTATTATAGAGCTATTGTCCTGTAAACATCTTGGTATTGGCACAAAAATAGACAGGTAGGCCAATGGAATCGAATTGAAAACCCTGAGATTAATTCACAATCCTATGAACAGCTGATTTTTGGCAAAGAAGCTAAAATTATACAACGGAAAAAAGAAAGCATCATCAACAAATGGTGTTGACACAACTGGATATTGGCATGTAGAAGACTGCAGATACATCCATGTCTGTCTATTGCCATGCACAAAACTTAAGTCTAAATGTATCAAAGACCTCCACATAAATCCAGCCACACTGAAACCCGTAAAGGAGAAAGTGGTAGCTACCCTTGAAAGAATTGGTACAGGAGACAGCTTCCTGATCATAACACCAGTAGCACAGACACTGAGATTGACAATTAATAAATAGGATGTCTGTTCCACTATGTTCATAGCAGCATAATATGTGATAACTGGATCCTGGAAGCAACTTAGATGCACCTCAACTGAAGAGTGGATAGAGAAAATGTGGTACATTTACACAATGGAGTTTTACTCAGGGGAAAAAAATTGAACCTGGAAATTTTCAGGCAAATGGATGGCAATAGAAGAAACCATCCTGAGAGAGGTAACCCAGTCACAAAAAGAGAAACATGGCATGTACTCTCTCATATATGGATTTTAGCCATAGATCTGGGGAGTGCCAGCCTACAATCCTATGGCCAGAGAGTCTGGGAAACAGAAACTTCATTTAGTGGCTGGTTAAGTACTGAGCTGAACTCAAGAAAGCCAGTAACAGAGGGAGGACTGATGATCAAAGGGATTAAGACTGGGCTGGTGTAACCCCCAGAAACAGCTGACCAGACAAAGGTTAACTCTTGAATCCCAGGCATCAGCCTGGGAATCCAGCATGGGACTGATCAATACCCCCTGAATTTGGGTGTCAGTGAGGAGGCCTAGGCAATCTATTGAGCCTTGGGCAGCACATCAGTACCCATCCCAAGTATACACACGGACTTTGGACTCCCATAGAACAATGTGAGGTACACTCTCACCCTGAACTCTTGGGGAAGGGTCTAGGCCCTGCCCTATATGAAATGACAGACTATGGACACCCCCATGGAGGGCCTCACCCTCCCTGGCGGAATGAGGGGATAACGGGGGGGGGGGGTTGGAGGTTGGGTGGAGGAGGGGAGGGAATGGGAGAGGGACCTGGAACTGACTTGTGAAGCAACCTCGTTTCTTATCTAAATTTAAACTGGAAAAAAAGAAAGTTATTTGAAAAAAAAAAGAAAAACATGGTATGTATTCACTCATACATGGATTTTTGACATGGATCAGGGAAGCCCCATCCTACAATTCCACTGCCAGAGAGTCTGGGAAACAGGGAGGACCCTAACAGATATGCATGGTATACCAGAGAAGCTGAATGAGACAAGATCTCCTGATAAGATTGGGAGCATGGGGGAATTGGGAGAGGGAGTTGTTTGAAAGAAAGTGGAAGAATAGGAGTGGAAGGGAGGACATGGGGGAGCATGGTTGAGTTGGGGAAGAATAGAGGAGAGAAGAATGAGAGATACCATAATAGAGAGAGACACTATAAGTTTGAGGAAAGATCTGGCACTAGTGAGATTTCTAGGGATCCACAATGATGACACCAACTGGTAATCCAAGCAATAGTGGAGAGGCTACCCTAAACACCATTCCCTGATAATGAGTTTGTTGAGTACCTTGTATGCCATCCTAAGACATTCAACTAGTGACTGATGGAAGGAGAGGCAGACACCCACAGCTAAACACCAAACTGAACTCCTGGAAACCAGTTGCAGAGAGGAAGGAGTGGTGATCAAAAGGGTCAAGACTGGGCAGGTAAAATAGGCAGAAACAGCTGACCTGAACAAGTTGGGAGCTTAGGAAACCAGACTTATGGCTGAGAGGCCAGCATGGGAGTAATCCACAACCCCTCAATTTTAGTGTCAGTGAGGAGGCCTTAGCATTCTTTGGGGGCTTGCAGACCAGATCAGTACTTATTATTTATTCATGGCATCAAAATGGATTCTGGGAATCTATTCCACATGGAGGGATGCTCTTTCAGCATGGACACATGAGGGAAGGTCTAGGCCCTGACCTGAATGATCCTACAGTCTTTGGAGATCCCCTATGAAGGGCCTCACCCTCCCTGGAGAGTGACATGCTGATTGGGTGGAGGGTTGGTTGGGTTGGTGGAAGTCGGTGGAGGAGGGGTGGGCGAGGGATCTGGGATTCACATGTGAAGCAAGCTTGTTTCTAAGTTAAATAAAAAAAAGAAACAGATCAGGGAGTCCAGGGAAGCAGCTGTTCTTGCAGCAGCATCAGGTAAACAGGCCAGCTTCCCAGCCTGTGTCCCAGTGCCTGTGGATCGCCTGGGAACTGCACAGAGCTTCCAATCCCGATGTGAGCCAAGCACCCCAGACTCCAGGTCTTCTCTCCCACCAATGAGACCAGGAAACCAGAGGAACCAGGGAGTCCATGGAAGCAGTTGTTCCTGCAGCAGCATCAGGTAAACAGGCCAGCTTCCCGGGCCTGTGTTCCAGTGCCTGCAATTCGCCTACTATACCCGGCAAAGCTCTCAATCACTATAGATGGAGAAAACAAGATATTCCATGACAAAACTAGATTCAAGCAATCTAACCCAGCCCTACAGAAAATTTTGGAAAGAAAACTCCAACCCAAGGAACCTAACTACAACCAGAAAAACATAGGCATTAGAGAACCCCTCTCTACCAACAGCCAAAAGAACAAACGGGTGAAATTCCACACAAAATTCCACCAACAACAACCACTGCAAATCGAAGAAGGATGAACAATCAATGGTCATTGATATCCCTCAGTATTAATGGCCTTAACTCACCCATAAAAAGACACAGACTAGCAGAATGGATTCAAAGACAGAACCCTTCCTTCTGCTGCATACAAGAAACACACCTCACCCTCAAAGACAGACATTACCTGAGAGTTAAAGGTTGGGAAAAAATTTTCAATCAAATGGACCCAAGAAACAAGCAGGGGTAGCAATCCTAATATCTAATAAACTAGACTTTAAAATAAAATCAGTCAAAAGAGATGAAGGAGGTCATTACATACTCATCACAGGTGAAACCCACCAAGATGAAGTGTTTATCCTGAACATCTATGCCCCAAATACAAAGGCATCCACATTTGTAAATCAAACATTATTAGAAATTAAATCTCATCTAAAGCCCCACACAGTTATAGTGGGAGATTTCAATACACCACTCTCACCATTAGACAGGAATACCAGACAAACTCAACAAAGAAGCAAAGGGTCTAATAGAAGTAATGACCCACCTGGGATTAACAGACATCTATAAACATTTCATCCACATAAAAAAGAATATACCTTCTTCTCAGCACCACATGGAACCTTCTCAAAAATCGACCACATACTTGGCAACATATCAAACCTACAAAAAATTGGAATAACTCGATGCATCTTATCATACCACCATGCTTTAAAATTAGAATTCAACAACAACACAAATTGCAGAAAACCTACAAACTCATGGAAATTGAATAATGCTCAACTGCACCATCCCTGGGTCAAAGAGGAAATAAAAAAAAGAAATTAAAGACTTCCGTGAATTCAATGAGAATGAAGACACAACATACCCCAAACCTATGGTACATTTTGAAAGCAGTGCTACGGGGGAATTTCATATCACTAAGTGTCCACATGAAGAAACTGGAGAATAGTTATACTAGAGAATTAACAGCACAGCTGAAAGCTCTAGAACTCAAAGAAGCAAACTCCCCCAGGAGGAGTAGACGAGAGGAAATAATCAAATTGAGGGCTGAAATCAATAAAGTAGAAACTAGGAAAAGAATAAAAAGAATCAATGCAACGAAGAGATGTTTCTTTGGGAAAACCAACAAGACAGACAAAGCTTTGTCCAAACTTACCAAACAGCAGAGAGTGAACATGCAAATTAACAAAATTAGAAATGAAAAGGGGGACATAACAAGAGACTATGAGGAAATCCAGAGAATCATTAGGTCATACTTTGAAAACCTGTACTCCACAAAATTCGAAAATTTAAAAGAAATGGACGACTTCTTAGATAGCTATCACTTGCCAAAACTAAATCAAGAACAGATAAGCAATTTAAATAGACCTATAACCCTTATGGAAATAGAAGCAGTCATCAAAAGTCTCCCAACAAAAAAAGTCCAGGTCCAGATGGCCTCAGTGCAGAATTCTACCAGAAATTCAAAGAACAGCTTATACCAATTCTTCTCAAAGTATTCCACACAATAGAACTGGAAGGGTCTTTGCCAAACTCTTTCTATGAGGCTTCAATAACCTTGACCCCAAAGCCACACAAAGATACAACTAAGAAAGAGAACTTCAGACCAATATCCCTCATGAACATTGATGCAAAAATACTCAATAAAATACTGGCAAATCGGATCCAAGAACACATCAAAACAATCATTCACCACGATCAAGTAGGTTTCATCCCAGGGATGCAGGGATGGTTTAACATATGAAAATCCATCAATGTAATCAACCATATAAACAAGCGCAAAAACAAAAATCACATGATCATCTCACTAGATGCTGAAAAAGCCTTTGACAAAATCCAACACCCCTTCATGATAAATGTCTTGGAGAGATGTGGGATAACAGGGACATACTTAAACATAATAAAAGCTATATACAGTAAACCAACAGGCAACATCAAAATAAATGGACAGAAACTCAATGCAATTCCTCTAAAAATCAGGAACAAAATAAGGCTGTCCACTCTCTCCATACCTTTTCAACATGGTACTTGAAGTTCTAGCCATTGAAATACGACAACAAAGGGGGATCAAGGGGATACAAATTGGAAAGGAAGAGGTCAAACTTTCACTGTTTGCAGATGATATGATAGTTTACATCAATGACCCAAAGAACTCTACCAGGGAACTCTTATCGCTGATTACCACCTTCAGCAAAGTGGCAGGCTCCAAGATAAACGCAAGAAAATAAGTAGCCCTACTATATACAGATGATAAAAGGGCTGAAAAAGAAATCAGAGAAACATCACCCTTTACAATTGCCACAAACAACATAAAATACCTTGGGGTAACGTTAACCAAACAAGTGAAAGTCCTGTATCACAAGAACTTTGAATCTTTAAAAAAAGAAATTAAAGAAGCCCTCAGAATTTGAAAGATCTCCCATGCTCTTGGATAGGTAGGATCAATGTAATAAAAATGACAATCCTGCCAAAAGCAATCTACAGATTCAATGCAGTCTCCATTAAAATCCCAGCACAATTCTTCACAGACCTTGAAAGAACAATAATGAAGTTTGTATGGAAAAACAAAAGACACAGGATAGCCAAAACAACCCTGTTCAACAAGGCAACGTCCAGAGGCATCACCATTCCCAATCTCAAGCTCTATTTTAGAGCTATAGGACCGAAAACAGCTTGGTATTGGCACAAAAATAGACAGGTAGACCAATGGAATCGAATTGAAAACCCGGATATTAACCCACACACGTACGAACATCTGATCTTTGACAAAGAAGCTAAAAATATACAACGGAATAAAGAAAGCACCTTCAACAAATGGTGCTGGCACAACTGGAGGCTGGCATGTAGAAGAATGCGGATCTATCCATGTTTTTCACCATGCACAAAACTTAAGTGCAAATGGATCAAAGACCTCAACATAACTCCAGCCACACTGAACCTCTTAGAAGAGAAAGTGGGTGGTACCCTTGAACGAATTGGTACAGGAGACAGCTTCCTGAACATAACACCACTAGCACAGACAGTGAGATCAACAATTAATAAATGGGACCTCCTGAAACTGAGAAGCTTCTGTAAGGCAAAGGACACAGAATGGGAAAAAAATATTCACCAATCCCACATCTGACAGAGGGTTGATCTCCAAAATTTACAAAGAACTCTGGGCTGCCAGCCTACAATCCTATGGCCAGAGAGTCTGGGAAACAGAAACTTCATTTAGTGGCTAATCGAAGAAGAGGCAGACTCCCTTGGTTAAGTACTGAGCTGAACTAAAGAAAGCCAGTAACAGAGAGGGAGGACTGATGATCCATCCCAAGTATACACAGGGACTTTGAACTCCCATAGAACAATGTGAGGTGCACTCTCACCCTGAACCCTTGGGGAAGGGTCTAGGCCCTGCCCTATATGAAATGACAGACTATGGACACCCCCATGGAGGGCCTCACCCTCCCTGGGGGAATGAGGGGATAACAGGGGGGGGTTGGGGGAGGGCATGGAAGGAGGGGAGGGAAAGGGAGAGGGACCTGGAACTGACTTGTGAAGCAACCTTGCTTCTTACCTAAATTTAAACTGGAAAATAAAATAAAAAAAAATTAAAGACTGTGACTTTGAAAGAGAAAAAAAAAATTTACAAAGAACTCAAGAAGCAAGTCTCCAAAGCATCAAAGGACCCAATTAAAAAGTGTGCTGCAGAACTAAATAGAGAATTTTCAATAGAGGAGTATAAAATGGCTGAGAGGCACTTGAGAAAGTGCTCAACACCCTTAGTCATGTGGGAAATGCAAATCAAAACAACTCTGAGATACCATCTCACTCCTGTCAGAATGGCTAAAATCAAAAACACCAACGACAATTTATGCTGGAGAGGATGTGGTGAAAGGGGTACACTCCTCCATTGCTGGTGGGAGTGCCAACTGGTTAAGCCACTTTGGAAATCAGTATGGAGATTCCTCAGAAAAATGGGACTATACCTACCACAAGACTCAGCAACTCCACTCTTAGGTATATAACCAAAAGATGCCCATTCATGCAACAAAGATGTCTGTTCCACTATGTTCATAGCAGCTTTATTTGTAATAGCCAGAACTTGGAAGCAACCTAGATGTCCCTCAACCAAAGAGTGGATAGAGAAAATGTGGTAAATTTATACAATGGAGTATTATTCAGCAGAAAAAAACAATGGAATCTTGAGATTCACAGGCAAATGGATGACACTAGAAGAAGCCATCCTGAGTGAGGTAACCCAGTCACAAAAAGAGAAACATGGCATGTACTCTCTCATATATGGATTTTAGACATAGATCTGGTGAGTGCCAGCCTACAAAACCATGGCCAGAGCGTCTGGGAAACATAAACTTCATTTAGTGGCTGATCAAAAAGAGGCAGTCTCACTTGGTTAAGTACTGAGCTGAACTCAAGAAAGCCAGTAACAGAGAGGGACGACTGATGACCAAAGGGATTAAGACTGGGCTGGTTTAACCCCCAGAAACAGCTGACCTGACAAAGGTTAACTCTTGAATCCCAGGCATCAGCCTGGGAATCCAGCATGGGACTGATCGAGACCCCCTGAATGTGAGTGTCAGTGAGGAGGCCTAGGTAATCTATTGAGCTTTGGGCAGCAGATCATTACCCATCCCAAGTATACACACGGACTTTGAACTCCCATAGAACAATGTGAGGTGCACTCTTACCCTGAACTCTTGGGGAAGGGTCTAGGCCCTACCCTATATGAAATGACAGACTATGGACACCCCCATGGAGGGCCTCACCCTCCCTGGGGAAATTAGGGGATAATGGGGGGGTTGGGAGGAGGGCATGCGAGGAGGTGAGGGAAAGGGAGAGGGACCTGGAACTAACTTGTGAAGCAACCTTGTTTCTTAGCTAAATTTAAACTGAAAAAAAAAAGAAACAGATCAGGGAAATTGGAGGTATTGGACTCATTATTGAATGGCCTTTTCCATTCAGAAACTTAGACTGAAGACTCAGTTTTTTTTTAATTGAGTGAATCAGATGTTAGTAACAATTGTCTAGTTTTGAGAGATCAAATAATCCCATCATGTAGAAGATTCAATGAAACTATATCTAAGCAAGAACTGCAAAAAAGGGGTTCTAATTAGAATGGATTTGTGTGTGCTTCTTCTACCGCAGGGTGTCCATGTGTTGGCATTTACTGTTGTGCATTCATGCCTCTGTCCTTTCACACACATGTATTGCAATAAAGATGACGGTGTTTGGATTTAGGAAATCAAACACCGGTTTTGTAAGACTGGGCTGAATCACTTTTGTTGATTCTCTCAATAAGGTCACAGTTTTTCCTTTTGGAATGCTCATGCATTAATTACTGCTCTGCTATATCATGATAGTCTGTGATTCTGTAGATTCTGTACACTCCTGTGTCATTCATAGCACACTATCACTAATCATATATTACATGCTACATGTTTTATTTTCAAAATTTGTTGTCATTGTGTGCATGAAATATTAAGAAAATATTACTATGCTAGTATACCTTAATTCGTTGAAAGGAGTAACAGGAGAGAGGAAAGTGATTAAAATGCTTTGCTTGCAGTTCTGAAAGAATGAATAACAATATTAAAAGATGCTTAAGAGGTCATAATTTTTAAAAAAAAACATATCACAATGTTACAGTGGTCAAAGCAATTTTAAGGTGTTGTGGTTGGACAATGAATTTCAGATATTACAAAAAACCCCACTGACAACAATACCAAGATTAAGTAAATAAGGTTCCATGAAATAAAATAGCAGCAAACAATGCCCCCTTTAATTTGACTTTAAATCATCACAATACGGCTACATATGGTTCTGCAGATAAAAGGGGATGACAATGAAAGGCTGAAGATCTGAGTTCAATCTCGAAACCCACCAAGGAAGGCAAGAACTACCTCTGCAGCTGTCGTCTTGTGTATATATGTACTCATAAAACTTGAGTGCTTACACTTAAACATACACCCACATAACAATTACACATAAAAGTATTTTTAAAGCCCAATCCACATAAAGGGATATTTTGTCAGCTTAGACACAAGGGGTAGGGTCTAGGTCTTGCTCCAAATGATATGACAGACTTTGAAGATTCCCCCATGGAAGGCCTCACCCTCCCTGGGGAGCAGAAAATTAAGGTTGATGGGGGGCAAGGGAAGAAGGGAATGAGAGGGAACTGGGAATGACATGTAAAAGAAGCTTTTTTCTAATTTAAAATTTGAAAGGGGAAAAGAAAAAAAATTAAATTAAAAGACAACAGAAAAACAGAAAGTTGCATAATCAATCAGTGTAGTGAAAATAAGCTTTAAATAATAAGTAGTATTATGGTTTCCTTTCTACTGGATTTACTGATTAAAGTTTTAATTACAAATTCATTATAATTAAAATTATGTAAAATGAGTTCATAGGTTGAAATATATGAATTTAGTTTTGAGTTTGTTCAGAAAATCCTGCATAGTAAAGCTTTTATCCTATCGTTTAGTAATTTTACTGTAATTTGCTTTGTTATACTTTGAATATTTGACCCATTGTATGGCTCTGAAATAATTTATCCACAACCAGTTTTTCAAAATTACCATCCTTTAAAATATTATTTGGAGCGTGAGGTTCATTATATTCAATCCATTACACAGCTCTCTCTATGTCTCTGTCTGTCTGTCTGTCTATCTGTCTGTCTGTCTCTCTCTCTCTCTCTCTGACTGTGTGTGTGTGTGTGTGTGTGTGTGTGTGTTATGTACATATATGTGTCCCTATGTGTGTGGAATGCTGGTGTCTCTGCATATAGTAACACATGCATGTGCAACCCATATATCAAGATCAGATCACTTCTTGAGCAACACCTACACATATTTGTTGGTACAGTATTTTTCACTGAGCTAACTGGGAACATTTGAGCAAGCTGATTACCCAGTTGCTTAAAGTATCTGCACCCATCTCTGCCAGTCTAGCTTTGAAACTATAAATGTTTGTCATCAACAAGGCCTCTACACAGATGCTGAACATGGAAGTCAGATTCTCATGCTAATGCTGCATACCCTTTGTTGACAGAGCCATGTCCACATCCCCAAATAATGGGCCCTTGAGCCCCTTTTTAATCAATGGTTAAGGCTTGAAAAAGCTTAACAGTCTATCTCAGTGTTAGATTCTTCCTGGTTTGCATGAGGCCCAAGGCTAAATTTTGTGCAGTGAAAAAGGAAAGCAGAAAGAAAATTAAAATCAAAGGCAGACCATAATGGCTTTTTAATAGGCGTATTTCCAGTAATGTAAGCAGAAATTTACCAGGTTAAAATAATTAAATGTCTTAGATTAAACAACTTAGCAACTGGTAAAATATTAAGAAATTATTAAGACAAAAGTTGAAGACAAAATTCAGCATGGATTATTGAGTCCCAGAGGATGTAAACACATTCAAGCATGCATGCATATTCATTACATATGCACACAAGAGAAAACAGTAAAGCATACTGGGCAGAGTAAACATTATTTAGTCTTGATGAAAAGCATAACAATTTTCAAACTGTTCCCCCTTAAAAAATCAAATATGTATATCTCCAAACAACTGAGACAAAGCACATGGAGTCATTGTTTTAAGGAATCCCATTTGCTGTAATGTTCTCTAAATAACATTATGCATTGACTGATACCTAAGCTACTTACTTGAATAACAAAAACTGAGATAGCCCAATTTAAATATTCTTAACAAGATTCAAACTCAATAGTCATAACAATATTATAGAAAATATGCAGGGAGTATTTTAAGATACTTGCTTTAGACTATAAAGAAAATACTGTTGTATAAAACATGTGACAGTATGTGAAATGAGCATTTGAACATTCCTTTCTTAGTTATTGCTGTATTGTTGTGTGGAGACACTTTGACCAATGTATAACAGAAAGCATTTTGTAGGGTGCTTGCTTACAAAGTCAGAAATTCATGACAATCATGTGGGAAGCTTGACAGCAGGCTCACAGTCATGGCTCTGGAGCAGAAAGCTAACATGATCTACAAGTTCCAGACAGAGAGAGAGGAAGCCTGGGCCTGGTATGGGCTTTTAAACCTCAAAGCCCAAACTCCCTGACACATATCCCCCAACAAGGCCATACATCCCTTAATCCTTTCTAAACAATTACACTAAGTGAGGACCAAACATTCAAACATGTGAGCCTATGGGGATCTGTAGGAGTGAACCCCACAAAGCTATCCGCCCAATAGGGCAGGGTCAAGGTAGAGATAAAAGGAAGTTAAAGTAAAAGGGGCTTCCCTTTTCTCCTGGAAGCCAGCCACGCTTCTAACTCCTGGTCTGTGCGACCCTCTCTCTCTTTCTCTCTCTGATAAATATATTGTTTTCCCTATATAGCCTCGAGTATCGTTATAGGGATCATTCTCATTCAAACCGCCGTGTACCTCAAACATTTAAATGGGTACCTTAGAGACATTTATCTCTACCTTCTTGCTATTATCAGCACAAACTGTCTTCATATTTTTCAATCTTATATACCACATTCTGCTTTGTACTCAGATATTTTCCTGGTTCCAAATTTGAAATTCATATTAATTTGTGTTATGAATTGTGAACAGAACCCTGGATTGACTATAATAAACCATGTTCACTATAAAAATTTTTGAGCTGGGTGGTGGTGGCAGAAGCCTTTAATCCCAGCACTCAGGAGGCAGAGGCAGGCGGATCTCTGTGAGTTCGAGGCCGGGCTAGACTAATAGCCTCCAAAACAATACAGAGAAACCCTGTCTCGTAAAAACCAAAAAAAAATTTTTTTGAACAAGCCAAGTGTTTATATTACAAGTGTTCTGGTATCCTAGGAAGATTTTGTTTCCCTGAGACAAGGATTCCTTAAGCAGTGTATACACTGCCGCCTTCACTCCACACACATCTGTTTTTTAAAATATTTTCCTATCATTTATTTTTGGGTATCTGTGTGTGTGTGTGTGTGGAGGGGGGACAGAAAATGTATTTACACATATGTCTGGGTACTCAAAGAGGGAGGCCAGGACAGGATGTAGGATTCCCCTAGTTCTGGTAGCAAAACTCTAGACTAACTCATGTGTCCACTTGATGCTTGAGTCCCATAAGTGGTACAAAACCCATTATTTCTGAACTTCTCTGTAAAGAACATTCCAAACTTACCAAGTGGCATTGGGAAGTCAGAGACTGCCAAGAATAACAGTCTGCTCTGTGATATAGTAAATATTAGGGTTAACTGCAGTGTGTTTTTAAGAGGGAGAGAAAACATGTTTTACTCCTTCTCACATTGGTTCTTTACTATTTTGATAAATGCTTCATTTGAAGATTATATCTGTCTTTCAAATTATTTATATATCAAGAGAAAGAAAGAGACAGAGCAAGAGAGAGAGTTGTTATTGTGCTGAGGAGATAACCTAAACTCACCTCACCAAAACATTGGCCTAATTAAGCAAACCTGTTTATTTTCTTTGTGTAGGGGTGTATTACAAGATGTACTTGGTCTTGACAATAAATCTGACGGTGTGTTTTATTATTAAGACAATTAGAACTCCTGTGATATAGGGACTATATAGTATTAGAAAGGAAAGGGTTTGGTTTTCTGCAGAAATAAGGAGTTGAAGTTAAAATTAAAAAAATAAAAGATTCTGAAGACTCAAGATTGTTGGATTTCTGTAATTCATCAACAAACCCTAATTGTCACATTACCAGACCTCCATAGAGACAGAATACAAGGGACAGACAGAATCATGAAGAGGCTTCTTGTTTTTCTTTTAGTATCTACACAGTCCTGCAAGTTGCACAGAAGACTTACACTTTACTATGGGCCTGTTCCACACTTGCCTAAGGAAGCTCGCTCTGGTCTGTTAGATATATTCTCTTTCCTATGTACACTGGACATGAGTGCGCAGGGATGATACTTCCACCAGTAGGTTGAGCCTTGTTTTATCAATTAACAATTAAAAAAATTGTCCCATAGTTAATCTCCTGGAGAAATTCCCCAAGATAACTCAAGTGTATGTAAGTTGACATAAAACAATAACCCCTCTTCCAAAAAATCCCATAAAGGTAACAATATAAAATCTTGTCAGCATGGCTGCCTTTCTTGACAATTGGCTGGAGAGGGTCTTTCTCACACTCCAGAGAGAGGAATTTCTTTCTCTCACCATGGCATGTCTTTAAGACTTACATCAAACCCAGCCTCGTTTGGTAAATTGTTACAATCCTGTATACTGCAGCATCAGCTCTAGTAAATCCTCCTTCATATTGTTTTATTTGAAGAATGTATAACTTTTTGCTCCAGTACAGCAGGTTGACCTAGTTTCTCTAAGAGACAGAACCATAAAGTCTGACAACTCCAAAAACAGCCACTATTCTCTGTTGAGAAAAGATAGCAAGCACCATGAGAGAACCATGAAGAGTGTTGAAACCCTACTCAGGCCAGCAGTGAAAAGAGTTTCAGAGAGATGCTCATCCCTTTTGGCTCCATCTGCAAACCAATTACTCTCAAACTTTAGAGCAGTTGATATGAATGGATCTGCACATTGCATTTTCTGATTTATATCTGAATTGATCAGTAGCTGACAATATAGGGTAACACCTTAGTTGAATAAGGCATCAACTACAGAAACTTGATATTTATAATACCAGAGACTGGTATGTAAAAGATCAAGGTTGTAGGTTTAATTTTGGAGTCTGGGCTCAGTTTCTGTTGAAAATGTGTCTTCAAAAGCCAAAGCAGCAACCAAACTCTTTAGACCATTTTATCAGGACACTAATCATATTATCAGAGAGTTGTACTCAAGGTCTAGTCTAATCTCTTAGTTCCATTATGTTACAATTTGGTTTCAATGTGTGAATTTTGGAATACTTACTTTCAGTCAATAGTGCTTATCTTTAGCTCCTTTTCCCTTATTTGCCATGGTATATGACCAAAGACAGTCAAATGAAAATCTCTGTGTTCCTGTGTCATGATTTCATGTTCAGGGCTTGTTACACATAACACATCCTGTCAATTTTCTTGTTCAGAGGCCCTGTTTTTCCTTTGTTGTTTATTTCATCCTCAGATTCAGATTTGAAACTTGGTATCTGAGTCACTCATAAAGTACATCTGCTAAAGTGTTAAAATACACATAATATTAAAAAGTATAAACATGGATATTCTGAAGAAATGTGATTTTACTTTATGAGTAGAATTTGATATAGATTGTTAGGAAATCACCTTTCATAAATCTGATTATTTTTTCTTAATTCATATGAAATGACTTTTACCAGGTAAATATATGACATTTTAATTCAATTCTCAACATCTCATATTTCCCAGTTTTCATTTTTCCACGGAATGCGATTTTATAGATGTTAATAATATTATGAATACCCTGTGCCTAACTCCATTCTCTTTGTGCCCTTCATAGATTTTTATATTATTTAACTTTTGTTTATCTTGATACTTTACAATCTACCTATGTTTGGAGCTTTACAAAGTTTGTAATTATTAAAAACTCTAAGGCAATATTAAAGTTCCAATTCATAAATGATGGATATATACGTGTGCTTCAAGAAGGAAATTATATTCAAGGCAATATGAAATCAGTAATTCTACGATTGAACTTACCTGTGGAATGTGAACAAGGACACTGGGTTATTGGAGAAAGATGAATTGAGAGAGGAATAAAGTGTTATACCCTTAGATTTATCATTATAAAATAATTCCCACATGCTTCCTCCATAAGACCTCTGAGGTTTGCCTACTTCTAATTCCTCACCATCAAGTAAAAAATAGTTGCTTTCAACGGGTCATTTCATAGAACTTAGTGATTTTCATGGCTTGTGTTCTGGTGTCTAATTAGAAACATTTTAAAATAGAATTAAAGTGATTACTGAGTTATATGGAAATCAGACTTAAGAGAAGGTATTACCAGCTCATGAGAACATGCAATGGAAAAATCCCCTTTAAACACGGAATGGATCACACTGGGACATTGCTCATAAAAATGCTATCAAATTTGATTCAAGTAGAGTAACTACATCAAATGAGATGATCATTTTCAGCTTGTTTAGATGGTGAATTATATTCATGAATTTTCTTATGTCAAAGCATCCTTACATCTCTGAAATGAAACCTACTTGGTTATGGTGTGAACTTTTAGTATATGTATTAGTGGATGCTGTTTGCAAGTATTTTATAGAGAATTTAAATTTGCTGTTCATGAGAGAAATTTCTCTGTAATTTTCTGTCTTTGCTGAATCTTTGTGAGGCTTAGGTACACATCAGCGTAATTTTGGCCTTAAAAAATAGACAGTATCACATATGTCACATATGTAGCAGAATTCATGAGGTCTACACAGGTATAAGCCAGAGAGATCACGCACTGAAAGTCCCTCAAGTCTTACTGAATATGTACCCCATATCTGAGATACCCCAGAAGGTTTCTGCAGCACGAAATCACTCGTGATGTAAAAAACATTAATTTTCTTCAATGGAGTGTCACTGGCTATTTAAACTACAATTAAGACAAGTCCCACACTATTAGCAAATGGCCAACAAAAACTAACTCAATGGTAATTTTGGAGACAATGTTTTTCATAATGTTTATCTGAACATTTTCAATACCTTGCTTGTGGTGTGTGCATGCGTGTGTGTATGTGAGAGAGAGAGAGAGAGAGAGAGAGAGACAGAGACAGAGACAGAGACAGAGACAGAGACAGAGACAGAGAGAGAATTTTTGTGCTTAACTTTTACTTTCTTTTAAACTTTTGTGTGTTTGTTTGCTATGTCTTGTTGTTTTTTTGTTGGCATTGTTGTTTCTAACGACACAGTGTGTAGTAGAATGTGTAGGTGGTGAGAAGTGTCTGGGAGAACATGAGAAGAAACAGAGAACATAATCAGAATATACTGTATGAAAAATATTTTTAAAACATGCTTTAAAAAGGGCAACTCAAGCACATCATAACTCACATAACTCAAATGATTGAGGGGCAGTCTAATGGAAATCCAAGGTATTTAACAGAGGAAGATGTGATAACCCATGATATTTGCAACATGGACTGGAAAGCAAGATATGCCCACAGAAAAGAGACTCAGGTGGTGCCGGGATAAATGGTATCAGATAGCAGTGGATTTTCCTCCCTCTAAAACTGAGGTCTCTTTTGGTTATTTGTCTGAGAGATCTACATTCTAAAGAAACCAGCAATAGGTAAGAAAAAAAAAAGGGGACACAGAGACAGACGTGGCAATGATGCCCATGACCCTACCGTTTCATATAAATGAAGCTCCTACTGCTGACAGGTTAGATCAGATAAAAGGGGCATTTATCACGTTTAAAGTTTTAATAATAATTCACTAAACACATATTTAGATTGCAATTCTATTTAAGCCTTAACGCGCAAGTAGGAATTTGCATGGACAAAAAAGTCTATTGATAGCCTCCCCCTACCGCCCCCGTGGTGAAGTGGAAAAAAGAAAGGTCATTATTGAAATAAAGGAGTGAAAACGAAGTTATTCACTTTTACTTCGGTGACTGAACAGGTTGATCAGATTATTTAGAAGCTTTATTACTTTTCATTTCTAAATTGTCCTGCCATGTGCTTATCATGGATAATACTATTTAAAAAAAGAGAGATATTCTTAGTATCATTTTCAATGTTTTCTCTAAAAAAAAAAGTATAAAAATTTCCTGCTCAGTTCTCTTTCCCTCCCTACTTTAATTTCAGTTTTATGATCTCTGTCGGTAATAAAATTTCAGCTGTTATTATTAAACTACAATTACAATAAAATTCTTGTATCTAGCCAATATTATATTCTTCTTAGAGTGCCTTGAACTCGTATGTTATTCCTCTCAATATTGCTTACCCTTGGTTTATCACACATTGTGCACACACAGACTCCCTACACACATACTCATTTTGCATGAATAAATGGTAGAATACTACCCCAGGAAACTATTTAATGAAAAGTTCAGTTTATTTTCAGAACACTTAGTTTCTCAAAAATGTTTAAAATTTACTTTCTTGGCAATATTCTGAGGCCAATCCTTGCCATTGCTCTATTTTTACGATGATTTCAGTCTTTTCTGAATCACTCCTCACATTGGTATGACAGAGCATTCTGACTTAATCATAAATCATACATATTTCTGCCCAAATCATCTACTTTGAAAATGCATTTCTAGTATCATTTTAAGCACCTGAAGCTTTGTATCATTTATTTCTGCCCAAGCTTCCTATGACAGCATTAAAGTTTCACACATCATTCTCTCTGATTACAAGTAGAAGTGGATTGTGTAGAATATTGAAGGAAATGTTATAAGATTTCAAGAAGATTTGGAGAGCTGTTTTGGTTCTAAGTATTCTATGTTTTATGGATTGCACTGCAGATCAGAGAACAAGAGAATCCAGAATTATTTAACAACCTTCATCTCCAATGTCGCAATTATGTTTTAGAGAAAAGTAAACTACAGCACCTAGGAAAGTAAAGTTTAAGTTATAGATACTCAAGGGAAATATTTTGAAAAGTTTATTTATTTATACATTTATAAGTAAACAACACTATGCCTATATGAATAAAGAATTATTCCCTTTGACGATAGGTATTTATTAAATAGCTTAAACAAAGTAGTATAAACTGCACTTAATGATTCTGTTCTGTTCTCTACTTGTGAAAATTAGTCCAAATGAATGAAAATGTGGTCTCTAAACTGTAATTTACTTTAAAATGATTGTTAAATTTCAATTAATGATATTGAGCTTTTAGAAAGGAATAAACATTCTATTATCAACATTAAGATATTTTTCTTGTACTACAATTGTAAAATAAATGAAGGCAGCATGGCTCATGCAAAAGATTTAAACACTGGGAAGCAAGAGTCAAATATAATTAACTCTTTCTAGTATCTGGGATCAAATCTCAGGCCCAAAAAATCGGCAAACACTCATTTACTCCTAAATTGATCGATAAATTGATTGATTTTATAACAGCCATTGCATAAGTACACATATTCAGATATTTGGAGTGGTGGTACTCATACTTTTGGAGGGTACCTACTCTGCCCCACAGAAACTCAGCGTGTTTATTATGTATAACACAAGGAAGATTGTGTTTCTTGGTTTTGCTGGGACTTATTGTAGGGCAGTATCCTCATTCTGTTTGTATCCAACAGAAGTAAACTGCATTTGATGACTTTCTGTACCTGTTGACAATATTAATACTTGGCGTCTGCAAAGGACTACAAGTCAACAAGGCAAATTAATAAAGATATCACAAATAAACATTGATGTTTAAGCTAATACATCCTAAAATTTGTGTTCATTTGTAATGACAAGCATTAGGTACATGGGCAATTGTTTTTAGTTTCTAGAACTCACTCCATGAATTCAGTGAAGCTACATATGGAGTTGCCATAGTTTAGATCTAGAATGTACCAGGTTTCAGGTAAAAAAGGTATGGTACACAGAGTGGCACTATTATCATATGTTAGAAACTCTAAGAGGTGGCCATTGCTTATTGTTTATCTTGAGCCGATGATGACATGACGTTGAACGTGAATATGGGATTCATTCTTTCTTCTTTATACCCAGTCTTCCAGCAGAGACTCAAAAGTTGGGTGTTTAGCACACTGACTGGAACCTCCTTCTTATGTGCCAAAGTCAGTGCTCCCAGTTGAAATAGATTATCTTGTGTGTTTTACAGCAGAAAGTAAAATGTCAGTGTTGTGGGATGTCATTACAATATTTGATAAAATAATAGGGTGATTGACATACCCTGTCTATAGGCTAATTTTGGACAATGTGATATTTATGACATTCTGCTATCTAGTTTGTGAACACAGTTTTGCTCCAGGCCTCATCATTTGGATTTTCTCCTGATTTTCTCAACTGATACCTTCTGATATAGCCCTTCGGATTACTGAACTTTGACCTCCGTGATTGTCCAACCAAGACAAATATTGTGTGGACATTGGACATTCTTCAGACTGCTTCTTTAGGAGCGATATGTTCCACAGAATATTCTCATCCATGGGGATTTATAACTTCAGCTGACTTTTTCCTCCTGTATTCCCTGTAGGATACATCTCGTTATCCCAGACATCACCTGAGAAAGTCAATGTACAACAATTTCCTTCATATTATTTTTTCATTTCACTGTAATTCAGTTCATGTTGGTTTTATTGTTTTCTTTCTTCAGTTTCCTGACAGGTTTGCAAATCCTGCAGTTTTGTGTCTTCCTTATTTCCAAGTAGTGTAGGAGAGGTGAGTCATGATAATTTTTTTGCCCTGTTGGTTGATCACAGGTCTTCACTCAATTATTTATTTTATTTTTTGAGATAGTATTGTAAACACATCATTTCACCTCCCTTTTTCCTCTCCAAAATTTCCCATTTACCCTTCTTCCTCAACACTGTATTTTAAATTGAAGACTTTTTAATTTAATTGATGTGTGTGTGTTTGTGTGTGTGTGTGTTCCTACATATGTAAATACAAACTATATAAATACACATATCAAGCATGAGTTTGCTGTTTGTGATAACACATGTCTCTATATATTGTATGCTGTTACATTAACACTGAGAGTAAAGGTGCTGTCACTAAGCCTGAAGACCTGAGTTCAATATCCAGGAGTTTTGTGGTAGAAGAAGAAAACTAATATTCAGAAATATTCAATGACCTCTTTGGGTTTGAACAGGACTAAACTTCTGAAATGTAAACCAGACTCAAAATAATATTTTCCTTTATCAATGTGGCAGTGGTCATGTGAGTCTTCACAGCAATAGAACACTATGGCATCCTCCATGTATGCACCGTGAGAAAAATTTCTTCCCATAATTAGGTATTTACACAAAGTATAATGGAGTTGTAGTTTCTTAATTGCATTATACCTACAGTGGAATTAAAATATGCACAATCACACCTAACAGAGCTATTAATTTTGAATTATATAAACAATGAAATAATCTACTTAAGACCCATATTACTTCATCTCAGATACAGTGTATTATCTGTGGTTTTTTTTGTTTGTTAGTGTGTCTAATAGCTCAATGATGATAATGATGATGATGACTATTATTATTATTATTATTATTATTATTATTATTATTGCTGGGCCAAATTATTGCACGTGTGACATTTGTTCAGGTGGTAATTGTTTTGTCACTGACTGGAATTAATTCTGAATTTTTATTCCAGATTTTCAAGAAGTATTTTTTAGGCACACTGGAATGCTTTTATTTTATAAAAAAGCTGCTTTCAGTTAAGATACAATACTGAAAACTATTTTTAAAACCCTAATGAACAGAATTGCTGTTTGTATTTTTTGTCCATAACCAAAGTTGAATGGCAATGAGACATTTTAGAAAGCTGTTTTAATTGTTCTAGAATTTAAGGGACACTGTGCAATATAGCACTCAGTAAAAGTGGCTGCTAAATGTGGTATCACCTCCACAGGTCTTTCAGAATGTGTTCTCTTCATTTCATTATATTGAAACATATCAGATTTTTTATGTCTGTTTTATATTTTTGATAAAGTTATAAAGACAGTTTACTTTTACATATGTGATTTGTAGGTTTAATAATATTTGTTATAAGGAAAAACAGCTTTCATTTAAGTTAACTGTATCTTAAATAAAATAATGCATATTTCAATTTACATAAATCAATAATTTACAATGTTGTTGTGCATATCTTTTTTACTGACCATATTCTTAGAACTAATTAATAGCTCTACTAATATATAAAATATATATTAATTATGATTAATGTCTATTTTACTTAATATGTTATCATACTTATCACAAATAACTGAAATAGAAATAATGATTATTATCTATTTATGGTTTTAACTTTATACCATGTGTTTATTTACATAACTAAGTTCTTAATTCCATACTTATATTCCAAATTCTTAATGCTACATAATTAAATTCTTAATTCCATACTTACATTCAAAATTCTTAATGCTACATAATTAAATTCCTTGATTCCATGAGTTAGAACTTACCGATTGCTTTGCTTTTTAGGCCATATCCGCCCTTGGCCATGCTTTCAGGTTGACAAGTTCTTAGACCATACTGAGCCATCTTCGGCCTCACTCACGGAAAATAACTTCTCATGAATGAGGTTTTGCCTTTTCAGACTTCGGTGCCTGTCCCCTGCTTCTCTCCTGGAAGTTGTCCCCCTCCCAATATCAAACCATGTGCCTGCTTTTTGGCACCCACATTCTACCAGTGATCCATGGTTAGAAATGTGGCCTCTACTCTTAATCACATGTCTTACTTTTCTGTTCCCTGCACTCTAAAACTCCAACCAGCCACAGAGGCTTCCCGCCACTCCCCACCATGGGTCCAGGGCTAAACCTGTCTCGGGGCTGGAACCTCCTTCCACCTGGGAGTGTCCTGTTTTGTCTCTCTCCTGTTCATCCCGCTTTAGCGTGTGCTGAGGACACTCTGAAACTTTTTCATTTTTTCCCCACAAATGATTTTTGTCTCTAGTTTTATCTTTCACTGGCCCTGAGGCACATGGTTTGTTTATGGAATACTGTGCCTATCCTGGGTCCCCTGTTCTATCTGTTGTTGTTGTGTTTTATTTTTCTTCCTTTCTTTTTCAAAAGTTATTTTTCTTTTCTTTGGGAGTCTACAAGGGTGGGGGACAGTCATGGAAACACTGAGAGCTAAGTGGAATTGGGGTACATGATGTGAAGAATCAAGAGAATAGACACCTAGGAACACAGAAATTATCTGAAAGACACACTAACAAGAGAATGGTATTTTTGCTTGCATTTCAATAAAATAGGTTCCATAATCTATGGCATGGCCCGTTATGTGACACAGCTACATGTAACAGAGCAGGATGGAGGCTGAGTAATCTGTTTCCATACAACCCCAAATCACTACACTCCAGATTGCTTGCCTTTCAAAGAGAGTCATATAGGATAAGCCTTATAATTTGCTATATCTCATAATGATTTTAAAACCTATTATTATGAAAACTTCACACTGTACAGAGGTATATGTAAATACTGAAGAGAATAGGAAACTCCCAGTGAAGTTAGAGAAGGATTACGAGTACTTGCTATTCTTTCATGAGACCTCGATTCAGATAACAGCACCCAAATAGTGCCTATATCTTTTGCCCAAGGGGATCCAGAGATCTTCTAACTTCTACAGGGTCCAAGCATTTAGTTCATTCCTATACATACAGGTGTATACACACACACACACACACACACACACACACACACACACACAAACAAACACACACACACTCTCAAGCAAATAAATAAAGAGAATAAATCTTCAACAGAAAATCAATAAACAATAAATTTTAGTCAACTAACAATGAAAATCAACAAAACTGTGAAAATAGAGCAGTACAGTATATGATATTAGTGGAATTTCCCTAGGATTGATTGAAACAACTGTTGTGTACTGAAATAGGTATTTGTATGCAAAAGAGTTAATCTTAATGTAGTGACCATGAGACAAATACACAATGCAACACTTCAAAATCTGTTTGAAGTTTTTCCTTGCCAGCTAAAGACAAGACAAAATAAAGCAAAACAATAAAGCAAAAGAAAAACAGGTAAGAAGAAATGATAATATTGTTAATGAATTGAATTCAGTTTACTTGAGTGGAAATAGTGGAATGAATGTTACCTTCAAGTGCTGCTGGGATAAACCAAATATTGTAGATTTCTAATTAAATAAAGTGTTAAAAGTGTAGTAAAACAGTTCTGAATGAATATATCACTTTTAAACTTACACCTACTTGAGCATAATTAGTATTTGGGATTCAGAGCTTTTATGATTAGATTATATATGTAAAGAGTTATTAGTCTTAAGATTTTTTTGGAGGGAACTTAAGTTTATCCACTTTATTTCACAAAATCATCAAAAACCTTAAAATCTTGTAAATAAATCATGAATCTGAAGGAGTCTTTAAATATTATGTTGTGTATAGTGAGCATGTTATTAGAAATACTCATATATCTTTAGAAGATTTCAAATGTTTAGGCGTTAAAATGTCAATATTTATATTCAATGCATGTCTTCATTATGTTATAAATAATTTCCTGAGAAACATTTATAAGAAAACAAGCAAATGCTTGTTTGGCAAATGCTTAATTGGTAATTACATGCATAAACAATAAGGGCATATATGACGAATTGTTTGATATCAAAATAACCTAGAGAAAACATATAACATTGATAAATTCGTAATACTTCTTTGCATATTCACTGCAGAAAAAGAAACAACATTATAAGGGGAAAAATAAATATCAATATAATCATGAAAATAAGGTATAAAATATATAACTATAAAATCAAAGTGCAAGTACAATCGTTGATAAGTAGACAAACTTTTTATAGATGAATAAACAGCCAAATATAAGCAAGGTTATCATGTTAGTTTTCATTAAAATGATAAAACATAGAAGTTATTTTAAAAAGTATTTTGAAGCCAGGCATTGGTGTTTGAGGCCAGTCTGTTTTACACAGGGAGTTCCAGGACAGCCCCGGAAACAATACAGAGAAACACTGTCTCCCAAAAACAAAACAAAAACAAACACACAAACAGAAACAAAAATGTATTTTGAGACAAAGTCTCACTATGCCATGCTGGGTAGGCAAGGGCACCTTTCATGGACTGGACAGGCCTTGAACTCAGAGTTTCTTCTGACTCTGCTTCTCTTCTGCTGAAGTTACTGTGCTGTCATATCAAGGAAAAATATGGATTCTGTTGTTTACTACAAATGAAAGATCAATTTGGATATCTGTAATAATTTCAGACATATATAGCAATAAATATCTTAATTCATTAGTTGCAATTTTATTTCTACTGGTGATTTCTTTACAATATTCAGCAATGAAAGATTATTATAACATCAAGAAAAGCACAGCTTAACAATATTTATTAAATGGGGTAATTACATGTAGGTGATTAATATTGATAATAAAGATAATTCTGTTGAATTAATTAACAGCTATTGTTTTATCAATTTGGAGAAGTTTGTGTAGTTGAGACTCAATTTCACATATGATGAATCTAGGAACAGAATCTAGACAATCCTTGGGCCTCTAATGACTTCCTGACAATTTTGTTTCTCTGATAGCCATGTAATTTTCAGTATAAAAAGGATTGCTTTTTTAAAATTTCTGTATTTGTTTGGCATACAGGAACTTGTGTTTTGCTCTATGAGAATTCATTGCATTGCACTGTAGCCTGTAAAACATGCCATATATTTTTATTAACATTCTTTTCATAAAAAGAGCCACTGTGCTATTGTTTATTTAAAGTAATCCATTGGATTTAAATAAATAAGTACATATTTGATCTGAATTTAATTTTCTCCTCTAAAATCAAGATATTGATTGAAAGTATAATTTAATTTAAATTTATGGAATTTCCTGTCTGCATTTATTTAGTGAATACTTTCCATACCAACAATGAGGAGGTGTATAAAAACTGTGATTCCTTTTTATATTTACACAGAAATCTATTCTACAAATCCTTCATGCCGCATCCAAATTTTTAATTGTAAATAATAAATACATAATTTAATGCCTGGTGAGAATATTTGGAACTTGATATCAGAAAGGTGTAAATATATATAGCCTAGTGCAGCATGAAGTTTTCAATTTCTTTTGGCTAAATTCACAGTAGTTAAGCTATTTGAAATTATCATGGAATTTACCAATTTTCTGTACACTAAACAACAAATAATAAGTCCTAGGATGACTAAATTAAGGAAAATTACAAGACTATTTTCTCTTCTAGAAAGATGTTTTACTGAGGCAAACAGAAGTGAGATGTTAAAGAATCGTATCAATTGTAATCAGTATAGATATTAAATTGTAAAGATATTACCTCATCTAACATATGTTGCACGAGTGATAGTTTCCATTTTGCATTGAATTATGTAAACAACTGTTTGCAGCCTTATATTTAGGATACTGCCTTGAGAACTCCAAGTATACCTTCAGTGAAATTATTGATCATTGAAATCAGTCTGCATGATTAAAAACAGCAATTAAACAAAGAGTATATATGGATATATTGAACATTCTATTTATTTCATGAACATGTGTTTAACAAAATGACCCTGCAGAATTTCAATTGATTTTCCTATTAATATAAAATATTCCCTTTAAGTTCCTATGAAGCAGGAGAATCATTGTAGAGCACCATGGGAATTAATTTGAAAACTGAAGCCCTGAAAGTACGTTTATATTTTGACAATGATCATAGTCTTCTATCATCCTCTCGTGTAATTTTTGTTATCCCATTAGACATTGCTTCCTTTCTATTCCCCAGTTTACATTCCTTATTCTGCTTGTGTGTGTGTGAGTGTGTGAGTGTGTGTTTTGTGTGTGTGTGTGTGAGTGTGTGTTTGCACACATGCATGTGTGTGTGTGCCACAACGCTAGATTACAATTGCTTGGAAAGCAGGCACCCATGCTACTCTCCCCTCCTCTTTAAGAGATAGAAAGAGAGAAAAATGAGGCAAATTATGATTTGCCTTATCCAAACTCCTCCCTGACACGTTTACTCGGGTGTTGCTGGGAATCATTTTGGTCTCTAGATGACTTCATTTCTTTTTGTGTGTTTGTGTTGGTGGAAAGGTGGCATTTACTGAATGAAAGTCTTACTAATACAGAATCCCTATTTCTTCCATAAAGAGGGAATTTAGATGTTCACAGATTTTACCATTCAGGGACAAATAAAATAGTAAAACATGAAAAGAGCAGAGGATGCTGTTTATTACATGAAAATTTAGATCTTACATGTTTTCTTTAATGTGTTAATATTTTATGGCATAACAAGAATAAAGTATAACATTTATTTTACATATGAAACATAGATTTCAAGTCCCATTATGTATATCAGTCTTGCACAGCACCATATATGATACATTTATTTCAAAAGATATATAAAATTGCTAAAGTGTTACACAATTAAATTAACTAATATTCTATCTTACAGAAAATAAGAGTTAAGAGTGACAAGATATGCATAATTTACTTAATTATTTATTCATGAAAATATATGATATTAAAGTCTTATTATATTTTACAAGGCTTAAAGGTACCATAGATTTCCTTACTCAGGATGGATTCCTCTAGTGCCATCCATTTGCCTGCAAATTTCAGGATTACATTGTTTACCCAGTCAAAAAAAGACAAACATGGTATGTACTCTCTCATATATGGATTTTAGATATTGGTCTGGGGAGTGCCAGCCTACAATCCCACGGCCAGAGTGTCTGGGGAAAAGAACCTTCATCCAATGGCTGATGGAAGCAGAGGCAGACTCTCACAGCTAAACACTGAGCTGAACACAAGGTACCCAGTGACAGAGAGGGAGGACTGATGAGCAAAGGGGTTATGACTGGGCTGGTTTAACCCCCAGAAACAGCTGAACTGACAAGGATTATCTATTGAATCCCAGATTTATGGCTGGGAATCCAACATGGGACTGATCAGGACCCCATGAATGTGGGCATCAGTGAGGAGGCCTAGGCAATCTATTGGGCCTTGGATAGCAGATCAGTATTTATACCTGGAATACAAATGGATTTTGTGTGCCCATCCACCAAGGAGAGATGCATTCTCAATCTGGACTCTTAGGGGAGGGTCTAGGCCCTGCCCTGGATGAAATGACAGACTATGGACAACCCCATGGAGGGCCTCATGGTGGGAGGGCATGGGAGGAGGGGAAGGAAAGGGAGAGGGACCAGTCAGTAGTTGTGATTTACTTACTTAACTTTTTTAACTGTTATCCATATGTTTCCTTCTTATTGTCTAAACCACTTGGCTTTAGATTCACATTTGAAATAGGCTAAAGTATACTTCAATTATTATGTAACTATTTCTTTGTAAATTTAAAGCCCTCTTGTTATTTCCAGGCAAATAATGTGGCAGATAAATTCAAGAAGATGAGCATCTCTTACTTACTTCTTTATAAATGAGAAAAACTGTTCCTTGGGAATAAAAAAACATAGCCTCAGTAAAAATATTAATGCAAACCATTTAACTGCAAGATGGGGGAAGAGAAATAATGTTCGATTACTCTTTTACCAAGATACAAGTTGTACCAATATGAACTTTACAAGCCATGACTTATTTCCACTGGAGTTGTCCTAAGGAATCAGTACTGTAATTTAACCTCCAGTGTAAGACATAAAATCACAGAATATTTAATTCTCACTTATTGATGTAGTGGGTTCTACACAAGAGTGTATTCCAAGCAGCAGAGCCTCAAATTTCTTAATTCCTTAGCTGAATGTAGTTGCTTGTGCCTATAATTTTAGCACTTACATGGCTAAGTTAAGAGTATGATACAATTTCAAGGTCAATGTGGGCTACAGAGTTCTAGGACAGCATTGGCTAAACAACCAGACTGCTCCCAAAAAAGAAAAGAGAGAACAATTCCACAAAAGTCATTTTTCTCCTGTGCTGACACTGTATAAAAGAATATAAAATGAAATAAACTCGCATGGCTCAATGTTTGTCTGTACTTTATAGGTAAAAGTAAAGTGTCTATATTGGCAGGTGTGGGTTAAAATGCTGCATATTCCAATAGCTACATTAATAAGAAGAATTTTATTCCATGTTCATGTATCTGTTGACTAGCAAACAGCTTCTGTTGTATTTATTGAAATACATCACATAGTAATTATGTGACATCTTGTGAATTCAACATACACATGCCACTGAGGTCATGATTGCTGAGGATTTAGCCCATAATGTCACCACGTTCCCCAGCTCAGCAGGGGTGTCTTTGCAGTTCCCAGTGTGGCTATTGTGTGCAATTTCTCATGCTGGTCTATAGCACGGTGTTCATATTTCCTTCGGCTTTGTTTGTAGAATGAGCCAAATGGGGGCAATTGTGCTTTGCAATGATTAATGGCTCCCTGAAGTACAGCAGGAACTGTATTCCTAAAACTTGTTCTGTACCCACAGCTTAGTGAACAAGCACCATCGCTTAGAGCAACTAGCTGCATTCTTTTAAAAAAGCATTTTTTATCAAGCATAGATCTCCATTGCCTACTGGTTAAATAAAAATGAAATGTGAAATTCGTGTGATTTTTAAGACATCAAATTTTAATAACGAAATACTCAAAATGCCATATGGAGTTATAATTAATTACTACTCTGTAACTCTTCTTTTGACTCTCAGAGACAAACTGTCAAAATATCCAATCATTATACGGTTTAAAATTTTTAACCTAAAATTATTGTGGTTAAGAAATAATGTTAGAAGTTTCCTTAATTTAGTTCACTCTGAATAAGCAATGGAAAAATAACAATATGATCCCTTTGGACTCACATAAAAATTATAAAGGTAGAATTTAGCCCATCCTGCAGAGTCGATATAATACAGACACATATTACTAACTGCCTTATATAAGTACATAGAAAAGAAAAAATTTAGTTAGGCATTCGTTTGTTCATTTGCTAAAAACAAGAACCAAGCCACAAGGAAGTCTAGAAACACATTAGAGACACTGGAACATTCATTCAAACTAATAAACGAGAGCAAAGAGCCAGTTGAGTGATCTTTATACATCTTCTATGTAGCAGGTGGCATACAACAGATTAGCTATATGTGAATACTTGACTGCAAAATTGCACATGATATTGCTAAAAAATGATTTCTTTTTTCCATTATTTATTTTTTATTGAATCTTCTCTCGCACAATAATGACTCTGGGAGCTGGAGGCTCAGAAGTTAAGAGCACTGCCTGCTCTTCCAGAGGACGTGAGTTCAGTTCCCAGCAACCACATGGTGGCTCACAACCATCCGTAATGAGATCCGGTGCCCTCTTCTGGTGTCCACGCATCGAACACTATATGCTTACATAATATTAAAAAAATAAAAAACAAAAAAATAATGACTCTGATATGAGAATTCTCTCTTTCCAATTCCTTACACCTCCCCTCTTCCTCGGATCCCCAGCTCATGCATTTCCCCTTCAGAAAAGAGCAGGACTTTATGAGACATTTTAACATACTAGCATAATACAGTCACACTGAAAATTATTTAAAATTTAACAAAAATCTATGATAGCATCCAATAGCTTCACAGCAGAAGTTAAATTGATGAGAATCTTATCAGAACCTTAAATTCCAATATGCCAGTCTTCAGAGGTAAGTCCAGATCAGAAAAATGGGCAAGAAAAATTTATCGTGCTGTAAATATTGTCACTAGACTTCCTTTTACCAATTGAGGAAATAGAATTATGGCATATGTGGAGGAATGAACAAAGAACAAAGTTGTTTTAGAGGTGAATTTAAAATTAATGCTCATATAAAGTCAGTAGGATATTTTGTGTAATGTGATCTGCCTTGTAGTATTTTTACATCTAGGTTTATTCCTGTAATAAACAACTACTTGATAAGATAAACAAAATTAAAAAGAAATGAAAATATGATAAATTCTCCTTGGGATAAAAATTATAAAGAAAAGTATTTCTTTTCTGTCAAGTTAGCTATCCCACTAGTTTTGATTGATGTTCCTAATGCATTTAAAATAAATTGTCACAAGGCAGCAAATTTAATGGATCCAAAGTCTTAGTTACAGACAATTGGTTTGTTATATACATACAGCACCATTCATTAATACCATTAATATTCTTTAAAATGCATGATAAAGGTTAAATTTATACGTTCACAAACTCTCCAAGTGGAGAAATCTAGTTCCATTAACTTTTTGAACTTGGATAAAGCAAACCAATAAATGTTTTATTTTTATGAGTTGCCCCTCTTTCAAATAAGAGATGTAATGTCAAATATTTTCTCTTCTATTTAGTATGTTTAATGATATGTAATATCATACACCATAAAGATGAATGTCATACAAAATCAATTTTTATTATTTCTCAGAAGCATTAGTTATAACAATGTTGTAATAGAGCAAGGAGGTTTGTGGGAATACACATCTTTGAAAATTCCTTCTACTCTTTATTTTAATAGAGTCATTATTAATAAAATGATGTTACATGTATGTTTTTAATAACACACTGTAACAACCCCAGAAAGAACAGTTAAAATTTGCTTAATTCATAATTAATTAACTGATTTTTGATTTTGTAGTACCCTACAGAAGAATAAATACTCATAAACATTTGATGATAACATTACATGAAATTGCTTTTTATCATCATCTTTAAGATAATATATTTATTCAACAGCAATATTGGGTAGAGCAAAGATCATGAATACATTCCCTATGCACTGTAGCTTCAATTTTTAATATTTATTAAACTTTTTAGGCTTGTAAATTTCAATATATTTACTAGGATTTCCAGCAAAGACAGTCTCATAAAATAATGGAATATATTATATAAATAACTTATTTTTCATACTCAAAGTAATGATCATCCTGGTGATTTTACATAAAACTCTATTCTTATTTAGTCTTTTTATGTATACAATAACATTTTATCTCATCCACTGTAATCACACATTTAAGTGCCTACTAGGTCTTCTAACTGACATGCCCCTCTCCATATACCATATACTCTCCCCTCCCTCTTTCTTTCCATCCTCCTGCACTCTTTCCCTTCTATCATTTGTCTCACACTATATAAATTAATTTTTTTAATTAAAAACATTCTGAATTTCTATACCAATCCCAGTTCCCTCTCCCTCCCATCCTCCGATGCCCCTACCAGCCCCCAATTCCATTCCTCAGGGAAGGTGAGACCTCCCATAGGGGATCTTCAAAGCCTGTGCCATCATTTGGGGCAGGACCTAGGCCCTCCCTCATTTAACTAGGCTGAGAGATTGTCCCTCCATAATGAATGGGCTCCCAAAGTGAATTAATGCACTATGTGCAAATACTGGTTCCACTGTCAGATGCTCCATAGTGTGCCCAGGGCCCCAACTGACATCCACATTAAGAGGACCTGGTTTGATCTTATGCTGGTTCCCCAACTGGGGTCCGTGAGCTCCCACTTGCTCTCACTTTCTTAACAAACTTCTGAGTATACTTAGTATACCCCAGTATTCATGAGTGTGGAAGCCTGTACAAGAAAATGGACAACATGCCAGTAGTCGTACTCCCAAATGATTATGATCTTTCTTCCCAATGATGTCAGTTGCTACTTCTGTTCTCATCTAGTATTAATGCCTCTGGAGACCATCAGCTCCCGATTTTTCAACTTTGACTTGATTTATCTTGTGAAGGTGTTTTGCATAGGTGTGTGTAATGACCATATTAATCCCAGTAGAGAGGGATGCATAGATTTTTCTCTACATCCTTTGACACATAATTTTTTCTCTTCCCTTCCCTGAAACATCTCTGCAGTCTGAGATAATAATGTCCTATTTAGGGCTGAGTATTTACAATCAATAGTCTCCAGATCTTTTGTGTTAAATGTTGCGAAAATACAAATGATGGCTAGAATTATAAACATTTAGATTTCATTTTGAAACCATTTTCGTTTAGAACAGAAAGAATAGAAGGTTCCTCTATAATGTCTGGGTCTTCCTTAGCTGTGGGCTTTTGACCAGGTTCACATTAAAATGCATGGATCCCCCTTATGGGAAGGAGTCCCCAGTTCATTCAGGTTGTGGCTGAACATTCATGTCTGTGGTTGATCTATGAACAATAGCTGAGAAATGGAAGATGACTTGACTAGTTATCAGGTAATCAATGAATAATGAAAATATTATTCAAATATGCATTTCAATTTTATCTAGTTATATTTAATATATATGAATATGAAGGTTTCATACAAAAACAATTAAAAAGAGAAGAATTATATTGAATAAGTTCACACAGGCAAACACTGTTCTTATAAATATAGATATTCAGTAAAACTGTAGATTAATATAATATTTCTCTTTCTTTATAGACAATTTGGTATATGATACTTATGATTAATTAAATTTTATTTACACGTATGAGTGTTTTCCCTCCATGTATGTATGTATTTCACATGTGTGTATGCTACAAATGGAGGTAAGAAGACCTTAGAACCGCTGTCGCTAGACTTGTCTGTGGTTGGTAGCCCAGATATGGATATGGGAATTGAACCTGGATCATCTGTAAGAAGAGCAAGTGCTCTTAACCACTATCCACAATAGTAATAAAAATCATGGTAATTTAATGTTTCTTTAAAACTATTATGTAAACCAGTTACACAGGTATGCTAAAAGGAATCTATGTTAACATGACTCCAAAATATTTACTCAATAATGTTTAGTGTTGCACTGTTATTAATTTCTTGGAAAGAAATCCATATGTATATTCAGTTTCAAATAGTTACATATATAAAATATGATTTTATACAACCATTTAGAAAGCATGAAATCATGGAATTTCAAATAAGATGAATGAATTTGGAAGCCATTAGTTTTAGACAAAAAAGTCATACTTGCATAGAAAATACAAAGTATTTTCTCTTATGTGTGAAATATTTAATATTATAAACCCATAAATATTTTAGATAATACAAAAATGTCTACATTAATGGACACCTGGAAAACATGTACTCATGTGGGTCATAGTAGTAGCATTCAGAAAAACCCTTAAGGGAAGAGTTAAATGCAAAGAGTAATTGAATATATGACAAGGAAACAGAAGAGAGGAGCATCTGAGCAAACAAGTATCTGTGCCTGTAGGTAGTCAGTGAAGAGCTAATATTAGAGAAGGGTACGAGATACAAATAAATAAAAATTTCGCTATGGAAAACCTATTACTGTCTATACTGACTTAATATCAACTAAAAGTCAATATGACTCTTCTGAAAGTTTGCTGCCTTGAGTATTTTTAAAGACTTTTTAAATATAAAATTGTTCCTTTTTCAGAATAATTTTTAAAAATTAGTTCCTTTGGTAATCTAAGTTTTCATTGTTAAGCTTTAATTATTGCATATTCATTATTTGGGATACAAAATAAGATGTGACTATAATAGAATTAATTTGGGTAACCTAGGAATAGTTTAGGGGATATTCCTGTTCATTGTCATAGGCTCATTGTAATTAATGACAATAGGTTACTTAATTCCATTTGAAGTGTTCTTGCAATGGTCATACAATTCACTATATTAATGTGTGTTGTATTATGTTTTACTGTATATTTTGTAAATAGTTTATTAGACTGAAATGTAGTATTTGTTTAATATATATGGCAGGTACGATAGTTCAACTGGTAAAATCTCTTGGAAAATTTGAAAACATGAGTTTGATCCAGCATAAATTCCCTATCCCTGAAACCCATGTGAGAAAATATTTTATTGTGGAAGCATACTTCACAATTCCAGCACTAATACAATGAGTTGAGAGATAGAGACAGAGCAACAGGTTGGAAGTTAGCAAGCTAGTATTCTTGTGATATACAGGATTATGGAATAATAAATGGTATCCCTAGCAAGATGAGGTAGAAGGCAAAAACAGATTCTGGAAAGCTGCCCTCTGATCACTGTGCATGCTGTACCAGATGTGCAGTTACACACAAGACAAGCATACTCAAACACATAGAAATATAACAGTAAAACTTGTGAACATATTTTTCAGGTTCCCTCAAGGGTCTTCTCCAATTAGCCTTCTTTTAATCAAAGTTCTTTCAGGAAAAGGCACATATTTAAGGGTAAATTTCAGATTAACTTTGGAAGATTCATCATTACATGAATTCTTAATGTCATCATTATATGAATTCTTGACATGTTATGACATTGGAAACTGTGTAGGATAAAGGTTATAGTTAGAATAAATGGCTACTCCATTAGCAGCATATAGTACATTGAAAGATCTCTCTTTTGAGATATCCTATTCCTTTCAGTGATGCTAAACATCTACAAGATATTTGCAGAAATTCCCACTCTTAATTCTGAGATCGATTAAAATTCATTCATACTTGTGCAGCTCTGTTCTGCTTACCACAGAACATGAAACCTGCATGGCCTTTATTTTCTTAATCAAAATATATCTTCATTCTATCTTATTTTGTACTTTCATCCACCATACCCTGCAAGGCTGTGTCTTCATAATGAAGGATGTTAATAAATATGTAACAATTCAATGAAAATCTCCCTCCCCTGCTGTCTTCATTAGCATGCCACCTGGTTAACAAAAATTTTCTCTGCATTCATAGGGTTTTATATTGCCTTGACATTTACCTCTATTTTTATTACACAGGACACAACCACTCTATGTCAGTCATTTGCAATTACTGAAACATATTTAAAGATACATTTTTTAAACTTTGTAGTCATGATTGGAAGTATTTTCTATAGTTGCTTTTCTCACTATAAATATTTATATCTTCATTCAGTATTTATACATTTTAATTTCTGGGAATTTTTCTAAAATTAGGTATTTTGCTTTCTCTCATATTTTTGTAATGAATTTTGTATTTAATAGTGGTTTGATGAATTTTTCAGATTGTGCTGCATCTATATGTCCAAATAGATTCCTTCTGTATGTAAAATATAAGCATACATTGTAAAGGAGTAAATATTTATTGTCATAATGAAACAGATTTCTAGACAATTAATAAGGAGTAAATTGTATAATTAATACAATATTATAAGTAAATAAGTGGACAATATACAGTTGTTTTCATATATATGACTTAGTTTTCCTTTCAATTAGATGACAAATTTAGATAAATAATTGATAATTCAGATGTTAAAGCAACATAAACATTCAAATATAGAATATGGTTTATATGGTATTTATTATATAATTATCTTTTGCAAATAAGAGCAAATATCCTTGAGAATCCTAATTGCCACACAAATAGTAGTATATATCATATATATACATATATATGATGTGATTTGAAAATTACCTACATATATTTTATTTAGGTATATATGATACAACCATATCATCTTCACTTAAATCAATGTATACTAGTGAAAATGCAAGCTAATCTTCATTTTCTACTATAATATAGCAAGATAAAATTATTCTCTATATTTCCTGTGTAAATGATAAATATCTGTGCTGTTACTATTTAATAATATTTCCATGTACTAAAACTTGATAGACTCTAATCTAGAAGGCT
Organism: Mesocricetus auratus; assembly: GCF_017639785.1. NCBI lineage: Eukaryota > Metazoa > Chordata > Mammalia > Rodentia > Cricetidae > Mesocricetus > Mesocricetus auratus. The sequence goes on along the minus strand of NW_024429180.1, from coordinate 10,915,336 downwards.
ATATTTCTTTTATTTGTGAATTTTATTTTTAAGATTTAAAATTGTGGAGACTTGGAAGAAGATGGAATATCAAAACAGTGAAGTTTTCCTATAAAGTGTATTTCAAAATTCATTTCATTGGACCTTATTAATTATAAAGTCTATCTTTCCATATAGAGTTTGATAAAGGAACAGGATATGTATGTATGATCATTCATATAAAAATCACAAAATAATAGGTTGTGGTAATTCACACTTATATTTACAATACTTGACAGCATGAATCAAGAGGATGACTGATAAGTTAGGACCAGTCAAGCCAACAAAATGACATCAGGCCACTATAGGTTACAATGTGTCCCTGTTTCAAATATGTAAACACACCCAAACAAACAAACAAACAAACACACACACACACACACACACACACAGAGAGAGAGAGAGAGAGAGAGAGAGAAATTCACATATCCCAATTTTGTGAAAATAAGAATATTATTAAGCCCTAAGTCTCTTGCCCAATACCCTTGATTAAGAGTAATGTAATTATGGGATGTATTTTTTACTTACAAAACACATTGCCCAAATATCACAGCTGAAGATATATTGAAACCTGTTATTTTGGAATGTCCTTTTAAAACTCATTCTAGAATACAAGTCCTTAGAGCTGATTCACCTATCATTTAAATGGACAGAACGAAGTGATTCTCAGCTGAATATCACTTATAAAATAAGTAAGTCTGGCTTCCTGTCTATTTACCATCTATCTATCTCTATCAGTTGTTCAACTGTAATATATATGTAATGAGAGGTTCTCTTGTCCTGGCTGGTCCTGCTACCCTTAAGCCCCAAATACACACACAGATGCTATATTAGTTATAAAACTGTTTTCTGGTGGCTTGGGTTTCTTATTGGTTAGCTCTGTCTTAATCATTAACCCATTTCTATTAATATATGTATTTCCATGTGGTCTTGGCCTACTGGAGAATGGCTGTTGTGTCCTCTCTTCCTGGGCTCTACGTGATGACTCTGTCTGCCTAGATTTCTCAGAATTCTCCTCATCTCCTAAACCTGCCTATACTTCCTGCCTGGTCAATCAGTGAATCAGTGTTTTATTCATCAACCAATAAGAAAAATATATATACATATGGGCATCTCCCATATATATATATTTATATATATATGTATATATATACATATATATATATATCTCATTCATCAGCTATAATACTTCCTGATCTTTGTAACAATACCTAATGCTTGTCCAAGTAATAAAATATTTTACATGGAATGTTAAAATTCCTTATTTTTTGGTTAATGTAAAATTGTATTTCTATTTTAAATTTTGTGTAATTTTAATACTAAACAAATTCAGCTGACCTGCTTTCTGGTTGCACTCCCATGATTACCCAGTAACACCTGTCTCCAAGTATATATTTTCTGCAATGTTAATTGTGACCTATTTGACTCATGTTCAGATTATTTTCAGTAAGAATGAAATATTTCTATGAAATTTTTATATTAATATTAAATTATTCTCATATTGCCTGTGAATTATTTCTACTAGTATTTAGGAACATATTTTGTCCCACTGTCAGCCTTATGAAATGGAAACATTATCTAATGATTCACTAAATCTTTCCCTTGACTTTTTTCCACATCAATTGTTTTATTAACAGTATCTTTCCTGTATGAATTCTGTGTTGAGAGCCATTGCTTCTCATGTCTATTTCTTCTTCTCTGTACTCTATGTGTGTGTCCTATATGTAGATCCTATAGATGATAGATTGTAGGTAGATGATAGTTAGATTGATAGATGATAGGTGATAGTTATATTGATAGATGCATATACACATATACATAAATAGATAGGTAGATAGATGATAGATATGTAGATTGATAGATTATAGATAGATAGATGCATATACACATATACATAAATAGGGGATAGATGATTGATAGATAGATAGATTGATTGATAGATGCATATGCACATATACATAAGCAGACAGGTGGATAGATGATAGATAAATAGATTCACTCTAATACTTCCTCTTAAGGACCTATGCTTGTAATGATCAAGAAACTCAAATACTACAAAGCTAAGCTGATAAGGGATTTTGCAGGTAGATTGTTTCTCCCAGCAGTGTCACAATTTATACTCACATATTCTTACCAACATGACAGTCCAAATGTGAGCTGAACAGAGACAACACAGATATATATGCTATTGGAGAAGGTAAAGTCCTTAAGACCCCCAGCCTTTACTGAAGAAAAATAGACAACTAGGTTTTTTTTGTCTTGTCAATTCTTTTTATTTAAATTAGCAACAAGTTTGTTTCACCTGTCAATCCCACCTCCCCTATTTATCAGGGATAGGCATTTAAGGTAGTCTCTCCACTATTGCACTTTTTCAGCAAGCTTAGGGAAGAAGACATAGTTTTCCCAAGGGAAGACAACACCAGTTTGTCATCAAGTAACAAATGGTAGCCCTGGAAATATACATACAAGTAATATTATAAAAATTGAGTATATCATATTTAGGAATACATATTTATATCACTATATGTATTAAAATTGATTAAAATAGGTAATAAATCTGAAATACAGAAGGGAGATGTATTGGAGGATGTGTGGGAAAAGATGGGAAAAAGAATGTAATTACAATTTCAAAAAGAATTTAAAGCAAAATAAATTTGATCCTGCTCAATATTTTTTTGTTTGCTTTGTGGTAGTTTCAATGAAAATGACTACCACAGACTCACACATTTGAATGTACATTCTTTAAAGGATTAGGAAGTATAAACTTGTTTGAAGGGGTGTAGCACTGGGAACAGGCTTTGAGTTTCCAAACACCCATGCTAGGCCCAGTGTTGCTCTCTACCACTCTGCCTGTAAATTTAGGGTGAGTCCATCCATTGCCACATCATCATGTCTGGCTGACTACTACTGTTTTCTGCCATGATGTTCACCCTCTGAAACTGTGAGCGAGCAAGTCTCCAGTGAAATGCTTTGGTGGTCATGGTGTCTCTTCACATTAATAGTATAGTAACTAAGACGGAAGTTGATACAACAAATAGGGTAATGCTCTGAGAGTGTCCTGACCTTGCTGTTTGTTAGAGAAATGTGGAAGATCTTGGGAGTTTGGACTAGAAATTTGGTTTAATGCTTTGACTGAGACTAAAATAAGCTATAGTGGTAAAAGCATGGAAGATAGTAGTGCTAACAGGAAAGTAAATTGTTGAGGACCAACTCAAGATGATTCATGGGCAAAGAATATTAGAGAACATTCTGAATACTTTTTGCCTGTGTCTTAAGAATATTCTGAAGGCTAAAGAAAGGAATTTTGGGATAATATCATTGATAGAGGAAAATAAAAACAACCTAGATTTTACTCTCTCATGTCACTATTAATGATCACTCATGAATATCTACAATGAAACAGAGAAATTGGGGGGTGGATATACAAAACATACAGTTTAAAGAGAAAAAGAGCACTAGGAAATAAAATTTTGTTGCCTAATTCTGTGCTCAAGATAAGAAGTTTAAAGAAGTGGTCTCTCAAATGAGACATAACCTGCCTACCCAGATTATTACATGAGTATGGAGAATCTAAACTCTAAGTCTCAGTCTAGGACAGTAAGATCTTTACCAGTTAAGTCATCTACTCAACCACCCATTACAGATTCTTTTATCTTCCATGACCTCTGTCTTTCTCCTCTCATAACTCATTCTTTTCTCTTCCAATTTATGTTAAGCTCTTCACGTTGACTGAGACTCATATTCAAGTTTCTTTTCATTGACGTCACCTCAAGTTTCTTTTCATTGTGCCTGCAAAAGTGTGTTATTTAGGATACATTTTATTATGGCCACTCTAAATCTCTTCCTTATTCTTCCATTCTCATTGTTTAATTCTCAATCCTCAACGATTTGGAAACTTGTATTTCCCATAAATTATAATAATATCATTCCAAACTTCCTGTCTAATGATACTAAACTTCATAAATATTTTACCTTTCTTCATGTTCATTATGTCTTCTCATAATCGTCTGCCTACTCAAAGATTTTTAGAAATCAGTAAGTGGATATAGACTAGCATTTACGTCAAAACACAGGTCCTCTCAAGCAGATGAAATTAGGAAGTCATAAAACTCAGCAATTAAGTCAAGTCAAAATTAATTTTATTAAATTGTTCCATTTAAATTTAATTAATTTATGCTTTGTCTGGTAAGTTTGCAAGAGTGATTTTTTTTCACTATTTGAATTTCTTTTAAAAATTTCCTGTTTTCCAGCTACGGTTTGCTATCTACATCACAGAATTGTGGACAATGATCATAAAAAAATGAAAATTATGGTTGGAGATATTCTCCAAATAAGTGAAAAAATTCCATTTGATAACAATGCAAAATTGACATTTACTATCCAGAAAACCACAGTATGTAATGGTGAATTAATTTTCATCCTGGGCATACAGGTCTGGATTATGCCTAGCAAATCTATTAGGGAATTATACTGAATTAAAAGATTAAATAGTATCCCGATTTAATCTTTTCATTTGAATCAGAAAGTATACTCAAAAAGGTGAAATGCTGTTTTATCATTAGAGATCTTAATAAATGAAGACTAGTGGAGAACTACTCTAGAGTGAATAATGGATAACTTCTTCAAAAATAGTGTAATTATCATATTTAATGTTGGAATGACAGCGTATTATTTTAAAAATCAAGGGCACTAGAAGTTAAGAACTTTGCTCCATTTATTCTTTATTGAATGTGAATTCTAGATAATGCGTTTGACAGTAAAAACAAAAAGGATGGAAAGAAAAATGAAAATGTCCTTTTCCAGTGACAATGTAATTGCACTATGACATGGGACAATTAATTTTTGTCTCAATTAATAAATGAACACTTTATTATTTTCAATAAAGTAGGTAGCTTATACTGATAATTCTGAAACAAGCCCATCTCCCAGGCTAACAATGCGCTTTACTGTTTATCTTGCTTTATTGTTGCAAACTACAATTGATAAGCAAATGTTATACCTCATTAACTAAGCTCTGGTATTTAATTTGCTTTTATGTTGACAATTTGAGTGATAAAAATATGTGAATTGTGGTAAATACACGAAGCCTTTCCTTTTTCATACAAGTATAAGAGCACTAACTAGTATACTATTCTAAAAACCCCTAGTGTATCACCTATTAATCCCCTTTCCACCACCCACCCACTCCGTGAGTGATCACTGTCTTATTATCCATTTGGTTTTGTTATTTTCAGAAAATTTTGTAATAAGAACCAAATATAATGTTTCTGATGAGCTTTTTTCAACATGCAACCTTTATTTGTTTCTTTATGGCTTGATAATTCATTTTAAATGTTTAATTGCATGCAGTTTTCTTGCATAGACATGACTGCCTCCTATCTTGACCTAATTCAAGGATATTTTTGTTGCCTTTCATAGTTATACTATTATAAATAATACTTATAAACATTTGAATGCATGAGCTTATGTGTGGAAATACATTTACAGCTCATTTGAGTAAACAGCAGTAATGTGAATCATAGCTTATATACCAAATTATATTACTGAGAGACTGGACCATTTTGTGTTCCTACATCTAATGAATGGCATCCTCATACTCCTCAGTCCCTAAATTATTTAATGTTGTTGTGTTCAGGATTTTCACTAAGAGAATATATCACTTAATTATTTGGGTACTCATATTTCATCCATTGCTGCTTTTACAATAATAAAACTTTGGGGAAAATCTTACATGAATATGATGCCTTATGGTATTAGTTTTGACTATTGTAGTCTAGTCTGTTCACCAATGGATAAAAAAACAAGGCATGACCAGCTGATGCAATAGTTGAGTTAACCATAAATAACTGAAATTGATGGCTTAGTAAACAAACTTAATTGTTTTCTCAAAACTACTAATGAAATGTTATTTTTATAAATGACTATCCCAATAGTTCTAAAATGTTAATGCATGAAACAATAAAAGGAAAAATGATTTTTCAACAAAGTAGACATTAAGGTGAAAAGATGCTATACATATTATCCATGACCTCATATTTGCAGTGTTAAATATTAGGTGTGCAAATTAACATGGAGGAAAACCAAGGTCACACCAACAGAAATTCTTTTTCTTGAAATGAAGAGAATATTTATCTAAAAGTTTGTGGCTATGCCTGGAGTTGGTGGCCACGTCTTTAATGCTAGCACTCGGAAGGCAGAGGCAGGTGGATCTCTGTGAGTTCGAGGCCAGCCTGTTCTACAGAATGAGTTTCAGGACAGCCTCCAAAACAATTCAGAGAAAACCTGTCTCGAAAAACCAAAAAAAAATGTTGTGGCTGTGATTCATATTTCTTTTGCATACTTTAACAGTATGAGTAACATCTATAAGAAAGCTGAAGGTGAATGACTGAGTAAATAGTATAAGGATCATGGAAATTCATTGAAAAAGCACTATAGAATGTATTCAAAGGAAGGATTTCTAGTGGGTGGAGTTTTCTGTAGCCAGATATCTCAGAAATATTAACAATCATTTATAACTTCGATGAAAAGAGACGTTGGAAACTTGGCAGATATAAAAATAAATCATGTTCCTTAATATTAAGTATGTGATTAATGTTTCATATCTCTAAATTTTTGTCATTGCAGTTTGTTTCTGCAATACAATTTGTCAACTGGAAATCAAATTAGTGCAATATATTTTATAAAACTGCTAATTCTCTGAAGATACATACTTGCTGTATTTGAATATTTGAGACAATTTCCTGATAATTACACGTGAATTTCAGTTTTTACTAAAATGTAATAGAGAATTTGCATAGTATGTGAAACTAGAAACTATGTCCTGGTTAAATGTACAGTTTAAACTAGTCATAAAAGGTAGAAATAATATCCCTGTTACTTTGTTAATTTGAATATATGTAAATTATTACAGGAACACTTCTTTCTAATTTCTTTCTTTAAAGCTTTTAGATCTTACAGAAGTGCTTCAGGAGGTTTTTGTGAGTGCTAGATCTAGATATGAAGAATTCTGAGGTGGCATTCTTCTTATAAGGAAACCACTAAATATTAGTTGATTTACGCCTTAACAAGTGACAAAACTAGATGAATTCATCAATAAGGAGTCAATCATGAGTTAGGAAAGGTGTCCATGGAGATACCACCACAGCTTATCTGGGATCAACTGGTTCTCTCTGGTAACTGGGGAAGGGAAAGATCTTTCCTCTCGCTTGGTAACATGAGGAAGCTGTTCATTCTATGATAAATAACCTCCTCACACATGTCATTTAACAATCATAATGACGGCTGGGCGTTGGTGGCGCATGCCTTTAATCCCAGCACTCGGGAGGCAGAGGCAGGCATATCTCTGTGAGTTTGAGGCCAGGCTGGACCAACAGCCTCCAAAACAGAGAAATCCTGTCTCGTAAAAAACAAAAAAACATAATGACACACACTGAGAAGCACAAACATAACAATAAACACAGAAAGACACAGAAGCAAACAGAAAAGTAGCTGTCAAGAGGACTTCATCAACATCATTAACAGGGACAAGAGAGAATTATCAGTATAGATATGCCAAATATATACAAAAATAAAAATAACATAATAACAACCATTGCTGTGTGTAATTATTATAGAGTAATAAAAAGTGATATGATGATTTTGGGGAAGCTTTAATTATTAGCATCACTCACAAGAGTAGAATCACCCTGGTTGGATATCATTCCTTCGTGTTAAAAGAGAATGTCATTGGAGTGATGCATACGTAGGAAAGGAGAAGCATGTCTTCAAGGCTGTCAAATAGGTCATGATGAAGAGCTGGTGGAAAAACATGTTTACATGCAAATCATTTCATATTTCACTATATTTCCTTCCTAGACAATCTTAGTAATCAATTCATAGATTCCCAGTCTTAATAAATAATATCCTCATGGTTTCCATCTTAGAGTACTTCCAGAGGGGAAAAAAATCAATGCATTTGTAAAACTTGACTCCACATTTATTCCATGAAAAGTTCTTTCTCTAAATGTGAACTCTGCAGTGGAAGCTCATTAGTTTAATTATTCAGCATAGATAATGTGCAATTTCAAAACATGAGGCCTTTGATCCCTAACCTTTCCAATCTCTGTTGAAACGGGTACAGCATTTTAGAGTCAATTAATGTCTTTTCTCTTGGATTCTTTCTTACTTTTACTTCTGATGACATAGAAAATAGAAAACAGAAGCCCAGACATTCATGAGAGAATGTTTTATAATGATGCAAACGTTTAGCATGGAAAGTATGATTTTTATTTAGACTAGCTGTTGTAAGCTTTGATTTATTATAACTGGCCTTGTAGATCATCTACGATCCTTTGAAATCTCTGGTGTTCATCTAAGTGTTTGAAGGACTATACAGTTTTACCATAAGTTACAAAGAAAAGTGCTATGCATACAATGCATAGTATGCGTCCTGGCGAGGACGATCAAGATACTTTCTCAGAGTTATCACCTGTCTTTAAGTATCCTCCTGCCTGTAGTTACGGTGACAGCCTTACCACTCGCTTCCATGCTGTATAATACTTTTTGGTATAATTAAAAAATACATTTATACTATTTCTCTTGGAAATGTAAATATTTCAAAATAAACTCTCAGTTATTTTACAAACCAAAGCACCAATAATTATTGAGGCAACCTCGAATCTGGGTAGCTAAAGCTGCAGACTCTCATTATAAATTCTAGATAAGCATGGCCTGCCTACACCAATAAAATGCCAAAGTTGACAGACATGCCACGTAGCATGCAGAAGGAACTCCAGGTGGCTGAGGAATACTGTGAAAGAAAGAAGACAGAACACAGTCTTTGCCATGGAGCAGCACACTACACTGATGTCCAGGAATAAATGATCAGCAGTAAAAATGCACATACAGGTAATATTGTACATACCTACCTGCTATATTTAGGAATATGAATGCTTTGGTTAATTTAATATTAACTTGACATGACCTGGAATCAACTGAGAGTAAGGAACTTCATTTGAGAAATTACATTCATAATACCAGGCTGAGACAAGCATGTGGTGCATTTTTACAATTAGTGATTGATGTAGGAGTGAAAAGTCCATTGTGGGTAATGCCATCCCTGGACTGGTTGTTATGAGTTCTATAAGAAAGCAGGCTAAGCAAGCCAGGAAGAGCAAGCAAGTAAGCAGCACTCCTGTGTGGCCTCTGCATAATCTCCTACCTCCATTTCAGGCCCTGTTTGAGTTCCTTTCTGACTTTCTTTGATGATGAACTGTGATGTGGGAGTTCAAGTCAAATAAACCCTTTCCTCTCCAACTTGCTTTCCATCTTGTGTTGCATGGTAGCAATAATAATAATAAGAAGAAGAATGAAGAGATATATGCATGTAACGTGATACATATTCACATATGCATATAACAATTAATAAGAGAAGTGATTATGAATTTGAAAAATCGAGGAGAGTTTCATTGTAGAGTTTGGAGGGAGAAAAATGGAGGAGTGGTTTACTTTTATTTCAAAAATAAAATAATAAGTTGAACAAGAAAGCCATAAAATGATTGTATTTTATATTGATAAATATTGTATCTATCATGTGTCATGTATCTATCATAATAGTCTGACACATTCATAAAACATACAATCATAGTATTAAACATTTCTGCATCCTCAAATATTTATCACAGGAGAGATCATTCTGGATGATGAAATAAAGTGTGCCATTTCTTTAAAGGATATCATATTTTGGTGTATCTTTATCAAAAGCTTAAAAGCTTAAACTTAGATTTAGCAAATACACACTTAGATTATGATCTAATGAAATGAAGACAATTTTTCATCATCTGCAAAAAGTGTTTTATATTTGGTAAACTAACCATTATTGTGGTCTACTAAGTTCGTTTTAATTAATTCATCCTTTAAATGAAAAAAAAGCAACAGTAAAATAAAACAGAACTATCAGATAATTTTAAATACATTCTTAAGAAGATATTGTTTGTACATTTATTAGAATAGAATGGTCATAAAACATCAAACTTTAATGCACCTGCTGAAAAGTGCTGCATGTGAGCTCTGTTGGGATGTATTGTATGAGAAATGAATGGTCATTATCAAGAAAATAAAGACAATAAATGTTTTATGGAGTAGAACACACTGCAGGCAAGCTTACTGTATTACTGCTTATTATATGCCCACCAGTGGGTCCTATGACAGAGACACATGTACACCTATGTACATTTATGCAGTATTCACTATAGCTAGTAAATAAACTCACATAGACATTTATCAATAGATAGATGGCTAAGAAAAAATGTGGTATTCTTTCCTTTTTATCGTTTATTTATAATTTTTATTTATTCTTCTCTCATATAGTATATCCCAACCTAAGTAACCCAGTCACAGAAAGACAAACATGGTATGTACACACACACACACACACACACACACACACACACACACACACACATATATATATATATATACATACATATATATATATATATGGATATTAGACATAGAGGAAAGTATTATCAGCCTACAATCCACACCTCCAGAGAAGGTAGGAAACAAGGAAGACCATACGAGAGACATACGCGGCCCCCCAGTGAAGCATAAAGGGACAAGAGCCCCTGAACAAACGGTGAGCATGGGGGGAAGGAAAGAGAGGGAAGAGAAAGAGGAGGAGAGAAGAGGAGGGGGTAGGAGAATATGAGGGATCAGGAAGATTGAGTGGGTAGAGAAATAGAGGAGAGCAAGAAAAGAGACATGCCAATAGAGGGAGCCACTATAGGTTTAAAGAGAAATCTGGCACTAGGGAATTATACAGAGATCCACAAGGATGACCCCCAACTAGGACATTAAGGAAAAGTGGAGAGGCTACATTAAATACACTTCCCCTATAATGATAATGATGACTACCTTAAATGTCATCCTAGAACCTTCATCAAGTAGCTGATGGAAGCAGAAGCAGAAATCCACAAGTGAAGTACTGACCCAAACTCTTTGAATCCAGTTTCAGACAGGGAGGAGTGATGAACAAAGGGGTAAAGACCATGCTGGGAAAGCCCACAGAAACAGTTGACCTGAGCAATTGGGAACTCATGGACACCAGTCTGACAGCTGGGAAACCAACAAAGGACCAAACCAGACCCCCTGAACATGGGTGCCAGTTAGGAGCATTGGGCAGTCTGTGGAGCCTCTGGCAGAGGAACCAGGATGTATCCCTAGTGCACGAACGGACTTTGGGAGCCCATTTCCCATGGAGGGATATTCTCTTAACCTATTTACACAGAGGAAAGCTATGCCTTGCCCCAAATGTCTTCACATATATTTATGATCCCTCATGGAAGGCCTCACCCTCCCTGGGGATTGGACAGGGGATGGAATGGATGATGGGTGGGGACATGGGAGCATGGGCGGGATAGCAAACTGAGATTGATATGCAAAATAAGATTGTTCCTAATTTAAATAAAACTTATTTAAAAAATAAAATATCCAAACAATTGCTTCCCCTCCCTCCACTCTTCTTAGTCCTCCTGCTGCCTCCTTTCTTCCCCAGATCCACCCTCACCTCTCCCCAGAAAATATCAGGTCTCTCAAGAATATCAACGAAATGCATCCCAAGAAGATACAATAAGACCAAGCACCAACCCTCACATCAGGGCTGGGCAAGGCAAAGCAACAGGACTAAAGGGTCTCAATAGAAGCTAAAAGAGTCATGGACAACCCCCACTTCCACTGTTCCACAAGGACACCAAGTTATACCACTGTAACATATAGGCAGACCCCCAAGCACAGACCCATACAGGCTCTGTGACTGTTGCTTCATTCCTTGCGAGAGGCTCTAGGATCCTTGCTTAGTTGACTCTGTGGACTGTGTTCTCCTAGTGTCTTCTACCTGTTTGGCTGTGAGTCTTTTCATGCCCTCCCATTAGTTGCTTCAAACAGCCTTTCCAATGACAACTGGACACAAAAGGATACAGGTATCAGTATAACAAAACATTATTAGGAATCATTTCCTTGATTTATTTCTGTTGTTTTTCCAAGTCACGTTTGTTTTTACTCTAGGTCTTTGTTCTATCTGGCCTCCGGTTCCTCACCATCCAGGCAGTGTCCAACATGGGCTCTCTCTTGTGATCTCGACCTTAAATAAGACAATTAATTCATTTATTGGCCGCTCCCACAAGTTCCGTGCAAGCGTTGCTCCATTTGCAGGCAGAGCAGATTGTAACAGAAGGGTTTTTATGGCTCAGGTGGTGTTTCAGTCCCACTGCTGGATGCCTTGTTTGCTTATAGAAGTTGAATGGTTCAGGCTCCCCATCCTTCATTATTAGAAGTCCTCGCCAGGGTTTGCCCTTTTAGACTCCAGGGAGTCAAAGGTTTCCACATAGGCCAAAGTGCTCCCTAATTCCATGCATCTTACCCTGTCCTCTCTCCCTCCATAATGCAACATTACTCATTTGTAAGGAAAAGTGAAGTGAGCAAACTTTGCAAATCAATGGATGCGAATGAAAAACCACACACTGAATTAGTGAGCTAAGACTCAGAAAGACACTCTTAGTTCTCCCTTACATGTGGATACAACCTTCAAATATTCTCTTTGGTTTAAAGGAGGAGCACAGGTGGGAACTGGGAAACTAGAAAGCGAACTTCAAGTCGTGTCTTGGAGTTTCTACTGCTCTGAAGAGACACAGTGACTGCAGCAACTCGTAAGAAAAACACATTTAATTGGGTTGCCATACAGTTTCAGAGGTTTCCACCACTATTTTCATTGTGAGAAATTGTGGCATGAAAGCAGACATGGTGCTGGAGAAGGAGCTGATAGTTTTTCATCTTGATCCACCGGTAGCAGAAGGAGCTGTGACACTGGATATGCCTTGAGCATAGGAGATCTCAAAGCCTACCTCTACGGTGACACACTTCCTCCAAAAAGGACACACCCAATCCAATACATCCTAATAGCATCACTTCCTATGGGGGTCATATTCTTTCAAACCACAGATGGTAGTTTGTAGGTGAAATGAAATTGGAAAACTGAAATGAATATTAGGGTTGGAAGAATAAAACTGGGAGGGGTATGGGAGTGTGGGGGAACTGAGGAATAAAGAGGAAAGTTAATTCAAATTAAGAGGTTATGAATAGCCATATGTAAGCATACTGAATCACAGTTAATTTCTATGTGAAATAAAAGTAGAAAATAAAAGAACTGAAACACAGGAGGAAAATACCTGGTGTTTGAGGATTAAGGGGTCAAAGAAGCAGGGGATGGGTCAGTTTTTGTGTTAAATAGAAATATGTATCTATAATAAAGTCTTATGGAAGCCTATAAGTTATAGGTCAATTTCATAATTCAGCTTATTTTTTTAATTTGAATGAAATTTTCATACATTAGTGTATAGTGTCTTTCCTGGAAGAAATAGCATATTCATCAAAAATTGTACTAGAAAGCATTAGATATTATCCTGCAAGTTATTAGTCAAAGAACCTACAGTTGTCTCCAAAATCACATAGGACAATGCCATTGTTCTGTGCTTATTATAACCACTTGCTAGGGCTCTGTTACTGACAACAATATATTTGTCTGCTGCATAAAGAAAAGCCTAGTTTTAGTAGTGCTGGAAGGGACTGTGGAGGCTACTACCGAAAGAAAGCTTCAATGATCTTACCTATCATTGGACTATATATGCTTGAATACCAAAATGCCAGGCTCTGTTTGCTTTGGAACAATAGTGGCAGTTTTGATGACGAAAACAAATGCGTTTTGGTTGCATTTGAGGCATGCCCTACAGGTGAGAATTTCATGTCAGGTACTGCAATTATGGTCAAATGCCGTTAGGTAGGGAGAAGAGGCTATTCCTGTGGTCATGGTAATGCTAACAAATTGCTTCCTGATCATTCATGCTACTTTCAATCATGGTTAGAGAATTACCTTTTTGAAGAGGGTGGCAGTATCTTCAAAGATGTGCTACTGTTCAGAGTGATGAGATTAAGAGACATGTTCTCTCCTTACTCAGAACTCTCCTCCATTTTGAATTCTTTGTACAAATCAAACTCTGAACAACTTCTGTCACCAACCCACTTAAACTGAAATTTCTTGTTGAGCACTCTGTAATTCCCACTTATTAAGGGATCTAATTTCACTCTTAAAAATGCATACAACTATATTTTATTATAATATGAACAATAAAAACCCAGAGACAGAAAAGCAAAGCAGTCAACCACTAGAAAAATCTTACCTCTTCCAAGTTGGTGTGATCCTTTGTCTACAGTGTGACTGCAGACTGAATACACTGCACTCCTGTCTCTACCCACCTCATTCCTCTCTAGTGCTGGGATTAAAGGTGTGCATCACTACTACCTGGCTTGTAAGGCTGACTTGCATGGCCAGCTTTGCACTCTGATCTTAGGCACACTTTTTTTTCTATTTATAAAAATAAAGTATTTGTCCCAGGCGGTGGTGGCACACATTTAATCCCAGCATTCTAGAGGCAGAGGCAGGTAGAACTATGTGAATTAGAGATCTACAAAGCTACACGGAAAAATCCTGTCTTGAAAACCAAAATAAAGAAATTATTGTATATTGAATTAACATAAAACATAAATAAATAAAGAGAAAATGTCCTCAGCCTTTAAAGAAATATCTGTATTAACTCTATGAATCAAGGCTCAGGTAAATCATCTTTGGAGAAATGGAAAATTGCAATGCCAGACCATAAGAAGAACTGTGGTGAAATTCTGTCTTCTAGACAGGTCATTGTTATTGAAATCATGAATTCACAGCAGCTGTGATTATCATTCAACCCTATACAGGCCAAACCCAAAAAAAGATGGCTTGCAAGATCTCCAAAATTCACTTGTTACTGATGTTGTAGTAACAGTGAGTAGATAGTACAATGAGAGGGAAAATCAATATTGTTTTTTAAGATGGGGCTACTCATAGCTTAACTGTTCTGTAATGAATAGTCCCAGAGTCATGCACATGCAGGCAAAAATGACTAAAAATGTATATTATACTTTATTTACTAATTACTACTTCTTTCACAATTTGGCTGCTTCTACTTGTCATCATTAATAATAATATCAATATGAGATTTCATATAAAAATTTGTGTGTGAACATTACTTTTTTTGCTGGGTATATCTATAGGTGAAATTAATGGATCATGTAATAATTCCAAACTTAATTTGAAGAAATGCCAAATATTTTCCCAAAATGACTATGCCAGAGTAAAACGGACTTTAATGTACAGATTCAACATTTCTATATATTCTAGATGCAGGAAGTTATCATTTGAAAATATTGAAAATATTGTCTCCTAGTTTGTCATTTTCATTAGCTTTTAAAAGTGATGGTATAACTGAATACTTGTGTGGCATTAGTCTACAAAAGCTGATCTTTGTAGACCTGAGTTCCTTTGATGGTCAGCAACACTGGAGAGGATTTGTCACTGACTTCCCCAAGGTGCTCACACTTCCCTCATCCATGAAGTATTTCTTTCCACCCACAGGTTTTATCTACTCGCAAACAAGAACTTTCTGCTTAACTCCCTTTTGATGTGTCTCTTTTCATCCTGACTTCCTAATTATGGATTTTCTGAGACTCGGTCCCTCTTTTTCTTCTAGTCTTATTTATACATTTCTTGATGAAATTACACTTATTGCAGTTTACATTGTTTTCTGATACTCGAACATTTTATCTCTAACTAAAATTACTCACTAAAATCTAGTCCAGAGGTTTCCAGCCATCCCAATGCTGTGACCATTTAATGGAGATACTTTCACACATCTCATGTTGTGGTATCCCCAGTCATAAAATTATTTTCATTGCTACTTTTTAATTGTAATTAACAGAGTATATGGATATATCACATATATCAAAGCGTAAAACAAATTGTGACAACTCTTTCTAACATAACAACATATTAATTTCAATTAATGACTATTGTCCATCATTTGTTGAAGTAAAAACAAAATACCCTGATGGAAGCAATGACAGACACCCACAGCAAAACACTGAACTGAACTCCTGGAACCCAGGGCCAGAGAGGAAGGAGTGATGAGCAAAGGGATCAAGATGGGCTGGTGAAACCCACAGAAACAGCTGACCTGAAAAAGGGGGAGCTCTTGGACCCCAGACTGATGGCTGGGAGGACAGCATGGGAACTTGGGTGTCAGTGAGGATACCTTGGCAATCTATGGGACCTTGGATAATAAATCAGTATTTATCCCTGGCATACAAATGGATTTTGTGTGCCCATCCCATATTGAGAGATGCTCTCTCAGCCTGGACATATAGGGGAGGTCCTAGGCCCTGAATGAAATGACAGACTCTGAACACCCCCCATGGAGGGCCTTGACCTCTCTAGGGAGCGAGTGGGGATTGGGTGGAGAGCTGGGTGGGTTGGTGGGATTGGAGGGGAGAGGAGGGAAGGGAAAGGGAGCTGGGATTGACATGGGTTCCTTGTTTCTAAGCTAAATTTTGAAAAGATGAAATAGTACCAACAAACCAAAGCTTTGGAGCTATTTCTATGTTATGTTTAAGTCTTATTACCCTTGCCTCTATTTTTCACATAGGAAGAATCAATTATTTCATTCTTCCCCTTACCCTGTTTACTGCATGAAAGACAGCAAATATTATTAGTTATTTCCTGAAAAAGTGGACTGCCTTTACTTTATGTTATTTTTCCCTATTCCCAATAGGTAGCGAGACTTCATATGCAAATATTCATATATGCATATGTATATATGTATTCATACACAGATATGCACACATACTTGATCTTCAAATAAACCAAAGTAAGCTACTCTTTCCAAAATTAAATAACACTACATATTTCATTCAGTGAGAAGGTCAATTAGCTCTCTAACTAATCCCTTCTAAGTTAGATTTGCAAATACTCCTGATTCATAGGTTTAAAATATCCTGTGACTACATGTGTGCATGTGTGTTTGTGTGTGTTTGTGTGTGTGTGTGTGTGTGTGTGTGTGTGTGATTCTTCAGGTTAACTTCAAGATCACTAGAATAAGTCCTGTTAATTCTCAGGTTTCCAGCATCCAGAATGAAATGAAAGAACAGCCTCTTCATATGCCTCCTGAGAACCGTCTTAACTAAAGGGGAAAGACTCAGTGGAACCACACCCTGCCAGAGGATCCTGGAATTCATAATATGGAGAGAGCAGAGTGAGCACCAACTATACTGCCTGAATTCATTATTCTCTTCTGTTATCATGTAATCAGCTGCCTCATTATCTTTTAGACCTGACTTGATAGTCAAGTGCAATTTCCTTAAATTTTTTTATTATAGCATTTTATTACAGTAACAGGAAAAGATATTAAGATGTCCACCCACATGCTAGGCATGTATCATACCATTGAGCTACCCTCGAATCTGATTATTTTGCTTATTGTTGAAAAATATATGCTTGGCCAATACAAATTTTAACTTCCTTGGTGAGGAATGTCCTTTTGTATGTTGTGAATATGTGTTGTTGTTATAGCTTGATGCAGAAAGATGTTTCAGCCAATGGCCAGAAAAAGTAAACCTAGGCAGGAAAATCCAAACAAAGATGCAGAGTGAAGGATGGTGGAGAGTAAGAGACACCGTGTACTTGCTAAAGGAATAGACGTGTCAGAGAACTACCAGTAAGCCACAACGTTGTAGAAATTAGTAGAAATGGGTTATTTTATAAGAGACAGCTAGCCAGCAATTTGTGTGAGCCATCAGCCAAACAATTATAATTTTTATTAATCCTCAGTGTGTTATTTCATAAGTGGCTGGGGAAACTGATGGGAGGAACGGGAAAACTTTCAATTAATTACATTGGTTATTTTTTCTTCTTTCATTGAGTTTGTCTTTTATTTAAAAGGAAAATCTTTACTTTTATGAAAAATTTTATTTCTATTTTTAAACACAGCACTACCTTTTAGCATGCTAGCATCACTTCAAAATTCATTATTTCACACAACTTTCCTATTTTATTCTAAAGAGTAGAACAATTTGAAATATGATGAATACAATTTATTTGTACTCATTAATATATTGTGTGCCTATGATCCACTAAAATGAAAATGTTACTAAACTGCATAAATTTGTCTGTATCATTTGCTAATGAGGTAACAGGAAACACTCACAGTTACTATTACCATAGGTTCAAACTTATTTCCTCATATGTAACATACAGACCTTACAACCTGGTTATAGCTACCCTTGTGAGCACTAAATCATATCTTGCTTGCCAGATCAGATGGGCGTAGAGTATTTGAAAAGAAAGCAAAGGAAGTAGAATTGATTAAATGCTTTTGTAAAAAGAGCCAAGCCACAAAATTAAACTGACCAGAATTGTTTATCATGGGTGTGAAATTGTGACTTAAAATCAATACTGGAGTCAAAGAAAGAAATGAGAGAAGGACAAAATGGTATTTTACATCTAAAGACATGTTTCAGTTCTATTCAGTGGAGCCAAAGTCAGTATTTTCAGATTATTTAAGTTGCAACCAAGTGTAAAGAAACATAATTAAACTTCAACTAAAACAAAGCCCTTTACTTACTAAATACCAATGAGCAGCGCCTCTGTTCTGCTCTGTACAAGCTCCTTAACCTTCCCAAAATGGAACACTTGCCACCCCAAAGACATTAAACAGTACAATTAGTGCAAGACTGAGTCATTTGGGCCAATTATTGAGTATGCACTCCAAAATAGGTACTACTATCAAGGCAAAAGATTCTAGGAAGATTTTTACATGTTGTATGACTGTTTTGGATAGATTGAAGTTAACACAAAAAGCAAATCATTCTATTTCAAAAGTAGAAAGCACTCAGTTTTAGTAATCTAAACCTTTCTCCTACTTATATTACTATGCCTTAGTCTCTCATACTAGGAAAGAAAAATAGAGACTGGTCCTCTCCTTCTTTTATTCCTTTATTCTGCCATGTGTTTTCCTTTCAGATGTTCTCAAAATTCCTAAAGCTATGAACCTTCAATAAAGTACCTTATATTGTGAATCATAATTTAAAATCTGTGTTTTCTATTGATCTTAGGTAACACCTGTGGAATGGTCATTCAACCCGCAAAAGTGTTGACCCCCATAAGTTGAAAACCAGTACCCCTAAGCAACCATATTAACCATGGTAAATAACTTTTTAAACTGCTATTGAAGTTAATTTTGTAATTATTTTACTGAGATATTTTATCTAATAATCTTCAACTAGATGAATACATATTATCTACTGGCTACTCTGCCCTTACCTTCTAAAATGGACCTGCTAAGAATGAAACTTAGGTCATAAAGTTTCATGGTAAGAAATATTCCCATCTCAAAAAACCATACAGAAACAAAATTATTAAATATATCCTTAGTCATCTGGATTTAATATTTCATAGACTTCACTACCAGCCCCTTTACATATTTAGCAATATCAGTGAACATCTTCACTTAATCTGTGGCTTGTTTGCTTTGTTTTGGTTTAGATGAGAATTTGTGGATCTGGCTTATCTGTTTTATTTTTTAATAGTTATTCTTTTTTATTACTTTAATTTTAAATAGCTTGCCTCACATGTCAATCCCAGGTCCCTCTCCTTCCCCTCCTCCTCCACCCCCCCACTGTCCCCTCAGATTCCCACCCTATCTCCACTTCCTTCCATAGGGGATATCTAGAGTCTGTCATTTCACTCAGGGCAGGGTCCCGGCACTCCGCTGAGAGAGAATCTCTTTGTGTTATGGAAACACGGAGTCCGTTTGTATGCCAGGGATAAACCCTGATCTACTTCCCAGGGCCCCATAGGTTGCCCAGGCTTCCTCAATGACTCTCACATTCAGGGGGTCTGGATCAGTCCCATGCTGGCCTCCCAGCTGTCGGTCTGGGGTCCAAGAGCTCTCCCCTGTTCGGATCAGCTGTCTCTGCTGGTTTGCCAGCCCATTCTTTGCCAATTTGCTCTTCGCTCCTCTCTCTCTGTCACTGGTTCCATGGGTTCAGTTCAGTGTTCAACTGTGGGTGTTTGCCTTTGCTTCCATCAGTCACTGGATGAAGGTTCTAGGATGGCATATAGTGTAGATGTCAAGTTCATTATCAGGAATGGGCATTTAAGGTGGTCTCTACACTATTGCTTAGCTTTCCAGTTGGTATCATCTCTTTAGATCATAAGAGGTCTCACTGTTGCCAGAACTGTCTTCTAACTTATGACTCCCTCTTTTATGGTATTTCTCATCCTGTTCTCCACCTATTCTACCCCCCCCCCCCCCCACTCAACCTTCCGGTTCCGACATGAACTACTCTCTCTTCCTCTTCTTCCCCTCTCTTCTTCCCAGCTTCCACTCCCCCCCACCGAACCCTCGCCGTGTTCAGAAGATCTTGACTCATTCCTCTTCTCTGGGGTACCATGCATATCTCTCTTAGGTTCTTTCCTGTTTCCCAGACTCTCTATCAGGAAAAGTGCACACTGGCATTATCATGATCCATGTCTAAAATCCATATATGAATGAGTACATACAATGTTTGTCTTTTTGTGACTGGGTTACCTCACTCAGGATGGTTTCTTGTAGTGCCATCCATTTACCTGCGAATGTCAAGATTCCATTGGTTTTTGCTTTTTTTTTCTTATTTTTTTATTTTTATTTTTTGCTGAGCAGTACTCCATTGTGTAAATGTACCACATTTTCTCAATCCAGTCTTCGGTTGAGGTTGCTTCCAGGTTCTGGCTCTTACAAATAATGCTGCTATGAACATAGTGGAGCAGATGTATGAATTTGCATTTTTGGATATATGCCTAAGAGTGGAATTGCTGGGTCTTGTGGTAGATTGATTCCCATTTTCCTGAGGAATCTCCATACTGATTTCCAAAGTGGGTGTACGAGTTGGCACTCCCACCAGCAGTGGAGGAATGTTCCCCTCTCTGCACATCCTTTCCAGCATAAATTGTCTTCGGGGTTTTTGATGTTAGCCATTCTGACAGGAGTAAGATGTTCATCTCAGAGTTGTTTTGATTTGCATTTCCCTAATGGCTAAGGATGTTGAGCACTTTCTCAAGTGTCTATCAGCCATTTTAGATTCCCATATTAAGAATTCTCTATTTAGTTCTGAACCCTAAATTTTATTTTTTATTTTATTTTGTTTCATTATTCATTTATTTTGGTTTTTCGAGACAGGGTTTCTCTGTATTGTCTTGGAGGCTGACCTGGAACTCGCTCTGTAGACCAGGCTAGCCTCCAACTCACATAGATCCACCTGCCTCTGCCTCCTGAGTGCTAGGGTTAAAGGCATGTGCCACTAACGCCCGGCTGTGTACCACACTTTTTAATTGGATCCTTTGGTGTTTTGGAGACTGGCTTCTTGAGTTCTTTGTAAATTTCCAAGATCAGCCCTCTGTCAGATGTGGGGTTAGTGAATATCTTTTCCCATTCTGTGGCCTGCCTTTTTGTCTTTTTGAAGGTGTCCTTTGCCTTACAAAAGCTTCTTAGTTTCAGGGGGTCACATTTGTTAATATTCAATCTCAGTGTCTGTGCTACTTGTGTTATGTTCAGGAAGCAGTGTCCTGTACTAATTCGTTGAAGAGTATCTCCCACTTTCTCTTCTAAGAGTTTCAGTATGGTTGGATTTATGTTGAGATCATTGATCCATTTGGACTTACGTTTTGTGCAAGGTGATAGACATGGATCTATCTGCAGTCTTCTGCATGCCAATACCCAGTTATGTCAGCACCATTTGTTGAAGATGCTTTCTTTTTTCCATTGTGTAATTTTAGCTTCTTTGTCAAAAATCACATGTTCATAGGTGTGTTGGTTAAAATCAGGGTTTTCAATTCAGTTCCATTGGTCTACCTGCCTTATTTTTGTGCCAATACCAAGCTATTTTCAGGACTAAAGCTCTATAATAGAGCTTGAAGGCAGGTATGGTGATGCCTCTTGAAACTCCTTTATTGTATTGGTTTGTTTTAGCTATCCTGGGTCTTTTGTTTTTCCATATAAAGTTGATTAATGTTCTTTCAAGGTCTGTGAAGAATTGTGCCAGAATTTTGATAGGATTGCATTGAATCTGTAGACTGCTTTTGGCAAGATTGCCATTTTTATTATGTTGATCCTACCAATCCAAGAGCATAGAAGATCTTTGCATTTTCTGGTATCCTCTTTGATTTCTTTCTTTAAAGACTCAAAGTTCTTGATATACCAGACTTTCACTTCTTTGGTTAACACTATCCCCAGATATACGATGCTGTTTATTGCTATTGTAAAGGGTGATGTTTCTCTGATTTCTTTCTTAGCCACTCTATCATCTGTATATAATAGGGCCACAGATTTTTCTTAGTTAACCTTGTATCCTGACACTTATCTAAAGTTGTTTATCAGCTCTCAGAGATCCCTTGTAGAGTTTTCCGGATCACTTATGTAAACTATCATATCATCGGCAAACAGTGAAAGCTTGACTTATTTTCCTATTTATATCCCTTTGATCTCCTTGTGTTGTCTTATTGCTCTAGCTAGAACTTCAAGTACAATATTGAAGAGATATGGAGAGAGTGGACAGCCTGATTTTAGAGGAATTTCGTTGTGTTTCTCTCCATTTAGTTTGATGTTAGCTGTTGGTTTACTGTATATTGCTTTTATTATGTTCAGGTATGTTCCTGTTATCCCTGATCTCTCTAGGACCTTTATCATGAAGGGGTGCTGGGTTTGTCAAAGACTTTTTCAGCATCTAGTGAGATGACCATGTGGTTTTTCTTTAGTAGTTTATATGGTTGATTACATTGATAGATTTTCTGATGTTGAACCATGTTGGGGAAGTCCTGTGTATATGCCAATAAATTACTGCTGGCCAATAGGAATCCAGATAGGCGGGGCTAGGAGTCCAGGAGGATTCTGGGAAGGAGAAAGACAAGAGATTCAACATGTGACGCCATGGGGGTAGGATGCCGGGAACTATTCTCCGGTAAGAAACATACTTAGATTAACAATTATGGGGTAATTACTTAAGGCAGAGCTAGCCAGTAAGAGACAAGCAAGGCCAACAGCTTCATAATTAATACAGCATCTTGTGTGTTTATTTGGGGACTTCAGAGCGGCATAGCCCAGGCGGCTGGCGGGGGATAAACCAAAGTGGCTAGCAAAGAAAAAGATTCTCTTAACAGAACCATTCCTGCATTCCTGGGATGAAGCTTACTTTACCATGGTGGATGATTTTTCTGATGTGTTCTCGAATCCGATTTGCTAGTATTTTATTGAGTATTTGGTTGGGGTTTAGAAGGACTGATGCCTTTCCTGTGTGGGCAGGTCCTCTGAAGCTGGGGTTACAAGAGGTTGGGGTCTGAAAGGAGTGATGCCTTTCCTGTGTGGGTGGATCATCTGCATGCCCAGAGCTGGCCCCTGGAAGATTGAGGGTTTTTGGTGATGGGCGGGGGATGGGGAGTGGCCCTAGGTAGACCCTAGCTCACCTGAAGCTGAGGAAACAGGAGCCTGTTTTATTTAACATCTTTTTTTTTCAGTGTTGATCTGTATATTTAGTTTAACTTTACTTAATTGATATCTGATATAACATTAATTGCTTTGTCTACTGATTTTGTGTTTCCTTGTTCTTTTGTCTAAGATATAGAGGTACATAAATTATTTATATGATGTATATTTGATGTTAAATATCTATGCATTTAATTTTCCTCCCTTAGAATGGCCTTTGCAATTTCTTTAAGATTTCTGGGATATATCGTCTAATTTTCACTTTTTCTACTAATTTTTAATTTTTCCTTCTTTCTTTGTTATATATATGCATGTGTGTGTTTATGTTGTTTGTATATTTGCATATCATGTACATGTTTCCTGTCTACAGAAACTAGAAGAGGGTATCCAGTTTCCTGAAACTGGAGTTGGAGATGCTTGTGTGCTTCTATGTGGTGCTGAGAACTGAACCCAGGTCCTCTGGAAGAGCACCTACAACATTTAAACATTCAGCCATCCTACCAACAGTTCTCTGATTTCTTCGAGGTAAAACTACATCAATGTGTCAGTATGTATGTTTTTTACTTTTAAAATTTTAATTAAATTGAAATTTTATCACTTCCCTCTTTTCCCTTGCATCCTATAACTTTGTTTCATTCCCACATCCAACCCTTACAGTACCACAACCAATTTGCAAATTTGTGGCATTTCAAAAATCACTATTGTTATACATACACAGCACACCGTATATATGTACATTTGTGAATTCGTATACTTATGATTTCATTTTAACTAATAATAGTCTCATCTTATAAAAGAGATTAATTATACCTCATTAGTTCTTTGTCTAGTGCTTGGACCTCATGATATTTTTTCTCTAAATTTAGAGTATCTTTTCATGTGTCATTCTTCATGTCTTGTTCAAGAAGTCATATATGTTGATATACTATTTATGTTGTTTCCCTGTCAATTCTAGGAGACCAAGTATTACTGTAAATTCCCTTATCCCCTGGCTCTTATATCCTTTATGCTTACTTTTCCATAATATTCCCTGAGTCTTAGCTGCAAGAGTTGTGTTGCAGATATATCCACTGGGGCGGGACAACCCATGGACATTTTATCTCTGCTATATGACTAATTGTGGTTTTCTCTACTAATCTCCATTTTCTGCAAAAAACTTATTTGAGGCATATTAAGAAGCTACACTTATCCAGAGGTGTAAGAATATGTTTTAGAATGCAGTTAGGAATTATGCTTGTTTTATTAAATGACAGTATTGGATTCTTCTGTAAGAACCATGATTTCACGAGCCTCAGTTCGTTAGCTACATTTTTATGATGTTGAATGATTTCTTTTCTGTGAAGCAGGCTTTATTTAATAACACCAGCTTTCAAATCTAAAAACTGAGTCTTACCTTAACATGTGGAAGTATGAAGTACAAGCCCAACTCACACAGAAATGGAACAAAATGTTGAAAGAGTTCATATCATATCCTTGATAATTATTCTAAAGAGAAATGATGAATGTAAGGTCCAGTAGAATAGGCCCATCAGCTTTTTCATAATACAGCTGGGGTCTTTTATGAGTTTCTTAATCCAGGAGTAGAAAGAATACCAGAATGCATTTTGAGTATACTCTTGGAAGGGATACTAACTCTGCTTGCATTCATTTTCTTTGCATTTGCCTTTGATATCATTTTATTTCCTCTAAACTCCTTAGGAGCTCAAATACAAGATCCTGGATAACGTTGCAGCATTTCTGAACCTGATCTACATCAAATTTTCAAATCCTTGATTTTATTTTAGTAATTAGGGAAGACACAACACATACATTAGTCTTCAGCACTGTGTTTCATTAGTGTTTCCGGAAAACCATTGTGAAGTGTATTACTCCCTGATTGTAATGCCAGGTATAAAGCAAAATCCACACTCATAATTGCTTTTGTGCTATGCCTCCCTCTCTAGACGTATTTCGTGCTATTTTGAGACCAGGCTCTGTGCACTGTGATATAAAGCTTCCTAGGAGATCTACTGAGAGAGCTGGGAGTGTTTAGGAGGCACTGGCTCAATTCTTTAAAGTCTTGACAGAGCTTCACAACTCTGTGTTTTTATGACCCACACTCTGGGGTTATATATCATTAGGTAGTATTATACTGGCCCAGGGTAAGAAACAGTGCTATTTTCTGACCCAGCAAGCCCAGACTCCTCTTAAAATTGTTTATTTTTTCTTTTAGTATCTTGTAGCATTCAATTAAAAGAATTCAACTGCTACTTCCAATGTTTATGCAGAATAGCTATTTTTCCATACTCATAGTATGCTTTGTTTCACATTTTATCTTACAGAAAACCAAATATGTATGTAGTAAGTATTCCTGTATACCTGGCACATGCTATTAGTTTATCTTGAACAAAACTGTAAGCATAATGATTCAAATCTCTGCTATCCAACGTAATTATTATTATTATTATTATTATTATTATTATTATTATTACACTGTGCTTGCGTGGATTCCTATATTAGATAATTTTTGTAATTATGAAATATATTGTAAAATTTGAACTTCAGAATTCTATAAAAAGAAATACTTATTTTCTCTTCAAGTGAGGAGAACAGAAATATTTCCTGTGCTTGCTGCGCAGGTCCTAACATAGGTTGGCATACTCAACTTACCCTGGCAGCCTGTTTAGCATCAAACTGGGTGACAGGAGGATCTTAACTTCTGCCTTCTATACTATAGCTGCATGCCTGCACATTATCTCCCAGAGCTATCCTTTTACTGTAGAAGTAAATCCTCTACTTGTAGGAACTTGGCTTTTACATTGTCAGAACAAGGCAAATGCCTGAATTTGGACTGTTCAGATTTAAATGATACAAAAGAAACTACCTCTCTCAAGTTACACAAGTCACATGCCCAAGGACATGGCTAAAGAATAAACATAATGAGAATATAATTCAAAGAGACCTTACATTTCCACACTAACAAGGTGAAATGTCTCAAAGTCTTTATAGATTATCAGCAAATTGTAGTGTTTCAGATGATCATTATTCACTGTAACTCTGAATTTAGAATTTAGGTTCATGCATTTTTTAATTATACACCAAGATCTAGGCATTCAACTCTTTGTGACTACTTCTAAACTTTATTTTCAGAATTGTTGGCGACTGTATGTGAGTTTCAATTAACAGTGTGGCAAATATCACAACATAACAAGCTTCCTATTTTATGAGATAATCCAATGTGTAAAAGACAGGGAGACAGGAGCAAATATGATGAAAGGGAATCTCTCATGATTATAATTACAGAACACCAATAGTCAAGTACTGAGTGCAAAATGAGGCAGCATTTACATTAAGGACAGTATATCATTATAAGTTAAGAGGTCCTTAAACCAATCAGCAAGTAATTCATGTTGCCTAGATCCTACCTTTTGTGTAAAACTTTTATTGTTATCAAAATTGTGTAATGAACATGCGCAGAGGAATGTGGATTTAGCATTTACCTCACAGTAAATCATCAACTGAAGAAAGTAATAATAATAATAATAATAATAATAATAATAATAATAATGATAATAAACCTCAACCTGTAAGATTCCAAATTCACTGGAAGTTGCATAGAAATTGAGACTTTGTGGAAGTCAAATTAATGAACCACTTTTAATGATAGATTCCTGAAGCATGACTACTACTCTTAGGATATCAAAATTGCTTTTTTTTTCATTTTGGTTTTTTGAGACAGTATTTCTATGTGGCTTTGGAGGCTGTTTTGGTACTATCTCTTTAGACCAGGCTGGTCTTGAACTCACAGAGTTCTGCCTGCCTTTACCTCACGAGTGCTGGGATTGAAGGCATGTACGATCACCGCCCGACTCTCAAAGTTGTTTCTTAAAGAAGAATAAAGGCATATATTTCTCAGTGTTTTCATTTAGTCATATTCATGTGGAATACTTAAGCCTCTGGTCCATCCATTTTTAGCTGCTGACAGACCCATTTTTGTGTAGGTTCAGTATAAACCAACTTTACATTTTCACCTGTTATAACAATTGTGTCCTTGTAAAATCTGTGTAACCCATCAGCTCTTTAATGCTGTTCTTTGGAGAGTTGTGCAATTTTACTCTGCAAAAAGTCCTCTTTTTACAGTTATACAATAAATCACAGAGCACCCTTGTGCCCACCCACATCTCTGTAGAAAGAAAGAGAAAAAAAGGGGAGAAAGAACAGGAGAAAAGTCAGGAAAGATTCCTCTGAAGAGGAGGTGCTGTCTATTTTCCTCTTCAAAAAGTATTCAAAATGCTCTTCTTTCTTTATTGAACCTTTATTGATTCTTATAGTTTTTTAAATGAATTATAATATTAACATACACAAGTAATAGATGTAATGTTTAAATACTGTAATATTAATACCAAGTTAAATAAATCAAATAGTATAGTCATATATTATGGACAACTTGCCTGATATTATCTTATCACTTTGAATCTTGTAAATTAAACATATTGAAGGCAGGCTATGTGGTCAAATTATCTCTCAAATTCTGATGCTTATTTCATTCTTAGTAAGAGTTTATAAAACAGACTTAAATATCAATGAATATCAGAGAATTTCCCCAATTTGCTGTGTTTACATCTTAAGTTTCAAACTTTCATGAAGGTGATAAAAACTTGATGGCAATTGTCAGCAAAATTAAATATTGTTTTTCTTTATAATTATTAATTTTTTAAAGATTTATTTATGTATTTTGTAGATGGTGTTCTACCTTCATTTATGCCTGTGGGCCATAAGTGTGTGCCAGATATTTTAATAAAAGGTTTTAAGACAACATATTGTTGCTTGGAATTGAACCCAGAACCTCTCGAAGAAAAGCTAGTTCTCTTATCTTGTGTGGTATCTTTCTAGCCCCCAATTATTAATTTTTATAGCTAAATTATTTGAACTGTTTTTGTTTATGTGATTATGTATATATGTGTATGATATATTTATAAGTACATATGTATACAGACATGTACACATATGTTTTGAACTCCCAAATGTCTTTGATTTCTTGGGGTAAGTTAACATTTCACATGGGCAAAGGTTTTATCATTTTCAGCTTACCTTTGTGAATTCAATATCACTGTAAATAACAGGAAAATACAAATCTTATAAATACATATTCTATCATTTTATTTGTCACAGAAGATGGGAGGTACAGCGCATCATGCTTGAAGCTAATAACTAAATTGGTTATTGTTAATGAATAAATTAATAAATACATATCTTCTAACAAGGTTGAAAAGTGAATAGAAGTGTTAACAAACAGAAGATTGGCCACTATTATATTCATAGTAATGAGGGAAGAAGTAATTCAACTATGATAGTATAAATCAAACATACACACAAAAGTTAATTGATTGTTAAAATGAAATTGTTTCAATATATGTTGTACTTTAAGTATGAAGATAAAATTTTAATTTCTAATATTGTCACAACACTTTCCATCATAAACTAGTGTCATTTCATCTGAGCCTTCCAAATTGTCTTAACATATGAATACTTAATTTACATGAATTATGTTAATACTAATTAAGTTTAAATGTGACAATACTATGTACTTACCTTCAGAGGGGCTTTGTATGTCAACTAAGTGAATTTTTTAAAAGTATTTTATATTTTGCTGGAGTACTCATTTTTTTATTTTAAGACAGTGTCTGTATTTTGTGATGTGAGTCATTAGATGTTACACAACAATGACAGGATTTTGTTCATCAGTGTCAGTATTGACTCTATTCTGGAGAACAGAAAAGCATTAAGCAATGTATTGTATTTCTAGTCTTCCAATATGTACATAGTAAGTTTTAAACAGTGTAGCTGTTATCATTGGACATTCCAGTTATTTATGCATTGCACATTTAATCTGTTCTAATTTGTGTCAATACTGTTATTTATTGTAATACTTAGTATGGTTTTGTTAAAAGACTTTATTATATATATTGCTTTGTTACAAATACAGAAAACCTGATACACATAAAAGCTGAGTAATAAATTTCCTACATCTACTGGTAGGAAATCCTAGATGGATTGTTGGAATGAACTAGACCAGCCCAATCACAGCTTCTCCTTCAGAATGAGCCATATTATTTCTTACACATGATACAGCTTATCATCAGCCTAGGGAGTTCATACAACCTGCTTATCATAGTCAATATTAAATATTACACCCAAGGCTCTCTTGAGTAAATTTCTAAGAACTGTGAACGACAGGTCAAGCCAATGTACTGAATTGTGAGGTTTTATTCAATAATATTGATATAAACATCGTGTTTAAAAATAGTGTTCTGTTTCGTGGATTGAATAGCATCTTACAAAATAATGAGGGAATATTAAGCTACACCAAATAGGGATGTCCTATGATATTAGTTGAGGAAGAAATCACTTAAGTGAGAATCCAAGAGGGCCAAGAACCAAAGGTCCGCTGTTCTCCAGGCAGAAAACAGAACCCAAAGAGAAAGAGTCTCCTCCCCATTGCTCTTTTTATCCCTTGTACTTTCTATGTACCTGTGAGCACACCAAACGGGCATTGTCAGCACTGGGGTACTTAGACCTCTCCCTACCATAAGGATTTTAAATATAGCACCAATGGAAGGAAACTCTCCCAGAGAAAATTTACAGAAGTCACATTATTTAGATTCCCATGAGCTCACATACAGCAGACTTTCTCAGGAGTTGGTGAGAGTCATAGAAGCATGGAGAAAGCTGCTTAAAGAACAGGACTCTGGAGTATATGTGACGAAAGCAGCAACCATGATGTCATTGCGGCAGAACAAAATCTCATTGTAACGTCATGCAAGTAGGAACCACGTTCCTTGCCGGCACCAATTTTTCTCTGATTGAACTGAGCTAAGCTGGTGTGAACCCACAGACGGTGAAGCAGCAAGTACAGGGTGACCCTGGTCTTCACTAGGAACTTGTGTACATATTATAGTTTCCACTTCAATGTTTTTATGGGACTCCTGAGTGGGTGAGCAAGTAGGTCTCTGTTGACTTCTCTTGAGGCTCTTTTCTTTCTGGCGTCCTGCCTTGTGCATAGTTAATGGGATGGTTTTCTTTTTTATCTTATTTTTTCTTGTTATCTCATAGAAACATCTTTTCTAATGAGTGAAGCCAGAGGGGAGGGGACAGGAGGCAGAGTAGAGGGAACAATAAACAGGATATATTGAAAACAAAGGAAAAACAAAAACACTTTGTAGTTTATAACTGAAGTCTGTCATCTTTAAGAAATAATTGACTGTGCATACAATGCTGACTTTTTTCTTTTCCCCTGTGTCTATATCTTCTGCAATATTCACCCTCTTCCCCAGGATCCTGTACATTTTCAAACAGCTGGCTGGGCTGCAGCAGGGGTACAGGTTGTCCAGACTTGCCAATGGAAATGAGAAAACTACACATTCAAAGCTTATATCACCTAGCTGTCTTGCATATATTGGTTGATTATTTGCAATTAAGTAATTTTGGCATATGATCATTTTCAATTGACATCGCTACACATTGTACCACATACTTTGGTCAAATTGACCCAGCATATATTTTTCTCTGCCTCTTTCCTAGAGGCTCCTGTAATTTAACAAACAGCTTCTTTTCATCCCTTATGTCTATATATTGACAAGATTTGGATTGTGCAAAGGAGTATGGCATTTTGCTTAATGTGAATATATCGATTTCTACTAATTTCCCGTAAACACAATCTTTCTTCCTTAGAGTTAAGATACCTCCTTGTGTGAATACTCCATTTTCTCTTTGCTACTCATCTACTGATGGGCATCTAATTTAATTTCAGAGTTTATCTAGTGTATCTGTGACATAGATGATAGAACATTTGCACAGTGTATGCAGGTCATTGTCATATACATAGCAGGGAGATGGTTTTAAGAAGGTAGTGTACAAGAAGATCCTGAAAATGACATTTATTTTCAACCTCATATATGCAGGATCAATTGCTGTATTGAATTGTAAGACATGCTTATTATTTATTTTTGCTTTTTCATTATGTTATGTCTTACTCAAACAAGATACTTTAGCTTAATTTTTCTTTGCTAACCTGTAGATATATTTGTTTCTACAAACTTACATTTTAGAAACAGAAACAGGTTGGGCAACTGGAATACAGCAGAGTAGACATTCCAGTGCAGACAGTGGAGAGGACACAGCTACATTAATGATCCCATTATTTTCATTTTTATTGCTACTTTCACCAACATACAGCATCTACACTTATGTTTGAAGTATGGTAATATAATTCAGTGCACAAAAGCAATATAAAATGTTCAAATCTCCTATCTCCACAATTATGACATATAGTTTTAAAAGTCTCACAGTGGGGCATATATATATAATATATAATCATATTAAAAGTGAAACTATAGAATTTGTCTTCTAAATTTTAAGTTTTGCTAACCCCGATTTCTTATAACTTTTACTGATTGAAGTAGCATTCACTAGCCAAAGAAACTTGGTATAATCTTCTTTTATACCAAATTCTTTGTGCATTTCTTATTCAAGATTACTTATTAAAGTGCTAAATAAGTACAGCTTTGTCATCTTAATAGGAAAGTGGGATAACTAATCACAAACAATAGGTAATCCATAAATCTCTTATGCTTGATTTTAGAATTATTATGCAAATCACATTTACAGCTAAATTATCATTCTAATACAATTTGCATAGGGTGATATTTAAATGAGCTGCACTCCCCAGCCATTCACAAATTAAGGCAGGATGAGTCAGCACAAATGTACTCTTGCTGAGACAAATCTGTCTTGGAAAACAAAATGAACTGTGAAATTGCAGAACAATAGAAAATTCAGTAGCATTTGCTCAGAGCAAATTCCCCTATCAATTACTGTATCAGAAACGAAGTTTAAGTTTATTATGCTCCATTATTTCTCATGGACCTCCACACCAGTACATCCCTCACACCTGTCCACTTCAATATGTCTGCAAATGCATCAGTGTACAGACCTTATGAAGATGGAATAAAAATAAAAGCATATAGTTCCACATGCATTAAAAAAATAGAAACATAAAATACCAAGAAAAAAATGAGGCCTCCAGATTTTTATTTAATTTAATATTTGTCTTTTTAATCCCTATACTCTGGTAAATTCTCAAATCACAAACTTTGGCATTGTCTTCTAAAGGTTTAGTATGTTCACATTCAACCTTTCCTAAAGAGTAACTTCTCAATGTTATCTCACTTACCTAAAACTGGAAAAAAATCAAAATTTAAGAAAAGAAAAAGAAAAACAATTTTTTTGCTATGACTTTTGCCACACCATCATTTTTCATTCTGCTCTAATGCTTTCCCTGAATTACCTTGTTTGTAATGCCAATCTGATTTTTCCAACACTTAGGTCCAAAATTTTGAGGGAAAGATCTAGGATTTAAGTAACAAAGTCATTCCTATTGAGCAGATATTTGGTAAATGTTTATTACTGAGTGGAAAACTCCCATGCCAAATAATCAGCATGTATTATCTATAAAAGAAATTCTAAAATACCTCCATACTTGAAGCAATTATCTGTAAATGAAAACAGAAATGGCCACTGGATATCTGATCAACACTCAGTAAGCACTTTCTTCAAAAGAAGAGATGTTGAACCATGAATAATGACTGCAGGGCATGGGATGTAAAAATGTCCAGCTAGTGGGAATAAAAAATGCAATAGTGAGGTATTAGCCATGAAGGCTATAAGGTGAAGGTTATGAAGAAATGCTTAGTAGGGTTACCAAAAAATTTAAGTAACATAGTTTTAATAGTATGTATGCTAGTCATTTTACAGTTTCTCATTTTGTTATTTTCTTGGGATTATGCATCCCAAAATGTAGTATATAGAATTTTTCCCATAGAGGCATGTTATTCTCTCATTTAATTTAAATACAATTTTCTATTTTATTTATATTTTGATGACAGTATTTTGTAATTCTATGGGATTTTTAATGTAAACGTTTCTGCAAATATGAAAAAAAAAGCCCAGTTAAGTGTTGTAACATTTGCTTTATGTGTCACTTAACATTTCTAGTATTCAAAAAGTTGAGTTGTGAAACAGGACCACTTTGTATTTTTTTAAATTTTCTTTTCTGTGTATTTTTTTCTTGAATTAGTGACTGGATTAATTTCCAAACAATATTGAAAAAAGTTGTTTTCATTATGCTACTGATTTGGGGAAAGTCATCTTGTTTTGTTTTCTCTAGTTTTTAACTCATGCTAAAATTCTCTTATTCTTGGTTTCTGTGAGATAACTTTTTATAAATCAATGGTTGTTAAAATTTTTTAAAAATGTTATAGTAGTACATTATTTTCATTTTAACTTGTTAAAATATTGTATTTTTTTTTGCTTTTTAAACGTTTTTAACCTTGACTGAACTTTATCTAAGTCAGCTTCATTAGGTATCTAGTCCTTCCTTCCTTTCACTAAATTATCTTCAGCCTTGTTGCACTCATTTTCCTGAAAGGTACTGTTATATAATTGTATTATTTTTAATGCCCTTGACTAATATATTCCTGGGTTGCATGACTATCAAATTTATGTAAATCTTCTTTTGTATTCTCTGAATCTTCTTGAAGTACTGCTACGTATAATGATTATGAAGGTCTAGTTAGGAAGTGGGGGTTTGGGGCCTATCATATAGGTGTAACTTTGAATTTGGTACTTTCCTCTTGGTATGGCAAAAAAAAAATAGAAGCAGACTAAAGCAATTTTTTATCCTGTCAACTCAAGCAAAAAAATTAATTGAGTGATCAAAAATGCCAATCTTACTTTTCTTGTCGAGCAACATTTCCACAGTGGGGATGAAGAATTTGCTAATGACAAGGCTTGGCAGTAATTAAGGCGTGGATGATTTGAAACTGGAATTGTCAACAATTATAAATAGCAATCCTTCACTCAGGTGACTGGAGCATAGGTCATTTACATTTCTCTTCAATTAACTCCCTTGCAAGAGCATTGACATGAGCCCTGGAGTGATACATTGTAAACTGGAGCACTTCTCATTTCCAATTCAGTTTTAATTTGCTTCCTCATTTTGTTATGTTTTAAGTTTTGTTTGTCTAATTTACTTTTTGAAAGAAAGGTTCTCTGATTAAGCCTAATAACTGAAAATGTATACCCATATATATGCATAGCTTGCCATGGCATACCACCTCCTCTTTCGTACTAAACATAAATATGTTTATTTTTCCTGATACCCAAGATAAGAAATAATACTTGTAGTCATAAATATTATAGGTTAATAGTTAGAAAATTCCAATTTAGGAAATACTTGCTTTAACTACATTCTGAAACCTGAGTGACAATATGCTAAGTGAAAGACGTTACTTCCTGAAAGATATCAGAAGTTCACTTATTTGTAGAATCCATTAAATTCCCTCCAAATACTGAATGTTCAGAGACACAAAATAAAATATTGTTATCCGTGTGAAAGAAAAAGATAAAATTTGTTGGAATAAAAATGTGCAAGTATTATATATTTGTAATGAAATCATCTAGATATCTAAGATGTGACTATAGTGAAGAATATTGTATTTTACTTGAGATTTGGTTTAGTGTGTACATTTTATTATTCCTAGTACATAAACGTAAAAATCCCCAATCACATAGGACATACTGTGTTAGCAACATACAGGATAACACGGTACTTTAGTCCTTATATATTCTGCTGGAAGCTGAACCCAAGGTCTTGTACATGATGAACAATCTCTGTGACACTGGACTGCATTTAGTTAAATAATTATATACATTTAGTTAAATAAAGGAAATAAAGAATATACTAATCAAGATGGGCCCAGGAACCCATAAAGACTTCATGTGTGATATTATAATGTCAAGGAATGCAGTCACAGACAGCAAACAAAAGAAAACTCTTTCTTGTTATTTCCAATAAACTCTTTTCTCTTTATGTTATTTTTGTAGATGCTGTAAGTCCTTTGTTGTTGCTGAAAGTTATGACAACAGCATGCATGTCCCATTTTATCTGTAGAAATGAATGGGTTTTGGGGATATCATATTTCTACTTTATTAATGTATCCTCAATAGCATTAACTGTATGTATAAGCACACTCTTTTTTTTCCATTTCAAAGATGATGCCATAGACATAGATGTGAAATATTAGACTAGTGATAGCAGGTAGATATTGCATATGAAAGGAAGAATTACTAAGGAGGAAGTGGTTGTTCTGTGTCCTAATAGGCAAGTAAACAAGCTCTATTTATAACAAATTACTGGATTTTAGCCAATACTCTTAAAATCTGCAGGTTCTCTTGGTACTTTATAACTGTGCTTCCAGAGAACTTGACAACCTTTTCTGATGTCTACAGGTACAGCATGGCAAGCACTCATACACATAAAATAAAGTAAATTATTTAGTACATAAAGCAATTACAATGTTCATTGGATGACTTAATTTTTAAACAAAACATAAAATACTTCATATGTCTATTATCACACACATATATAAACATACAATTAGACTCTAACTGTGTTTTCTAGATTAACTAATTTAAAAACACAATGTAATTCTATGACTGCATCTACATATATTATAACTACATATAAAATATATTTGTTTTTTTATTTACATACTGTGTTCAGAATATTTTACTTAAAAAGTATCTACTGTTCTTTACCATAAGACGCAGGAATGGATGTTATTCATTAACTAGAGAACACAATGAAAAGCTTATATACATAAAATGTGTTTCTGAGCTTCCAATTAATTCTTAGTGAGCAAATGGATTATTAATATAAGTACGTTTCAATGAAGCAATTATTTCACAGCAAATGCAGTTAAAATGGGTAAAATCCTGTTCCAAGAATCTTGGCATAAACATAATCATGATTCATTTTACGAAAAGTAAATTTCTTACTAATGCAATAGTTTTCCTTTGCTCAGTCAGTCTCAAGCTTATTTAACTTGTACACTTAATCTGTTCTGATTCAGTTTTCATATGTATTTGCAAGCATAATTGCTTTTAATGGTTTTCCCCTATGGGTAAATAAAAAATAATGTTATTCCAAAGAGAGGGAACTTGTCCTCCATGCAAATTAATATGCTTATGTAATAAAATTAATAAAATATTTTAGCTTGGAACACACAAATGAACTTATTTCCCAGTTCCCCATCTTAAATAATAAATATTTTCTTCAACAAACCAAAACGCTACAGAGAGCAAGACGTTTTTTTCTATGTCTAAGTCTGTGGTAGGTGCTAGAGCTTGTCCATCTTGGTTTGTATTTGGATGCTTTTGAAGAGGGTGTTACAATCAGAAAAATGAGTCTTTCTTAATATAAGGAAAAACCATGTTAAGATTGAATGATTAATCTTTGGATCATAATGGCATATGATTTGTTCTTTTGCTTTTAATACTTATGAAGCTACAATTTACTCAAGAAGAAATATCTGTTGCTCTTTATCCAAACAAATGCTAGCATTCATTATAAACTCAGTACTGCTAATCAGCACTCGGATCATTCACAGTAGGTGAGGGTGCTGCCATTTGAACTGTTGCCTCCAAAATTCTAATTTTTACCGCCATCATAGAATGAATTGCATTGCCTATGAAAAACTGATTAAGACCCGAAGACTTTCAAGCATGAGTTTTAGGACTTTATAAAAGATGTCACACGCATCTCATCTTGGGCAGTATTCTGCTTTCTGCAATCAGTTGTGCAGCAAGAAAACTATCATTGAACATTTGCGCTTTGATCTTGGTCTTTCCAGGTTGAAAACTATCTGAAATAAGTAATGTTGTTTATAAATGACTCATTTCAGGTATTTTGTTATAACTTCATCAATATGTGAAGTAAATAACAATAGTAAACACACACCTTTTATTTTTAACATCTAAGATGGGCTGGCTTCTGTGATGGGAAGAATCCTCATGGCTTTAAACCCTGTGAACACGCCCATGTTTCTGCAAGCTGAGTTAGCAGCAGAGGTTCTGCAGAAAAGGACATGTGTGGACTTATTGAGCACTATAAGAGACATGTGCAATGTAAGCTTCAACAAATCAAAGCTGAGCTCTGCTAAGTTCAATGCAACAGAAGAATCCCTAACATTCAAAAGAAAGCTGCCTCACAGGAAGTACTCAGTGAGAATGAAGTCCGGAAAACCACAGAAAAAGTTCTATAAGGTAGCCCTCTTATATTTTCATGCTGAAAGGTACTCATCTGACAGACAGGAAGAGAACAGATGGGCAGCCCTCAGTCCTTCATCTTCAATGACTGATATTTCTGCATACAAGGGGTGAACTTGCAAAAGAATTCTGAATATCAGGAAAGTAAACACCAACCCTCTCTAGATTCTGTCCTATGCAGGAAAGCCAGCCACCTAAGAAGAGCAGTACTGGTGTCATTGTAAATACTGTTTTAAACTTTGTTGTGTAACAAGAGAAAAATCAATCTAGACTTAACATCATCACTTAATTTTATTAGGAAAATGGACAGTCAATGCCTGGATATTCTATGTTGGCTACCTACAAATATAATGTGCATTTATCACTTATTATAAAGTTTCTAGAATTTTCCAAATGCTAATCATTTTCTTGCAAGTGTCAATGGGTAATGGAATTTCTGTTATTTAGAATGCATAACACTGTTTTATGTTGTTATATCTAAAAGTTAGTTCATTGTTGTACAAGAAAGAGGAAATGCAAATTAACCAGAAAATCTGATGTCATTCTCAGGATATTCGCTGTCCAAGGAGGTTGAAGATAAAAGCTGGCCAGCATCTTTGTTTGTTCAAAATGGTTCCTTATCTTAATTCACAAAATTATTTTTACTTGTTTTTCCTCTTGTTTTGTGACTTATTCTTGCCAAAGTGTCTGATGAAGTATGGATTCATGTTTACATCTAGATATGTATGATTACATTAGTTATTAAATTCTGAATAAAAAGATTAGTATATTTAATTAACCAAGTTTTTTGTTATTGTTTTAATAATGTGAATTGAGTTTTTTGTCTGCATTCCTACTCGTGTACCATTTACGTCCATGGTGCCCTCAAAGGCCAGAAGAGAACATCATGTCCCCTAGAACAGGAGTTTAAAGACTGTTGTAGGCACACATGTATGTTCTGGAAATGGGATCTGTGTCCTATAGAAGAACAGCAAGTGTTCTTAATGGCTGATCCATCCCTGTAGGGTCCCTTTGGTGCATTTATAACAAATATATTTCTGATAATGTAGTCTGAAAATAAGGGGTTTCATTAAAATGTTTTTTATTAGGGTCTCTATTATAAAAAGCATATGTCTTGGTCTACAGTCTGGTAAAGAACTTGAAGGACCTTCTGTTTGTTGCTGGATTCCATTTTTAAACTAGTCTTGGTCTTGTGAATGCTCAGTTTTGGCAGCAGCACATATCTTATCTCTAGACTCTCTTTGTAAAGGATTGTCTACCACTCTTGATAATACTAAGAATAATATCATATCCACAGATAGGATGAAGATAAGTCGTCAAAATTTCCTTATTGTTGCTTATGTTATAAAGTACATGATTGAGAAAATGTCCCACAATTTCGTCATATAATCTATTGCTATTCTTTTAAGTATAAGGAAATTTTACTCATGCCTACCATCCAGGAAGGTGTCTGATAGAGTGCCATAATCACTGATTATTATAACTATGAAACTGGCAAAGAATTTTCCTTATAATGGCTTTAATTTATCTATTTCCTAATTCTCACACATGTATTTAAAAAATAAAGGCATTTATTAAACATATTTGTACACTCAGGAGTCAAACGGTAAAAAAAAATGCATACACATAATTTACATCAAGGTACCAGAGAAATGCACAGACATGAAGTTAGATATAGATATCTATGAAATTAGTACATGATGTTATCTTAGACATGAAATGTGTCTCTGAACAGAAATACTGCAGCAGAGAGTTTAAGAAGTGACAGCACATGGTGTAGAAGTAAAAGCTGTGAGAGTCCCATAGGCCTGACTGGGTTTACTTGTAGTAGAGAGTCTAGCATGATGAATCACAATGGTGGAAAGATGAAACAGATGTTGTCATATTCATGAGGGAAAGATTATTGAAAGCACAGAGGCAGGCATAACCATGCGGCCAATGCTGTCATAAGAGCACATTGGCCATAGCAGGGGAAAGACATCACATGCATCATATGGTGCTAAATGAATGCACACATGGAGAGAAAAGGGATAAGAAGGTGACTTAATGGTTCAAGGCACATAATATTTTCTTTGGTGACAAAGAGTAGATAAGAAATCTGGTATGTGCTTCAAAACAGTTCACAATTGAAGCACTTTGACACATCCAGGTTACATACATGCATACATATATATATATACATACATACATACATACATACAAACATACAGGTTAGAAAACATTCAGAAACTTCCTCTTGAATTTCCAAGTTCATCTGTTTATTGGCATTTCTAATCTCTTTCTGGAATGCCTCTCATTTTGCATTGTGGCTGATGTCCTTAAAGAAATAGTTTGCCTCCTTGCTCTGCCACAAATCCATCTATATTCCTTATCTGGATGACTGAAGCAGAGTTGTGAAGCATAAATTTAGATAAGGGAGAATATATTCGTCACCATCTAAGTAAGCTGTCTCATGTCATATGTTTTATGAAGAATGATCGATGGAGAAAGGAATATTTTGATATTTATAATCCAAGGTAGACATTTCCCTAATTCAAACATTCTCCTAGTGTGTTCTTTGCTTCAATTATTTTTCCTGCTAGTTTTAAAGTATTGTCTTCTGTAAATGGTTTATAAATATTTGATGAGTTTTTATCAGTGAACTATTTTTAGTTTTTAGATTGCCTTACTGGGTAGCCCACTATAAATCCTACTTTTTTCTTAGAGTGAAATAATATATATGACATGAAACAAACAGTAGGAGCTTGGGCATAAGGGAAGATTATCTAGTTTTCAGGCAATTTCAAAAAAACAGTGTTGGAAATCTGGCTTTAGAAATAGCTTGACTTTTGTGTGAAAATAGTTCTCAGTTTATTTTGGGACTCAATGGAGTGTATCCCAACAAGCTTAGTTCTATCATGCTTCCAAAATTTTCTTTATCCCTTCCTCCATGGAGGGACATCCAGGTTGCTTCTAGGATCTGGCTATTACAATTAAGTCCGTTGTGAACATAGCTGAACAAGTGTCCTTGTGATAGGATGGGGCATCCTTTGGGCATATGCCCAAATATTAGTTACATCACCCAGACCCAGAAAGACAAACACAGTATTCACTATTTTTTACGTGGATATTAGCCATAAAGGATAACCATGCTAAAAATCCACAGACCCAGAAACTAAGGAACATGTCAAGCTCAAAGGCAGACCTTGTATCTTGCTGGGAAGGAGAAATAAAACAGATTTGCAGATGGATTGGAGGAGGGGTGTAGATGGGATCAGGAGGGATCAGGTCAGGGGTGGAATTTAGAGATAACTGACTGGGGAAAGTGGTGTAGATATCTGAAAAATATAGAAAGCTAGTGCAATAAAAACTTTCAGAAATCTACAGGGGTGATCATAGTTAAGACTTCTAGCAATGGGGTATGCATAAACCTTAACTGGGAATCTCTGTAACAAGACAAGTCATCCAACAGAGGGACTGGGAAACCAACCCAATCATGTAACTTTCAACCTATAATTTGTTCTGCCTGCAAGTTGTGCTGGGGTATAGAAGCACAAAAAATATAGCAGTGCCCAACCAACGAGACCTTGAATAGAACAAATGTGAATGCAGAAAGAAAGAAAAAAAAGAAAGGAGAAGGAAGGAAGGACGGAAGAAAGAAAGAAAGGAAGAAAGAAGAAAACAAAAAAAAAGTCAAGTTAATGATACGTAACAATATTCTGCTATATAAAATAGTGCCTAGTCCAAATGTCACAGGAGAGACTACATTCAGCAACTGAGGGAAACTGATATAGAGAAACCCACAGCCAAACATTGGGCAGAGTTTTGGAAGGTGAGGAATGGTTGCTGGTGCCAGAGGTCCCAAAGACACCACAAGAAAACCCACAGAATCAACTAACCCAGGATCATAAGTGATGACAGAGGCTGATTTTCTTAGTTCCATCTTTTTGGACAATCAGGGAGCCTGCATGGAACTGATCTAGAACCTTTGAATACTTGTTACAGTGTGCAACTTGGTCTTCTTGTGGGACTCCAAATAGTGAGAGCAAGGGCTGTCTCAGACTCTTTTGGTGACTTCTGGGACCCTATTACTCATACTGGGTTGACTTGTACAGCCTTAATATGATGGGAGTTGCCTAATCTAACTACAACTTGGTATGACATGATTTCTTGATATTCGTGGAAGGCTTACCCTTTTCTGAATAGAAATTTAGGAAGAGTGAATATGGGTGGAATTTCATGAAAATAATATTAAGAAGGCCACAATATAACATACATGGCAGCAAAACAGGAATAATTATAACTCAATAATGGAATTTTGTATTTTTACAGACAGAGTTAATGAAAAAAATTCAGGATGGTGAGAAAATATTTATTTAAAGGTTCCACTCTTAGAAGTATACAAAAAATAAAAAACTAAGATTAGTATATCTACCTACTATAATAACAGTAGTAACTAATTTTTCCTAAATATGGATAAAGTTAGTTGAAACTGCAATGAAACAGAAATGTACCTTTGCCTATGAGATGCACATTTTGAATGCAAGAATGTAAGATTCATACAGACTTTCACACATATAACAGGTTCAGACAGAATATTATCTTACCATGTCCAAAGAAGTTGAAAACATTATTTTTTTAAAGTTGCTGTTATATACATTCAATACTGAGATGCATGTAAAAGTTACTTTAAAAAAGATTCCAGATTAATACACATAATCATGAGCAACATAACACATTGTAAAAATGGCATGATCCTGATCTTGGCATTAGGCAACCAGAATTCCTGAAAGCATTATCATTGAAAATGGAACCTAAAGTGAAATTTGCAATGAAAATTAAAACATATGATACTAATGAAGCTTCAGGGAAAATGTTTATATTTCTATGAAGCATAAGCAGAGCTGTAGGTAAAAGAACACATCAAATAATTGGTAATAACATGCACAATAGTAAGAAAAATGATGAAACATGTGTGAATAGAAGCACCAAAGCTTCCATATGAAAGTATATTTGCCATTGCCTTGAGGATTAATATAAACATGTAGTAATATTGGAGACTTCTAAAGAATGAAGAGAATGTAAAATGTACTTTCTAATACAGCAAGATATAAACATGGCCATTATTCTAAATTAGTATAAAGTATGTAGATATACAAATCAAATAAACAGAAATTCTGGATTTGTGGGATTTGTGTATAGTTTTCCTTGAAAATTAAATATACTATGTGTGTCCAGCAAGAAATATAA
This sequence comes from Mesocricetus auratus, assembly GCF_017639785.1. NCBI lineage: Eukaryota > Metazoa > Chordata > Mammalia > Rodentia > Cricetidae > Mesocricetus > Mesocricetus auratus. Next base: position 10,872,530 of record NW_024429180.1, on the reverse strand, counting down.
ATATGAAACCATGGCCATTTCGAGTAAAAAACAAAGAAAAGAGAGATGAAATAGCAACACCAAGCATGATAGAAACACAGTTGTCTATGTTTCAAGCTACTGATGCGACAATATCAACATTTACAAATAAAAATGAAGTAAAAAATAATCTGAGGAAACATAGCAATCCACCATGTCCATTAATATTTTTCAACAGTTATAAATTAAAAAAAGACTTGCTGGGCAGTGGTGGCACATTGCTTTTATCTGGCAGACAAAGGCAGGTGGATCTAAGTTGTAGGCCAACCTCATCTACAAAGTGAATTCCAGAACAGCCAGGGCTAAACAAAGATTCCCTGCCTCAAAAAACAGGAGACTGGGGGGATAGGAAATAACTATTATGAGAAAAATATCCTTAGCAAGTAATCTAACAGATGGGTGTAGAGTGCACTATTTAGAGGTTATTATTAACATAAAATTTGTTTTTGTGATGTCCTATTTTTCTAAACATTGACTACTTAACAAATGAAATGAATTTTTGTTAAGTTTTAAATGAAGAAAATAAATAATACCTACGCAATAACCTCAATGAAAGACGCTAAGAAAAATACTCATTTTTTTTCAAGTTAAGTAATGGTAATAAAACACAGTGGGGTTGAATTTTGGTCTTTTTATTCTTTTGGAGCATAGCAGGATTTTTAGAAAACAATCTAAGTGGAAAGACTCCTGTTTTAATATACAGGAGTCTACTACAATTATGAGAAAATATTTAATTGAGAAAAAAGCAATTCATCAATTCTCAGTAAAAACTCACTTGCCAGATCACAAAATTTGGATTTATAGTCAAGAGTAAAGAACTTAGTATCTTGACTTATGGGTCAATGAAACTTCCTTGAGAGCAGGCCACACTCTTTATGGTCTCTGTGATATAGTTAACTACAAACCCCGAGACTTTCAAACATCAAAACTTGAAATTATTCGAGGAGAGAGCAAAGATTACTTCACAGGAAGATGATGGAGACAAGGGGAAAAATGTGTCAATAGTATAATGGGAGCTGTGTATATGCCAGATGTCCTGCTAATGATATTTTAGCTATGGGAAGGGAACACTTCTACTGGTTAGAAGCAAGCCAATGGTCATAGGCACACTTTAATTCTGGAATTCTTCAGTTATTTTCTTACAGGAAAATTCAGGTTGGAAAAAATAATTTCACTAAAATGACTAGAGCTACTGAAAATTCTCTCTGCTTCAATGTCAAGAATCTTTATTTCTCTTTTTAAACAATGCTCTAGTCATTGTTAGAAGCATTCTTATCATATGCAATAATTATATAAATGCTATGCTGTCATTTATTCAACCACATCATAGACCAAAACATTTACAATGTATTGACTTTGGGAAACTTTAAGGTATACCACTGAAATAGAAAACGGTGATAGAATTTGTGACTGTTGAACTGCTTAGTTTTATGTTCCATTAGAATGGATCATATCTTCCATTGTTTTATTTGTTGTTGTTTTTTGTTTTGTTTTTGCTTTTTAAAGTCATGAAGTATAAATCAAGGTAGCTTAATGAATTTATTGATAATGTAGTTATCAATAAGGTAATTCAAATTTATCAGCTATCAGCACCCCTAACTTCAGATAATTTACAAGTTTCAGTTTCAAAGTGAATCTTGCAGAAGCAAAGAATAATGGAATGACAAAGTGTGTCTTGTGGGTTACAGCTGGAAATACTCTTTGTTTAAGGTAATGCTAGAATATATATAGTGGAAGACAGATGATTTTTCTAATATTGATAAAAATAAGTTTTAAAAATATAATACTAAAGGTCATTAAAGATTAAATCTCAAAATTCAACTTCTGTGTCTTTAAGATATTTTCAAAATATAGAATTCAATTTAAAGTATTGTCACATAGGATATAATATATACCTGATATTCTCAGTCTTTGAGTTGACTGATAAACATAGTTTGTCTTCATAAAAATATCATTTTTAAAGTTTGCTTCTCTATTGCTATCACCATGAACTCTTCATTTAGACACCGTTTAATAGGACTCATATAGCAATCTTCAAATAAGCACACTTTAATTATCATAAACAGTCACATTACATCCTTGAAATGTCTCTGCTGGCAATAGACACAGTACAATAATGCATCAATAGCCAGAACAGAAACTGTGTGTCAAGGGAAAAGGTTAAACATCTCTGCATTTTTATATTAGTAATCTAGAATTTATTAATGTTCTTTTTTTTTTGGTTTTTCAAGGCAGGATTTCCCTATCTGTGGCTTTGAAGGCTGTTCTGGAACTAGCTCTGTAGACCAGGCTAGCCTCAAACTCACAGAGATCTGCCAGCCTATGCCTCCCAAGTGCTTAGACTAAAGGTGTGGGCCACCACCACCTGGCTTCTAGAATTCATTATAGTTCACTTGTGTCCAGTATCACTTCCCTCCAAAATTCTTCAAAGTCTTGGGTGTTGGGGAAGTCTTATGCTAATAAAGCACTGTCTGGCCAATAGGAATCTAGATAGGTGGGGCTAGGAATCCAGGAGGATTCTGGGTAGGAGAAACACAGGAGAGTCAACATGTGACGCCATGGGAGTAGGACACCGGGAACTATTCTCCGGTAAGAAACATACTTAGATTAACAATTATGGGGTAATTACTTAAGGCAGAGCTAGCCAGTAAGAGACGAACAAGGCCAACAGCTTCATAATTAATATAGCCTCCTGTGTGTTTATTTGGGACTCATGCAGATCTAGAACCAGGCTGGCGCGGCAGAGCCCAGGCGACTGGTGGGGGATATACCAAATCGGCAAGCAAGGAAAAAGCTTCTCTTAACATAATGGTGATCAGGAGTGGGATGATGAATTTCCACGCAAAACAACAAAAGCTTTAAAGGAATTTTAGAAACAGAAGAACGGCGAGAAGCACAGATTTTGGTAGCAGCATTTTCTCAGGTGTGCTCTGTTTTGCTAGAGACAAGCCGAGATTCACGTGGCTCGGTTACTGGAGTCTTCCTAACTCAGCATAAAAAGAAAAAGAAAAAAAAAACTAACAAGGTTGTTTTAAGAGACTCTGCTAACGATTGAAAGGTGTGTACGTACAGCTGGAAGTGGCAGCTTTTGCTGGAGGTCAGCATGGACTGAGGCGGTAAGCTGGAATCATGCTTACGCCCGCCATCTTGGAAAAAAAAAAAGAGGCAGTTTAAACTGCCGCGGTTTTAACAGATAAGACACGTGGCCAGAAAAACATAAAGATTTACAGTAAAGTCAGACTTGGATGAACAAAACCTTTAAAGGTTTACAGTGTGTTTAAAAATATACGTGAGACTGAGAGAGAAAATGAAATGGCAAAGTGGTAAATAAATACAAAAGCCAGCGTTGTGGTGGCGCACGCTGGTAGGATTTACTCCACAGGCAGAGGCAGAGGCAGGCAGATTTCCAAAGAGAAATCCTGTCTCAAAGAAAAATAAATAAAGTAATAATAAATAAATAAATAAGCCACGTAAAGATGGAAAATACACAGAGAGTCTGGATACTGTACGCTATTATGTTTTTCAGTTTTTTGCTTGCTAAGGAAGGAACAGCTGCTAAAGTACACTTGATTATAAATGCTGCTAAATTAATCCAACTTCTATCTTTTGAAAATGACTTGATTTCAAAATTTAAGTATAAGGATATGTTACTCGGAAAAGGAGTTTTTGCTTATGTTTCTACAGAAAATGAAAAGCTGAGAATTCCTTCCAGGCTTCTGTGGTTTCACGAACCAAGACCCCCGGAAGCAGTGGACCAGGTGTTCCAACGACTGAGACAGTTAAGATGATGGAGCTTTACAGACCCCGAAAATACGGACTTATACAGGTTTCTGAGTTTTGTCATGATCCCCATGGTATAAACAGCGCCCCCTTCCAGCAGGAAGCAGTTTGGAATGAGCGACGTCCCAATTCCCATCTTGTTTATAAATATTTGTTTTCATTTAAATGGGATTGTTTATAATTGGCTAATGATCACAGCCAATTTTTTTAATGGTAAAAAGGGGAATTATGGTATGGGTATTGCTTTTCATTTATTGATACAAATTCAAGGTCAATTTTGTGATGTTTATATTTCTCCTCTTGATTAAGCATTGTGCTTATACTGATCTTCTAAAATGTAATGCATAATTGAATACAGACTATAGATAGTTACTTATAATAGAATTTATAGTTAGGTAAGTTAGGTTTTCTAGATATACAGAAATATATTTGAGACAGATAGACAGTCTTCAAACCTCTGAAAGACCTTCAGAACATGGCATTTAAAATGGTCTAGGGTTTTTTTTGACAATGAGAAATGTCTGCTCCTGGCAGCACCAATTATATCTGAGAGGAAGATGGGCATCGAAGAAACTTGTTATGGAGTTTGCTTTCAACATGGCAAGATTAGCCATTTGGGCAAGAATCTGCTCTTGCCTAGACTGTTGTTGTATCATCTGGACATGCAGGACCCACAGGAAAGTGACTACTGAACTCAGTCTTACAGGGTTCCTGCTTGATGAAGAGTCTACAAGACTTGCTGCAGGACAAAGAAAAATGACTGACAGACTGCCAACGCAGATGGACAATTTGAAATTTCCTGCTTTGCTGAGAAGTGTTCCAGACACATTGTGGCCTATGGGCTGAAGATGGATGCCCCGACAATACAGAGGAACTTCAGGTGACTGTCCAGGCAGTAAGATGTCTCTGTCAATCCTAGTGATTATATATTATCCTTCTGTGGTCTTTGATGGAGTTGAAGACAGATAGTTATAATTATAGTTTTCCTTAGTTATGATAAAAGATAAGCTACATATAGGACTTTGTACTCACAAGGATGGGATGTATATTTTCTTTAAATCTTGCAAAAATATTGTAACTATGTTCTTATTTGATAACTGTTCTGTTATATACAATTTGACTGTGTTAAAGTTAAGACCTTTCTTTTTGTTTAAACAGAAAAGAGGAGATGTTGGGGAAGTCTTATGCTAATAAAGCACTGTCTGGCCAATAGGAATCTAGATAGGTGGGGCTAGGAATCCAGGAGGATTCTGGGTAGGAGAAACACAGGAGAGTCAACATGTGACGCCATGGGAGTAGGACACCGGGAACTATTCTCCGGTAAGAAACATACTTAGATTAACAATTATGGGGTAATTACTTAAGGCAGAGCTAGCCAGTAAGAGACGAACAAGGCCAATAGCTTCATAATTAATATAGCCTCCTGTGTGTTTATTTGGGACTCATGCGGATCTAGAACCAGGCTGGCGCGGCAGAGCCCAGGCGACTGGTGGGGGATATACCAAATCGGCAAGCAAGGAAAAAGCTTCTCTTAACATTGGGTTCTAAGCTGATAGCAGATATGTCTTACATTTTCTTATATATGTGGCATGACTTTCATCTCAAAGTACTACCTAGTGAAAATGTGTATTCAATCTTCCTTAATAGGAGTGGAGTACCACAAATAACATTCTGTTGATTAATGTTAAACTTTAACTTGAAAGCATTTAGAATCACCTAGGAAAGACCAGATTATGTCTCCAATGACCCTTAGAGAGACACAGCTGAGAAAACGACATAAGAATGTGGCCAGTACCATCCAATCGGCACTGCTCCCAGACTGGCCAAAAAGAAGAGCCAGCTGAGCAGCACTGTTTGACTTACTCTGCTTTTTTTCTGCTGGTGCACTGTGACCAGGGGCCTCAGTCTTTACTGCCCCGCCTTCCTCTAGGATGCTGTTCTCCAGCTGCCTGTGTTTCTCTACACAGACCTTCCTGGCCTATGTTTATGCACAGGTTTCCAGATACACATTCTCCCCTCAAAGCCTCCATCTGTATTCCAGATTAGATATGAAGCCACTTTGTGTGTCAGGCTGTACGCAAACTCACAGCAAGTCTCCTTTGTCCTTTGAGCTGTGAGCAACATCAGGTGTTGCTACACTAACTTGGAAGTCAGGCAGAGACTCAATTCTTCCTAGGCCTCTGATACTGGAGGTTAGTATTCAGGCATCTGTACTGGCTTGTCCTTGGGGTTCTGACAGGATACCCCCTCAGCTGCAGCCACTAAGAGCACCACTGGTGCACATTCACTCAGTTTCCATTTAAAAAGACCCTGTTCACTTCCCATGCCCCTCTCTTTCTCTCTCTCCCTCTCTGATCTCCTGTGTCTCTCCTCCTCTTTCCTCTCTCACACACTCTTTCCTCTCTCCTCTCTCCTGCTGCTCCTGTCTGTGGAGACATGTGTCCCCTCCTCCATTTCCCTTTATTTATGATCCCTTTCTCTAATATTTTTTAAATAAAAAATCTCTGCTCGAGCCCTGTCTCACAGCATCTTTCTCTCGTGTGCTGCTTTTCTTAAATCGCAACACTGGGGAAACATGTAATCCACTTTACACTATAGCACATTCAAAATAATTTGAAAAATGTCAATGCTTCCTAGGTGGTATCATAATAGTTCATATTCTAAGTATCAAAAAGTCCTGTAAACCGGATGACATCTTTTCAAGAAAAGACACATATAATAGTAAATTAGAAAGTCAAATACTCTCATTAGTTTTCATATTAAAGAATGTTAAAATGTACAGTGTTATTTTATTATTCAATAATGATTCATAAACAAAGAAAAATCAACTACCATTTGGATTTAAGATCCACTCTATGAGATAAAGGCCACATCTTTATCTGGTAAAGTGACCAAGACCATGAGATTCTAGGTTTTAATCCCGAGAGAAAACGTAATATTGTCATTCTGCTAAAGGAACACAGCAATAGACTTATTCCTAAGGATATGTGGATGTAAAGGGAAGCCTTCCTGCCAGCCTGGTTCCAGAGCCGCATCAGTCCCAAATGAACACACATGAGGCTATATTAATTATGAAGCTGTTGGCCTTGCTAGTTTATTACTGGTTTGCTCTAACTTAAGTATTTATCCCATAATTGCTAATCTAAGTATTTCTCTTACCAGAGAGGTTTCCGGGTTTCCTACCCCATGGCGTTACATCTTGACTCCCTGTGTTTCTCTTGTGTTTCTCCTACCCAGTGGCCTCCTGGAATCCTAGTCCCACTTATCTTGGTTCCCTATTGGCCAACAGTGCTTTATTGACATATACACAGGACTTCCCCCATCTTCTCTTTTCTGTCTAAACAAAAAGAAAGGTCTTAACTTTAACATAGTCAAATTATATATAACAGAACAGTTATCAAGTAAGAACACAGTTACAATATTTTAGCAAGAATTAAAGAAAATATCCATCCCACCCTTGTGAATCCAAAGTTCTATATGTAGCTTATCTTTTGTCATAACTAAGGAAAACTATAACTATAACTATCTGTGTTCAACTCCATCAAAGACCACAGAAGGATAATATATAAACACTAGGATTGACAGAGACATCTTGCTGACTGGACAGTCACCTGAAATTTTTCTGTAATGTAGGGGCATCCATCTTCAGCCTATAGACCACAGTGTGTCTGGAAGACTTCTCAGCAAAGCAGGAAATTTCAAAACTGTCCATGTGCATTAGCAATCTGTCAGTCATTTTTCTGTGTCCTGCAGAAATTCTCATAGACTCTTCCATGAATCAGGAAACCAGTAGCAGAGTTTGAGTTCAGCAGTCACTTTCCTGTGGGTCCTGCATATCCAGAGTATACAGCAACAGTCAAGCAGTCTAGGCAAAAGCAGTTTCTTGCCCAAATGGCTAATCTTGCCATGTTGAAAGCAAACTCCATATCGAGTCTCTTCAATGCCCATCTTCCACTCAGACATAATTGGTGCTGCCAGGAGAAGACATTTCTCATTGTCAAGAAAAACCCTAAACCATTTTTTAAATTTATTTTTCAGTTTAAATTTAGATAAGAAACAAGGTTGCTTCACAAGTCAGTTCCAGGTCCCTCTTCCTTTCCCTCCCCTCTTCCCGTTCCCTCTCCCCAACCCCTCCAATTACCCCTTCATTTCCCCAGGGAGGGTGAGGCCCTCCATGTGAATATTTTTTCCCATTCTGTGGGCTGCCTTTTTATCTTGCTGACTGTTTCCTTTGCCTTACAGAAGGTTCTCAGTTTCAGGAGGTCCCATTTATTAATTGTTGATCTCACTGTCTGTGCTAGTGGTGTTATGTTCAGGAAGCTGTCTCCTGTACCAATTCGTTCAAGGGTACCACCCACTTTCTCTTCTAAGAGGTTCAGTGTGGCTGGATTTATGTTGAGGTCTTTGATCCATTTAGACTTGAGTTTTGTGCATGGCAATAAACATGGATCAATCCGCATTCTTCTACATGCCAGCCTCCAGTTATGCCAGCACCATTTGTTGAAGATGCTTTCTTTATTCCATTGTATATTTTTAGTTTCTTTGTCAAAGATCAGATGTTCATAGGTTTGTGGGTTAATATGTGGGTTTTCAATTAGATTCCATTGGTCTACCTGTCTTTTTTGTGCCAATACCAAGCTGTTTTCAGGACTATAGCTCTATAATAGAGCTTGAGGTCAGGGATGGTGATGCCTCCGGAGGTTGCCTTGTTGAACATGGTTGTTTTGGCTATCCTGGGTCTTTTGTTTTTCCATACAAAATTGATTATTGTTCTTTCAAGGTCTGTGAAGAATTGAGCTGGGATTTTAATGGGGATTGCATTGAATCTGTAGATTGCTTTTGGCAGGATTGCCATTTTTACTACATTGATCCTACCTATCCAAGAGCATGGGAGATCTTTCCATTTTCTGAGGGCTTCTTTAATTTCTTTCTTTAAAGATTCAAAGTTCTTATGATACAGGTCTTTCACTTGTTTGTTTAGTGTTACCCCAAGGTATTTTAGGTTGTTTGTGGCAATTGTAAAGGGTGATGTTTCTCTGATTTCTTTTTCAGCCCTTTTATCATCTGTATATAGTAGGGCTACTGGTTTTCTTGAGTTGACCTTGTAGCCTGCCACTTTGCTGAAGGTGTTAATCAGCTGTAAGAGTTCCCTGGTAGAGTTCTTTGGGTCATTGATGTAAACTATCATATCATCTGGAAACATGAAAGTTTGACCTCTTCCTTCCCAATTTGTATCTACTTGAACCCCCTTTGTTGTCGTATGGCAATGGCTAGAACTTCAAGTACCATGTTGAAAAGATATGGAGAGAGTGGAAAGCCTTGTTTTGTTCCTGATTTTAGAGGAATTGCGTTGAGTTTCTTTCCATTTAGTTTGATGTTGGCTGCTGGTTTACTGTATATAGCTTTTATTATGTTTAAGTATGTCCCTGTTATCCCAGATCTCTCCAAGACCTTTATCATGAAGGGGTGTTGGATTTTGTCAAAGGCTTTTTCAGCATCTAGTGAGATGATCATGTGATTTTTGTTTTTCAGACATTTCTCATTGTCAAGAAAAGCCCTAAACCATTTTAAATGCCATTTTCTGAAGGTTTTTGAAAGGTTTGAAGACTGCCTATCTATCTCAAATATATTTCTGTATATCTAGAAAACCTAACTATAAGTTCTGACTATTATGAGTATCTATAGTCTGTATTTAATTATGCATTGCATTTTAAAAGATCAGTATAAGCACAATACTTAATCAAGAGGAGAAATACACATCACAAAATTGACCTTGAATTTGTCAATAAATGATAAACCATACCAATACAAAATACTCATTTCCATACCGTAATCCCCTTTTTCCTTTAAAAAGAGATTGGTTGTGATCATTAACCAATTATAAACAACCATTTAATAGAAAACAAAGATTTATAAAAAAATATGGGAATTAGGACATCACTCATTCCAAACTGCTTCATGCTGGAAAAAGGCGCTGTTCATACCATGGGGATCATGACAAAACTCAGAAATCCATATAAGTCCTTATTTTCAGGGTCTGTAAAGCTGTATCATCTTAGCTGTTTCAATTGTTGAATCACATAGCCCACTGCTTCTGGGGGTCTTGGTTCATCAAACCACAGAAGCCCAGAAAGAATCCTCAGCTTTTTATTTTCTATGGAAACAAAAACAAAAACTCCTTTCCCAAGTAACATATCCTTATACTTAAATTTTGAAGTCAAGGCGTTGTCAAATATATAAGGTGAATTAATTCAGCAGCATTTATAATCAATTGCACTTTAGCAGTTGTTCCTTCCTGAGCAATCAAAAAACTGAAAAACACAATAGCATACAGTATCCAGACTTTGTGTATTTTCCATCTTTATGTGGCTTATTTATTTATCTATTATTACTATATTTCTTTTACTTTTTTTATTTTTCTATGAGACAGAGTTTCTCTTTGGAAATCCACCTGCCTCTACCTCTGCAGCAAATCCTACCTGTGTGCGCCATCACAGCTGGCTTCTCTATTTATTTTCCACTATGTCATTTTTTTTTCTTTGTCAATCTTACGTATATTTCTAAACACACTGTAAACCTTTAGAGGTTTTTCTTCATCAAAGACTGACTTTACTGAAAATATTTATGTTTTTCTGGCCACGTGTCTTACCTGTTAAAACGGCGGCTGTTTAAACTGACGTTTTTCCAAGATTGTGGGCGGGCTGCTGGCTTGGAGATGTGGTCACTGCCACTTCCAGCTGTGCTTACACACCTTTCAGTTGTTAATAGAACCTCTTAAAAGAACATTGTTGGGTTTTTCGTTTATTTGTTTGTTTGTTTTGCTTACTTATGCTGAGTCAGGAAGACTCCCTTAAGCAAATTGCATGAGTCTCTGCTTGTTGCTAACAAAACAGAGCCCACCTGAGAAAATGCTACTACCAAAAACACATGCTTTTCTCCGTTCTTTTGTTTCTAAAATTCCTTTAAAGCTTTTGTTATTTTACGTGGAAATTCATGATCCCACTTTTGACACCATTATGTAAAGGGAAGCCTTCCCGCCAGCCTGGCTCCAGAGCTGCATCAGTCCCAAATGAACACAAAGGAGGCTATATTAATTATGAAGCTGTTGGCCTTGCTTGTTTCTTACTGGCTAGCTCTGCTTAAGTATTTATCCCATAATTGCTAATCTAATTATTTCTCTTACCGGAGAGGTTCCCGGGCTTCCTACCCCATGGCTTTACATCTTGACTCCCTGTGTTTCTCTTGTGTTTCTCCTACCCAGAGTCCTCCTGAATTCCTAGTCCCACCTATCTTGGTTCCCTATTGGCCAACAGTGCTTTATTGACATATACACAGGGCTTCCCCATCATGTGGATGTTAGCAAAGATCAGTGAATCACTCAAGCCTCATTAGAAAAGCATCTTTTTGCAATAGATTGGAGTTTATTATAATCCCCAGAGACCAACATTGGAAAATGTGCAGAGGGTCAGAGATTTTGGAGTATTCAGTGTAAATGGGATATTTCATCAATTCCTCCTCCCCACGCTGAAGAAGAGGCAAGAAAAGTGTAGGAGCCAGAGGTATGAAGGCGAGGATGTCATTATGTCACTAGACTCAAGATAAGTGTGTATTTATTAGGGACATTTACACAGAAAAATGCAACGAACTGCTGGGGCATTTCCCTGATCCTCCTACTGGATCAGCTGACCCACCAGAAAGAACTCACAAAGGAAAGCCATCCCTCAAGCTCCTCTCCTGTCCACCTGAAGCCACAGCAAAAGGGGTGTGGCCGCTGTTTCAGGTCCACAGACCAAATGCCTACAATTCCCCTTTTAGTTTAAAGAAGAAGGTTTTAAGCCTGATGCAAAAATCATATAAAATGATAAAAAAATGTCAAGTGTACTCTGGGAAAAGGAAAGGTAAACATACACAAATTAAAACCTACTGTCCGCAAGAGCAACATCAAGCAATATATGTAAGAGATATATTCCACGTTCAGTATACATGTCCAGTTTCAGGTTAAAGCATGACAGAGATTACTCTGATAGCAGTTCTAATCTGGAAGGTCTAAATCTTGTCTATCTAAGATAAGAGAGATTATTGATATGACTGTCTTGTCTTCAACCTCATCAAAGACCTGAGAAGGAAAATAAAAATACTAGGGTAGGTTAGAAGTGCAAGCATGTAACTTCCAAAGGTGCCAGCATAGAAACAGCAGACTACCTGGACAGTCCCAAGGTCTCACAGCAACACTGGGGCAGCCAATGTTGCATGAGGTCTAAAGTATCAGTTGGACCATCTCAGAAGTGCACAAATTGAGAAACTGTATCACTCTGACTTGGCAGGATTCCAGCAGTCTTCTTTAAGTTTATCTCCTGGAAGCTCAGTTAGGAGAGCATGTCCAAGGTCAGCAGCCAAGTTTGGGCAGTTCTTTGCCCAAGAGGCCAGTAGCTGAAGAGCGAATGAACTCCAGATTGTCATCAGTGCCCAACATACCCTCGGGAACAGCTCGGTGCTGTCAGGAACAATTGTGTCTCATGTCAATGGAGTACTAATATTAGCACATTTAAATGCCATATACTGCAGCATTGATTTTACATGAATTGGGACTAAGAGTACTATGAAATAAGAATATAAAAACTTTGTATAGAAATCTTTCAACAAGAATAGATATTGTTACTATAAGTTAGATTCTTGTTTGTTTGATGGTTCTTCCTGGATAGCTATCCTTTCATCTTTATGCTTCTACATGTCCAATGTCCTTTGGCTTCTTAAAGCCGGGTGTTTTCTGTTCTCCTGTAATGACAAGAACAAAAAACGCACCTTATCATTATGAGGACTCCATACAACTCTTGGAATATATCTTGGTGGATGACCTATCATCTCTCTTCATCAATAAGTTTCTCCTGTCCAAATAAGATCTTGATCAACTTTGATGGTATCCAAAGCTTTACTTCTTTAGAAACGAAGATGAAACCCTTACCCAAAAGTAACATATCCTGGTTACCATACTGAGATCAATACATTCTTGGAATGTACTGGCTGATTTAGCTCAGAAGTTTTTTTTCTATTGTCTAATGTATTTCCGCAGCTATTTTCCTTTTTCGTTAGCATTAAGAAAGTTTAAGGTTAGGAAAGCATTATGTAATCTGTTTTGGTGGGGTCTTGGTTCACCATGCCTGTTTATAGAGCATTTCCTTTAAAAAGCCATTACATCTCTCAACAACTGCTTGTCCTATATGATTGTGTGGTATATCAGTAACATGCATTATGTTATAATATTTCAAAAACTGTTTCAATTTACTGGAGACATGCTGGAGCATTGTCAACTTTTATTTGTGCAGGTATACCCATAGTAGCCCTTAACTCTAATAGGTGTGTAATAACAGAATAACCCATTTCAAAACAGTTGCCCATTGAAACCCTGAAAATGTGTCTACTGTATGGTGCACATATTTTTATTTTCCAAATTCTGAAAGTGAAACACATCCATTTATCCATTTACCAAATTTCATTTCTATGTATACCTTTAGTGTTACTACCTGCTGGTAAAAGAGTTTGGTTATAGAAGGAACAAGTGGAACATTTTTTTTTCTATTTCCTTAGCTTGTTGCCAACTGATGGAAAATCATCCTTCTTTATTTTTTTAGGTCTGGGTAATCTATATGGCCTCTGGTAGTGGATCAGTATTTATCCTTAGTGCACAAATGGATTTTGGGAGCCCAATCCACATAGAGGGATACACTCTCAGCCTAGACACAAGGGGGAGGGTATAGGCCCTGCTCCAAATAATATGACAAACTTTGAAGATTGCCATGGAAGGCTTCACTCTCTCTAGGGAGCAGAAAGAGGATGGGATAGTGGGTCAGTAGGGGTAAAGGAGGAGGGGAGGGAGAGAAAACTGGGAGTGACGTGTAAAATAAGCTTGTATCTCATCAAATTTTTAAAAAAGGAAAAAAATAAATATATATATGATGAGTTCTATTCCTGATTATATCTTGTGATTGTGTAAACAATGAATTAATTCTGTATCATGTGCAAGATGACTCTCTCTGCATATTGACAGTCAGTAACTGTATTGAGGGGTTCTGTAAAATCCATAAGTACCATGAGAATGGCATACAATTCTGCCTTTTGTACAGAGTTATAAGGGTTTTGAAAAACTTTCCTTATTTCTCCTGATTTATATTGTTGCTCCCTTGATTTGTTAGCATCAGTGTACAATGTAGTACTCCAGAGATTGGTGTTGTCCTTACAATGCATGGTTTTCCTTATGAATTTTATTCTCTCACTTTTGGGATAATTGTTGCTAACCATTCAAAAAAAGTTACTGCAAGTTCTTTGCCAATATTCATTGTCTTTCCATAAGGAGGAAATTTCCTCATTAGTTGAAGGTACTATGATTTCTGCTGGGTCCATTCCTGTCAGTTGACAAAGTCTTTATTTTCCTCTTAAAATCAAATCAGAAATCTTTTGTATATATGTTTTTAATGTTTTCACTCTGTTTATGTGGTAGAAATATCCATTCTAATATGATGTATTCTCTCTGCATAAAAATTCCTGAAGGGTATTTCATAGCCGGCAATATAACCAGAATACAATCTACCTTTGAATCCACACAGTCTACGTGTGACTCTAGTATTTTTTGTACCCATTCTAATTCTGTTTCAGCTTCAGATGATAATATTATTGGATGATTTAAGTCCTTGTCCCCTTGTAGTTTCATTTTCCATTTTTTTAGATCATGCCCTTCTAGTCCAATAATAGTCTGTAGCTGACAAATGTCTCCTAGCAATTTTTGAAGATCATTAAGCATCTGATATGAATCCCTCCTGATCTGTAATTTTTGTGGGCTAATTTTCTGAAGACCTATTTTATATCCAAGTAATTGATAGAATCTCCTGTTTGCATTGGTGGGGACAATTTCTAAACCCTTGTGAGGTAAAACTTTGTCAAACATTTTTTCTAACTTCTCTGCCTTAGAATCAGTTAACAATATATCATCCATATAGTGATAAATTATTGATTGTGGAAACTGTTTACAAATTATTTGCAGTGGTTTTACACAACATATTGGCACATGGTGAGGCTGATTCACATTGCCTGCGTCAAGATCTTCCATTGCTATCTCTTGACTTGTTGAGAATTATGGTAATTTAGCACCGTGAATATACATTTTTTCCTTATCCTGTTCTTATAATGGCTTAGTGAAGAAACAATCATTTAAATCAATAAGTACAACAGGCCATTCTTTAGTATCAGAGAAGATAAGGGCATTCCAGGCTGTAGAGAGTCAATTGTCGAATTACTTTACTGATGGCTCTCTGATCTGCAAGCATTCTACATTTTCCAGATTTCTTTTTAGTAACAAATACAGAAGAATTCCAAGTGCTGGTAGATTCTTTAATGTGTCCAGCATTTAGCTGTTCTTGAAGCAGCATTTCTACAGGCTTTAGCTTCTCAGAGGACATAAGCCTTTATCCTATCCAGACAGGTTGATTAATTAGCCACCTGAAGGATAGGACTTTTGGTTCCTCTGTTAGTTTGGCACTTGTATTCTATTTTGTGCAGCCTGGATAGTTGGTGTCTGTTTTCTGTAATACCTTACAATGTTTTTTCCACAACCGTGAGTTTGTTTATGACTCATGTCTAATACTGGAGGAATGTTAATCTGAGTATTCCATTGATGAAATAGTTTACAACACTCTTAGATTATTGTTATATTAGTCACATGTGGCCTCAGCCTTCCTCTTTGTCCTTCTGGCCCCACATATTCAATCCATCTTGTGCTCTATTTTACCTGACATAGCGTTCCAGTTTCTAAAAACTGATTGTTTCTCTCATACAGAGGCCATCTTGGAGGCCAAGATTCTTGAGCTACAGTGGTAACACTTCCCTATGTCCACCAAGTCTATTAGAATAATACTATTTTTTCTCGATCTTTTATCATTTATAGATGTCTGCCAAATATACATTTTTTTGTTTCCTCCATGTATGTTTGATTCATTCTCCAAAGCTAATCTACCATCCAGACAGGTATGATTTATACAATAGACATTGGGTTTTTAATTGTTCTGGGGAGAATTGTCCTCCAGAGTGACAGGAAATGACTGGACCACTTTCAACACAAGAGCCTTCGATAGGCACCTTAAAGAGTTTTTAGATAGTAAAGGATTTCCTTGCTTAACCCTGGTGGATCTACATTCATTGGTCCAGTGTCAGCCTTTGCTGCATCTTCTACATAATTCAGCATTGGTTATTGGCATTCTTACAAGCTAGAAATTCTGTGAGTATTCACCTAGCCTCTGGATCTGCTAACCCTATTTGAACCACTCTAGTCAATCTTTACAAAAATGTAACCCTTTAATATAGGACTCAATTCTTTCTACTGGATCTTCAATCTTATCCTAAGCATTCAGAACCATTCTACAGTATAGGGACAAGATGTGTTCATCACATTCAGACTGAGTCTCTGAATCAGCATAAAGACCCTCAGCAAGAATTTTGTCTCAGGGAGCCTTAACACCTTTCTTTTGACTTGGAAGTTCAAACTGCCATTCAGTTTGAGGTGCAGGTTCAAGGACAACTGAGATTAATTGACCCCAGCCCTTAGGGGTAACCCTAATTATTGTTGCCCATGACTCTATTAATTGCCTCACATATGGAGAATGCATGACATAAGAGTTTACTTCTTCGATTATACCTTGTATACGTATTGACTCCCAATGACATTCAACAAATCCTTTTGGGTGTTTTTACTTGCTGGTTTTCAGTGATCATAATGGGATAAATCACAGGAGATGATGTAACAATCCTAGTTAGATCATCCCTGACTCTAAATGATACTGATAATGTTAAATCAATTTGACTCTCCATGATTTGTACCTCTGCTTCTGGTGTATCTGCCTAAAGGTGTTCCATGGCCTGTAATCTAGTCATCCTTGTTTCTCTGAGTGTTTGAATCTACAGGATAGTATGAGTTTCTAGGGACTTCATTAAATCAGTCAGTTTCTTATTCTCTTCATTTATATATGATTCTAAAGATTTAATATTCTCATCCTTAGAGATTATTTGAATGACACGCAAATTGCCTTCCAAAAACTATGTTCTATCTGTTAGCTTGTCATTAGTCTCACACACAACACATTTTTCTTTTAGTATTTCAAACTTATGTTCCATTTTTTTTTCATTCTGTTTTTGTATCATCAGACATGGAACAATTTTTTTCTGTTAGGTGGTCAATTTTATGTACCATATCTTGCATTCTATTTGTCAAATTACCATTGCCGTTTTCAATTTTCTGATCCTTTTTTTCTGAGCTCTCATTATTATTCTGCAAAGTTTGTATGGTTTCTATAAGTTCCTCATTCTTGGCTCTATTGTCAAAGTATTACTTTAAGGATATTATATGGATTATGAAGCCAATTACTACTAGAATAATATGCATATCCCAGGTAGGTCACAACTCTCTTCTAAAATCCCAACCATATTAGAAGTTAAAAGGGTTTTTTCCTTCCTGTACTGTAATATTATCTGCCATTGCTATGGGTAGTCAATTTACTTTAAGTAGATTCCTGAAACTTGGAGATCTGGTTGAGTGTTAGCTCATAGGGAGCCTTGCAGCCAGGCAGTCAAATTGAGCAGAAGAAAAACTACTATGATTCAAAGTTTTGGGCTACTTTCCACAGGCACATGCCTGCAAATCCAAGGCACTCAAAAGGCACAGTGAAGTATTGGCTTTTCCCTGGACAGGCTGCAGAAACTGTGCAGCCAACTCAGCAGCTGGAGCAAAATGCAAAAGCTGCTGGCTGTACAGGCAGGCACAGGGAATTACCCAAGCAAACGTTGGGTGTTAATTGAAGGTGAGGATGGAATTATATCACTAGACCTAAGATAAATGATAAATGGGTGTTTATTTGGGGCAATTACACAGACAAATACAAAGAACCGCAGGAATGTTTCCCTACTCTTCCTACAGGGTCTGCTGACCCACCAGAATGAGTATGCAAAGGAAAGTCATGCCTTAAGGTCCCTCTATTTCTGCTTCTGTCCTCCTGAAGCCACACCCAAAGGGGTGTGGCTGAAGTTTCAGATCCACAGAACAAATGCCTACAGAAGTGATGGATGATTCCTAGGAAACAGTGTCTTCCAGAAAAAAAGCAGGAATGATGCACATATGAACTCACAGAGTCTATGGATGAGATCCGTGCATTCTCAAGATAGACGGAGATCCAGTGCTGAGAGGAGGAAGTCAATACCGGATCCCACACTAACCAAGAAGCTATCTGCAAGTGATGCCTGGTGGCAAAGGGAAAATCAATTTTCTCCAATCATATCTCCCTGAGAATACCAACAACATTCCAAGGCAGGACCAATGCCCAGGAGTAGTTGGAGCATCCAAAATAAAACTAATTTTTGTCTGTGAAGGTTCTTTTCATTTAATTGTCTTTTGTTTTGGAATTTATGGCTTATTGTAGTTTTGTTTGGTTGTGTTTGTTTCTGTTTTAAGAAAAGGGGTTTGAAAATGGGTATGTAAGAAGATTGGGGGATGTGGCAAAATGGGTATGTGAGAAGATTGGGGGATCTGGAAAGGAATGGGGAAGGGAAAACAGTGCTCAATATACATGAAACTTAATATTAAATAAATAAAACTTGAAACTATATGTTCAGGTGACAAAGACATACAAGTATTTACCCAAACTTTCTGACAGTAGGACTGTATTTGGATAAAATTATTCATATTGAATATAAAAGTTTAGCAAATAGTTCTGCTCTCTTAGTTCCCTGGATTAGGCATATAGCTACAGAAATGTATCATCTTTGTCTTCTCATTTGAAAACAGACCCTTGAAAATGACATTTTCAAAAGAACAAACATCTTGGAATGTAATTCTCATGCCACCTTAATAAAAAAAACTTTCAGTGAATTTGGCAGCAATCTATTTATTTCAGGCTTTTTCTTTCTCAAGAACTAAAATGATAGGAGAGTTTTAGTACTTCCTTCAAAAATGAAATTGCTTGCTAAATTGCTTTCTAGGCACTAAGTCAAAAGTCCTTTAAATATAAATTATGTGAAAATACAAGCTTTCCTGAAAAATCAAAGGACAACTATAAGTATTTTCTTGAAAGTAAAACTTATGATTAATATAGGAAAGTGAATTCTCCTTAACAATTTGTTTGTCATGTTTGACCAAACAGTGACTCATCCCCTAAACATGCTTGAGTGAAAAACAATTCACTTGTTGAAACATATTGAGATTCATCTATTATTTCAATTTGTTCACATTTATAAATAAAAGAATAATTTTACATATTGTTACATTGAATTCCAGTCACATGTTGATAAAAATTGCACTGAATATCTAATATGTACCTAATTCTGTGACGCTGTATAATGTTTCATATGATGACATTGGATGTGATTAATAAAAATATATTGAATATTCAATGTTTACACATTTCTTTAAACTTGTAAAGCCATTAGTCAGATACACATAATTCTCTACATGAATACTGGGTGTTTTCCCAATTTGTAAAAGACCCAATTGCTATGACAGTTTTACTGTTTTTTTTTTTTTTTGGATATTACAGTCTCTTTAAATGAGTTTTCTCAATAGTTAAAATTTTGCTTCCAAAAGACTGGGCTACTCATTACCAATTAAGGAATTCAGGGTTTGTAAGACTCAGCATCATATTTACTTTATTATGTAGTTGCTTTTTGTACCAACAAAGGGAGGGAAGAGAAGATATGACAATGGAAATAGAAACTGGGACAACAAATGAAGACTACTGAATTAAAATGGCTTTTATTCTGATGAAAAATATACTTGCTAAAATTTCAACAATTCATTTTTTACTTATAAAATATTTATTTATAAAAATAGTGAAATAGCAAGAACAGAAGAGTTTGGCTTTAATTCTACACCAAAAAATGACTTTTTTCTGTAGTTTTTTTCCTTTTATTTATTTTATAGAAAATTGCATATCTGTTCCCACATTCCCTTGCTCTTCCACCCTCCCATGCTTCCCACCAATCCCCCAACCACCCACCACCCACTCCTAAGGGATAATGAGACCCTAAACGGGTGGATCATCAATGTCCATCGCATCATTTGTGGGAGGGCCTAGGCCCTCCTCTCTGTATCTGGACTGCAATAGTGTCCCTCTATTGGGAAAGGGCTCCCCAAGTCCATTTGTGGTCTTGCAGTAAACGCTGGCTCCACTGTTAGAGGTTCCATAGACGGTGTTGGCCTCCTAGCTGGTACCCAACTCAGAGAGCTTTGTTGAGTCCAAGGCTCGTTCTCCAGCTGTAAGACTAGGGTCTGTGTGCTGTCAATTAGGTCAGGTCAACTGTTTCTGCGGGTATCTCCAGTTCTGTCTTGATCCATTTGCTCATCCCTCCTCCCTCTTTGCAACTGGATTCCGGGAGTGTGGCTCAGTGCTCAGCTGTGGGTGCCTGTTTCACATCTTTAAAATTAAAGCACAAATTTAATCTCTTTTCTGACAGACCAGAGTTAAAAAGCCTTCCTAAGATTTCACCTTAATCCAGGATGAAAGACATGGGAAAGTAGTAAATCGGCTGCACCCACGAACGTCCCCGTGTTACTGTTAGCACAATATACACAAGGCTCACTTCTACAATCTCAGTGAAAGGCCTGTCCCTTTGCGCACTTTGGTTTATTTCGCAGACAGAACCGAGAACCTCTGATGCAGAACTTAGACAGTGCCCTCAAAGCAGCACAGTGGGCTCAAAAGCTGACCACGTACGGAGTTAAACAATGGGACAGTTTCACAGTGTTTGAAGCATCCTGGAGGAGTGGCAATGGTGCAGAGAGAGAAACTTCTGGAGGAAGAATCGGCCTATGTCTGGGCTTCGCACTCTTCCATTGTCCTCACAGAAGTCAGACACGGTTGCACAGCATCCATCTTTCACTATCTCGTGGAAGTGGTTCCCAACTGGAGGGTTCCTGGAAGCAAGAGGAATCTAGAAGCAGGGAAGAGGTGATGTGGCAAAGCGTCAGCCTTTGTCAGGGTCGAGAAAGGATCCCTGCACCCTCTCCTAGAACTGTCCATCAACAGGGTTCGCAGGCAGCTCACAAACGTCTTTGGTCATGAGGACAGTGTCTTCGGTCCCTTAAAAGACAACATCTCGATAAGCTTCCTTAAAATCTTCTGCTATCCTTACGTTTCTTAAGGGTTTACCTCTCTCAAAGTTAGCCATTATTCAAATGAAGTCAAGATATCTTTCATTGCAGATTCCTAGAGTAAATCTTGAACAGAGCCTTCACAAATGTCATTTCAAATATTGAACCTCATTTGCAAAGAACAATTATGTACGTGACAATTATGTTACTTACATCAGCTGCAAATGTGGAAGCAATAACTGGTCAAAATCAGAAAAATAAATTTTCTTCTTGGTTTCATTCTATTTAAATTATTTATTTAAATGAACCTTCTATAACCTTTAACTGTCTGTCTAAACTTCAGTAAGTGGAAACCTGCACTCACAGCCAGTTAACTGTCTAATAAATGACAAATTTGTATTTATTGTCTTTGATTTTTATTTGAATCAATGTTTTAAAGTAACAAATAATTCAATATGAAAAAAGTGCATGTTGATTTGCTACTGTTAAGTTATATTTCGTTTTTAAACCTTGCTTTGCAGTTTTATGCATTCCTTCATTTTATATATTCCTTTCTGCAATTATTGTTTTCTTTTTCAACCTAATTTATTCTTAAACAAACTTTATAAAACACACACATATAAACATAACTCTTTATGTTTGGTCTGTGGTGTTTTTATACAAAACATATTATTAACTTTGAATATATTATGTAGAGAATCTTCTTAGAAATCAGTGCATTCAAGCTGGATGTTGGTGGCTCACGCCTTTAATCCCAGCACTCGGGAGGCAGAAGCAGAGGCAGGCGGATCTCTGTGATTTCCAGGCCAGCCTGGTCTACAGAGCCAGTTCCAGAACAACCTCCAAAGCAGAACAAAGAAACCCTGTCTCGAAAAACCAAAAAGAAAAAGAAAAAGAAATCAATGCATTCCTCCACCTGGTAAACCTCATCCCTCACTCTCTCCTACACACACACACACACACACACACACACACACACACACACACACACACACACACACACACACACACACACACAGGACAAAGGAGAGAGACAGACAGACAGACAGAAAAACAGAGACAGAGACAAAGAAACAGACAAAGAGGCAGAGGGGAAGCAGAGAAATGCTACTAAAATGAATATTTTAAAATGCTGGCATGAATTCTAAAACTGAGCAGTCAGAAGGCAGATTATCACATAATACTCTTTTGTTCATATGGTAGCATCTACTTTTTTTCCGTATGTTTCCTTGATGCATTAGTAAAGATACAACCATATGCAGAATTCAAGAGGCAGAATTCAAGAGAACTGGCCAATGTTCATGGCTGAAAAAAATAGTAATAAGAGGCCTTTGTGTGGCAGGAGGCTCCCAGCAATGAAATCATGCCAATAGTCATGGGAAACTGGCAGCTTTTCCTACCCAGTTGCCCATTAAATAAAACTTTCATTCGTTGCCAGCCCAGAAATGGAAAGATCCCAAATATCAGTTCTTTCTGGATTTCTCTCCAGGCACTTTGAAAGAGAAGTGTGTGTGTGTGTGTGTGTGTGTGTGTGTGTGTGTGTGTGTATGTGTGTTGCACAGCAGTGAAGTGTAATAAAATCTGAAAGAAGTTTGTTATTTTCCATTGTACGAAAACCTTTTTTTTCTGACTTTCTATCTCTCACTTATTGACATATACACCAACTCCTGTGTTCAAGAAGGTTCAGTTATAACTGCAAATATTTGTCATCAATATACATCTTCTTCATATGTTCCCTCCAGACTCACACCCTGGCTAGAAACCCTTAGGCGCTGTGCTTGACTGTGCCATCATGTCTGCCTCTTCTAGAAGCGCTCTGATGATCTTGTCTCAGGTATTAGCATCTGCTCATAATTATTGTTGGCTCAAAGACCTTCCTGCATTATTTTCTGTTTAAACCAGGGATTCTGGTGAACCTCAGCTAATAATCATCATTAAATCAATATATTTTAATGTTTAGTTTTTAGATAATCTTGCTGTTTTTTCCTTCCTGTTGGATGTGGTAACCTGAACACCTTTGATGATTTAATTTTGATTGTTTTGCCAACACTAATACAACATATTTCCCTTGTGAATAACATAACTCATATTCTTTCAATTATATCCTGCCTTTAGATTAAATTTATTTACATCATACTAACTCAAATAAACACTAAAAAAATTTTAGCTGAATAAATTCTATGATGTATCTTACTATTTGCTAAATACACAGGAATTAATACAGAGCTTTGAGCATAGTAGAAACTTAAGCTGTGTCCTACTGATCACAGGAGTTGGTAAACTACCCCCACCCAGCATAGAACCAAACCCAAAGCTTGTTTGTCCCAAGAGTTTTGCATTTACATATAACTGGAACTTACATAATTTATTATTAAATCCATGTATTGATTGTGTCAGTCTCAGTGTTATAGGTTTTCCCTGCCTTCTATTTCACACACGCATACCTATTGCAATTGTAACAGAATTTACTTCCATGAAATCAGTATTTGACAGGAAGCCCCACGTCTGTGTATACCTATATCTTTTTAGAGTATCAAAGGTTCAAGCCTTCTGCCAGACTCCTCACACAGTAACAGATAACAGATACCTACCAACCAGGCTATTCAGCAATTGCAAGAATTAGTTCCAGGTATGCTTCGCATTTGTACCCACAACATGGCGTTACTATTATCAACAAAGAAAAGTAATCAAGTTTCCTATAAGGACAGCCTATGATACCAATGATGTAACAAAAATGTTTGAATTATCATAGAAAACTTATAAAAATTAAGAAAAATAATCAGAATGCTGAGAAATATTTTTGGTTGGACAATGTTGTATGTGTGCATCTATGTATGTATATTTGTATATAACAAGAATAATTAAAAGACAACATACTATGAATTTGAGAAAAAACAAGAAAACTTGAGGACCTGAAAGAAGAAGGATAGGGGTAGAAATGTTGTAAATACAGTACCCGTGAAAAAAGTTCTAGAAAAAGACAAAAAAAAGTTTTTAAAAACTTAGTCATCAATATTAATAATTCATAGAGCCTAAGGTTAGTAAAAGAATTTCTGTTTCCATTGGTCCTTGTGTTTAAAGAAGATTTATATCCTTGAAATGACTAATAAGATTAAGATTAAATTTAAAATTATACATGAAAGAATAAATTCTAAATATTATAAAGACTTAATGAAGATTATAAAGTATGCAGAGGGTCAATAGCAAATTATATGTATGAAGTAATCTAAGCAAGGATTTGCTGTAGTTCAAAATAATGGAAAAATACTAGAAATTCATTCTTCAGAATGCTTTGTGGATGAATAGTATATTTTATGATGAATTCCTTGTGGAGACACATAACATGTGACAGACTCAAATTAACCTTACAATTAAAAATCTAATTAAATAAAATGACTTGTATTGAAATGTTACTAAGGACAAAGAACGAAGCCCTCGTGAAAGCAATTCCCATGAAATGAAATCACCAAGACTTTGAATATTATAATTTTTGAAGATTTAAAATAAAATAATTATGAGAACACAAAAAGAAGCATCATGGCACATTGCCAAGTAAAATGAAAACAAATTTCACTGAGTAGAAGAGGCCAATGTCTCCAGCTTTACAATAAAGAATGTCATCCTGGTCCCTAAACACAGAACAACTTGAAGTAGACATGCCTTCACAGAAAGCCATTAGTACCTGTATTTTTCATTCATTTGATTTTTGTGATACAATATCAGTTTTGCCGTACATAAACACAAATACAATCTACTCTGTCATTAGATAGTAATGCATCTTTTGAAGTAGTTGTATAGAACAGATAAAGAGACAAACAGAATGGGAGGAAGAAGAAGATTTCAGGGAGAAAAATGAGGGACTTGAAGGGGCAGTGGGACTTGAGAATAGTGCCTAAAATTTTCAGAAAAAATTCATATAGAAATCATATAGACTCTGAAAACAAAAAGACATATATTTTCAGTTTGCTACCTACACCAAAATTTATCTAAAACTAAATTATTTAAGAACTAAATTATCCTGAATATAAATGGACATATGTAGGAATGTATATTAAGAAAATAAAAAAGACATATATTACACATATATTTTAAGTATTAAGTTGATTGAAAGCTTGTAAATTATAAAATACAAAGCTTCTCCAACCAGAAAGTATGAGAATAAAAATAACATTATAATGTCAGTGAAACATATATATTACAAAATAAATTGCATATACTCTGAAATTTATAACTGTAAAATAGGATTTGAAAAATATCTTAACCCATGCATATAAAGACAAGAAAAGAGCAAATGTAAGCAAAGAAATGGCAGACTAGACACCAAAATTTACATATTACAATAATAAAATTATCAACAATTTAAATATAATTGTTGCTTATGTCACCATAAAATAAATTTAGATTAATACAAAACAGTGCAAGATATCTGTAACTTACAATTAAACAGAAATATCAAAGAACAAAGACAATTCATTGTGAAAGAATTACAAAGAATTATACAGAGCTGAGAGGGATAATTTTCTTCCCGGGAAATGAGCCTCTAATTGATTATGAAATACCAAGTGGCTAGACCTAGAATTATATATTATGTAGGCAACACTGAGCTGGGCAGATCGTATTTATATATTTATTAATATATACACATATGGCAATGGTTAAAAAGTGCAGACCTTGAATTTAGAAATGTAGGGCTAGCGTGGGAGGACTAGGATGGAGAAGAGGCAGAGGCAAATGACTCAATTATATTTTAATTATTATTTTAGAAATAGCAGTATTCCATGGAGTCAGCTTGATCTGACACTTAAGTCTCCTTCGTCAGGGCTAGCTTTTTGTGGTAGCAGAATGATTTATGTAAGCTGCCAACGGAGAGAAGCAACAAATAATCCTAGCCAGCTGTACCACCTATAAATCACAACAGTGACCAGAATGGCAAGATATCCCTAAAGGTGCTGTAGTGGCACTCAGACCTCGGCAGTACCCAGCAGTTGAATAATGGAACTTAATGCCTACCCGACTGGAGGAGAGCTTGCCTGTAAATGAAACCTAGCCAAATACCTTGGGTTAGTGAGATGATAGATCTTAGAGGAGGACCTAGTATTGCTACTTTAGTGGGGCAGCATAATTTGTAACTGCATCCTAAACTTCATCCTTATATTTACAAACCCTTACCAAAAATGCCTCTCTTTGAAGCAGACAGAGACCAATACAGAAAATCGCAGCTATTTGCAAAGAAGAAATCAACTGGGGATGGACCATCCAGCTCCATTTGACACGACTACAGCTACTGCACAAAAGGCTCAGATACACATCAAAGAAGTAGTGGACAGATTTTAACACCCAGAAGACCAGCGAGCCTGCTGTGAGATAGTGTGTCCTATCCCATGACTGGGAAGCTATACTCCTCTTACCTCAACAATATGGCTGCGTAAGCAAGGATTTAACGAAGACACCAATAGGCTCGCAATCCTGAAAAGGGAGAAGTCTTATAGGACCCCACACAAAGACAGAGACTACAGGCAATTAAGAAATGCTGAGAGAGGGAGAATAGTCTTTCCCAGTTATGAGTCCTCTAATAATATATCTAATAACAAGAGGTCAGTCCTAAAATCATGAGTGTGTGTGTGTGTGTGTGTGTGTGTGTGTGTGTGTGTGTGTGTATGTGTCTGTACTAACACAGTGACTCAACACATAATATATGTGTATGTGCCTATGTTTCTTATGTATGTTTTTGGGAATGGCAATAATAGTCAAAGAAAAAATATAAACTGTAGCTGGGCAGTGGTGGGGCATGCCTTTTATCACAAAACTCAGGACTCAGAGAAGGTTGAATCCATGTGAGTTCAAGGCCAGCATGGTCTACAGAGTTAGTTAAAGGACAGCCAGGAAAGCCAAAGGAAAAAAAATATGTCTATAACATATTTAAGAGGAAGCAAAGGGTCACATATCTGTGGCTGTAGGGAGGAATTAATCACAAAGATTAAAATAATATAATTGCATTTAATTAAAAAATAATAAAAGAAATATTTTTAAAAATTCCTAAAATATTTTATGTTAAAAAAGCCTGATGCATTCACACATTATTTAGAAAAATTTCTACATGCTAGCTATAGTAAAATATCTTTATTCTTAGTTAGATGTATGATTCGATGCACTATATGGTATCTTATTTCCTCTGCCTTGCTTGATAGGTGATAGCTACATGTCAGATACTCAGCAGCCAGTACATTGGCTCCCTAGTATGTTCCTTTATATGACATCAAGTTAGTGTTCTAAATTATCCTCATGGTGAGAACTGATATAATTCTGTATGTAACACAAGGAATCCACACAAAAGGGTAAGTCATCTACCACTGAGTTACATCCCAAACTCTATAGTTACATCCCAAACTATCTATCTGGTTAGTCACTCATCACATAATGACTTCTCTATACCTGTTTTTCACCCTGTTTGCCATTTGCTATAATACTAAAATAGACTACAAATTTGTTGTTAGCATAAACTAAAATGGCTAAGACAGACATTTCTATTTTATCAATGATGCTAGTATTTTTCTAAGACTCTATTAGTTCAAATCATAACTCCAATTCAAAAGAGCATAAGATAACTTATTGTGAGACAGACTTGGACAAAACTGACTCGGAAACATGGACTGAGATTGTCCTGAATGGCACATTGCATGGTGAAATATTTAAATGTGCATTTGTAGGTACAGAATAAAAGGACATGTATGTTAAGGCATGTATCGAATATGTTGATGAGGAAAACTGAAAGGCAGGTTACAACAAATTGGGAAAAACCACTGCACGGTTTAGATACTACTTAATGACTTTTTAAACTTTTGATTCATTAAAAAAACAAACAAAACAAAACAAAAAAACTAGTGGTCGACTAAGAAATAGAGTGGTTTTGTCTGCTTTGTGCCTAGATTTTCTTCTTACATTGACATAATATAGTCATCTTAAAGTACAGAACCTCAGATGACAAAACTAAGATTAGTTTTAGCTAACAATCGGCTCTTCCCAGTCAGGCAGTCAGTCCTAACCCATCAGTCTTCGGGGTCTACAGCAAGAGGTGTGGGGCACAAGTTCTTCCCGCATGTCTGGTTCATGCATCAGGAAGCAGTGGCCACATTTTCAAAGTCATTCCATCACAACTTTCTGTTTCATTTCATGTGCTCTCTTTGGTCTTGGAATTCAAACATTTCCCTTACTACTGTAGGATAAGTTCTTCAACATTGACACAAATCTATTTCTTCCTAAGATATACTTGGTTCACTCTAATTTTTTGGCCTGACATGAATCATGAATCTGGCAGTAAACAGGGCTAAGGAGGATTTTGATCAGGGCACATACTGAAACTAAGATCAGAAGCTTAGTCAGAGGGGTATGTCTACACACAGAGAGAATACAGGAAATCATGAGTTCCAACCTAAGTCCAAGGACCATCTCTCCTAGCCAGGGCCATGACCTACTAAAAATTCAACCTTCATTCTTACTTCCCTATTCATATAATTAATTCCTAGGTCTAAAACTCAGTTTATTTACGTTGCCCTCTAGCTAATTGAGATGAAAATTTCATTAAATGTGTCAAAGGAAACTCTCTAACTCTCCCATTTGGCTTTAATTTGGTGATTAATCATGCTCAGACATTTAGTCTCTTTCCCGTGAATCAACAGTACCCACCAACACCAAAGCAGTCAGTGTTACTCTGCTCCCTTGATATTAAATGACATTTGTCTGAATCTTGAACATGACCTGGACATTTCACCTATGGTCTCTTCATAATGTATCAACTTGCAGAAGCTAGCCTCTTTTCCCCAGAAATCTTTTTCCTGGATACTTCTAAGAATGAGCTAGGGCCAAATGGTATTACAGTTGGAGGCCTATACTGAAAAGAATGCATTTAGTTGTTTATTAGTATATATGCCTATGTTTGTGTGTTGTACACATGTTTATGCATGTGTATATATCTCTGTGTGTGAGTGAGGCCAGTAGGCAATGTTGAGCTTCCCTTTTTTTCTCTGTCTCTATCTTATCTCTTTAGAAGGCAATCTTTCAAGGAATTTTGAGGCCACCCTTTTAACTATAATTGTCCATTTCTGTCCATCAAGCCTGATAATTATGGATGTGCAACACCATATCTTACTCACACTTGGTATTGGAGTTCCAAACTCAGTCACAGACACTTGCCCTACGCATTGAGCAATTTCCACACCCCCAGAAATGTGCTGTCAGCATTTTTTTCTTTTAGAACCTGCATTTGAGGTTCACATGTGCCATTTACAGTCTACCTCCCTGGCCTGTCACAAAACAAAGCTGTGAATATTGTTCTTGCAGAATTATGACCTGCATCACAGCTTTGCACATCTGAGGCATGTATGAGTATATTCTCTTAACGAAGGGATCAAAGGGCTTCTGTAGAGAGCCCATGCTGAGGGCAAAAAGAGATAATGGCTACACATCCCAGAATATTCTCCTGATTGACAAACTTTATTTACATTCTTCCAAACATCTTGTCTTATGAATTTAAACTTCCATGTCAAATATAATGAAAAGAGCTTCTGGACACAAATGTATTAAGTCAAGTACCCTATCACATTTTCATTCATATTTTATAGAAGTTTCAACTGGATGAAACTATGATTTATAAAACTACCCACTACTACATTGTAACACTTATACTTACCTTGTTAATGTCTTTAATATTTTTGCTCTTAGAATGTGCTCTAGAATATTGGGGATTAACCTTTAAATTCCGTAAAGAGGAGATGTCTAGTTCCACCCTGACCCACAGAACCTGTACCATCCATCATAAGCTCTTGAACTCTGTCAAGTATAAATTCACTGTGAAGATTTTTGGTTGTGACAACATAACTCAAAAGTATTTTTTGGGTCATCATTGCGTGTAAATAAGAAAATCATGGTTGAGCAGGGAAAACAGACTTCATGCAATAAGAATGCAACAGGAACTTATCCTCCAGTGAGTTTGAGATTGCTCCTGCAAGTGATCAGATATCAAGAACGGCAAAGAAACTGGTTATTTGCCCTGCCTTCGGGGTGAAAAGCTCATCTATCATAATAATACTACTGCTAGAAGAAGATATTAGACATTTGAGTAAAAGGAATAGTTGTTGTTTTTAAATTCCTTTCTTTCTATCTTTATTCATGCATAGTGGGCATTTTGAGCACAAACTTAATACCAGTTAAAGCACAAGGCTGTCTGTCCTGCTTGCCGTTAAATTCCCTGAAAAAACAGAGAGGAAAGATAGGACATTAAATGTTACTTGCAATTGGCCGTTATTCATGATGAAGCTTCATTCAAATAGCAGCATTCATGATTGCACTTGCTACTAAAAAGAGGTTGCATTCTCATCTTCCAAGACTTCAAAATAACCTTTTCCTCTAAATAGGACCCACCTCTTCAGGAAACACAATGTGTAGAAACATGCAAAACACCCATGGGAAGCATGTCACAACATGAAGATTTTAGCACAAAGTCTCTTCAGTCTCTGTTGGGATTTGTTGGTATGGTGGGAGTGGTGGTGGTGGTTTATCATAAGAAAACAAAACATACTTGGTTGCAAGTTATCAGTGATCAGAGTTTACAGTAGCTAGGGTGACTGTTTTATCCATTTAACAAATCACCTACAAGTTAATGTATGCCTTCCTATAATTAATATATAAGCTTTAGTGTTTCTCATAAAAAACATGAGACATAAAAACCTGTTTACATTATCATTTGATACACAGTAAGATACTGGAGCTAATCTGAAACTGACTCTTCAGTTGTTACTGTGATTTTGTTTCTGGACAAGTCACCATCAGAACAGCACGCAGTGGGATTAAAGTCTCTGTGTACAGAAGACCACGGAGACAGCTTTCCTTCTTACTTATGTCTAAGTTCATGGACTGATTCCCTGAGTGTGCATGTGGTCCCTTTACCTCATTGAACATAGATGCTTTTCCTGACATTTGTTGGCATGGTCCACATTTATTCTGAAAAGAACAGACTGAGATAAGCAACAGAAATGTGTTAACTGAAGAATTTGGAGGAGGGAGGAAATTAACTACTGTTTTATTTGGTTTCATTTCTCTGCAGGATGTAGAAAAGGAAGACAGATAAATAGTCAGGAGCTAGGCTATCAAGACCGGCATGATTCTAATTGAATTAGAAGTCATATTGTAAAGCACATACGTGATCATAAATCTAGATAGGTCCTTTTTAAGAGTATTTCTACTCCCAATTCTATGCAAAGTCAACTATCATTTCCTCCTTTCGTTTATAAGGCATATACTTAGAATATTTTAATTTGTTTTTATTTTATTTAAATTATGCCTCTGTAGCTAGTGCTATTCCGCAACTTTGTAAACTGTCAAAAGTAAACAAATGAAAATATAAATGGGTTAAAAGCACAATTTTCTTAATTCATTGTGCATTTCATTTGAAAGACATTTTAATTATTTTTGAAGTAAGCTATTCTGTCTTAGTATAAGAGGAAATAGTTGATCAATTAAACATCTTCAAATTCCTTTATTTCCTAAATAGAGTTATACCAAGGATTTTATCACTAAAACGTTGAAAATATTGAAAGAATTTCTGTTCCAAAAACCTTATGTAAATAGAACATAAAATTAAATTTTTGAAATATCCCTATAATAAATATCCTATGGTCAATAAAATATGTAGGAAGTAAAATTTCAGTTCATAAAATCAATTACTTTAGGTTAAATTTAGGGATAGGCTTGTTGTCATGTATTCAGAATTTGAAAACTATAAATGAAATACAGGTTGTTAATTCACATTTCCCTGAGTTAATGTACCTAAGAGTTATTATATAAAAACAAGAGATATTAGTCAACACTAAGGTATGAATCTTATATCTGACCTCATTGACATAAAAGTGTCTTTGAAGTTATGAAACACATGTCTCCTCATGAGACAACTCTCCTATACAGAACGTTCTGCTAGGGTCAGAACCTTGAGTTAAAGGTATAAAGCAACACTGCCCCCTTGAGGTTTAATCAATATTCTCAGTAGACCAGGTTCTACAGGGCATGAAAGGACTCTACAAATTTACTACCTCTATTATTATTACTATTATTATTAAGTAGTGCCTTTGACTTTTGAGATTATAATGTTTTCCCATCAATTCCATGTTGTGTTTTACCCCTCAAGCCCACCATATTGTTCCTTTCCTCTTATAGATAGATATGTAGCCATTTCCTTACAAGTGGTGTATAGGAGACCCTAGGAAGTTAATGAGAAAAATAAATGACGAATTATTGGGGGTGCACAGCCATACACAGCAGTGGTATGTTCCTTAAGCAGCTCTGGAGGAAGTTGACCTCGTTCGAATGTCAAAGAAGTGAGTGTAATTACTGCTTGGATGCAGCCTACTTTGAAATTACTGCAGCTTACCAGACCCTTTAATGTCTACCAACTTGTAAATGAGAACACTGTCCCGTGAAAGAAGGAGATGGCTCATTTTTAAGACGTGACAATTCTGAAACCACAACTCAAATTGATGGAGCAGGTTTTCAGCATTATGGAAGAAATTGTGGCTATGTTTCCTTGAAGGAAAGAATTAAATAAAAAGTACAGATTCTTAAAGTAGAGGTTTACTTAGCTGAACAGAGAAAGCACTCCAAAGCCAGATTATAATTGACTACCCTCCAAAGAGGAACAATAAAGTGGAGTCCGCATCATCATATTAAAGAAGTTTTACGTATATTCATGAGTTATAAGACACATTCATGATCTCAAATCAAGATATATAGCTTCTGTTTTAAGGATGGCTCTGCTCGTGACTCTGTAGGAAATTCCGCAAGCCCATTAACAAATGGTTTTGTACTGTCAAATGCCATTATAATGAATCTGTGGTCTTTCAATATTTGAAGAAATTCAGTGACACTTTTGTTTTTGGACAGTGGAAAGTACTATCAGCAACTTGGAGGTGGCTTAATGACAAAATGGAATTCTGACCCCAGATACACATCTATCTAGATATAGCTACAGGTTTCTTGATCAAATCATATCTTGTACCCTTTTACAAACTATCCCAAACCCCAGAATAATCATATGACATAATTCCAGACATATCAGTTTCAAATGTGAAGATCAGCACACTGGCCAGCTGACAAACAGGCAGCAAAACAGGTGTGGACTTTTTTCTCCAAGTTCCACCACTTGGGTCCATGTGTAAAATAATTTCTGAATTTGGAAGATCATTTTCTTGTAAATCAGTTTGGAGTTATAACCATAGAAGTTTCTTAGTCATTTAGAAGAAAACAAAATAATGAACAGGAAAGATGGCTGTGGAATTGTAGGCAGTTTGTCTCTATGACAACTGACATGCAATTATGAAAGTAAAATTGTTGTGGCTATGATGAATTTTTAGGAAGCTTTACCTATTGAACTAAGATGGTTCATGAAAGCATGAACTTTTTGATGTTCCAAGAATAAAAGGCTTTGTATAAGTGGTAAACAAATGTAATAGGAAATAACTGGGCAATGGAAGAAAGGAAAGAAGTTATTTAATCCTTCAGAATTATTGCTATGACTACTTAAAAGCTTAATTGAAACATTTAGCAATGGAAAATGTCAAATTATATATCTATTATTTTAATAAACATAACTGTCTCCTTTCCATTCAGTATCAAAAAGGAGATAAATTATTTGCTTTTATGTAAAATGAAATAATAAAACAAATATATATTTGTCTTGTCAGATATTTTCAGTGTTGGGGGAAAGTGAATAACGTAATGTAAAATTATGTTACTTTTGAAGCTACTTTCTAGTAATTTGCTTACTGTTTTATTTATATGTATGTATTCCTATGTGAGATTTTATGGACATGGTGTAGCCCTTAGAAGTCAGAAAGGAGTATCATCTCCAGTAAAACTAGAGTTGTAAGCAATTTTGAACAAGCATGTGGGTGTTGGGAATGAAGCCCAGACCCTCAGCAAGGAAAGTAAGCAATCTTAACCAATAAACTGTCTCCAGCCCATGACATTCTGTTTTATTGTAAATCAGTGGAGGAGAAACAAAAACAAAACTATAACTAAAGACAAAGGAGGGAACAGAGATTGGGTCACAGAGCTCTTTAATACTTGATGTGGGGTAATGCTCTTGTTCACTGTAAAGATTTGTCACTCATGCTGTTTTAATAACATGATGATTTTCCAATAACCAGGCAAGGATTATAGGTGATGCTTCCATGCTTGGAAATTTCTGGCAAGAGGAAAGAACACATGAGGTTGTCAGCCAAACACAGGGGAAGCAAAATGCAAGTGCCTCACTGAGGAAAAATACCAAATCACATAGCTAAATATAGATAAGAATTATGGGTTAATTTAATTTGTAAGACTTTGTTAGTAATAAGCCTGAGAAATGGGCCAGACAGTTTATAATTAATATAAGCCTCTTTGTGTTTATTTGGGACTGAATGGCTGCAAGACAGAGTGGGATGGAAATTTCCACCTACAAACACTAGTTATTCTGTCATGAGTTCATTTTGTTCCCCTTTCCCCCTTTAAGTTTTAAAGTGATTCATGAGTCAGAAATAGGGAACAGATTTTGAAATCCAAGTGTAAGTAACAAATTGTGGAGAAAATTTTCTTTTGGAAAAATTTTGGGCTGAAGAGATGCCTCAGCCGTTAAAAGCTAGGCTCACAACCAAATATTTAAAAAATTAAAACACATTACCAATGTCTTTGTAATTGCAAACAAATACAAACTATGCACCTTGTTTGATGACCCAACCACAGTTAACTGAGACATGGAACCTAAGTTGAGGACTATCCTCAATTCTATGCCTTGTAGGGTATTTTCTTGAATAATTCTTGATATTGAAGGATGATGGGATGATCTGTTGATGGTATTGCCCTTGTGTGCAGGTGGTTACTGGGATTATAAGAAAGATAACAAGTCATGGTAACAAGGCAGTAAGTGACATACATTCATGTTTCTACTTCCTGATACTGGCCTTGAGTTATTTATTATAATACTCAAATACATCACTAATTAAACAACATGGTCAATTACTAAAGAGGGAAAATTAGTGTAAAACATTCAGAAATGTGTCTAGATTCTGTTTCCATTAGTTAACTTCTACTTGTAATTAAACATTCATCTTAAATGCAAATAACTAGGTAATTAATGATACCCATAAACACTTTGAGCACAAACTTAATACCAGTTAAAGCACGAGGCTTAATGGTTAGCTGAAATACTTATTTTTAAAAATCTTAATCAACACTGAGCAGTGACCTGAGGGTAGGTTGGGGGAAAAGGAGAGATGGAGAGGGAGGTGAAGAGGGAGGGAGAACTGTGGCTGAAATGCAAAATGAAACTTAAAAGAATAATATAAGATATTTTTTCTGATGTACTACATATTAAGCATATTATATAATAACAAATATTTGTTAAGAGCAAACATGTACCAAGCTGAGGTCTGAGAATCCAGGTGAAGATAGGGAAGAGACAACATATGAGCAAGGGAGGCTATGGGCGTGATGGAAAAATCTACAGACAGCTGAACCAAGCTCATGGAAACTCATGGACTCTAGACCTACAACTGTGGAGACTCCTGGAGACAGAATTATGTCCTTTGTATGTGGGAGACAGTTGTGAAGCATGGGCTATCAGAGGGGGCCCTGACAGTAGGGCCACAATACAAACATGGTAGATGAACTAGCTATTTGGAGCCCATTCTCTACGGTGGGATATCATGCTCATTCTCAATGCATGGGAAAGGAGCTTGACCCTACTCCAACCTATTGTACCAGACTTTGTTTACTCCTTGAGGTGGAGTGGACTGGGGTGGGTTGGACGAAAGGGGAGATGGGTTGGAGGAGGGATAGGAGGGAGAACTGTGGATGAAATGCAAAATGAAACTTAAAAGAATAACTTATAAAACATATTTTTTCTGATATACTACATATTAAGGATATTATAATAGCAAACTTTTGTTGAGAAAAGTTGTGGAATCACTAGCACACCAACAAATTGATGCAATTAAAAATCAGAAACCCACAAGTAACCCTATTTTTTAAAATCACTATGTGACATAAAAATAATGAAGTGAATATAACAGATTACTTTGCTTTTTTATATAGAAAACTCAATATATCAGTAAATTATGCAATAATTTCTAGTAACTATGCAAAATAAGTGTTAGACTGTATTTGAATGGTGTTTCATATGCAAACAAAAGAATTGAACAATTTCAAAGACATGTGGCTTAAAGATTCATAATCTAACAAGTAAGTGATCATGAATTATATTTTAAACTAAATCCATGGCTAACATATCTTTAAGTTCATTTCCCAGATATTGAAAATATGATCTGAAATTTAGATATTATTTAATCAAGTCTAAAATCTAATCAGCAAATATGAGAAGATATGTCTTACCAGATACTGAAATTTATGACAAACATCAATTACTAAACTAGGTCACTCTGGCATGTAATGCCACCATTAGCAGCAAACACATATACTGAGAAATAAATCCAAAGGACTGAATAGATTGAGAATATGTACTTGATGAAAACGAAAGTCAATACATTTAACCACACAGACAGTAAGTTGTTGACAGTTAAGCAGCCATGAGAGAATAAAGCAAGCACAAAATGCACTTCTACTATAAAACATTAATTGCAAATATCAAATAGAAGGCCTAATAAGAACAAAAGTGCTTGAAGCACTTTTATTCATCTAACTTCCAGTACCCCTTAACCTTTACTGAATGCATAATGCCAGATTTGAGACTTAATTATCTTTTAAAGCAAGCAGATATGTTTATGAGCATTTCAGTTAGCTAGTGTAGGTACTCTGGAAGACATTACGATGAAATTACAGCTCATGACAGATTTTTAGATTTGTGGTCAATATTATTAAACTCCTCTTTCTTAAAGGTATTTTGAATGATTGTTCTCTTGTCCTTAAGAATCAGGGTGATAGGAGGTAGGACCAGTCCAGGAGGAAAATTGGAGGTATCTGTGTTGTGAGAAACGCTAGATTAGATCAGGGTACCAGATGTGGAATGTGGGTTCAATTTGGCCTGGTTGTAGAGGGACAAGGGTTAGATTTGGCCAGGTTTTAGAGATTGTAATATGGTGCAGTCAGGGAGACTTATATGATTATTTTTATCATCTTTGTTTTCAGTTAAAAGTAATTATATATCTTTACTCTCCTGTAATTTTTCAAAATAGAAGTAAATTTTATTATTATTATAATTATTATTATTATGGTTTTTCAAAGTCTGGGTCTCTCTGTGTAGCTTTGGAGACTGTCCTGGAACTACCTCTTTTAGACCAGGCTGGTTTGGAATTCACAGAGATCCACCCACATCTGCCTCCCACGTGCTGGGATTAAACACATGTGCCACCACCATCCAGCAGAGAACCAAATTTTATAAAAAAATTTTTAAAGATGTTTTTAGCCTATCCTGATTGCTTACTAGGAGAAGCATGATTGTAACCATAAGTGACAAACTATGATGTCATGTAATAATAGATATCCTTCCATAAATAGTGATATTCACTATAATAACTATGTTAAGAATCCATTTGCTGAGATAATTGATTTATACAGGAAATTTGTGAATGTGACATGCAATAATGAATATTTGAAGAAGCTTTACAAAATATCTTGAGATAATAAATCATCAAATGGGCACTAAAATATACTTCCATAATAAGTACAGCTGTCTGTGTTTCTGTGCACTTTTGAGTATAATGTAACTAAGTAACTATTCTTTAATGTGAAACAGAGAATTACCAGTCTCTTATTTTTTGATATGCCTGCTGAGTTTGCAATGTACAAGGAGCTAGCCAGAAGCTTATAAAAATTTTGTAGAATAATATGGAGCCTGCCTTGTGGTTGGGAGAATAACATTATCATCTTAATGTAACATGAGTAAACAATGACCTATCCTCTGTACAATGGCTCATGGAACTATACTACTACTAACATGTATGATATCAATACTGGCGAATTATTTATAGGAAACGCATAAAGGGATGTTCTTGCATAATTTTATTATTCACAGGACAGAGCAACTTTGTGTCCACAGATGCATCAAAGACGAGACATCGAGCTAGAAGATCCAGCTAGCTATTGTTGCTACTCTAAGGGAAGTAGTGAACCATAGTTAAGGACTGCATTCTACAAGTATAGATTAGACTACAAGAATATGGCCAACTCTTTTCTCAGTAATACAGGCTACACAGGGAAGTCCCTGGATATAGATTGCCTAACAACAATGCTGTCCTTATACAAATTGCATCTTTAAGGGATATCCTTGTCTCCGTAAGGGGCTGAAAAATATGCTCTCAGAATATGCAAGTTTGAATCATATCAAATATGTTTTCCTATATAGAAAATATATGTTTTAACTTAGTATCATTCTATGGTAACTGAAACCAGTAAACATTACAATTTCTATGATTTTATTTTCCACAAGATTGATTTTTTCCTCAATAAATGTTTTTATTTAAATTAGAAATATGCATGCTTCACATGTCAATCCCAGCTCCCTCTCACACCCCTCCTCTGATGTCCCTCCACCTGACCTCCACATAATCATCACATTATTCCCCAGGGCGGGTGAGGTATGTCTAGAGTCTGTCATTTCATCCACGGCAGGACCTAGGCCCTTCCCAATTTGTCCAGTCTGAGGGAGCATCCATCCACGAGGAATGGACTCCCAGAGTTCAGTCGTACCCCATGGTAAACACTGATCTACTATCTAAGGCCCCAGAGATTTCCCATTTATTAATTATCGATTGGAGTGTTTGTGCTACTGGTGTTATGTTCAGGAAGCGGTCACCTGTACCAATAAGTTCAAGGTTACCACCCAATTTCTCTTCTAACAGGTTCAGTGTGGCTGGCTTTATGTGGAGGTTTTGTTCCATTTGGACTTTAGTTTTGTGCATAGCGACAGACATGGATCTATCTGCAGTCATCCACATGCCAATATCCAGTTATGCCAGTACCATTTGTTGAAGATGCTGTCTTTTTTCCATTGTATAATTTTAGCTTTTGTTGAAATTCAGGTGTGCATAGGTTTGTGGACTAATCCCAGGGTGTTCAAGTTGATTCCTTTGGTCTACCTTTCTATTTTTATGCCAATACCAAGATGTTTTCCGGACTATAGCTCTATAATAGGGCTTGAAGTCAGGCATGGTGATGCCTCCAGACTTTTCATTTTTGAGCAGGGTTGTCTTTGCTATCCTGGGTTTGTTTGCTTTTCCATATGAAGCTGAGAATTGTTCTTTCAAGTTCTGTCAAGAACTGTACTGGGATTTTAATAGGGATTGTTTTGAGTCTGTAGAATGCTTTTAGCAGGATTGCCATTTTTAATACATTGATCCTACCTAAGAGCATGGGAGATCATTCCATTTTCTGGTGTCTTCTTTAATTTCTTTCTTTAAGGACCCAAAGTTCTTGCAATACAGGTCTTTCACTTGTTTGGTTAGCATTACCCCAAGGTATTTTATTTTGTTTGTGGCAATTGTAAAGGGTGATGTTTCTCTGATGTCTTCCTCAGCCCTTTTATTGTCTGTATATAGCATGGCTACTGATTTTCTTGAGTCGATCTTTAATCCTGCCACTTTGCTGAAGGTTATTATCAGCTTTAAGAGTTTCCTGGTAGAGTTTTTTGGATCACTTATGTAAACTATCATATCCTCTGCAAATAGTGAAAGTTTTACCTCTTCCTTTCCAATTTCTATCCTCTTGTTCTCCAATTGTCTTATTCCTCTGGCTAGAACTTCCAGTACAATATTGAAGAGGTATGGGGAGAAGGGACAACCTTGTTTTGTTCCAGACTTTAGAGGAATTGCCTTGAGTTTCTTTCCATTCATTTTGATGTTGGCTGTTGGTTTGCAGTACATAGCTTTTAACATGTTTAGGTATGTTCCTGTTATCACCGATCTCTCCAAGTTCTTCATCATGAATGGGTGTTGGATTTTGTCAAAGAGTTTTCCCACATCTAGCGAGATGATAATGCAATTTTTGTTTCTCAGTTTCTTTATATGGTGAATTACATTGATGGATTTACATATGTTGAACCGTTCCTGAATTTCTGGAATGAAGCCTTCTTGATCATGGTGGATGAGTTTTCTGATATGTTATTGGATCTGATTTACATCAATTTGCATCAATATTCATGAGGGATATTGGTCTCAAGTCCTCTTTCTTACTTGTGGCCTAGTGTGGCTTGGGTATCAATGTTATTGAAGCCTCATAAATTTTTTTTGCAAAGACCATTCTGCTTCTACTGCATGGAATACTTTGAGGAGAATTGGTATAACCTGATCATTGAATTTCAGGTAAAATTTTTCACTGAAGTCATCTGGCCTGGGCTTTTTTTGTTTGGGAGACTTTTGATGACTGCTTCTATTTCCTTAGGTGTTATAGGTCTATTTAAATTGCTTATCTTTTATTGATTTAATTTTGATAAGTGATACCTATCCAGAAAATTATCCATTTCCTTTAAATTTTCAAATTTTGTGTAGTATAGCATTTTAAAACATGAGGTGAATTCCTTCATCTCTTTTTGATTGATTTTAGTTAAAGTCCGATTTGTTAGATATTAGGATTGCTACCCATGCTTGTTTCTTGGGTTCATTTGATTGGAAAATCTTTTCCCAACCCCTGACTCTGAAGTAACATCTGGCTTTGAAGCTCAGATGTGTGTCTTGTATTCAGCAGAAGGATGGATTCTGTCTTTGATTCCATTCTGTTAGTCTGTGTCTCTTTATGGGCGAGTTAAGACAATTAATATGGAGGGAAATTAATGACCATTGATAGCTCATTCTTGTTTGGTTTGGAATGGTTGTTGTTGTTGGAACTGTATGTGGATTTCCACCACTTTTCCTTTTGCCTGTTGGTAAAGTGGGGATTATCTATTGTCCATGTATTTCTGATTTTAGGTAACATCCTTGTGTTGGAGTTTTCCATCCAGAACTTTCTGTATGGCTGGCTTAATAGATATGTTTTATTTAAACATGGTTTTGTCATGAAATATCTTGTTTTCTCCATCTATACTGATTGAAAGCTTTGCTGCGTATAGTAGCCTGGGCTGGCATCCATGGTCTCTTAATGTTGGTAGAATATCTATCCAGGACGATCTGGGTTTCATAGTTTTCATGGCAAAGTCAGGTGTAATTCTGATAGGTTTGCCTTTATATGTTGCTTGGCCTTTTCTCCTGGCTGCTCCTAATATTCTTTCTTTATTCTGTATGTTTGGGCTCTTGATTATTATGTGTCGAGGGAATTTTATATTTTCACGGTGTCCCATATTTCCTGGATATTTTGTGTTAGAGATTTGTTGGACTTAATTTTTTCTTTGGTCGATGAATCTAATTCTCCTAGTGTATCTTCAACACCTGACATTCTCTCTTCCATCTCTTGTATTCTGCTGGTTATGCTTGCATCTGTAGTACTGGAACATTTTCCCAGCTTTTCTATTTCCAGCCTTCCTTCAGACTGTATTTATTTTTATTGTTTCAATTTCAGATTTCACCCCTTGCCCTGTTTGAATTGTTTCTTGAAATTTTTGCTTTGTCTTTTCTTCCATTTCTTGCATTTTTTTTGGATTTTTTGTCTTACATCTCTTTAAAGGATTTTCTCATATCCTCTATGAGGATCTCTATCATTGTCATGAAGTTTTTTTTAATGTCATTCCCTTCTGCTTCGTTTGTGTTTTGGTGTTCCAGTCTTGTTGGTGTAGGGGTCTCTGGACCCTGGCGGTGTCATATTGGTTTTTCTGTTCTTCCTTGTGTTTTTATATTGTCTCCTTCCCATTTGTTGTTGCAGTGGGTTTCAGAATGTGCCTCTTCCTCTCCTGGTAGGTGTGGGACCAGGGTTCCCTTCTGGTGGGCATAGGCAAGTCCATTGCTCTGGTAGCTCTCCACTTCCTGGTCTTGTATGTGGAGAAATGTACTAGTATGTTGGGATGCTTTGGATCCCACTGGGATGGATGGGAGCCCCAGTGTTAGACCCCAGGCACAGAAGTGTGGCCTGGAGACTGGCCTGATAGTCTTAGTCCCGTGGGTGGAGCAGGAGACTAGGGTGGCTTGACTCCTGCCGCTGCCAGGATGGAAGCTACAGTGGCAGACCCACAAGATAGATTTTAAGTGTTTTTGTCAAAGTGTTTTTGACTTTCACTTTTGTTTGCATTAATTCTTATTTCAAATGAATTCTAAGCTACTTAACTTTCTAAATTCGAAACCACTTTGTGTTTGACTTACATTTTCTATTTCATGATGATAAAAGTCAGCTAATGACGACTTTTTCTTAATCCTGAAAGGAACTGAAGCCAGCACACTTGTTTGTCCAACCTCAGTGCTCCAAGCTTATAAGGCATTTGGATAAAGTTCAAGATGTTTCTTGGCAATAATACAACAAATACTGTGATGCTGCCTAACAGGTCTCAAAACCTATTGTTTCTTCCGATTTCCTTCATGATATGCATGACTTGGCTCTTGATGCTTAAAGCCATCTTCTTTTCTTTCCTCCTCCCTTCCTTCCTTCTTTCCTTTCTCCTTTCTGTACTTCATTCCTCACTTCCTTTCTTTCTTTGATGTGTATTCTTTTATTTTTATTATTAGGAGAAAAATGAAGGCACATAGCTGGGTTAATTTCTAGAACATGCTAAGAGTGTCCCTGGGAAACAGGATGATGGGAGCTCCTTTCTGAAGGCCCAGTGGGCTGCTACCATATGGCAGAGTGCAATACCTATCAGTAAGAAAATCCAATACTAAGGTAATGCCAATTATGTGTGGTAAAATAATTTTATTTTATTTCTACTGTCATGGCAAGAGCAAAGGTTTTTTTGGGGGTGCGCAAGAATAAGTACTTGATCTTAAATATTAATGGTATTATCATCTTTACAATAGATTACTTGCTTAAACATAGAGAAACAGTGTGAAATCCAAAGTGTTAACAATATATGCCTAATATAGCTGTGTTAAAACAATTGCAAAACAATTCATAAAAGACACACTAGTACCTCTAATTAATGGAATAAAATGAGGTGTTTTAATATGCTGTATTTTCCAAATAATGCATCATTGTTATGAATACCCCCTTATCATAGGAGAGAAATAGATGACTTGAATAGGGAGTAAGATACATATTTACTAAATTTAACAAGGTGTTTAAAAATTTGTTTACCTTCCCTTATTTGGGCACAAATAAGTTGAGGAATTAACTATCCAAAAA
The DNA here is from genome assembly GCF_017639785.1 of Mesocricetus auratus. Classification (NCBI taxonomy): domain Eukaryota; kingdom Metazoa; phylum Chordata; class Mammalia; order Rodentia; family Cricetidae; genus Mesocricetus; species Mesocricetus auratus. The sequence goes on along the minus strand of NW_024429180.1, from coordinate 10,829,377 downwards.
TGAGTTTTACTAGAGTATAAAATATGTAAACTGGGATTTGAAGACAGCTATCTGACTCCAACCTTTAATACCAAAATGGAAACATGCAAGGGCATAATGTTTCCTGACTGATTCTGCTTATAAATGAAAAGCAGTATTGTTCCTGCACAGTGGGCATTCTTGAAGTGCCATTACCTGAAGTCTGGGCTATTATAGTCTGTTATTAGTATCTCTTTATCTCATGCCTAAAGTCCAGCTAGTGCATCAAGTACTTGGGTATTAGTTGTGTAGTCTTTATAAGATTGTTGGGTTGAGTTTCCTCAACCAGTAAAGAAGTCCTGCCAGTAATTGCAGTTGGCTGACAAAATGAACAGTAGGCATGAGAACTCTCTTATGATGAGAAGCCGGAGAACAGGAAATAGTAATTTTTTGTAGCTTTAATCCCAAGTTCTTGCATGCATATTTGTCTTTACACACATTGTATTCTGTTGTTTTATATACGAAAATGTTTCCTTTGTCAATGTTCCCTCTTTCATATGTTACATGCTCACACCAAATCACGGGATATGCAGTTGAAAGGTACATGACGTAATAATGAGTGAGTCAATAATATGAAATAGGAATTCTTGTATTTTAAAAATACAAAAAAAGCAGCGAAAAGGAGAATGATAATCAGTCCATAATGAATCCTTTTGTACAGGAAACTGAAAATCTGTAACTTAGTGGATTGTTATTGCACCATTGTAGATAGAGAAGTTGCTTGTTCAGTCAATGTCACAGTAAGGAAACATAAGGAGATTCTGAGACTCACCAAATTTGGATGTGCAAAATGTCTTTATTCCATAGCATTGCGCCCCCTTCTCGGTTCTTTTTGATATAGAATGTAAGAAACAATATCATATAAGAGTATGAGGGTAAGTGTTTTCATGTTTTTGAAATTAATTCACTGACAGTAAATAGATGACTCACAGAGCAGATACACCCCAGCCAGAAGCCACTGGTGGAACTTTGAAGAGGACAAAACTACAGCTCAAAAACTGCAGGATCCCTGTGACACAGAACAGCAGTAGGATAAACAACAACAGTAGGTAAACAAGAGGTTGTCCAATGAGAGCCCATTTTTGTTTGTTTTGTTTCTATTTTTTTTGCTTTCTTTTGTGTTTGTGTTTTTTTTATTCTGTGGGGGGAGAGGTTACAAGAGCAGAGAGTAAATGGGGGGAACAGGGAAATGGGTGGGATTTGGATACATGAAGTGATATCTGCAAAAAATAAATAAAATTAGAAAACACATATAAACATGTACTTTTAAAATCAGATCTTTTAAAATGAACTGAATTCAAGTGAAAAGAAAATTAAAGTGGATATGATCATGTTAAACAAATCAAGTCAGAGATAGAAAAGTAAGTGTCACAGTTTTTTCTTCTGTACAGAATGAAAGAAGAAGAAGAAAATTATTTAGAATGTGTTTAGTGTCCAGGAGAAGATGAAGACATAAATGGAAGTATGATGATGGGGTGAATATGATAAACATATTCAGTTATTGACTCATTAAAATGATATGCAAATGTAAACATTGTCAAGTGTCTAGTGTTAAACTTTTTAAGAAAAGAAATTTAAAATGAAATTACAAAAATTCAGAGAATGGAAAACTTGCAAAACACCGACAATGGTGTTTTAAAACATTGATAGCATGTTATGGAATTCAAAGAGAATAGCTATATGGAGGAGAAGGGGATTAAATGAGAAATGATACTGATGGTATTTACTGAGAGGGTAAAAAATCTCATATTTATAAATAATAACTTTATAGAAGTTAATTTTGACTCTTGTGTTTAAATCAAAAGGATAAGTACAAAGGGAATAAAGAAGAAAACTTGGAGGGAAGTTTTTCCTGTGACCAGGAAGCATAAAATAACGGTATGAAATGACAAAATCAAGGGAGGTGGTGAACAAAGAAGACAAAGTAGGAAGAACTATATGAAGGTTTTAGAAACTGGGTATCTAAGATTTGTAATTCATTTAATTACATATGTCAACTACCACAAACTTTTCTAAGCTCACATGTGCAAAGGTTGGGGAATACTACATTACACTCTGCCTTCAGTTGCAGTGATGTATTGTTTACCTTTTATCTGAGGATGTGTCAATGGAGAAGTCCGTGCCTCCAGCAACAAATAGTTGTTCATAAACTCTTGGTGGGTTGGAAAATGATGGAAGTAAAGAACACAAATATAAATAAGCCATCACATGAAAACTTATTTAATCGGTGATTTTCCAATAAGTCACAATAACTGATGGGAATTGTAAGCAATGATTTAACAACATTACACATTTTTGACATAATCACATCAATTTTATAGTGTGGTTATATATCAGTATTTATGTTCTAATGTTGGTCAATTTTTTTACTAAATAACAGAAAGGAGAAGCACATTTTAATATTTTTTCACAATTGTGGTACTATACATCATAATATCCTGTATGTCTAAAAAGATTAAATATCAGTCTATGTTTTGATAACAAAACAAAAATCCATATTTGAGTTAATTCAAAAGTTTACCCAAATATGAACATTGCACAATAGAATTACATTTCAAAATATTGCATGTATTTTTAACATATTTGTTCCATGAGCTACAAAAATTACTTATAAAAAATTATAAAGGGTTTTGTTTTGCATTGTTTGTGTTTTGGGACATAGTCTTTCTGTATAGCTCTGGATGTCTGGGAACTCATTTTGTAGACAACATGACTTTAAACTAGAAATATATCAGCCTGACTCTGCCTTACAAGTTCTGGAATTAAAGGGATGTACAAGCACACCAAGCCAAAAAATGGTAAATATTTAATCTGATTTTATAGCCTGGGTATTTCACTTAGTCTTAGTTCATGACTCTGTCTACGATAGTTTCTCAGAGATATTAAATTAACTGTGTCCTGAAACTTTGCGTATTTTTTTTCCAACACAGACATCAAGCAGCCTAGTCAACTTTGTCTTAATGAAATCTCTAGATAAATATATCACAGCAATGAAACCCTAGTTATCTAGTATAATTATTCTAAATGTGGAAGGGCTAGTAAATGAAATAGCAAGACCAGGGCTTGCAAAGGCAGAGGGAGCTGAGCAAATTTCAGATGCTGCCATGAGCCACAACTTCTGTTTTTCATGGAGCCCGCTCTTCCACTGTCACACCAGAATCGGTCAGATATGATTGAGGTCTTGCTCTTTATTCCAGTAGAGGATAGATAAGAATTATTGTGATTGACTTCTGGTGAGATGCAGGAACAATGTAAAATTAGCATGGAGTTGTGAGTGTGAAATGCCTCTTCTATAAGCAAGTTATGCTGATGGTGAAAACACAACAAAAATGACAAAGTGCTGTTACAAGCACTTTTATATATTGCACAAGGTTACTCCTAAATACAAAATGCTTTTTAATTAATATTAAAACAGTCTACATTGGAAATTTCATTATTTTATTGGTTTTAAATTTTATGTAAGTGGTTTGTTTTATAGCTGGTATTGAAATGCAATGGTTATGCGCAAATTTTGAAATTTATTTTGTTTGCTTTTATTTGTCAATATAGGGCGTTTCTGGGTAGTGCTTACTGTCACAGAACTTACTCTTTCATTTTTTTTAAGATTTTTTAAAATTTCAGTTAGAAACAAGGTTGCTTCACAGGTCAATCCATGCTCCGTCTCCATCACCCTCCTCCCACGCCCTCCAATCAACCAATCGACCCCACTCGATTCCCACTCCGTTCCCAAGAAGGGTGAAGCCCTCCATGGGGGATATCCAGAGCCTGTCATTTCATTCATGGAGGGTCTAGGCTCTCCCCCAAGACTCCACACTGAGAGAGCATCCCTCATTGTGGGATGGGCACCCAGAGTCCATTTATATGCCAGGGATAAATACTGATTTACTACCCAAGTCCCCATAGATTGCCTAGGCCTCCTCACCGACACCAACATTCAGGAGTTCTGGATTAGTCCCATGCTGGCCTCCCAGCCATCATTTAGAGGTCCAAGAGCTCCCCCTTGTTCAGGTCAGCTGGTTTTGTGGGTTAAAAAAAAAACCAGTCTTGACCCTTTGCTCATCAGTCCTCCATCTCTGTCACTGGATTCCTTGAGTTCAGCTCAGTGTTCAGCTGTGGGAGTCTGTCTCTGCTTCCATCAATCCTTGGTTGAGGGTTCTAGGACGGCATATAAGGAGGTAGCTGAATTCATTATCAAGGAGGGGCATTTAAGGTAGCCTCTCCACTATTGCTTATTTTTCCACTTGGTGTCATCCTTGTAGATCTCTGGAAATCTCACTAGTGGCAAATTTCTCCTCAAAACTATAACGACTCCCTCTATTATGGTATCTCTCGTCCTGCTCTCCTCTATTCTTCCCTACTCCACCTTCCTGCTCCCCCATGTCCTCCTCTCTCCTCCTCTTCTCCCCTTCTCTTTTTCCTGGCTCCATCTCCCCTACACTTTAGACCAGATGGGCTTAGAACTCACAGAGATTCTCCTGATCCTGAGTGCTGGCATTAAGGGCTTGGGTTACCACTGCATGTTTCCACTCAAAAATTTTAATACGATTATTTTCTATATCCTTCTAATATTCTCAGTAATCAAAATGTCTATTACTCTTATGGTAACTTAATAAATACCAGGAAATTTTCTCTATGATAGGCTGTCAGTTGATTACTTTAGGAAAAATATGACTTGTGAAATAATCACACATTAACTTATGATTTTTCATTCTTATTTACAGATTTATGTTTATATTTGCGTATTAACAAATAGTTGACTTCTGGGTGGGATGAAAATTGTTCACTTGAAAATGTTCATTTATATATTTAGACAAATCTTTATTTAAACTAATTCCCAATAACTGAGTTACTTTGTTTCTTTATCTTTGAGCAGGCATTTTTTTGGTTATGGAAAAATGTTGCAAATTGAACTAAATAAGAGTTAGGACTTGTTGTTATAGAGATTTCCATTAACAGCATTTGTTGCCATAAACATCATAATGATAATAAGTTATCTTGTTTATCTCCATTTCTGCAATTACACATTATAACATAAACAAGTTGGATATCTATGTTGACAGTAGTATTCAGCAAGGTACCAATATTTTCTTCTTTTTCTTTTTGCCAGATCAGGGTGATTTTTATATTAGTGTGTGTGGGAAAGCCAGTTAGCCTAACTTCTTTGGGAAGTAATTCAGTGGTCTCCATCAGATTCCAGTTGAATACCATATATATTCATTCCTCTATGATCTGAGCCATAAGTATGTGAATTCTGCTGCAGATAAATCTTACTGTCTAGATGGTTATGATAGCTAGTAACACTGGTTGTATCCTGTAGTGTTTGGGGTTTCTATGGAATGGAACATCTTTGTCCAATGATTCAAAATGATGGTATCTATTTCTGCTACTTGGGATTTGTTAAGAAGCATAGAATAGTTAGTATTGTTTTCCCCATTGTATGGAAACTACATTAAAATAATTAAGATCAATATATTTTAATACTGAATTAATGGATTAATAAAATGAAAACACTGATGAAAAGTATTAAATAAATAGTTTCCTACAATACAACCTTTTCCCTGTGTCTTTACATATGGAGTTTCAAGAATCTTCAATCTCAGAGTCAAATGAGGGGTTTAGGAGAGTAGGGTTTGAAATAAAGATGCATTTGATTTCTTTTCAATTATCTATGGAATCATTAAATAAGGTTTTAATTGACGCTAAGGATTCACATGGTTAGTGTTTGGTTTCATTTTTTTCGAAACACTAGACTTTCAGGCTCTCCTAGAGAAGTAGGCAGTCACAATCTAATGAAAAGACAGAAATATTTTGAAATTGTAGAAAATGTAATTTTCCAAAACTGGCATGAATTAATTTGAGAAATAAAAAATTATAATTAAATTGCAAATCATATTATTATGCCGGAGACATTTGTAACTTTGGATTATAATAAGAAAGACAAGCTGGTGTTCCTCATGAGTCAAAAACAATCAATTGAAATTAGTTTGAGGCTTGAAAGGATAGCTCTGTCTAAAATCACTGCTGATAGAAAATCGATGTAAGTTTAAGCAAACATGTTAAGTATTATCAGTTAACATGCATCACAATAAGACAACATAAAGGTTGCTAAAACAAACAGACGAAATCCTCTAACACCTTCGTGCTGCTTCACACATTCATGTGAGAAAAAGGGTGGATACATATACAGTTCTACATATATTCTGCATCGTATATTCTATATCTTATACTAAATACAATAGTACCTCTTCATCAACAGTTGTGTGGTCACATATGCCTGACTGATAACAACTATAGGTATCTAATTATGCTTTAAAATATGAATTTCAGCTACTTGTAATTCTATAAAGACAATACAACTGGTCATTCCTGATGTAGTACAATCAGTTTTATTTTCCGGGATGTTTATCCTCAGACCCAAGAGCGTTGCAAGTTTCTTAGTGGAAAATAATTCCTCTGACATTACATAAAATCATCACACACTCTCCTCTGGTCCTCTAAAACCTGGGAAAAACTGTAAGACCCTGTGCTCAGAGAAGACTTATGGGAAACCATGTCTCTGGGACATCCCAAAGACATGGTGTCATGAACTCCTGGCTTCTATGGTTGTTGATACAAGAGCCACACAAAATCATGACAATCGAAAGTGTAGGATTGATGGAGAAGAAGTTCACGAAGTCTAACCACTAGTTGTAAAGATACTGTGAGTGGATGACTGCTGAGGAAAAGAAAATATGTTTTCCTAAGGCATTTGGTTGCTGGTAGGTGGCCCACGTGACTGTCAGTGACCCTTCACTATACACATGTGGGAAACATTAATTGGACTCACTGTGTTACAAAAACTATGATGCTGGGCAAAGGATGTGGTAGACAGTCTTTAGGAGGAGTTGGTGTATGACGTCTGGGTATGAGCAAATAGAATCATGTATGAAATAGCATCATTGTTTTCCTATCATGTTTTATCATAAGTTAATCAGATTTAAATTAATTGTTTTAACACTTATAAATTATTCATTTGAGTACATGTGAAACTTACTTTGTAATTATAATGTGATTGATAAGACTTCAGTAATATTTTTAGATGTTTATTACATATCACTTCCAAATTCAAACAATGGTTTGTAATTCTAATGTATTTGTATATTCATGATCTTTCCACATATAAATGAATAAAATGGTTAAACAATTACATACAGTTCACACTTTACACTCACATAATCCAAATCATTACTTTGAAATGTTTCTAATATTTACAGTGCTTTTTAAACATTTTAGCCTACTACACTTGCTTTCTTTTTAGGTGCTAAAGTACAGAAATAAATAGAGAATTCTCAATAGAGGAGGATAAAATGTCCAAGAGACACTTGAGAAAGTGCTCAACATCCTTAGCCATCAGGGAAATGCAAATCAAAACAACTCTGAGATATCATCTTACTCCTGTCAGAATGGCTAAAATCAAAGCACCAAAGACAATTTATGCTGGAGAGGATGTGGAGAGAGGGGAACACACCTCCACTGCTGGTGGGAGTGCCGACTCATACAGCCTCTTTGGAAATCAGTATGGAGATTTCTCAGGAAAATGGGAATCAATCTACCACAAGACACAGCAATTCCACTCTTAGGCATATATCCAAATGAGGCAAATTCATACAACAAGGGCATCTGCTCCACTATGTTCATAGCAGCATTTTTTGTAATAGCCAGAACCTGGAAGCAACCTAGATGCCCCTCAACAGAAGAGTGGATAGAGAAAATGTGGAACATTTACACACTGGAGTATTACTCAGCAGAAAAAAAAAACAATGGAATCTTGAAATTCACAGGTAAATGGACAGCACTGGAAGAAACCATCCTGAGTGAGGTAACCCAGTCACAAAAAGAAAAACTTGGTATGTACTCACTCATATATGGATTTTAGACATGGATCAGGATAGTGCCAGTCTGTACTTCTACTGACAGAGAGTCTTGGAAACAGGAAATAACCTAAAAGATATGCATGGTACCCATGAGAATAGGAATGAGGCAAGATCCTCTGAACAGATGGGGAATACAGAGAGGGGTGGGAGGGAGAGGGAGCTGGGAATAAGAAATGGAGAAGAGAAAGAGAGAGGAGGTCATGGGGGAACAGGAAGGCTGATTGTGAGAGGGTAGAATAGGGGAAAGAGGGAATCATAGGTTAGAAGACAGATCAGGCACCAGTGTGACCTCTAGTGATCTAAAGGAATGACACTAATTGGCAAGCTAAGCAATAGTGGAGAGGCCATCTCGAATGCCCATTCCTGATAATGAACTTGATGTCTATAACCATCCTGGAGCCTTCATCCAGTGACTGATGGAAACAGAGGCAAACACCCACAGGTAAACACTTAACTGAACCCAAGGAACCCAGTGACAGAGAGAGAGGAGCGATGAGCAAATTGGCAAAGAATGGGCTGGCAAAACCAGCAGAGGCTGGTGATCTGAACAGGGGAGAGCTCTTGCACCCCAGACCGACAGCTGGGAGGCCAGCATGGGACTGATCCGGACCCCCTGAGTGTGAGAGTCAGTGAGGAGGCCTGGGCAACCTTTGGGGCCCTGGGCAGTGGATCAGTGTTTATCCCTGGCATACAAACAGACATCGTGTGTCCATAACACAAAGAAGGATGCTCTCTCAGCCTGGACTCTTAGGGGAGTGCCTGGACCCTTCCCTGAATGAAATGACAGACTCTAGATATCCCCTATGTGGAAGGAAATGGCAATAGGGTGGGAGGCTGGGGGGATTGTGTGGGGGGGTGGTCGGGGAGGAGGGGCAGGAGACGGAACTGGTATTCTGGGATTGACATGTAAAACAAGCTATTTATAATGAAATAGAAAGAATAAAAAATAATTCCCACAAGAAGATTAAGGCCACAAGTAGAACCAATGCTCATACATGCAAAACAGTGTCGTTCTGTTAGGGTCATAAACACAGGCTCTCTTTGATGTACGGTTTCTTTTGTCTGGCAGTGTCTATGAAAGTGTACTAGAAATCTAGAGACATCTATATCAGTGAGGATCTGTGTTTGTGACCCTGACATAACAACACTAGCCTCATGTTATGCCAGAAAGAACTGCTTACTATGGTTCATCTCACACGTACATTATGCAGATATTTCAAAATTGAATATAAAATATTTAAAAGATTTGACATGAGATAATAAACAACCTTGATTTGAACACTGAGTAATTCCAATACATTTTTTGTCTTTTATTATTTAATTTAGAAACATGCTGGCTTCACATGCCAATCCCAGTTCCATAACCCTCGCCTCTTTCCCCGCACCCTCACCAACCCACCCAATTCCCACTCTGCTTCCAAGGGAGGGTGAAGCCCTCCATGGGGATCTCCAAAATCTGTCATATAATCCTGGGAAGGACCTAGGATTGTGTCCAGGCTGAGAGAGCATCTCTTCATGTGGAATGGGATACCAAAGTCCATTTGTATGCCAGGGATAAATACTGATATACTACTCCAGGCCCCATAGATTGCTTAGGCCTCCTCACTGACCCCTAAATTTAGGGGTCTGGATCAGCCCTATGCTGGCCTCTCAGCCAACAGTCTGGGATCTATGAGTTCCCCCTTCTTCAATTCAGCTGTTTCTGTGGGTTACACCAGCCCGGTAAGTCCAATACTTAATAATAATTTTACTTCACTAATGGAAAAAAACCTTTTCACAGTGCCAGAAACATGTATGTGCCATGATGTGAAAATTTTGCTGATCATATTGTGTTAGTTTCAAAATTTAAAATGTTGGTTTCCTCATAGTACATATCACTGCATTGTTAAACATGACAATATTTTTGGTGCTGTGGCATAAAATGTAGTTTGTAAATAACATGTGAAAAAGTATACAAGATGAGTTTAGAATGGTTACATAGAAAAGAAAAACATGAATTATATCATTCTTTCATTTATTAGGATAACACAATTGAGACAGAAGATTTTATGAATGAGAAAAGGCACCTAGATACAGAATAGCTTTCAAAGTATGGATTTCATAAAATATAGAAATAATACAAGGGTGAGCTGATTATTATGGTTATAGAACAACTATAGGTAGGTAATGATTAAGTACAATGTATCTCAACTATGTTGGTTTGTGTTAGTCCCAATACACTTTTATGGGTTGAGCACAGAAAGAATTAGGTAGTCTAGGAGGTTGAGAAAGCCTTATTGTACTGTCACTTGTAATTATGCCAACATAATCATTGTCTGCATCATAATTTAAAAATGTAATAAAAGATCTTTCATTCATTCCATTCTTTCTTTCTCCTGTCTGTCTGTCTGTCTGTCTGTCTGTCTGTCTGTCTGTCTGTCTGTCTGTCTCTCTCTCTCTCTCTCTCTCTCTCTCTCTCTCTTTCTCTCTCTCTCTCTCACAATCTCTCGATCTCTATCTCTCTCTCTTTCTGTAAATGAATGGCAGGATCACACAGGGCTAGGGATATGTTCTCCTGCTGGGTTTTAGTTGTACCTCTGACTATGAAGTTTGCTGAAATGTAATTGATGAAACATTGTAGTTAAAACTTTAGAGGAAAAAAAGCTTGACAGGAAATTAAATACTTATGGCAATTAGTTCACTTTGGTGGGTTTTTATTTGGTCAAAAAAGTTACCTAATTCCTGTGAGGAACTAAAAATCCCATTTTCATAATGAGACCACTGGAAATTCAAAGTTTGAAAGGTAAGGCAGTTTACTCTACCACATAGTAAGGTTAAGTGTGAGCTCAGAAGGCCAGACATCTGATTGAATGCAGCAGGTTTGAAACTCTAATCCAAGTAAATCCCTCCCCCACTTTCTGCTTTAGCTGAGTGATCAGGTGGGTAGAGTCCTACATCACCTAAATCTTACTTTCCCTCCTCAGCATGTATTTGTCTTTTTCTTAATAATAACAGTAGCAACAATCTCTATAGGTTCATCTGAATATGCTACATACTGTTTCCTCTGAAGTCTATCAATCATATGACCCATTCCCATCTAGAGATGGTTAGACGATCTTGGCTTTAGGTAATTTTCTGTTCTAACATTCTAGTTGGGATCAGGATATAATGGTTTAATAGTGTTAGGTTTCTAGAGATGGGGATAGTTACACTATCATGCTCTAGTGTGAATCCATGTTTAAGATTTGTACATAGTTAGATGTAAAATTCCTTAAGATACAATAGAATACACACCACAGATTGCATTTCTTGCATAGTCATTTATGGTTTATGAAAGAGAAAATTGCATTGGATTCAGGTGAAAGATAATTGTTATGTGTGCATTATCTCATGTACTTTTAACCTAAAATACTATAATACTATAAAAGTTTGTTATTCAAATCCATGACCATCTTTTTTTGCAGATCTGGCCAATGTGCCTTTTATCTGTGCTCCTCTTGATTCTTTCATTCTTTTTTTTGTTTTTTATCATTTTTTATTTTAATTTTAAATAGCTTGTTTTACATGTCAACCCCAGTTCTCTCTCCCTCCCCTCCTCCCACACTCCCCTTCTCCCCAGCCTCCCACCCCATTGCCATTTCCTTCCACATAGGGGATATCTAGAGTCTGTCATTTCAATCTGGGTAAGGTCCAGGCACTCCCCTAAGAGTCCAGGCTGAGAGAGCATCCCTCTTTGTGCTATAGGCACACGATGACTGTTTGTATTCCAGGGATAGACACTGATCCACAGCTCAGGGCCCCATAGGTTGCCCAGGCCTTCTCGCTGACACTCACACTTGGGGGTCCAGATCAGTCCCATGCTGGCCTCCCCACTGTCGGTCTGTGGTCCAAGAGGTCTCCCCTGTTCAGATCAGCTGTCTCTGCTGGTTTTGCCAGCCCATTCTTTGCCAATTTGCTCATCACTCCTCTCTCTCTGTCACTGGGTTCTTTGGGTTCAGGTCAGTGATTAATTGTGTGTTTGCCTCTGCTTCCATCAATCACAGGATGAAAGCTCCCTGATGGTTATAGATATCAAGTTCATTATCAGGAATGGGCATTCGAGGTGGTCTCTCCAACATTGCTTAGGTTGCCAATTGGTGTTATCCCTTTAGATCACTCGAGGTCACTCTGGTGCCTGATCTGTCTTCTATCCTATGATTCCTTCTTCCCCCTATTCTACACCCCCCCACTCAACTTCCTGTTCCCCCATGACCAACTCTCTTCCTCTTCACCCCCTCTATTCTTCCCAGCTCCCACTCACCCCTATGCCTCGCTGTGTTCCCCATCCATTCAGAGGATCTTGTCTCAATCCTCTTCTCTTGGGTACTATGCATATATGCATATCTTTTAGGTTCTTTCCTGTTTCCCAGACTCTGTATCAGTGGACTTGCAGACTGGCACTACCCTGATCCATGTCGAAAATCCACATATGAGTGAGTACATACCATGTTTGTCTTTTTGCGACTGGGTTACCTCACTCAGGATGGTTTCTTCCAGTGCTGTCCATTTACCTGCGAATTTCAAGATTCCATTGTTTTTTTCTGCTGAGTAATAATCCGTTGTGTAAATGTACCACATTTTCTCTATCCACTCTTCCGTTGAGGGCATCTAGGTTGCTTCCAGGTTCTGGCTATTACAAATAATGCTGCTATGAACATAGTGGAGCAGATGCCCTTGTATAAATTTGCCTCATTTGGATATATGCCTAAGAGTGGAATTGCTGGGTCTAGTGGTAGATTAATTCCCATTTTCCTGAGGAATCTCCATACTGATTTCCAAAGAGGCTGTATGAATCAGCACTCCCACCAGCAGTGGAGTAGTGTTCCCCTCTCTCCACATCCTCTCCAGCATAAATTGTCTTCGGTGTTTTTGATTTTAGCCATTCTGACAGGAGTAAGATGATATCTCAGAGTTGTTTTGATTTGCATTTCCCTGATGGCTAAGGATGTTGAGCACGTTCTTAAGTGTCTCTTGGCCATTTTAGCCTCCTCTACTGAGAATTCTCTATTTACCTCTGTACCCCACCTTTTAATTGGATCCTTTGGTGTTTTGGAGACTTGTTTCTTGAGTTCTTTGTAAATTTTGGAGATTAGCCCTCTGTCAGATGTAGGGTTAGTGAATATCTTTTCCCATTCTGTGGCTTGCCTTTTTGTCTTTTTGACTGTGTCCTTTGCCTTATAGAAGCTTTTTAGTTTCAGAAGGTCCCATTTGTTAATTGTTGATCTCAGTGCCTGTGCCATTGGTGTTATGTTTAGGAAGCGGTCTACTGTACCAACTCGTTGAAGAGTATCTCCCATTTTCTCTTCTAAAAGTTTCAGTGTGGCTGGATTTATGTTGAGATCTTTGATCCATTTGGACTTAAGTTTTGTACAAGGCGATAAACATGGAACTATCTGCAGTCTTCTGCATACCAGTACCCAGTTATGCCAGCACCATTTGTTGAAGATGCTTTCTTGTTTCCATTGTACAGTTTTAGCTTCTTTGTCAAAAATCAAGTGTTCATAGGTGTATGGGTTAAAATTAGGGCTTTCGATTCAGTTCCATTGGTCTACTTGCCTATTTTTGTGTCAATACCATGCTGTTTTCAGGACTATACCTCTATAATGGAGCTTGAAGTCAGGTATGGTGATGCCTCCTGAAGTTCCTTTATTATATAGGATTGTTTTAGCTATCCTGGGCCTTTTGTTTTTCCATATAAAGTTGATTAATGTTTTTCCAGATCCTTGAAGAATTGTGATGGAATTTTGATAGGGATCCCATTGTATCTGTAGACTGCTTTTGGAAAGATTGCCATTTATATTATGTTGATCCTACCAATCCAAGAGAATGGGAGATCTTTTCATTTTCTGGTATCTTCTTTGATTGCTTTCTTTAAAGACACAAAGTTCTTGATGTACAGGTCTCTCACTTCCTTGGTTAACATTATCCCCAGATATTTGATGCTGTTTTTGGCTATTGTAAAGGGTGATGTTTCTCTGATTTCTTTCTCAGTCACTTCATCATCTGTATATAATAGGGCCACTGATTTTTTTGAGTTTACCTTGTATCCTGCCACATTGCTGAAGGTGTTTATCAGCTCTAGGAGTAACCTTGCGGAGTTTTTTGGGTCACTTATGTAAACTATCTTATCATCTGCAAAAAGTGAAAGTTTGACTTCTTCTTTTCCTATTTGTATCCCCTTTATCTCCTTTTGTTGTCTTATAGCTGTAGCTAGAACTTCAAGTACAATATTGAAGAGATATGGAGAGAGTGGACAGCCTTATCTTGTTCCTGATTTTAGAGGAATTGATTTGAGATTCTCTCCAATTAGTTTGATGTTAGCTGTTGGTTTACTGTATATTGCTTTTATTATATTCAGGTACGTTGCTGTTATCCGTGATCTCTCTAGGACCTTTATCATGAAGGGGTGCTGGATTTTGTCAAAGGCTTTTTCAGCATCTAGTGAGATGATCATGTGTTTTTTCTTTCGCAGTTTGTTAATATGGTGGATTACATTGATAGATTTTCTAATGTTGAACCATCCCTGCATTCCTGGGATGAAGCCTACTTGATCATAGTGAATGATTTTTCTGATGTGTTCTTGAATCCGGTTTGCAAGTATTTTATTGAGTATTTTTGCATCGATGTTCATGAGGGAAATTGGTCTATAGTTCTTTTTCTTAGTTGTGTCTTTGTGTGGCTTGGGTATCAAGGTAATTGTAGCCTCATAAAAAGAGTTTGGCAGTGAGCTGCCTGCTTCTATTGTGTGGAATACTTTGAGGAGTATTGGAATTAGATCTTCTTTGAATTTCTGGTGGAATTCTGCACTGATGTCATCTGGGCCTGGGCTTTTTTTTTTGGGAGACTTTTGATGACTGCTTCTATATTATTAGGGGTTATAGGTCTGTTTAGATTGTTTATCTGTTCTTGATTTATCTTGGCAAGTGATATCTATCCAGGAAACTGTCCATTTCCTTTAAATTTTCAAATTTTGTGGAGTACAGATTTTCAAAGTATGCCCTGATGATTCTCTGGATTTCCTCAGAGTCTGTTGTTATGTCCCCTTTTTCATCCCTGATTTTGTTAATTAGCATGCTCTCTCTCTCTGTCTTTTGGTTAGTTTGGACAGAGGTTTATCTATTTTGTTGATTTTCTCAAAGAACCAACTCTTTGTTTCATTGGTTCTTCTCAATGTTTTCCTGGTTTCTACTTAATTGATTTCAGCCCTCAATTTGATTATTTCCTGGCGTCTGCTCCTCCTGGGTGAGTTTGCTTCTTTTTGTTCTAGAACATTCAGCTGTGCTATTAATTCTCTAGTATGACTGTTCTCCAGTTTTTTCATGTGGGCACTTAGTGCTATAAACTTTCCTCTCAGCACTGCTTTCAAAGTGTCCCATAAGTTTGTGTATGTTGTGTCTTCATTCTCATTGAAATCTAGGAAGTCTTTAATTTCTTTTTTATTTGTTCCTTTACCCAGGGATGATACAATTGTGCATTGTTCAATCTCCATGAGTTTGTATGGTTTCTGCGATTTGTGTTATTGTTGAATTCTAATGTTAATGCATGGTGGTCTGATAAGATGCAGTGGGTTATTCCAATTTTTTTGTATCTGTGGAGATTTGCTATGTTTCCTATTATGTGGTCAATTTTAGAGAAGGTTCCATGTGGTGTCAAGAAGAAGGTATATCCCTTTGTATTTGGGTGGAATGTTCTATAGATGTCTGTTAAACCCAGTTGGGTCATAACTTCTATTAGTTCTTTTGTTTCTTTGTTAAGTTTCTGTCTGGAGATCCTGTCTAGCGGTGAGAGCAGAGTGTTGAAGTCTCCTACTATTAGTGGGTGAGATTTTATGGGCATTTTGAGCTATAGTAATGTTTCTTTCACGAATGTAGGTGCCTTTGTATTTGGGGCATAGATGTTTAAAATTGAGACTTCTTCTTGATGTATTTTTCCTTTGATGAATATGAAGTGTCCTTCTTCATCTCTTTTGCTTGATTTTAATTTCAAGTCTAATTTGTTAGATATTAGGATTGCTACACCCGCTTGTTTCTTGGGACCGTTTGATTGGAAGATCTTTTCCCAACCCTTTACTCTGAGATAACGTCTGTCTTTGATGTTGAGATGTGTTTCTTGTATGCAGCAGAAGGAAGGGTTCTGTCTTCGTATCCATTCTGCTAGTCTGTGTCTATTTATAGGCAAGTTGAGGCCGTTGACATTGAGGGATATTAATGACCATTGATTGGTGATCCTTGTTTGTGCTTGATTTATTGTTAGTGAAGTTATTTTGTGTAGTTTCTCCTCCCTTTATCTTTTGGTGTTTTGTAAAGTGTGATTATATATTGCCTGTGTCTTTGTGAATGTAGTTATCTTCCTTGGATCTAGGTTTTCCTGCTAGCGTTTTCTGTAGAGCTGGATTCATGGATACGTATTGTTTAAATCTGGCTTTGTCATGGAATATATTGTTTTCTCCATCTATGGTAATTGAGGGCTTTGCTGGATATAGTAGTCTGGGCTGGCATCCTTGTTCCCTTAGCGTTTGTAGGACATCTGTCCAGGATCTTCTGGCTTTCATCGTTTCCATTGAGAAGTCAGGTGTAATTCGGATAGGTCTGCCTTTGTATGTTACGTGGCCTTTTTCTTTAGCTGCTCTTAATATTTTCTCTTTACTCTGTAGGTTTGATGTTTTGATTCTTATATGGCGAGGTGACTTCTTTTTCTGGTCCAGCCTATTTGGTGTTCTGTAAGATTCTTGTATTTTCATAGGCATATCTTTCTTTAGGTTAGGGAAGTTTTCTTCTATGATTTTGTTGAATATGTTTTCTGTACCTTTGAGTTGTATTTCTTCGCCTTCTTCTATACCTATTATTCTCAGGTTTGGCTTCTTCAAGGTGTCCCATATTTCCTGGATATTTTGTGTTAAGGATTTGTTGGTTTTGAGATTTTCTTTGGTTGACGACTCTATATCCTCTAATGAGGCTTCAACACCTGAGATTCTCTCTTTTATCTCTTGTATTCTATTGCTGATACTTGCATCTGTAGTTCCTGATCATTTACCCAGCTTTTCTATTTCCAGCATCCCTTCATTCTGTGTTTTCTTTATCGTTTCTATTTCAGCTTTCAATCCTTCAACTGTTTGAGTTGATACCTTAATTTTTTTGGTTGTTTTCTCTTGGTGCTCTTTATATTCTTTGAGAGTTTTTTTATTTCTTGAATTTTTTCCCACATTTCATGGATTTTTTGTTTGTTTTTTCTTCTATTTCTTTAAGGGATTTCCTCGTTTCTTCTTTGAGGGTCTCCATCAACTTCATGAAATAATTTTTAAGGTATGTCTCCTCTTCTTCGTCTATGTAGTGCTTTTCAGGTCTTGCTGATGTTGGATCCCTAGATTCTGGTGGGGTCATGTTGGTGTTTCTATTGCTGACTGAACTCTTATTCTGTCTTCTTCCCATCTCTTCTTCCAGTGGGTGCTAGTGGGGTCTTTCAGTCTCCACTGTTCTCTTTCCTTCCTGCAGCTGAAGCTGGGGATGCTGACACGGAGTTTGGGGCCTGGAAGGGCTGATGTTTTTCCTGAAGCTGGACTCGCTGGGGTTGGGGTCTTGGAATTGCTGACCTCTTTGCTGTGTGGGTGGGTCTCCTGAAGCTGTACTCGCTGGGGTTGGGGTCTTGGAAGGGCTGATGTCTTTCCTGTGTGGGTGGGTCTTCTGGATGCCAGGTGTGGCCCCGGAAGATCAAGGGGATGGGTGTTGGTGGGGGTCCTGCCTGAGACCCAATCTCACCTGAAGCTGGACTGGCTGGGGTTTAGGGCTTGAAAAAAAGCCCATGACCATCTTTTAAACTCAGTAGACTCAGATATTCTAGACTTTTGTCTCATCTTCCACGAAATTATTTTAGGTTACTCCAAGTTAAAGTTATAATGTGGTAAAAATTTCAAAAGATTTTACAGTGAAAGAACAATACATGACTTCCTGGAACAAACTACTCAGCAAATTATTAATACTTGTTAAAGTGCTCAGCTTAGTATTGAGGAGAAAATGTGTTAAATACAAATGTCAGGAATTTCACAAGCCTCTTAGAATAATTGCAATTCTATTCAATTCTCATGCATGCACTCATTTTGGCAATTTAAGTATTGGACAGTACGAATGTCTACTATAGCATGAACTGCAAAATGAAAACTATGCAATAGAATGAAAACATGAAAGTTACTAGCATTTACTCCTATTGTGGTGTGAAGTTAAAGAATCATCATGGGCTTGATGACAATTCCAGTCATTGACTATATAAGAAGTTACGTTACACAATTTAAATTTTTAAAGGAAGGTCAAAGTAACCACATGGACCCCATAGTAACTGGTAAACAGGTCTGGAAGTTTGGATCAAAGCAGAATGCTTGTTTAATGACTTAGGTGATCTGTTTTGGATTCGTTTTTGTTATATCTTTGCAAGAACGTTCCAACTCCTCGGCATGTCAATTCCCACTTCACCATTTCTCTTTGTTATGCCTTCTGCAAGTGTTCATGGTATGTGCAATTTCTTGGAAAAGCCTCTGGGTCCTGTTCAGTGAATCGGATGACTGACTTCTTTCTTCTGCTAATTCCAGACTTGGAACAGTTTTAAAGTAAGACATCTTGAGGCAACTGGAACTGTGCACCAGTTAAAAATTTTTCTGCCACACTCTAACTCTCTAAGACAAACAATTTGAATAATGCTTAGGTATGACACGTGCATATTTTTCTCTTATGAATGGAACTTATTTACTTTTCTCATACCTAAACCATTTCAAAGGAACATATGATCACGGGGATACTTGGTAACAGCAAAGTCATCATTAACACTTCTTTTGAATTAGAAGTCACTGGAAACATAAAAGCCACTTATCTCATATTTTATAAGATGACTTAATGTCAAGATCTTTATCTTCAGTAGCAACAATTAGAAATTTGAATATTCTTCTCAGTGCAACCTTGTCAATGAACAATTTACTTCCTTTGTAGTTATAAATAGACTTTGAGTGGCCATCCCTTAATGAGGGATGCTCTCTCAGTCTGGACTCTTATGGGAGGGTCCATAAGAATGGAATGACAAATGACAATGACAAATTCTGGAGATCCACCATGGTAGTCCTCACCCTCTCTGAGGATCAGAGTGCAGATTGGGTGGGGGACTGGGTTGGGGAGGCTGGTGGGGAGTGTAGGGGAGGAGGGGAAAGAGAGGGCGGTGGGATTGACGTGGGTGAAACAAGCTTGCAGAGAGAGTTAGAACTTATAATTGACAAAATTTGTTGTTTGAAAAGCATCTGGAATATACTCTGTGAGTGAGAATGGTTGTGGGGTCCTTAATGTTTTTCCTTACTTGGCACTTGGTTCTTCAACATACTGAGTCTCAGAGACATATATGTGCTCCCTCTGAATTAGCATGCTGCACACTGCATCATGGGTGCAGCTACTCCTACTGTGAGGCCAAACAGGAAGCAAATGCTGTCTAGAATTTCTTCCTCCTCCAGTGCACTGGGAGTTGGGTATAATCCTTCCTACTTCTTGATGGATCTTTCACTAAATTGGGGTACTGAACTCCATTTCTCCCTGTTTTCCTGAATATCTCTTTTTTGTGTCCTCTCTCTCTCTCTCTCTCTCTCTCTCTCTCTCTCTCTGTCTCTCCCTCTCTCTCTCTCTCCTTCCCTCCCTTCTTCCATCCCTCCCTCCCTCTAGTCTCTCTCTCTGTCTAGCTCTGTCTCTGTCTCTGTCTATCTCCATCTCTCTCTGTCTCTCTCTCTCTCTCTCCCCCACACACACTCATGCCAAATAGCTTTTATGTCAGACTTCCATTGTACTGAGTGTGGGGTATGCCCAAATCAATATCATGTCCATTCTCAAGTTACTTTTCTCCAGTCCATTTTATATCTGTTTACTGACAAGCCTCTAGTCCCCAAAATACTGAAGTACATTGTGATTCTTCTCACACTGTTCCTCTTTAACACTGCTCTACTGATTTAAATTCTCAATCCAACAAAATGCCTATCATTGTGGCTCCCACTTTGAAAATTCAAGATAAAAAAATCCTAGAATGTATCACCTGGATCTGAAATGAAGGAAGGAGGTACATTTATATAAACTTTAGATGAATAGGCACCACAATTAATTATTTAAAATTGACATGCCACCCTCTCATTTCCTTTGAGAAAACTATATTCTAATATTAACTTATTAAGGTTCAATTTCCAAAAGCACTTACATAATTAGCAAGTATATAACAAGAATGCATAAGCCAGTATAAGTTTTATTTGATTATTATTTGTTGTTTTTCAAGACAGGGTTTCTCTGGGTCCAAGCTCTGGCTTTACTGGATCTCCCTTTGTAGATCAAACTGACCTCAGATTCACAGAGATCAGCCTGCCTCATACTCTAAGTGCTGGGATTAAAGGTGTAGGCCATGACTCCCAGGAACAAGGTAATGTTTTTAGTAACTGTAAGAGCTGAGAAGATAAGACTTATGAGGAACACCTTGAACACAGACATGAGGAAATATGTAAGGCATTTCCCAATGTGGAGAAACTAGATATTTCTAATTGAAAAGCATGCTGTCGGTTATCATCCCAAAGACATATAATTTAAAAAATAAAATATATAAATAGAAAATATAACATACCTCAAAATTATATAGCTCTTTTGTTCAAGAGCAACAGCATATAAACATTTAAAGAGACACAAATTATTTATTGCTATATCATTCTGAAAATGTAGACAATATATACATTTGCCCAATCTTTTCTTATTTGCAAGTCAGAAGTCCCTTAAAAAGATCCAAACTATTCTTTGAATATTTTAGCACATTTTTATGCTAATTGCCCATATGTACACTTATAATCGTAGAGTGTTTGTTAGAAAACCTCAATGTACCTGGGTAACAAAATATAAGAGAAATTAATAAGTAATAATTTCAATTATGTACTTCACAAATAGGAATCCCCCAAAACAATTTTTTATCCAAGCATTCAGTAATACCACCTGGTTCTCCAACATATTACTCTTCTTTTTATTTAAATCCAAGTACAGGAATATTTTCTACTTTCCCATCCATAAATCAAAAGTTTCTTTCAAAATTGAATGGACAGTTGGCAAGAAAATGATAAACAAACACGGTGATGATAAAGATGTCAAGTAAAAGAAACACTTGCATATTGGCTAGAGCAATGTTCTTGCACTCGTACAGTGTCTCCAAAGTTTAAAAATAGAATGGTCATATGATTAAACAATTGCTCCACTGGATAACATGGAAGGGAAAATGGGAGGTTGAAGGGGTTATGTACAGTACATTACTGAAAAATGGCTCCTATAATATTGATATGATATCCACTATTTTGCAACAAAAGATGACTAGATTAAGAAATGTGAAACATATGAATAAATTCACATGCAATGTAATGTAAATGCCTATTGACATGTACACATATATACCACTATTATTGCAACTATAAAAAGATGAAAATTTTGTCATTTACCATAACATGGAGTAGCCTGCACTACTTACTTTACATAGGCATTAAAGTTTATGTAAAGAGACAAATGATTTTACATGTTCAATTCTCAGAGAGTTCACATAGAATAAAAAGAAAAATGATTATCATTAGGTACTAGAGGATAGAAGAGAATAAAGACAAATATAATCTTGCAATCTTCTAGATAGATTTTTGTGGTCTTGTTATAAAAATATCATGATAAGCAGGAGGTAAGACATATATTAATTAATTAGAATAAGCCATTGCATTATGAATATATGTTTAAAAGTATAATTAAGTGCAAAATAAACATAGCTTTTTATTTAAGTCATTAGATCTATGAATTCCCTTGTTATGTATGTAAGATTATCTTTCACACTGTGCAGTAGAATACTTTAAGAAGAAACTTTTACTAAGCCAATTTTTCAGATGGAAACTAATCACACATGAAAATTGATGAGATGTAATTTAGTCATTATTAAGTATTCAGTGAAATCACTAATGTTCATGGAAATTCTGCTTATATATGTGCACCAAATAGACTGGACAAGTGTTCAAAAAGAAAAAAAATGTCTCATTGAAAAGAACATGGATTAGGGGAGTGCCAGCCTACAACCCCACTGACAGAGAGTCTGGGAAACAGGAAAGAACCTAAGAGAGATATGCATGGTACCCCAGAGAAGCAGAATGAGGCAAGATCTCCTGAGCAGATTGGGAGCAGTGGAGAAGGAGAGTGGGAGCTGGGGAAAAAGAGAGGGGGAGAAGAGAAGGAGACAGGAGGTCATGTGAGAGCAAGAAGGCTAAGTTTGGGGAAGAGTAGGGGATAATAGGATGAGAAATAGCATAATAGAGGGACTCATTATAGGTTTGAGGAGAAATCTGGCACTCGTGAGATCTCTAGCGATTTACAAGTATGACACCAAATGACAAACTAAGCAATAGTGGAGAGACTACCTTAAATGCCCATCCCTGATAGATAGTTTGGAAACTACCTTATATGACATCCTAGAACCTTCATCCAGTGACTGATGGAAGCAGAGGCGAACACCCACATCTAAACACTGAACTGAACACATGGAAACGAATGACAGAGAGAGAGAAGAGATGAGCAAAGGGGTAAAGAATGGGCTGGGGAAACCAGGAGAAACAGCTGACCTGAACAAGGCAGAGTACTTGGACAACAGATTGACAGCTACGAGGCCAGATTGGGACTGATCTAGACCCCTGAGTGTGAGAGTCAGTGAGGAGGCTTGGACACCCTATGGAGCCCTGGGCAGTGGATCAGTCTTTATCCCTGGCATACAAATGGACTTCATGTGTCTATAACACAAAGAGGGATGCTCTTTCAGCCTGGACTCTTAGTTGAGTGCCTGGACTCTGCCCTGAATGAAATGACAGACTCTGGTGTTCGAGTGCCTGGGGATCGCCTGGGAACTGCATGGAGCTTCCAATCCCGGAGGGAGCCAAGCACCACAGATTCCAGGTCCTCTCTCCCAACAACAAGACCAGGAAACCAGCAGTTCCAGAAAAGGGACCAGGGGACCAGGAAGGAGGCTAAGCACTCCAGATTCCTGGTCTTCTTTTCCAACCACGGGACCAGAACGAGGATGAGGAATAGAACAACTACCAGCTAGCACCCACCAAAAGGGAACTCTGGTCCCCTAACCACTAGACCAGTAAGGGGCTCTGTCTGCACCGACTAGAAGAAGAGATGGGAAAGAGACAATACAAAAACACACTCAGCAACAGAAAAAAAAATATGACACCCCCAGATTCTAGAGACTCCACACCAGCAAGACTCCGACATTCCAATGCAAATGAAGCAGAAGAAAATGACCTTAAAACCACTTTCATGAAAATAATATAGAGGCCCTAAAAAAGGATATAGGAAAATCCCTCAAAGAAAAGGATAAACAAACAAATCAAAACATGCAAGAAATGGAAGAAAAAGCAAACCAAAAAATGCAAGAAATGGAAGAAGAAATAAACCAAAAAAGGCAGTAAAAGGAGGAAAAAACAAACCAAAAAATACAAGAACTGGAAGAAAAAGCAAATCAAAAAATGCAAGAAATGGAAGAAAGAACAAACCAAAAAATTCAAAAAGGCAACAAATGGACAAAAAGATGAATTGAAAATTGCAAGAAACAATGCAAACAGTGCAAGGGTTAAAAACTGAAATAAAGGCAATAAAAAAAACACAATTTGAAAAAAGGCTGGAAATAGAAAAGCATGGCAAACGGTCAGGTACTACCGATACAAGCATTACCAACAGAATACAAGAGAGGGAAGACAGAATCTCAGGTGTTGAAGACACACTAGGAGAAATGGATTCATCAACCAAAGAAAATCTTAAGTCCAACAAATCCTTAACACATCCAGGAAATATGGGACACCATGAAAAGACCAAACCTAAAAAATAATAGGTATAGAAGAAGGAGAAGAAAACTACCTCAAAGGGGCAGAAAACATATTCAACAAAATAATAGAATAAAACTTCCCCAACCTAAATAAAGACATGCCAATGAAGGTACAAGAAGCTTACAGAACACCAAATAGAGTGGACCACAAAAAAATTCCCATTGCCACATAATAATGAAGACCGCAAATATAAAGAATAAAAAAAGAATATTATAGAGCAGCTAAGGAAAATGCCAAGTAACATATAAAGGCAAACCTATCAGAATTACACCTGACTTCTACATGGAAACTCTGAAAGCCAGAAGGTCCTAGATAGATATTCTAACAACACAAAGAGACCATGGATGCCAACCCAGACTACTATACCTGGCAAAGCTCTCAATCACTATAGATGGAAAAAAAAGATATTCCTGACAAAACTAGATTCAAGCAATACGTATCCACTAAGCCAGCCCTACAGAAAGTTTTGGAAGGAAAACTCCAACCCATGGAAGTTAACTACAACCAGAAACACATAGGCATTAGAGAATCCCTCTCTACCAACAGCCAAAAGAACAAACGGGTGAAATTCCACACAAAATTCCACCACCAACAACCATTCTAAATCAAAGAAGAATGAGCAATCAATGGACATTAATATCCCTCAACATTAATGGCCTTAACTGACCTATAAAAAGACACAGGCTAGCAGAATGGATTCGAAGACAGAACCCATCCTTCTGCTGCATACAAGAAACACACCTCACCCTCAAAGACAGACATTACCTGAGAGTTAAAGGTTGGGAAAAATTTTCCAATCAAATGGACCCAAGAAACAAGCAGGGGTAGCAATCCTAATATCTACCAAATTAGACTTTAAAATAAAATCAATCAAAAGAGAAGAAGGAGGTCATTACATACTCATCACAGACGAATTCCATCAAGATGAACTGTCTATTCTGAACATATATGCCCCAAATACAAAGGCATCTACATTCGTAAAAGAAACATTACTAAAATGTAAATCACATATACAGTGCCACACATATTTAGTGGGAGATTTCAACACACTACTCACCACTAGACAGAAATACCAGACAGAAATTCAACAAAGAAGCAAAGGGTCTAATAGAAGTAATGACCCAACTGGGATTAACAGACATCTATAAAAAAAGAATATATCTTCTTCTCACCACCACGTAGAACCTTCTCAAAAATCGACCACATACTTGGCAACATATCCAAACTTAGCAGCTTCAAAATAATTGGAATAACTCCATGCATATTATCAGACCATCATGCTTTAAAATTAGAATTCAACCAAAACACAAATTGCAGAAAACCTACAAACTACACCATTCCTGGGTCAAAGAAGAAATAAAAATAGAAATTAAAGACTTCCTAGAATTCAATGAGAATTAAGACACAACATACCCAAACCTATGGGATATATTGAAAGCAGTGCTATGGGGGAAGTTCATAGCACTGAGTCCCCACATTAAGAAACTGGAGAATAGTTATACCAGAGAATTAACAACATAGCTGAAAGCTCTAGAACACAAAGAAGCAAACTCCCCTAGGAGGAGTAGATACCAAGAAATAATCAAATTGAGGTCTGAAATCAAAAAAGTGGAAACTAATAAAACAATACAAAGAATCAATGCAATGAAGAGTTGGTTCTTTGAGAAAATCAACAAGATAGACAAACCTTTGTCCAAACTTACCAAACGGCAGAGAGTGAACATGCAAATTAACAAAATCAGAAATGAAAAGGGGGATATGACAACGGACTCTGAGGAATTTCAGAGAATCATCAGGTCATACTTTGAAAACCTGCACTCCACAAAATTCGAAAATGTAAAGGAAATGGACGACTTCCTGGATAGCTGTCACTTGTCAAAATTAAATCAAGAACAGATAAGCAATTTAAGTAGACCTATAACCCCTATGGAAATAAAAGTAGCCATCAAAAGTCTCCCAACCAAAGAAAGCCCAGGAGCAGATGGCCACAGTGCAGATTTCTACCAGAAATTCAAAGAACAGTTTATATCAATTCTTCTCAAAGTATTCCACACAATAGAAGCAGGAAGCTCTCTGCCAAACTCTTTCTAGGGAGATTCAGTAACCTTGATCCCCAAAGCCACACAAAGACACAACTAAGAAAGAGAACTTCAGACAAATATCCCTCATGAACACTGATGCAAAAATACTCAATAAAATACTGGCAAATCGGATCCAAGAACACATCAAAACAATCATTCACCACGATCAATAAGGTTTCATACCAGGGATGCGGGGATGGTACAACACACGAAAATCCATCAACATAATCCACCATATAAACAAGCTGAAAAACGAAAATCACATGATCATCTCACTAGATGCCGAAAAAGCCTTTGACAAAATCCAACACCCCTTCATAATAAAGGTCTTGGAGAGATCTGGGATAACAGGAACATACTTAAACATAATAAAAGCTATATACAGTAACCAACAGCCAACATCAAACTAAATGGACAGAAACTCAACACAATTCCTCTAAAATCAGGAACAAGACAAGGCTGTCCACTCCCTCCATACCGTTTCAACATTGTGCTTGAAGTTCTAGCCAGAGCCATATGACAACAAAAGGGTTTCAAGGGGATACAAATTGGGAAGGAAGAGGTCAAACTTTCACTATTTGCAGATGATATGATAGTTTATATAAGTGATCCAAAGAACTCTACCAGGGAACTCTTACAGCTGATTAACACCTTCAGCAAAGTGGCAGGCTACAAGATCAACTCAGGAAAATCAGTAGCCCTACAATATACAGATGAAAAAAGGGCTGAGAAAGAAATCAGAGAAACATCACCCTTTACAATTGCCACAAACAACATAAAATACCTTGGGGTAACGCTAACCAAACAAGTGAAAAAACTGTATCACAAGAACTTTGAATCTTAAAAGAAAGAAATTAAAGAAGCCCTCAGAAAATGGAAAGATCTCCCATGCTCTTGGATCGGTAGGATCAATGTAGTAAAAATGGGAATCTTGTCAAAAGCAATCTACAGATTCAATATAATACCCATTAAAATACCAGCACAATACTTCACAGACCTTGAAAGAACAATAATCAATTTTGTATGGAAAAACAAAAGACCCAGGATAGCCAAAACATCCCTGTTCAACAAGGCAACATCCGGAGGCATCACCATCCCTGACTTCAAGCTCTATTATAAAGCTATAGTCCTGAAAACAGCTTGGTAGACCAATGGAATCGAAATGAAAACCCTGATATTAAACCACACATGTATGAACATCTGATCTTTGACAAAGAAGCTAAAAATATACAAAGGAATAAAGAAAGCATCTTCAACAAATGGTGCTGGCATAACTGGAGGTTGTCAGGTAGAAGAATGCGGATCGATCCATGTTTATCACCATGCACAAAACTTAAGAAATGGATCAAAGTCCTCAACATTAATCCAGCCACCCTGAACATCTTAGAAGAGAAAATTGATGGTACCCTTGAACGAATTGGTACAGGAGACAGCTTCCTGAACATAACACCAGTAGCACAGACAGTGAGATCAACAATTAATAAATGGGACATCCTGAAACTGAGAAGCTTCTGTAAGGCAAAGGACCAGTCAGCAAGACAAAAAGGCAGCCCAGTGAATGGGAAAAATATTCACTAATCCAACATCTTACAGAGGATTGCTCTCCAAAATTTACAAAGAACTCAAGAAGGAAGTCTCCAAAACACCAAAGGAAAAAATTAGAAAGTGGGCTGCAGAACTAAATAGAGAATTTTCAATAGAGGAGTCTAAATGGCTGAGAGGCACTTGAGAATGTGCTCAACATCCTTAGCCATGCGGGAAATGCAAATCAAAACAACTCTAAGATACCATCTCACTCCTGTCAGAATGGCTAAAATAAAAAACTCCAACTACAATTTATCCTGGAGAGGATGTGGTTAAAGGGGAACACTCCTCCATTGCTGTTGGTAGTGCCAACTTGTTCAGCCACTTTGGAAATCAGTATGGAGATTCCTGAGGAAAATGGGAATAAACCTACCACAAGACCCAGCAACTCCACTCTTAGGCATATATCCAAAAGATACCCATTCATACAACAAGGATGTCTGTTCCACTATGTTCATAGTAGCATTACTTGTAATAGCCAGAAATTGGAAGCAACCTAGATGCCCCTCACCCAAAGAGTGGATAGAGAAAATATGTACATTTACACAATGGAGTACTACTCAGCAGAAAAAAAAACAATGGAATCCTGAGACTTGCAGGCAAATGGATAACACTAAAAGAAACCATCCTGAGTGAGGTAACCCAGTCACAAAAAGAGAAACATGGCATGTACTCTCTCATATATGGATTTTAGACATAGATCTGGGGAGTGCCAGCCTACAATCCCATGGCCAGAGAGTCTGGGAAACAGAACCTTCATTCAGGTGCTGATGGAAGCAGAGTCAGACTCCCATGGCTAAGCACTGAGCTGAACTCAAGAAAGCCAGTAACAGAGAGGGAGGACTAATGACCAAAGGGATTAAGACTGGGCTGGTTTAACCCCCAGAAACAGCTGACCTGACAAGGGTTAACTCTTGAATCCTAGGCTGATGGCTGGGAATCCAGCATGGGACTGATCAAGACCCCCCTGATTGCGGATGTCAGTGAGGGGGCCTAGGCAATCGATTGAGCCTTGGGCAGTAGATCAGTATTTATCCAGAGTATACACATGGACTTTGGACTCCCATCCAACAATGTGATATGCACTCTCACCCTGAACTCTTGGGGAGGGTCTAGGCCCTGCCTTGGATTAAATGACAGACTATGGACACCCCCATGGAGGGCCTCACCCTCCTTGTGGAAATGAGGGGATATTGGGGGGGTTTGGGGGAGGGCACGGGAGGAGGGTAGGGAAAGGGGGAGGGACCTGGAACTGACTTGTGAAGCAACCTTGTTTCTAATCTAAATTTAAACTTAAAAATAAATAAAATTAAAAAAAAAAGAAATGACAGACTCTAGATATCCCCTATGTGGAAGGAAATGGTGATAGAGTAGGAGGCTTGGTGGGAAATGGTGGGAGGTGTGGGAGGAGAGGAGGGAGAGGGAGCTGGGATTGACATGTGAAGCAACCATTTTTCTAAAAAATGTAATAAAAATGATGAAAAATATGAAAGTAGAAGTAACACAAATTTCTTATATTTTGTACAAATTTTGGAGAAATAGTAAGTCTTACATTAGATATATTTTTCATATGTTAATACCAAGATATTTTTCAGAGTTAATCATCTTTGTTCCTCTAATTTTATGCATTGCTTTTTCAGCATATAAGCACAGGTTGCAGTTGGTCTTTTGCTGGGGGAATAAGGTTGCTGAATTCACAGAACTTTTACTAAGCAGGCCTATGTGTGCCAGATATTGATCTACCAATGTCCTGGCTCAAATCCATGTTAATTTGCTTTTCCATTTTTATCTTCCTGTGGGGGGCTACATTTCTGCCTAGTATGCTAGAAAATAAACTTATTCCTAATTACAGTGCATGTATTTCTCAGTGTAATGAGCAAGGTGGCACTGACATTGAATTTTATTTTATAAAAAACTCCATAAAGAAAATTAATAAAATTCAACTTTATTTCATTTGAGCCATATTCTTGTCATTTTTTATGTCAGTAGAGATAAGGAAATCAATATACTACATTTCAAAGTAGGGTAATCCAAGATGTATTGTGTAGGTGTTTTACATACTATGTCTCACAGGCGTGTTCTGGCTTTTCTTTGACAAGTGACAAAATTTGAAATGTGTGTATAGGAATCTTTGCCATTTAAATTGAAGAATAAGATCATGTTAGTAACGAAGCTTAGATTTTTAAATTTAAAATAAAAAATTAAGATTTAAATAAGTTATAATATTGATTATCATTTCTATTGTTATTATAATTAGCATAAATGTACAGGTACTCTTTGTGACATTTTCATAAACAGATTGTGGTAGTTGATTCTTGTATCCTATTCATTTCCCTCAGTCATCTGTCCCTTATTTTTTTTAATATTCTTTTACCATCAATATATTTATTACAGTTCAAACATATTAAATATCTAAGTTTAACCGAAATGTAAGGATTAGCATTCGACAACTCTGAATTATGAGCTATATGTTGACATTTAAAATTTATTATTGGGGAAATTAAAACTTAGCAGACTTTATATATAACAGCAATTATTGTTGTAGTTATATCCACATATACATTTAGAATCTGCAGTCAATGTACAAATTTCTTTCCTTTTTTTTTGAGACAGGGTTTCTCTCTAGCTTCTGAACTTGTCCTGGTACTCACCCTGTAAAGCAAGCTGTCCTTGAACTCACAGAGAGCTGCCTGCCTCAGCTTCTGAGTACTGGGATTAAAGGTTTATGCCACCAACTCCCTCAATGTGTAGGAGTAGATGGTTTTGTAGGAAGAGATGAGGGGGGAGGCAGGAGAAGGATAGGGAAAGGAACAGGGGTTGTATGCAAGATGATTTTTTTTAAGTACAAAAAGAAAAATCTCCAGAGAAGACAAGAAAAAGAGAGCCAGGACTTTTGAGTTAAGCCAAAATGAATGTCAACAACATTCATTAGGAATCCCTAAGCACTACTTTTCTTAAGATCTAGCCAGGAATAGAAGGAAGCAGAGGATAGAAAATGGGAATAATAGGAGAAGGAAGAAGATGAGGAGGAGAGGGAGGACAGAGACAGGGGGAGAGTGGAGACAAGGGGGAGGATGAAAGGAATAGGAGGCCAATAAAGGGAGAGCTATGGGACAGTCAGAAATAAGAATCTTTACTGGACTCAATATTAAAACAGAGAGGCTGACAGACACTATACTAAGAGGTGGGAGTGCATGGCTGCCATCTTGCTTAGAGGCACAATCAAGTTAGCAACAGCTCTGTGATATAATTCAAATCAATGAGATAATGTTGAATGATTTTTACAGATTTTTTCTCACATGATATATTCTGTTTACTGTTGCCCCATGATACTCCTTCTTGATCCTCCCAACATCTGGATCCACTCCCTTTCTGCCAAAAGAAAACAAACGGGTTTGCAAGAATAATAATAAAATAAAACATACTATAATAAAATATAATGTAGCAGGTTAAACCAAAAGCTAACATACCAGAATTGTATGAAACATTCATTCACCCCTTCGCTTTTTAAATATAACAAAATATAGTAAGAAAAACTAAAAAACTACCGTATACAAGTTGGATAAATAAATCAAAGTAAGGAAAGAGCCTGAGAGAAGAAATAAGAATCAGAAACCCACTTGTTTACAAATTCAGAAACCATACAAAAACAGTTAACTAGAAGCCACAGTGAAGTAAGGAACTGTTAGAAACTCATCAAGACCTGTGCTTGCTTCTTCAGAGTCTCTGTGAGTTCATTTGACCTTGGCTTGTGATGATTTAGGGGAATTTTGTTCTTCATGCTTCAGTCGGATGCTCTAGCTCTTACATTCTTCTGCTTTTTCTGCTGGATTCTTTGAGTTCCAAGGGAAAAATTTGATGGAATCATCCCATTTCAGGCTGAGTGTTCAAACATTCTTACTCTCTGTACAATGTCTGACTTTGAGTCTGTGTATTTTTGCCATCTTCTACAAAAAGAAGCTTCCCTGATGGCAACTGAACAAGGCACTCACCTAAGAGCACAGCAGAATGTTGATAGGAGTCATTTTGTTGTTACCTTCCTTTAGAAAGCCAAGTGGTTGTATTTGGTTTTCCCCTAGGTTCATGGCCTCTCTAGTCTCAGATAATTTTCCACATAACCAGTATCAGGGGTGAGTTTCATCTACTGTCGTGGGACTTAAGTCAAACCAGATAATAGTTTGCTACCCATAAAAGATTTGTACCCCCACTGACCTAGCATATCTTACAGGCAGGACATGATTGCAGATCAATGGTTTTTTGTTTGTCTTGCTGAAGAGTGAACAGAGTCTCTTCCTTTACCAAAGATGCTATCACACAGTGGTGAATGCTCTGGTAGGGATCAACTTGAGTTCTATATGTTCAATGAGTTGTATAAGTATTGTCTTCAGCAAAAGAATCTTGCTGTCAGTTTGTGGATGGCAACCTATAGTCTTGGTACATAGCCTGTATATTTTTGGGGATTCCCTGGTGACCTCATGGTCAAAAATACATTTAGATATTCCCAAATCCCAATCCAGGATGCTTCATATGATGACAAGGTAAGGTCAGTTGGGTCTCTGTTGCTTCCATTACTTAGTGATTTTATTATGTCACCTCATAAATGTAAATATTTTAGGAATTTTCTACTGAATCATTTCCAGCATTCATTGCTTGATCTACTCAGCTATGTCAAAGCAGATATTCAATAAGATCTCCAAGTGGTGCTGTGCATTTGTTATTTTACAGCTGCTATCATTTCCATTAAGGCTTACTCCAACTTTCTGCTTACTCTGGCAACAAGGAAACAGTCCACCATCTATCTCATTCCTTAATCACAGCATAGGAGTTGAAGATAATGGGATTAAGACAAACAATTATATCCCTGTTTTAGCCTTTGCTTTTTCCATTAAAATAATTTCAATTTCAAAATTGATTAATTCATAAAAATGAGTTGAACTGGAATCATTCTATGTTTCAATAACTATATAGCTCTATATACGCTCTCATTAATGTTAATGTCTTCTATGTTTTTTATCATAAAACAATGGATTTTTATTGTGAAGCTATGAGATCAACTATCATAAGTGTGTGCAAGATAAGTAATAAGAACAGATCTAATAAAATTATTATTAAACTATAAGAATAATACTAGATCCATTTTATAGACCTTATAATATGTAAATCACTCCCATTTTACTTTGACAGTAAGATAAATGCATTATGTCATTTTACGTTATTTATACTTGTACACTTCTGGGAATAAATCTTGCATAACAAAGTGTTATTTTAAATAATAAGAGTTTTATTTCTTTTCTGTTACTTTGATTATAATTGGTAATTTAAGATTTATAGCTTTGCTTGCAGGATGTTGAAGTTTAAAAATTGTGCATTAGGCAGAACCGTCAGTGGCTCAGCATGAGGTGGTGAGAAGTAGAAAACATGTATACTTTTTAGAATGTTGCAGGAAACATTCACCTTACCTGGCTGATGTTGTTTCCTCAAATTGTTAGCACTCTGCCCTGGGAACACTGCACTGTACAAATGGAGATGCTTGCGTTCCTCTTACTTGTTACTAGGCTCCTGCTGTGAGAACTAATGCTATACTCAGAGGGACCCCACAGAGAATTTCTCTAGATGATTTTAGATACTAGTTTTTAACAGTAAGCATGCTTCTAGTAGAATAGGCGGGGAGAATATAAAGAAATAAATTTCTGATCTTTTCTCTACCCTCTAGGTATTTTCCAACTGTGGCAAGTTTGTTGTGGTTTCTGACAAAAATGAAATCCATTCCTCTCTCTACTGAGTCAGTAAGGGGTCAAGGTACTAAATTGAGACACCAATGTTTATATTTACATCTCTTCTACAGATGGCACCTTGCTTGATTCCTCTACTTGCTATAACCCCATTTATGCAAATGGAAATATTTTTTAGAACTCTATAATTATATTTGTATAATTTTCCTTGGGAATATCATTCTGGTATTTACTACATGATTTATTAAATACATACGCATTCATCAATCTTTTTTATAAATCAGTACATCATACAGGAAAAGGTTGTGGTGCTTATCTGTTTTTATTTCATGAATGTCTTCCCAACACCTAGTACCTGGTAGCCCCTCATAAATATCTGGCACATTAAGAAATCAATACTATAAACTTCCTCTTGTCTGAAAAAAACCCTAGTTTCCCTTTTGTCTATCCAAAGATAAGTGTAAATCAGTTTTTTGTGTGTGTCATTTATCAAAAGAGAAATGGTCAGGCAAGGGAAAGGGCAAGGACTTAGAAGTGCTATCTTGGATCGCAGATAGAGCTTGGATGTACTCATTGATCCTGGGAAGTTGTTTGGTGTCTCTGAGCCTTCTTTTCCCCATGGGATATGTCAAGATGCAATGTGCATAACTATTTGAGTAAATATCTCTCAAATCCTATTTACTCAGGTAAATACTTGATTTATTTTATCCAAAAGAAGAAAGAAATGAGAAGTAACTACAATAAAGATTGTATATGCTTAAGTTTGTTCTCATAATGATAATTAGGTTTTGATTTTGGGTACAATCGTGTGGCTGCATAATTAATCTTGTAGCTAACAGCATTTTAAAAAAATTAAATGGCATCACTTATTAAACTCTAAAAGATGATGTGAATTCAAATAACAAGTGACTTAACATTAACAAGATATTTTTATCTATTTTTCTTTCATTATTTTCTAGCCTTATTCTTTCCTCCAAAGAATATGAAAACTAAGATGGAAGCTAAAATATTGATACAGGTTTCAGATCACTCTGTGCCTTTGAATTCCCAATTAAGTTTGGTAATACTAAAGTAAGAGGCATTTATCACAGCTCAGGAACGTCAGGAGCTGGTCGGTATATTCAGTTCTGACTCTATGCATGCTCTACGTGCTAACAGAGTAGAAGCACATTATGAAACTATCTAATGTCGTCAGTAATTTGCTGTGCCAGACGAAAGGAAAATACTTGAGAACCTTGGTTTCTAAGTTTGTATTCTGAAAGATTTTTAGAGTTTGGTAGTAGATCTTGTACTTTGTACTATATAATATGACAGACTGGTAGCATTAAGTACATGCTGCACAAACTCATAGCATTCTGGAGTGGGTAAAACATACCAAAATGGAGATGCTAGAGATAGTACAAAAACTTCATACATAAAATTAAAATTAAAGCTCAATTTATTCACACTCATTTATTAAATAAACAGAATATTCAGAAAATCAGTGTGAATATATTTCATTTTCAGAATAATACAAAAAGTTTAGTCTCAAAGGAAACATTACTGCTATCTGGAGCAAGGAGTAGCAGACTCAGGAATATAGAATAGAATCTTGTTTTCTAAACAGATGAGAAGTCAAGAATGGATTTTGGGACCAGAAAAGATGACTCAGCAGTAAAGAACAATGGTGGCTCTTGCAGAGCAACCAGGTCCAGAAATACTATAGTGTCTGACAACTCTGTGAAACCCCAGTTTCACGGCACCAGTGCCACCTTCTGGATTTTGTGGGCACTGTAAGCATGTGGTGCATTTAACCTGCAGGCAAAACATTTACATAGACAGAGAAATAGATGGATGGCTGGATAGACAGACAGACAGACAGACATTTTGAGAAGTACACTCCATAAAAAAATAAAATATTGTCCAGGCCTCTTCACTGACACCCACCTTCAGGGGGTCTGCATCTGCCCTGAACGAAATGACAGACTCCGAATATCCCCTATGGGGAAGGGAATGGCGATAGGGTGGGAGGCTGGGGGTGGGTGAGAAGGCGGTGCGGGAGGAAGGAAGGGAGAGGGAGCTGGAATTGACATGTGAAGCAAGCTTGTTTCTAATTTCAAAAATGTAATAACTAATAATAAAATATATTAACAATAATTTCTTACTTCAGAAAATAGAAATTTCCAGAGCTACAGAAATTATGGTTGATTATTTAAGAGCCTGTGGTGCTATTACAAGGGACCTGTGTTCTGTCATCTCACAACTATATGCAACTCCAGCTCAAGGGAAATTCAAAGCGACTGTTCAGACCATCATATTCATGACCACATACCTACACAGACACACATCCACGTAACTAAAAATAATTTTGCAAAATTGACAAACAAAATACAGATGCATGTATAATAAATATTTAAATATACCGTATATATTATGAACATGTGTTTCAAATAGCATCCATAGATACATGGGTATTGGTTCATCCACTAAAGCATGGGCAAGCTACCGGAGGTTGCCTCCCTCAGGAAAACAGGCTCTCTCTCCCACAAGAGCCATCAACTGCCCATAGCCCTAGAGTGGGGTTGGATCTCCTGATCCCTTTCCTCATCCAGTCTTGAACGATGACTGGCCATGATCTTCTGTATATCGAATACTAGCAGCTGCAACCACCTCGAGTTCATCAGGGCAAAAGTCCTGTTATGTCCCAAAGACACTATTTCCCAGCAACCATCACTGTACTTTGACTCTTACAATCTTTCCACCCACCTTCAACAACATTCCCTGTACGCTCGTGGGGAAAGCTGATATGCCGTTCCTGGCTCAGCACTAGCTGTCCCTGCTTTGCTACATTTTGAGTCGGTGGCAGTAACTCACAGCAGCAGTGAGAGGATGCTCCCATGAGTGGAGAGACACAACAACCCGTGCACGCAACAACGAGCAATTATTTAACCCAACACCCTGTCTCATGCCTGCGGTGACTGCTCCTTTTCCTCGCAGGGCTCCAGGTTTCATCTGCTGCTGCCACTACAAAGCCCACTTTTCAGCCCCGAGTCTCTACCTCTGGTATCCCTGCAGTGCATTTGCTACATGGTTGTGTCTCAGACTGCATAACCTTGGGACATTTCTCAGTGATGATATCACTTCCTCGCCAGTGAGAACTTTGTCCACCTTGGGATACGTCTTCCTCGTTTGATTACTCTAGTATCAGTTGTGTTTACTCTAGCATCTGAGTGTACAAGGTCCTTCTGTAATTCGTATGGCAGCTCATTAGCTGGCTCTCCTCCTACCAACCGCTATGTGTGTGAAAGGCCCATTTCGTTTGCAAGTGCTCTCAAGGATTATTTCTTTTCCTGCACAAAGAATTCTTGTAATATTGACTCATTCTAAGACAGGTTCTTCAGCCATAAGAAATGGATTCCATTACTCGCTGTATCATTCCTTGAGTCTCTAGTTTAATGCTACTGCTTGGGTAGTATATATTCTCAAAAAATCTATAGTTGTTTATTCCTCCCAAAGTGTCCCCTCAGGACATTGCAACTATGTGTATACACTGACATGTGTTTTGTAGTTCTCATCTCAAAAAGATTAAGAGAAAGGTATTGATCACAACAAGAACATGATTCTGGTTGTCCAAAATACCATGTTCCCTTATTTCAACAGATTCATGAGCTTGTCATAGCTACAAAACAAAACAAAATCAAATACATTGTGGAAATATTGGCTATGCAGATTACAATAATTGAGGAACTTACTTCTGTAAGTCTCAGATGCTGACTGATGTCGTTTCTTAGCTTTGGGGTGGATGAAAACTCATGGTTTGACAGTCATGTGAATATTAAGTCAGACAGTGATTGATGAACATTAAAACTGGAGTTATCCCAAGATAATTTCACTCTAGATCTCTAACATTCTTACTATCCATACTAACAAAGTCAGTCTAACCATTCAGTCAGCTTGTGGATAAACTTATACTTTAATTCACAGAAAGAATAGCAATAGTTGAGAGACAATTTTTAAAATTTAAGGACAATTGAGAAAATGTGTACTGGGTAAATTGTAGAAGGCTGTTCAGATTTGCAAACTTTCACCCACACACTTAAAATTCTTGTTAGAATATTAATAAATCTTATTTATTTTTTGATAAAAATGTGAATATATCTTCTATTTCTTTTACCAAATTACAGGCTTTGAAATAGCATACAGATAATAAAGATTGATGGGCTAATAAAATGTTTTATTTGTTTGTAAATGTATTTAAACCCTTTAAGATGTGCAATAAAGAATGGTGAAATCCATCACTAAAGATATTAGGATCACCAAACATATGAAGCCAAGGATGAACAGGTAAAATCAGCAGCATATAGGATTGAGGTGGGGTGCAAAACAATATTCAATGCCACACAATAAGTGAATCTATAAACATTCATGACAATCTTAGGGTTAGCAGTTAGCCTTTGAATATCGATGTGCAAGGAAGCTATGTGGGAAGGTATGTGGTTTCCATGGATACCTGTCCTCTCATAACAATTTTAGAAATTGACAGGAAATGAGCAAATGGACTAGGAACAGCAGAAAATTCCACCTCCTCTGACAGTGAGGAAGTTAGCTTGCCTTGGGTACATCATTGGTAGGAGAAGATTTGAAGTGCAATTTTGTTTTTAGGCAATTCAAGAGTTTTATGGATTGCCAAAGAGCTCAAATGCGTATGATCTCACAGATCTATAATCTTAGCCTACACACTGTAGAGGAGTTTGTTGGTGGAATGTGTTGAGGATTCTCATGCAGTTTCATGAAGAACACAACTCAAGTTTTTCAATTGTCTATGTTTGCAAGATTTAACTAACATCTTAATTGCCATGATAAGACATTATGACCAAGGCAACTTATGAATAAAGAGTTTATTGGTCTTATAATTTCAAAGCATGAATCTGTGACCATCATTTCTGGGAGAATGGCAGCAAGCAACTAGACCTCTCATCGGAGCAGTAGTTGACAGTTTGCATCTTGATACCACTAGGCAGATGAATAGACAGACAGAGAGACAGATAGAAAGACAGATCACCTAAGCCCAACCATACTGACATACCTCTTTCAACAAGGACATGCCTCCTGATCCTCCCTTAACAGTTTCATCTACTGGTTACCAAGAATTCAAATACGTGAGACTATGCGAGCCATTTCTCATTCAAACTGTCACATCTGGGGATTTCAATGTCCCTCTCTATATAGTGTGAGGAATGATATCAGTAAATGACCTCATTTCAGCAGATTATTATATCTGGGACGTGTTTAAGTTTAATCAGATCTTCGGGTTCTCAGTGTGTTTTTAAATGTTATTCTTTTCTTCTTTTACACAATTAAACTTTAGCCGGTATGGACACTGATTTATATTACCTCATTGTTATTCATTTATTTTATTTATCTATATCGATATGCTTGCATTTTCACATTTGTTGACCCAAGGTGTGTGTTGGTACCACAGAACTTAAGTTCATGTGTTTTCAAAAGTCCAAAGACAATACTCAGATCTCTGCATTTTTCTCTATTCTTTGAAGCAGTGTAATTCAATATAACATGGAGTTTCTGCTTTCACATAATTCAATTAACCACTTGGCTTTGGGGATTCTAGGTCCCTGCTGTCAGAGTACTAATATTTCACAAGGACATCCATGCCTTCTCAGCATTTCTGTGAGATCCAGGGATTAAAAACTCCAGTACTCATGCTTGCCATAGCAAATACTTTACCAGCTGTTTATCTCTTCAGACATGAAGTTCAATATTCTTACTAGAATTATAGTATCGATATGTCACATTATTTTGTAAGATTTGTGAGAATATATTCTAATGCTTTATTCAAATGTATATGTTTTGAAATTGTAGTGGTAGTGGATATTAAAAGGCAAATAAAAGGTTCCTTATGATTTTTAAGACTATTTAAGTTGATTAAAACATGTCATCAAATTTCAATAGTAAGAACCAAATCTACTAAAGACAGTATTAAAAGGAAAAGGCACAAGAAAACTAAATTGTTTCACCACCCTTAAAATATTCTGTCTCCCTACCCAGGAGATACTAGCATTTATATGAAATTGAATCTTTGAACAGGGTGGAAATTGCAGATACCTGGTCAAAGAGATTATCCATGATTATTCTATAATAAAATTGAAATGGTTGGCCTGGAATCAATGGCAGAAGGGTCACAGATATGAACTACAACTACTTTTGATATGAGAATGAGGTCACAATCCAAGAATAGAGATGCATTTGACAAGTTTACAGAGGGTGACTAGGCTCTGCTAACACTTGGAGCTTAGCCCAGAAAGACTGACATTGGACTTCTGACCTGTAAAATTTCAACTTACAAGATTTATGTTATTTAAAACACTTGCAATTTTGTTAATTTGTAATGGCAATGATACAACTTTGAGGAAGAGATGACAGAAATGCTGAGTTTGTACATACAGGTAAAATAATAATTGTCAGCCGTTAGGAACAGCAAATTCAGATTATTTTCTACAATTTCACAAAGAAATTAGCGGCTTTCTTTCACCTCATATGGCCCACAGTGTTTCTCCCTTATTGTAGGCCTAAAGTAACAATGTCATACCCCATCCAAAGAGGTCTCTGAAAACATTTTTTTTCAGTTTTGAATTTGAGAAAAGGAAGCTGAATAACATTTTTCATGTTTGAAACATAAATCACACTTAATTTAGCTATACACAGCAAAAGGCACTCATGTGGATCAAATACACCAAGGTTTATGTAACACACACACACACACAGAGTGAGAGAGAGAACAAAAGTCTGATTATCTTCACGATCTTCAGAATCATACAAATCAGTTGATGTCTAACTGTGTTAAGAACTTCATTTCTTTAAATGGCACTCATAAATTTTCTAGAACCCAAAGTGGACCCAATGTATCTTGTATTAGCTTATCTATTCTCAGTATCCACTGGTTGGTACCATTCCCACAATGCCTTACTCTTATTGCATACACTGAGATGTCTATTTTCTAAGACAGAATCTATGCTTTCTTGAGAGTTCATTTTGACAGTAACTAGCTAGGAGAGGAAAATCTCCTCAAGCACTGTAATTTTGCTACTTGGTGTTTTGTTTAACAAGATGACCAAGTTAAAGCAGTTTTGTATAAAATTATAGGGGATACCCAGATTCTTTGTGATTTATACAGACTAGAAATAAGTGATTTGAATTAGAAGGTGAAGGTAAAACATTGCCTGGAATCTTAGACCATAGACACAATGAAGAAAGAGAAGAAGCAGAGAAGGGAAAACAGACCAAATGGAAGAGTAAGAAAGGGGCAAAAGGAGGAGGATGTTGGAGGACACCAAAAGGAAATAATAGAAGAATCACTAAAAACCACAAAGAGCAAGTATGGTTTTTCATCTGTCATGACAAGTTAGATGATAAAGAAAATAATTTAAAGATTTTGATCTTTAATATTCAGATGTAGAAGTATATGTATCTTTAATTTCTGTACTCAGGAGGCAGAGCAGGGTGGATCTACGAGAGTTGAAATGTAGGCAAACTTTCTTTCCCTCCTCTCCCACAGCCGTTTAGTTCCAAATGACACACTGAAGCTTATATTAATTAGAAACTGGTTTGCTAATTGCTCAGACTTCTTATTGGCTAGCTTTCTCCTAATTATCAACTCATTTTTATGAAACTATGCATGTCTATGAAGTCTTGGTTTACCAGAGAACGGTCATACTCCTTTGGTGTCTACATGGCATCTCTTATTTGGACACGCAAGATATCGCTGCATCAAAGTCCAGAATGGTCTATATATTTCCCTAAAGACCATCCAGATCTACTCAATAAGACCCTGTCTGAAAAATAAGAACAATAACAAATACTTAAAAGAGGATTAATTTCAGCAATTGTGGTTCAAGACATAATGAAAAATTCACCAATAGAGGCTTTTATATTTCTGAAAAGTCTGATGCATCAATATTTTCTGTCAGAGTTCTAATGATATTACACGGTTTTGTGTGTTTGGGTACATACTATTTAGTAAC
The DNA here is from genome assembly GCF_017639785.1 of Mesocricetus auratus. Classification (NCBI taxonomy): domain Eukaryota; kingdom Metazoa; phylum Chordata; class Mammalia; order Rodentia; family Cricetidae; genus Mesocricetus; species Mesocricetus auratus. Next base: position 10,788,121 of record NW_024429180.1, on the reverse strand, counting down.
CCTTGTATACTTAATTAGGACAAAGTTATCTTCTAAGAATAAGACTTTTATTCAAAAATAATATGCAGCAAAATTGACTAAAATAAATAACATCTGTGATTTCTGTGATTACAAATTTGTTACAATAATATTTTGCCTTACATCACATTTTCAATTTCTCTTTCTTAAAAACAAACCAAAATATATCCAGGGAAATCAAAACATTATTGAATTCATTAGTGACAGAATCTACATACTTGACTAAACAAACAAATTCCATGAATAAATTTGTGGATAATTTTTAATGAAATATGAAAGAATTTTATTCATCTATTAGCAGTTAATAATTTAAGTACTTTTAAAATTATTGTAGCCTTTTTTGCTATACAGTAATACTGAAAATTTCAACATTGTTGTATATTAAATGTTTTTATGTGAGTATTATTTCAGGACGTTTAATTATTTGTTTGGTTCACTTGAGGTTGTAATTGTGTTTTATAAGGATAGTATGATTTTAGTTAGTGTTTTACACCCCCAGTCCCATTTGGTCTTTCTACTCTATATAATGGAGATTACTTATTTGGTAGTCATTTCTCTTTTGATTTTTGTACTCTCTTGTTCACAAAACACTGCCTTAAAAATAACTGAAAAATTACTTCAAAAAGTTTTACAGAAAGAAGAGAATAAATAAATAAATAGATGCACACTTATTACACACACATACATATGGAATTTAGTTGGAACCATTAAATAGAATTGTTCAATATTTCAGATATGAGGTTGCTATAGTGTTACTCATGCAGCATATTCAATGTCCTTTGCATGTAGCTGTATATTTCTGTGTGTACGTGTGTTTACACATACATGTGTACTCTTTAATAGCATGTTATCTCATAATATTTTCTTTTATTAATGCTTGCTTCTCACAAACATTGAGACACCTTTTAAGAAGCATATAGCACCAAAATCCTTTTCAAAAATACTCCTTGAGTGTTTTTTTTCATGCTAGGTCTTTTTCTTGGCAGTCATTTATTCAAAGATTACTTGAATGCCTACTATGCTATTCTAGGCTTTAGGGGGAAATTATATATATAATAAAACTGTGTGTGTGAGTGTGTGTATGTGCATGTGTGTGAGAGGGAGAGAGAAAGTTTGTGTGTGTGTGAGAGAGAGAGAGTTTGTGTGTGTGAGTGAGTGTTTGTGTGTGTGAGAGAGAGAGTTTGTGTGTGTGCATGTCAGTGTCTGTGAGAGTTTGTGTGAGTTTTATGTGTGTGAGTGTGTGTGATTGTGTGTGTTTGTGTGTGTGTGTGTGTTTGTGTGTGGTTGGAGCCACTGTCTCCTAGCCCAGGCCATGCTGTTGCATTCCTGATGCCACCTATTATACACTCGTGTTCCCTTTTGTTTCCATGTCCAAGATGGCAACCTTCAAGGACCACCACCCTAGAACAAGATTACCACTTTTGGTATTGGTGTTGTATGAATGTCTTGTGCCATCAGTATCTTAAGAAGGGACTGGCTAATGAGGAGAGATATTATGAATGTGCAGTAGGGCATCGTTTTCCTTAGAAAACAACAACAACAAAAAGCTTTCTCTAGCAAACACTGCAAACTCGCTGGTGTGACTGCAAACTCCTAACTGGTCATTATCATAGCAGGGATCTGTCCACAAGAGAAAGAGAGTCAGTTCAGTTTGGTTCAGTAAAACATGAACATCTTCAAGTTCATCATTCACAATGCTGGCCATTACAGTTCAAACTACAGGTGACTTACTGTTTTAAAACCAGAAGATACTTCGTCCTACAGTGATTGGAAGATAAGTGGCTCTCCCAAAACCTGACTTATCAGAAATGGCTGCAATTTGGATTCAGCTTGGTTCCTTTACCTGATGAGAGAAATACTGGGAGTGCCCCTGCTATGTTGTCATGGGTGAGGCTTTGCGAGCAGGTAGAGTTCTGTGTGCCCACGAGAAGTGGCATGAATGTTGCTGTCGTAGCCTCTGATGGATCTGAACCCAAAACTGGGTGCTGAAGCAGAGAATGAGCAGTGGCAAGATGTTCCCAAACACATGATTGACTGCACCTACAAGTAGGACAATCTGTAAAATTGTAGGTCCTGCTCCATTGGGCTCTCTGAGACAGGCATAGCCTAGAGCATTAAGACGACTCTTAGGTGGGCACACCCTATTTCCATCTTGAAAGGATCTTTATGTATGGATCAAAGGACAAGGTCTTTCGCCGTGTCCCCTGTTCAAGGGACCAAGTGGAATCTCAGATGTAGTGAAGGTGACTTTGACTCCTGAGGAGGATCTTGTTTGAAGAAGACTGTAAATACAATCTGGGCATCCTCAGATGCCTTAGCACTTCACTGTCCAGGATGAAGCAAGGTTTCTATGGAGACCACACACACAGTCTCTTCATCTGACGTGTATTCTTTGCAATTGTGTTAAGGATGCCTCGGGAAAACCTAAGTTTTCCACGGGTCTACACAGATGTTAAGTTGTGCTTGTGTCGTGATAACCTGGTTAATGTGACAACCCAATTGTCGCTAAGACACAGTGACAGTTGTAAGGAGGCTTCAATTACCCTGTGAGCCGTATGTTTTCCTTGGTCTGTGCATGCTCACCAAATATCCTTAGGACAGAGTTTCCAGGTAGTCAGTGTGTAAATCCATGTCTTATGCATAATTGTGCAAACGGATATTGTTTTGTGTACTATAGATGTCTGTACTTACATCACAATAGAATGTAAAAAGTAAAATCTGCATATGTATGATGCAATCAACAGCCCAAGTGAAGTGCCATAATAGCAAAAACACCAAATATACATTAAACAATGAAAAAATATTTCTTAACTGCATCTTGTTGAACAATTAAAATTTTATACATTTAGGGCAGAACCTTAAATTATAGATTCTACTTGAAGTTATCTACTTCATAAAAGTAAACTTAAATGAGAGGGATACCTCACGGGTCATTTATGTAAATAATATGCTTGAAAAATGGGGGGACATATTTTTCATTATTTATTTTCCTGTATTTCTGAATATAATTCACCCAAGTGGCAGAATTTTGGAATACAGAGTCAAACAAATTTTACAAATGCATTCAAAGTGAAGGTATTTTCACATGTTAGAACTGTTATATTATATTACAATGGGATCCATGATTAAAGGGAAATGAGTGAATCTAAAGAAATATAAAACATCACAGTGAAACTAATAAAAGTATAGCATTCAGTAGTTTTGGATTGTTTTCAGATATGGTGTCTCAAAAGTAGTTGTTAAATAATAATGTGTCCAAAGAGTCTCAGCTCCTTCCTGTCAGAAATCTAAAGATGTATTCTGTAAAGACAACTATCACAATAGGAAGGATACAGTGGTCCCATTGTCAAGCCTGCATTACATTTGATTAAGGCTGATAAGCAAAAATGTATGTTTTAACCATGCACACTATTTATTAATAGGAAGAACTGTACTGAACTCTGCCTCAGGTCTCTGAAGATACCGTAGTGAAAACACCAGGGACACTCAGAGCCATATCTCTATTTCACTCAGGGTTTCCGTGTTTTTATATCCAGACTTCTAGGAAACAATGGGAAACAGGGTTTTATAAGACAAACAAACAGACTTAGTCAAAACTCAGCATCTCTTGGTCTGGTGACACCATTATACACAGTCAATGTCAACAAAAGTTCTCCAACCCAGAAAGAGATTTGAGAAGCTGAAACTCTGTCCTACAGCATGAGTACTACAGGTGTAAAGCAAAGTACATGAAATTAATATAATTCTTGTGAGTTATTAAATTATTTATCATAGTCTGTCATACTCTTCAATTGCATGTTTAACTTTAAGTAGTAATTATGAATATGCTATGATAAATATTTACAGTTTAAAGGATTACAGATGAAATTCATTAAATATCTCCAATGATAATAACTCAATTCTATTTATGGATGTTTTTATTATTTGCAACTTATATTTTTCTCTTTTAATTCTTTGGAAATTTTTTTTATTTTTGAATTATGGTTTAATTTTTTTGAGGCATAGTTTCTCTGTGTAACTTTGAATCCTCTCCTGATCTCACTCCGTGGACTAGGTTGGACTCACACTCACAGAGATCTACCCACCTCTGCTCCCAAGTGCTAGAATTAAAGGCATGCACCACCACCCTTTTCTTTGATACTTTCATAGACATATACAATATATCTTTATCATGCATAACTTCCAGTGACTCTCCACACTCTTTTGGCCGTCTCTGTGGTACATATCTTTTCCCTCAAGTTTTAGATATGTTAGTTAATATGGATATATATGTATATGACACTCGCTGAGTCTAGCTCTTAAACTACCCACAGTGTTAAGACTATGAGGTTGTCTACTAGCTAATAGAATCTACTGGCTAATAGATAACCTGTCAGAGGTCACCCCTCTGAGAAAGTGACTTTGCCTTCTATAATAGTTATGAACTACCCTTTGCTTCTGAATTAATCGTGGTGCCTCAGAAGCCCCTTCAACCTTAGTGTTAGAATACTTAACTGACTTGAGCATGCTTGTGTTTTGGACATGAAATCAAAGTTTCTGATAGTCCATGTATGTGACAGCCATATATGTCAAAAGGAAAGCATTACAAAACTCTCTTACTTTCTTTATGACGTCTTTTAGAGATTTTTATTTTTTTATCATTTTTTATTTTAATTTTAAATCGCTTGTTTTACATGTCAATCCCCGTTCCCTCTCCCTCCCCTCCTCCCGCACTCCCCTTCCCCCCACCCTCCCACCCTATTGCCAAATCCTTCCACATAGGGGATATCTAGAGTCTGTCATTTCACTCTGGGTAGGGTCCAGGCACTCCCCTAAGAGTCCAGGCTGAGAGAGTATCCCTCTTTGTGCTATAGGAACACGATGACTGTTTGTATTCCAGGGATAGACACTGATCCACAGCTCAGGGCCCCATAGGTTGCCCAGGCCTTCTCGCTGACACTCACATTTGGGGGGTCCATATCAGTCCCATGCTGGCCTCCCCACTGTCGCTCTGGGGTCCAAGAGCTGCCCCTGTTCAGATCAGCTGCCTCTGCTGGTTTTGCCAGCCCATTCTTTGCCAATTTGCTCATCACTCCTCTCTCCCTGTCACTGGGTTCCTTGGGTTCAGTTCAGTGATTAATTGTGTGTTTGCCCCTGCTTCCATCAGTCACAGGATGAAGGCTCCCGGATGGTTATAGACATCAAGTTCATTATCAGGAATGGGCATTCAAGGTGGTCTCTCCACTATTGCTTAGCTTGCCAGTTGGTGTTATCCCTTTAGATCACTCGAGGTCACTCTGGTGCCTGATCTCTCTTCTATCCTATGATTCCCTCTTCCCCCTATTCTACCCCCACCCACTCAACTTCCTGTTCCCCCATGACCAACTCTCTAGTAGTTTCCAGTCTGAGCAGTTTGAACATTAAACTTCCATTTTGAAATTGTTGCAGCAATTAGTTACCATAATCCACCATATACAAACAATCAGATGAATGGTTAAAAGGAGTTCTCTCAAGAGCAAAACATTAGATTTATCCATATGGAAATGAATTTTGTTTTGTATTTTAAAATCTTGAGTTATATAAGGTTTTACTAGAATACAAAGTACTTTACTCATCTTGGTTAATATATGATTCTCTAGGTAGCTAATTTATATAAATATATTACAAAACAGTTCTTCTTAGTCTATAAATGCTTAGAACTCCTTTAGTTTACACAGTTACATATTTCTTGAGTCTCTTATAGACGACCACCTAAGGGCAGTTACTACATTTCTTGGCATTCCCTACATATACCTGTCCTATTTTTATGAACTACTGTTATATCACCAAATCCCTGCACATTTTGTCCAGGTTCTGAGAGTTATAAGCTACAGCAGTACAGATGTCTTGCCAATATAATGATGTAACTGTGTATTATTGTACCCCTGCAGTTTCTCACTTAATCAGTCAAAATAAAATTTGCTACAGACTTTCGAACTAAAAGACACTTTTATCTTGCTTCTTAAGGTACAGAATCATCTACCAAAGTAATGCTATAAACCACAGACTTAGAGTACAATACTCCTAGTTGTATTTTTCATACAGTCATATTTTGCCACTGTTGTTGACCTCTGCTAGAGAATTATGAACCAAATTATTTTAAATTAAAAATTGTATAATTATAGCAGTGTACATCCTTGACTCACACAGACTGGCTAGGAAATGGAGAATGGGTAACTAGGAAAATCCTCTGTTTCAAACAAGGCCAAATGTTATAAGGGTGTTTATTGCAAATGCTGATAATAATTCTGAAAATTAGTTTCCATAGAAATTGTTGACTTTTTAAAGAAATAATTCTATATTGTCTAATGTGTTGCAAACATGTTTATATAAATGAATTTCTATAGGTGTTCAATTTGTCAAGAACAATCAATTTCATCTTGATTTTATTATATTGGAGACAATAATTAAGATTATGTTTAAACTGAAACTGGATAAATTCTATCATAATAAACATATTTTTCAAAAAAAATAATTTATAGTAGAGCTAAATAGAGAGTTAGAAGGCAAGTTTTTAAAGGTATGAGCAGTTATCTGATATACCTTCAAGATCTAAAGTTGGCTTCTAGTAGGGCCAATCACAAAAGTCTTCACCAGCAATTACTCTGAGCACACACATATCATCAATACCTTTATTGAAACAAATGTTTGTTTCAAAACATTCATTATTTTCTTCCATTTCTTAAAGATTTCCTTGCTACTTTAGACCTTATGTAATATCACATTTAAATAACATGTCATAGTTTATTTAATTTCACATAGATAATCATTTTCTATTCCAAACAAAGCTTTGTTAAATACATATATATGTATATATTCATATATATATATTTCTTTATACAGCACAACTTTCCAATTTTGACTTCACTATGATTCTATCATTTGTTTTTTTATTGTTTTGGGGTCTAGTTTCAAAACAATGCATTATTGTTGGTAAGCAAGTGCTATAGTCTGCAGTCCTTTACCAATTCTATTTCTTTTCCTAAACTTATTTTTCAATATTATTATCAAACTTTAAATATAAATTGATAGTTACTCTTATACAGTGACATATGCTGAATAAAAAAAAGAAATACCGTATATACACATGTATGCACGAATAAAATTACTAGATGCAAGCATGTTATTTTCCAGTGATATTTTCCCCATGTCCATGTTGTAATTGTTAAACTTTGCAGATAAAATTGTGGATTTGATACCAGGTTGTTCATACTCAAATCATCATTACCACAAATTCTGCCACTACTGTCAGGATCCATCAGTGGAAACTTATGTTTTTAATGCCATATTGATGTAAGACATAAATGTCCCCCAGTCTAATTAAAGTGTTAATTACTTTATCCATAAGTATTGAAGAACAAATTGTTGGATTTTATGGAATTTGTGATTGCTGATCTTAATACAAGGCATAGCAAAGCCAAGAAAATTGCTAAAAAGTTGCTAAAAAAGAATATGTATTAGTAAGTAGGTATAATCACAGGCAGACATCTTTTTTACATTGCCATCCCTGGTCATATCTCTTGATAAGAAGATGTTTTGATGTGATTAATTAGCTTTTATTTCATGGTTAGGTTACATTGATCTTTAATTTTTTAAAATTATATTATTATTTATTTTTAAGTTTAAATTTAGATTAGAAACAAGGTTGCTTCAAAAGTCAGTTCCAGGTCCCTCTCCCTTTCCCTCCCCTCCTCCTGTACCCTCTCTCCAACCCCCCCCATTATCCCCTCATTTCCCCAGGGAGGATGAGGCCCTCCATGGGGGTGTCCATAGTCTGTCATTTCATCCAGGGCAGGGCCTAGACCCTCCCCCAAGAGTTCAGGGTGAGAGTACATCTCACATTGTTGGATGGGAGTCCAAAGTCCATTTGTACAATCGGGATAAATACTGATCTACTGCCCAAGGCTCAATAGATTACCTAGGACTCCTCACTGACACCTGCAATAAGGGTGTCTTGATCAGTCAGTCCCATGCTGGATTCCCAGTCTGATGCCTGGGATTCAAGAGTTAACCTTTGTCAGGTCAGCTGTTTCTGGGGGTTAAACCAGCCCAGTCTTAATCCCTTTGGCCATCAGTCCTCCCTCTCTGTTACTGGCTTTCTTGAGTTCAGGTTAGTACTTAGCCATGGGAGTGTGCCTTTTCTTCCATCAGCCACTGAATAAAGTTTTTGTTTCCCAGACTCTCTGTCAGTGGAAGTACAGACTGGCACTATCCTGATCCATGTCTAAAATCCATATATGAGTGAGTACATACTATGTTTGTCTTTTTGTGACTGAGTGACCTCACTCAGGATGGTTTCTTCTAGTGCTATCCATTTACCTGCGAATTTCAAGATTCCATTGTTTTTTTTTTTCTGATGAGTAATACTCCATTGTGTAAATGTACCATATTTTCTCTATCTACTTCAGTTGAGGGGCATCTAGGTTGCTTCCAGGTTCTGGCTATTACAAATAATGCTGCTATGAACATAGTGGAGCAGATGTCCTTTTTGTATGAATTTGTCTCTTTTGGATATATGCCTAAGAGTGGAATTGCTGGGTCCTGTGGTAGATTGATTCCAGTTTTCCTGAGGAATCTCCATACTGATTTCCAAAGAGGCTGTATGAGTCAGCACTCCCACCAGCAGTGGAGGAGTGTTCCCCTCTCTCCACATCCTCTCCAGCATAAATTGTCTTCAGTGTTTTTAATTTTAGCTGTTCTGACAGGAATAAGATAGTATCTCAAATTTGTTTTGACTTGCATTTCCCTGATGGCTAAGGATGTTGAACACTTTCTTAAGTGTCTCTTGGCCATTTTAGCCTCCTCTGTTGAGAATTCTCTATTTAGTTCTGTACCCCACCTTTTAATTGTATCCTTTGGTGTTTTGGAGACTTGCTTCTTGAGTTCCATGTAAATTTGGATATTAGCCCTCTGTCAGATGTGGGATTGGTGAATATCCTTTCCCATTCTGTGGACTGCCTTTTTGTCTTGTTGACTGTGTCCTTGGCCTTACAGAAGCTTTTTAGTTTCAGGAGGGCCCATTTGTTAATTTTCATTCTCCGTGTCTGTGCCACTGGTTTTATGTTCAGGAAGTGGTCTCCTGTACCAACTTGTTGAAGAATATTTCCCACTTTCTCTTTTAAAAGTTTCAGTGTGGCTGGATTTATGTTGAGATCTTTGATCCATTTGGACTTAAGTTTTGTACAAGACGATAAACATGGATCTATGTGCAGTCTTCTGCATACCAGTAACCAGTTATGCCAGCACCATTTGTTGAAGATGCTTTCTTTTTTCCATTGTATAGTTTTAGCTTCTTTGTCAAAAATCAAGTGTTCATAGGTGTGTGGATTAAAATCAGGGTTTTCAATGTTTCCATTGTTCTACCTGCCTAATTTTTGTGCCAATACCAAGCTGTTTTCAGGACTATAGTTCTATAATAGAGCTTGAAGTCAGGTATGGTGATGCCTCCTGAAATTCCTTTACTGTATAGGGTTGTTTTGGCTATCCTGGGCCTTTTGTTTTCCCATATAAAGTTGATTATTATTCCTTCCTGGTCCTTGAAGAATTGTGATGGAATTTTGATAGTGATTGCATTGAATCTGTATACTGCTTTTGGTAAGATTGCCATTTTTATTATGTTGATCCTACCAATCCAAGAGCATGGGAGATCTTTCCATTTTCTGGTATCCTCTTTGATTTCTTTCTGTAAAGACTCAAAGTTCTTGATATACAGGTCTTTCCCTTCCTTGGTTAACATTATCCCCAAATATTTGATGCTGGTTATCGCTATTGTAAAGGGTGATGTTTCTCTGATTTCTTTCTCAGTCACTTCATCATTTGTATATATTAGGGCCACTGATTTTTGAGTTTACCTTGTATCCTGCCACTTTGCTGAAGGTGTTTATCAGCTCTAGGAGTTCCCTTGTGCAGTTTTTCGTTTCACTTATGTAAACTATCATATCATCTGCAAATAGTGAAAGTTTGATTTCTTCTTTTCCTATTGGTATCCCCTTGATATCCTTTTGTTGTCTTATTGCTGTGGCTAGAACTTCAAGCACAATATCGAAGAGATATGGAGAGAGTGGACAGCCGTGTCTTGTTTCTGATTTTAGAGGAATTGCTTTGAGTTTCTCACCATTTAGTTTGATGTTAGCTGTTGGTTTACTGTATATTGCTTTTATTATATTCAGGTATGTTCCTGTTATCCCTGATCTCTCTAGGACCTTTATCATGAAGGGGTACTGCATTTTGTCAAAGGCTTTTCAGCATCCAGTGAGATGATCATGTGGTTTTTCTTTCACAGTTTGTTTATATGGTGGATTACATTGATAGATTTTCTAATGTTGAACCATCCATGCATTCCTGGGATGAAGCCTACTTGATCATGGTGGATAATTTTTCTGATGTGTTCTTGAAACCGGTTTGCTAGTATTTTATTGAGTATTTTTACATCAATGTTCATGAGGGAAATTGGCCTATAGTTCTCTTTCTTAGCTGTTTCTTTGTGTGGCTTGGGTAGCAAGGTAATTGTAGCCTTGTAAAAAGGGTTTGACAGTGAGCCTCCTGCTTCTGTTGTGTGGAATACTTTTAGGAGTATTGGAATTAGCTCTTCTTTGAAATTCTGGCAGAATTCTGAAGTGAAGACATTTGAGCCTGGGCTTTTTTTTGTTTGGGAGACTTTTAATGTCTGCTTCTATTTCATTAGATGTTATAGGTCTGTTTAGATTCTTTATCTGCTCTTGATTTAGTTTTGGAAAGTGATATCTATCCAGGAAATTGTCAATTTCCTTTAAATTTTCAAATTTTGTGGAGTATAGATTTTCAAAGTATGCCCTGATGATTCTCTGGATTTCCTCAGAGTCCGTTGTTATGTCCCCTTTTCATTTCTGATTTTGTTAATTAGCATGCTCTCTCTCTCTGTCTTTTGGTAAGGTTGGACAGAGGTTTGTCTATTTTGTTGATATTCTCAAAGAACCAACTCTTTGTTTCATTGGTTCTTCTCAATGTTTGCCTGGTTTCTACTTAATTGATTTCAGCCCTCAATTTGATTATTTCCAGGCGTTTGCTCCTCCTGGGTGAGTTTGCTTCTTTTTGTTCTAGAACATTCAGCTGTGCTATTAATTCACTAGTATGACAGTTTTCCAGTTTCTTCATGTGGGCACTTAGTGCTATGAACTTTCCTCTCAGCACTGCTTTAAAAATGTGTCCCATAAGTTTGCGTATGATGTATCTTCATTGTCATTGAATTCCAGGAATCTTTAATTTCTTTTTTTATTTCTTTCTTTATCCAGGGATAGTGCAATTGTGCATTGTTCATTATCCATGAGTTTGTAGGGTTTCTGTGATTTGTGTTATTGTTGAATTCTAATTTTAATACATGGTGGTCTGATAAGATACAGGAGGTTATTCCAATATTATTGTATCTATGGAGATTTGCTGTGTTTCCTATTATGTGGTCAATTTTAGAGTAGGTTCCATGTGGAGCTGAGAAGAAGGTATATTCTTTTCTGTTTGGGTGGAATGTTCTATAGATGTCTGTTAAACCAAGTTGGGTCATACCTTCTATTTGTTCTTTTGTTTTTTTGTTAAGTTTCTGTCTGGAGGTCCTGTCTAGTGGTGAGAGTGGGCTGTTGAAGCCTCCTACTATTAGTATGTGAGATTTTATGTGCAATTTGAGCTTTAGTAATGTTTCTTTCACGAATGTAGGTGTCTTTGTATTTGGGGCATAGATGTTGAAAATTGAGACTTCATCTTGATGGACTTTTCCTTTGATGAATATGAAGTGTCCTTCTTCATCTCTTTTGATTGAGTTTAACTTGAAGTCTAGTTTGTTAGATATTAGGATTGCTACACCTGCTTGGTTCTTGGGTCCGTTTGATTAGAAAATTTTTTCCCAACCCTTTACTCTGAGATAACGTCTGTCTTTGATGTTGAGATGTGTTTCTTGTATGCAGCAGAAGGATGGGTTCTGTCTTCGTATCCATTCTTCTAGTCTGTGTCTTTATATAGGCAAGTTGATGCCATTGACATTGAGGGATATTAATGACCATTGATTGATGATTCTTGTTTGTGCTTGATTTATTGGTAGTGAAGTTATTTTGTGTTGTTTCTCCTCCTTTTTTTCTTTTGGTGTTTTGTAAAGTGGGATTATATATTGCCTGTGTCTTTGTGAGTGTAGTTGTCTTCCTTGGATCTAGGTTTTCCTTCTAGCACTTTCTGTCGAGCTGGATTCATGGATATGTATTGTTTAAATCTGGATTTGTCATGGAATATTTTGTTTTCTCCATCTATGGTAAGTGAAAGCTTTGCTGGATATAGTAGTGTGTGCTGGCGTCCTTGTTCCCTTAGTGTTTGTAGGACATTTGTCCAGGATCTTTGGCTTTCATCGTTTCCATTGAGAAGTCAGATGTAATTCGGACAGGTCTGCCTTTATATGTTACTTGGCCTTTTTCTTTAGCTGCTCTTAATATTTTCTCTTTATTCTGTAGGTTGGATGTTTTGATTATTATATGTCAAGGTTACTTCTTTTTCTGGTCCAGCCTATTTGGTGTTCTGTAGGTTTCTTTTATTTTCATGGCATATCCTTCTTTAGGTTAGGGAAGTTTTCTTCTGATTTTGTTGAATATGTTTTCTGTACCTTTGAGCTGTATTTCTTCACCATCTTCCATATCTATTATTCTCAGGTTTGGATTCTTCACGGTGTCCCATATTTCCTGGATTTTTGTGTTAGGGATTTGTTGGTTTGTAGATTTTCTTTAGTTGATGACTCTATATCCTCCAATGAGTCTTCAACACCTGATATTCTCTCTTCTATCTCTTGTATTCTATTGGTGATACTTGCATCTGAAGTTCCTGATCATTTACCCAATTTTTCTATGTCAAGCATCCCCTCATTCTGTGTTTTCTTTATTGATTCTATTTCAGCTTTCAATCCTTCAACTGTTTGAGTTGCTTCCTTCATTTGTTTGGTTGTTTTTTTCTTGGTGCTCTTTAGATTCTTTGACAGATTTTTTTATTTCTTGAAGTTTTTCTCCCATTTCATGGATATTTTGTTTGTTTTTTCTTCTATTTCTTTAAGGGATTTCCTCGTTTCTCCTTTGAGGGTCTCTATCATCTTCACAAGATAATTTTTAAGGTCTGTCTCCTCTGCTTCATCTATGTAGTGCTTCTCAGGTCTTGCTGGCGTTGGTTCCCTAGATTCTGGTGGAGTCATGTTGGTCTTTCTATTGCTAAGTGAGCTCTTATTCTGTCTTCTTCCCATCTCTTCTTCCAGTGGATGCTAGTGGGTTCTTTCTGTCTCCACTGGTCTCCTTCATTCCTGAAGCTGAAGCTGGGAATTCTGGCACTGAAGCTTAAGTTGAAGCCATGGTCCCTGGAGGTTGGGGCCTGGGAGGGCTGATTTCTTTCCTGAACCTTAGATCGCCAGAGTTTGAGGCCTCTAAGGGCTGATATCTTTCCTGTGTGAACAGTTCTTCTGGATGCCAGGAGCAGCCCCCAGAAGCTCGAGGGTGTGGGTATTGGGCAGGAGATTGGGAGTGTCCCTCCGGGAACCCAAGCTCTCCTGAAGCTTGCTAGCTGGAGTTTGGAGCCTGGAAGGGCTGCTGTTTATCCTAAACCTGGGATGGCCAGAACTTGGGGCCTGGAAGGGCTGATGTCTTTCCTGTGTGGGCAGGTCTTCTCCCACATTAATTTTACATTGTGCTCTTGCCAGTGCAGAGTGGGAATGGAGCAAGGAGTAGGTGTTTTGTCCCTTCCTTTCTGGCTTACATTTTGAAGCTGGACAGAGTCTGTTTAACATGTAGCTCTTCTATATATGTTCTCTTTATTCTTGTGACATTTCCTTCAGTGTTTGCATTAAAAAAGCGACACAAATCGTCAAAATACTACAGCAATTGAATCATAAAATTGGGAGCAAGTAGTTCTTTTAATATCAACTTTGTTGGCTAACCAGGTCTGTTTTATTTATATTCATTCAGAAACTGTAATTGCTCTACATGTGTGAATGAATAAGGCTGTATATAAAATTTTATCGAGCCAAAGATTTTAATTTTTTTGTCCAGTTGCTTTCCATCACAAATTGACTCTTGTTTGTTTTCAAAATATTTTCTCCTCTTGTGAATCACTGTCATAAAATATTCAATTTTTTAAATTCTGTCCCTGAATGTGAGAGTCAGTGAGGAGGCCTGGGCAACCTATGGGGCTCTGAGCAGTGGATCAGTGTTTATCCCTTGAATACAAACAGACATCTTGTGTCCATAACACAAAGAGGGATGCTCTCTCAGCCTGGACTCTTAAGGGAGTGCCTGGACACTACCCTGAATGAAATGACAGACTCTAGATATCCCCTATTTGGAAGGAATTGGCAATAGGGTGGGAGGATGGGGGGATGGGGGGTATGCAGGAGGAGGGGAGGGAGAGGGAACTGGGATTGCCATGCAAACAAGCAATTTAAAATTAAAATAATCCAAAAATAAAATAAAAAAGAAGTTTGCAACTGCTTTTGCACAGAATGTAAATGTGGTAGAGAGAGTAAATTTATATTTGTACTCATTGTTTATCTGCAGCAAGTATAGGTTCACTTTTTAGGCTTTTACAATTCAAATTCCCTTTTCATGTAGTGTGTACTTCAAATGATAATTTGTCCATCTATAAGCCAAGTCTTAGCAACATATGGATAGCAGATCTGTACTTAGAATATGTGTTTCTAATATTAAAGAAAACATTTTATACACTGACTTTCATGTCTCACGAGACAGTACTACCTCTTCAAAACACAGTAGGAATAGCCCAGTGGTATTTCTCTTACATTTTTTATCTCAGTTGGTAACAAAATCCAGAAATTTGTTTTTCCTCTTATTTTCCAGTAATTAACGATAGAAATAAACTAATTAGTGTAGTTCCAATTTCTTATTCTTATAGGCAATGCATCTGTGGATTATCTCATATAGCCTCTGATCTCCAACAGCATGAGATGCTAAGCTGATCTTAATTTTAATATTTAAATGTCATTGTTGATAAGAATGCAATACCTTCAGCTTCTCTGCCTGCCATTCATCTAGCTTCGTTAAACCCCAGGATAGGCACAATGATCAACAGTAACTTTATTTCCCACCCATGCCAATTTTCAGGCACATTTTTCCTGGAAAAGACATTATTCCTTTGTTTTTTCCTTGTATTAACAAGTATTTTTTCATCATGAAATCAAGACTTAAGGAATATGATTTCTACTAGAACCAGAATTATTATCAACCTGTTATATGATTCTAAAATCATTAAGTTGACTGGGGCTAGTTATGCTCAAACAGATAGGTCAATGGTAATGAAAATCATGTTGTCTGGAAAATGACTTGTATCTAGAAATATTATATATTCACAAAACTGACGGCTTTACACACTGTATGTCCTAACTACTCCACTGTTAGTTTATGCTATGGGTGGTACATCAGTGTCACTTGGGTCTTTACATTTTTCATATATGAATAAATATATATAATGAATTCCATTGGCAGTTACTTTTCCTGAAAGCACTGATTAGAACTCTGATTACACTGAATAGAAATAAACGATCTCACACCTTAGAGAGGTCACTCCCTTAATCATGTATCACTGTCATTTCATTGAAGAAACTTGTCATCAAACCTCTCATGCTGTTTAATATTAATTGGACATAATTTTCTCAGTGCTTATAAAAAAAGTCTGCAAAGGGAAATAATGTGTTAACACTTACCCATAATAGTTACAACTGGGTGTTGATAAATGCAGATATCTGAGTTTTGCCACTTGTGTTTACCTGACAATACAGAGTCTAGACAAGTTGGTCTTCATACAAGAAATAAAATTTTCTTCCTTCATAGAAAATAAATGTTTCTCAATATATGCTGTAGGATTAATTCATAGAAAATTCAATCAGTTTATAGTTTCACTTAATGGCTTCAAAATATTTCTGTGCATATAATCAGTTTCCAATCTGGAATAAACCCCCATTGGTTCCTCTTACTGATCCACAGACACAATTTCATTTACTTGCAATTGTACCAGCACCCCAATTTCTCTTAATGAAATGTAATATCCATATTTACATGAAGATTACTTATAAAGAGCAACTTTCACATAAAATCCAAAGGATAGTTATCCAGTCTTGTAACGGGGCAGCAGACAAGCACTTAATTTGTTGAATCAGCAGTAAAACTCTGATCTCCATCAAAGAACCATTTGAATCTGTGCTCTCACCATCAATGATAGCATCCTTATAAATTCACCTTATCTCTTGGTACACTTCTATGTGCATTATTCATGCTCTCAAACCTCTTGAGTACTGAAGCTGAAGAAGTCTTTTAATCTTAATCAAATTATTATTAAGGTTTTTATAAAAGATGAATTTTGAAATTGAAGATAATTTCCTTTTATGTAGCAATGAGTAATTTGCTTAACGATAAAAAGTAATAATATTCTTTGGGGGAAAGGTTTACTTTCCAATAGGTAAAATAAAAGGAGTTCCTAAAATGAGGTCCATTTCCGGAAGCTACTAACTGAGCTGCTTTCATTTCACATGCCTATGTGAAAATTAAGGCTTGTGTACATAAATGGCCCAAGATGATGCCACTGTAATGCTCATCATTTGAAATATTAAAAATAAACCATGCAACAACATTAATATTGATGCTTTCTTCCTACATCTATAAAAACAGCATCCAATTCAGTTGTGAGTTGATGAATGTTAAGATCATTAAAAGTTCTCCACGTAAGTCACTTTTCTTGAGAATAGATGCATGTAAAACCCAGCCAAATATCACTTCAAACTAAGTTCTGAAAAGTATGTTTGCTTGTTTCTATTTTCTGAAAAAAATTTATTCCCTTCTCCATATATAAAAATGTAGCTTTATTCTATTCAATATTGGGGTTCATTAATTTCACTAATTAATTTTATGTGCATAAGCCTTTTGTTTTTTAAGGCAGGTTTTCTCTTTGCAACCACCCTGGCTGTCCTGGAAAACACTCTGTATACCAGTCTGGCCAAAAACTCGACACACCTGTCTCTGCCTCCTGAAACTTATGATTAAAGGCATGCATTACCACTTCTTGATGTATATATGCTTCTGAATATTTTAGATTTATTAATGGTTCTGTAGGCACTCTCTGTCCTTTTCTCTCCATCTCTCTGTCTGCCTCTCTGGGTTTGTGTATCTGTACACGGTGTGTGTATCTGTCTATCTCTGCGTATGTGCATTTCCCTCTCTCTCTCTCTCTCTCTCTCTCTCTCTCTCTCTCTCTCTCTCTGTGTGTGTGTGTGTGTGTGTGTGTGTGTGTGAAGGATAGACTCTTGAAGGTCTATTCTCTTCTTCTACCATCAGTTCTGGGAAATGAACTCTGTTCTCAGGTGGGGGGCCTACAAATGGCTGTTACTCAATGAATCATCTTGCCAGCCACTAATTCCAAAATATTTTCCCATCCATTTTAAGTACTATTTATTTCTGCTGTCAATTCTGACTTTCAATGACACGCTTGTACTTCTCTTCTTAGAAAAAACATTTTATTTATGCAACCTTACATTTTTGGCCCTTGTCTCCTAAAGGATTCAGATGTTCCATTCCATAGTTGTTTGCTGAAACTCAATCCCATAGGAGTGCTGATTTAGGTGAAACCTTTCAAGGTGACCGGATAATTAGGACTGATCTTTCATCAGTGTCATTGGTGCTATTTAAAAAGATATTTGCAGGATCTCATATGATTTTGCCAGATGACTCCTTGGGAAGGTCGTGTGTACAATGAAAAAGAGAGTCCTCATCAGACATCAGAGCTCTTACTTCTGCGTTGTGAAATTCTTGTGCTCTTTTGTGGCCCCAAACAAATTTCTGCTGCTTACAAAGCAAACAATTACTGGGAATTTTTATAATAAAACACCAGGATGAGATGAGTTGTATTTTTATTTATTTCTTGACAACTTTATATGGGTATATAATGAATTTTGATTACTTTCACCTCTACCATCTTTTCTCCATGCAACTATTCTTCAGCCTCCCCTATTCTCTGCTCTTCTCTTACTGATGTTCCCCACTTTCTGTTTCATTTTGTTCCTCAAGTCTTTGAGTCTTTGTAGCATTGCAAATGGTTGCTGGTTTGAAAACTCAATTAAGAAATGATTAAGTTATTGATGAATCCAACCATATTCTGTAACTACTTCTGCCAGTATGATCATGTGTTAGAAACTTTGTCCCCAGGGGTGGTAATGTTTCAGAGCTTGTGGAACCTTTTGGAAGGTAAGCATTAATGTATGAAGTTTATTCACTGTGGGTGAGCCTTTAGAATTACAGTCTGCTTCTGTTTCCTGTCTGGTTTCTGTTGGCTCTTCTGGAGGGAATGGAAGAACAAGCAGCTACCAAAATTCATGATGCCACAGAGTCAAACATGACCATGCCTTGTTCTGAGGATGCCTAGATCCTCTTAGATTGTGAATTAAAAATAGACCTCTTTTCCATCTTAATTTTCTTGTCATGTATTTGGACAAAGTATGAGAAAAGTAATTATATACTGGTTCTCCTTATGAAATAAAAGCTCCATTTTTGACACAACTTCCCACTGCAATTGCATAAACAATACAAAGTAACCAACCTAGTGGCCAGAACCTTTTATAAAGTTATCACTAGAAAGAAATAATGTTCAAAAGCCTTGAATATGGATAACCAGGTGGAAAAACAAGTGTGACTTAGCTGTATTTTAGGAAAGTGTAAATGAATCATATAGGAATCCTACTGGAAAATTGTTAGATGCATGTAATTTTTCTTTATAATAGAATAATGTCCCTCTTAGATGCAAGGATCAGCTGTGTTTTTTTCCATTGCACATGTTTCAGATGAAAATTTGACATATGAACACATTTTCTACTGACAAATTCAAATATTCCTGTGACTCAAGAAATTTACAAAACTGTTAAATATTTGGATGGTAGGAATACGGTAAAAACACTTTTTTTGCTCCAACACAAGTCACATATTGTCTGAGAATAACAAAGAACTTCTGTGGCAAGATATTGTGTCAGTTTTTAACTAAAGTAAAAGTGTTTTGCCCTTTAAAATTCTCAGTGTAACTGGCTTCCATTCATAAAATCTTTATGCTAGTCTTTTAACTGCTTATGGGACTGGGAACCTGTGTTATTAGAAAAATGTCTTTATATATAGTACATTCATTCCCGAACATGTACAAAACAGGAACAGTAAACATGCATTTTGTTCAGTAACTAGTTTATAAAAGGTACTAAGTCATATTAGGGAAATGGGAATTTACCATGACACTAACTAAAACTTCTGTTGTAGAAATGAAATTAATAAACATATGTAAAAAGTTAGTTAATATGAATGAAAATTTAAATATCTAGGAATAGGTCAAATATTAGTTTGTTAAGATGTAATAATTTTATATTATCATGAATGTCACTTAGTAAAGCTTTTCAGCAATACATCAATTTTTACATGCTTAGGAGGTACTAAACTTTTTGGACTGGATTTGAACAAGAACAGTTAATATTCCAAAATAAGCATTCCAAATGCAAGGCTGCCTAGTTTCATGCCTTTTAAGCTCTAGGGTATTTTCGGTATATGAAACTGTAAGATGTACTTCATATGAATGGCATAACTTTAAGTATTTGCCCTAAATGGTCCTTGTTGAAAACTTAAGTACAGTTGTGTTACAAACTCCTTGTAAGAAGTGGAGTAAAACATAATATTTCAGACTGCACAAAGCTCTTTACTGTTTTCATTATCCATGTGCACAATGCAATTTTTAGTCACTGATGTGACATTTTACATATATCAGTTTCACAAGTATAAACCTATGAGAGTAGGAGGGGCAAAAGTAAAGGGATATTTCAAATTCAGGCATAGAATCCTTGAGAGCAAGCCTGTTGAGGCCTGAAGTCAACTTGTCCTGGTTCACAGAGCATAACCTGTTGTGGATTTCAGAAACACTTCAGAAAATCAGCAAGGGAGAATATTGTCTGCAGAATAAACAATATCAAGCCCATTTTATTGCATGGACAATTTTTTTTAAAATGGGCTTAGGAATGGAAAGGCAGCACCACCATTTGTTGCCTTGGGACTGCAACGTTGGTTCCCACGATGGTGGAAGCCAAAGACAGACTGCCAGCATCCTAGACTCTTTCTCCATCCATGGAACTAGTGAGCCTGGGCATGTTTCCGGCCCACCTTCCAGGCCCTGCCCACAATGAGCTGATTTCTGGACTACAGATCCCATACTGACAGGGTTCAGCCCACCCTGAGACTGACAAGACCCTAGTATTGGGACCTGCTCCATCCACGGAAAGAGGAGAGCCACCAGAGTATTGGATCTGCTTTTACCCACCAGAAGGGAACCCTGGTCCCATATCTACCAGGAGAGGAAGAGACTTCTTCTGCACCCAATGGGGAAAGGGATGGGAAGGAGACAATATAAAAAGAAACTCAGGAACAGAAAAATCAATATGACATCGCCAGAGTCTAGAGACTATACACCAGCAAGACCTGAACAACTGAATGCAGATTAAGAAGAAGAGAATGACCTTAAAAACAATTTCATGTAAATAGTAGAAGTCCTCAAAGAGGATATGAGAAAATCCCTTAAAGGAAAGGAAGAAAAAACAAACCAAGGAAAAAAGTTCAAGAAAATGAGGAAAAGAAAAAGCAAGAATTGCAAGAAAAAATTCAAACAGTGCAAGGGATGAAAGTTGAAACAGAGACAATTAAAAAAAACACAGTCTGAGGGAATTCAGGAAATAGAATAGCTGGGTAAAGAGTCAGATACTACAGATGCAAGCATAACCAACAGAATACAAGAGATGGAAGAAAGAATCTCAGGTGTTGAAGATACACTAGGAGAAATAGATTCATGGACCAACAAAGCCAACACAGACCAAACTAAGAATAATTGGTATAGAAAGAGGGGAAGAAACTCGCTTAAAAAGGGCAGAACTCATTTTCAACAAAATCACAGAAGAAAACTTTCCCAACCTAGAGAAAGACATGCCAATGAAGGTACAAGAAGCTTACAGAACACCAAATAGAGTGGACCACAAAAAAAGTCCCTTGGCCACAAAATAATCAAGACCCCAAATATACAGAATAAAGAATGAATATTAAGAACAGTTAAAGGAAATTGTCAAGTAACACATAAAGGCAAACTAATGAGAATTACACCTGACATCTCCATGGAAACTCTGAAAGCCAGCAGGTCCTGGATAGATATTCTGCCAACACTAACAGACCATGGATGCCAGCCCAGACTACTATACCCAGCAAAACTTTCAATCACTATACATGGAAAAAACAAGATATTCAATGAAAAAACAGATTTAAACAATATATATCCACTAACACAGCCATACAGAAAATTCTGGAAGGAAAACCCCAACCCACGGAAGTTAACTACAACCAGAAGAACATAGGCGATAGATAAAGAAAAAAGGGTTAGAAATCTACTCACAAATCTCCACCAACAGCAATTCCAAAACAAACAAAAATGAGCAATCAATTGTCATTAATATCTCTCAATAGTAATGGTCTTAACTCTACCATAAAAAGACACATGTTAACACAACAGATTTGAAGAGAGAATCCATCCTTCTGCTGCATACAAGAAACACACCTCAGCTTCAAAGACAGAAGTTAACTCAGAGTTAAGGGTTGGGAAAAGATTTTCCAATCAAATAGACCTAAGAAACAAGTAGGGGTAGTAATCCTAATATCCAACAAATTAGAATTTAAAACAAAATCAATCAAAAGGGATTCAGGAGATCATTATATACTCATCACAAGAGAAATCCATCAAGATGAAGTCTCAGTTCTGAACATGTATGCCCCAAATACAAAGGAATCCATATTTGTAAAAGAAAAATTAATAAAAATCAAACCACACATAAAACTGCACACACATATAGTGTGAGACTTCAACCCCCCCACTCAGACCACTAGACAGGACTACCAGACAGAAACTTAACAAAGAAATAAAGGAACTAATAGAAGTTGTGACCCAATTGTGTTTAACAGACATCTATAGAACATTTCATTCAAACACAAAAGAATCTATCTACCTTCTTCTCAGCGCCATATGGAACTTTCTCAAAAATCGACCCCATACTTTGCAGCATAGCATACCTCAACAGGTACGCAAAAAATGGAATACCTCACTGAATATTATCAGACCACCATTCTTTAAAGTTAGAATTCAACAACAACACAAATAGCAGAAATACTACAAACTCATGGAAACTGAACAACTCTCAATTGCACCATTCCTGTGTCAAAGAAGAATTTAAAAAAGAAATAAAAGACTTCCTAGAATTCAATGACATTTAAGACACAACATACCCAAACTTATGGGACATTTTGAAAGCAATGCTAAGAGGAAAATATATAACACTAAGGGATCACATGAAGACACTAGAGAATAGTCACACAAGATAATTTACAGCAAACTTGAAACTCTAGAACAAAAAGAAACTAACTTACCACAGAGTAACAGATGCCAGTATATAATCAAATTGAGAGCTGAAATCAATAAAGTAGAAACTAGGAAAACAATACAAAGAATCAATGTAGTAAAGAGTGGGTTTTTCCAGAAAATCAACAAGAGAGACAAACATTTATCTAAACTTACAAAATGACAGAGTGTGACCCTGCAAATAACAAAATCAGAAATGAAAAGGGGGACATAACAATGCATTTTGAGGAAATCCAGGAATTCTTCAGATCATACTTTGAAAACCCGTACTCCACAAAATTCGAAAACTTAAAAGAAAAGCACAATTTTCTGGATAGATATAACTTACCAAAATTAAATCAAGAACAGATAAGCAACTTAAAGTATACCTATAATCACTAATGAAACAGAAGCAGCCATCAAAAGTCTCCCAATGAAAAAAAGCCCAGGACCAGGTGGCCTAAGTGCAAAATTCTACCAGAAATTCAAAGAACGGCTTATACCAATTCTTCTCAAAGTAGTCCACAAAATAGAAGCAGAAGGGTTATTGCCATACTCCTTTCATGAGGCTTCAATAACCTTGATAACAAGCCACACAATGACACAACTAAGAAAGAGAACTTCAGACATTGATACAAAAATACTCAATAAAATAATGGCAAATTGAATCCAAGAACACATCTGAAAAATCATCCACCATGATCAAGTAGGCTTCATCGCAGGGATAGAGAGATGGTGCAACATACAAAAATCTATCAATGCAATCCTCCATAAAACAAGCTGAGAAACAAAAATCACTTGATCATCTCACTAGATTCTGAAAAAGCCTTACACAAAATCCAACACTCCTTCATGATATAGGTCTTGGAGAGATCCTGAATAACAGGAACATATCTAAACATAATAAAAGATGTATACAATAATCCAACAGCCAACTAAATGGACAGAAACTCAACACGATTCTTCTAAAATCAGGAACAGAAACAGACACCCACAGCTAAACACAAGTCCGGAACACAGATACAGACAGGGAAGTATGATAAACAAACAGGTCAAGACCGGGCTGGTGAAACCCAGAGAGACAGCTGACCTGAACAAGGGGGAGCTCATGGACCCCAGACTGATGGCTGAGAGGTCAGCATGGGACTGATCCAGAACCCCTAAATTTAGGTGTCAGTGAGGAGGCCTAAGCAATCTATGCGGTCTTGGATAGTAGATCAGTATATATCCCTGGCATACAAAAGGACTTTCAGAGCCCATTCCACATCAAGGGATGCTTTCTCAGCCTGTACACATGGGGGGAGGGGCTCTAGGTCCTGCACTGGATGAAATGACAGACTCTGTAGAAGCGCCATGGAGAGCCTCACCCTCCCTGGGGAGGTGAGTGGGTATTGGGTGGGGGTGGGGAGGCTGGTTGGTGGGAGTCAGGGCAGGAGAGGAGGGAGAGGTACCTGGGATTGACATGGGAAACAAGCTTGTTTCTAATTTAAATTAAAAAAAGATTAAAAAATCAGTATTTAGAAAATAACATGTAAATATGTAAAGTCAATAAGGAAGTATTTTATAAATAAATATTGTGTATATTTAGGCAAAATTATGAACATATTAAGTATTTATTTGTTTATTTTTGTTTTTTGAGGCAGAGTTTCTCTGTATTGTTTTGGAGGCTGTACTAGAACTCGCTCTGTAGACCAGGCAGGCCTCGAAGTCAGAAAGATCCTCCTGCCTCTGCCTCCCAAGTGCCACCAACACCTGGCTATATTAAATTTTTAGGAGGCCATAAAAAATAGAGTGGAAAGGCTTCCTGCTTTGTAATCTAAAAACCAGTCCCGATGAAAATATGGAGAAAAAGGGAACATCAAAATAGATAGTACATTAATCCCAGTGTTTTTTAAAAAGGAAATCTTAATGACAAGTGGAAACTACATCAATGAGTTAACCAAAAAAAAACAGGAAATAGACCATTAGTGTGCTAATAATAATTTGCAAGTTCTAGCATGGTATAAACATTATCAGAATATTACTTTAAATTTTTATTTGCTGCCATTCCCAGATGCTTATATTAATGTTGGCAATGTATTCTGTAGTCAAACAGGAATGCCCATAGCAATGGTTTGGTAAGCAATTATTAATGATTTATGATAAACATTTTAAATTAAACTAATATCCTACCTATAGAATCCATGCAATACATATTGTGTTGTCATATATATATATATGAATATTTACATTTTATCACATACAGTTATAGAAGGTTTAGAAATTGTTTGATATAATGATGAATTGCTTAAAATAACTTCAATAGCTTAGCCATCAATAGGACTGTTCAAATTTTAGCACTATCAGATAGTTGGAAAATTTAAGAATTCACCTAATTATTCTTGAGTTGCTACTCCATATTTCCCTTTTTTTCCCAGAAGCTAACCAACACTAGTTTTATTATAACTTTAAACTATTTGCCTACATTAGAATTTTTCCATCAATGATTTCCAAATAGTAGTCTTTTTCTAAAGGTATCCCTTTAAGCAATAAAACATTGTTAAAATTTGTTCATGTGATGGCATGTTTGCAATCATTCCTTCATTTTTATTAAACTTCCATTACTTATATAATGAATCAGTTTCTTTAATTTTTGTCATAGCTGCACATATAAATATTTATATATGTATATATGATATTCTAAGTCCATAGACTGTGTATTTGTTTTGAGACCAATCCCCACACAGCCTAGGTTAGCCTTAAAATCGCTGTGTAGCTTAAAATAACCTAGACCTCTTGATACACATGCTTACACAAATGCTGGGTTACAGGATTGAGACTCCTGCCTGACTTTCTTGTGTTTTAAAAATTTAATGCTTAAAACATTCAATTATTACATTTCCCGTATATTCTAATACTGTTTGACAACTAAGCAGTATCCTCTGTTGTTGTCATAATTAAAATTCACTTTGCACTTTTGTTTATGGAAACATACTATATCCTAATAGTTTATTAAATTTCTAATGAAAATATAGCATACATATTTAAATAAGTAATATTTTAGACATTCAGGGAGTAATTTGTAACTGAAAACTTACATATTTAAATTATTTAAAATACATGATAAAACAATGACCCAATTTAATATTAATAGGCTAACTATTATTATAGAGAGGTACATTTGTGTAAAAGCATAATATCAGCATACAGGTGTGGTCATATTAATACATTCTGATAATTGTGGTCTTAATATTTTTTATAGTTATTTATGCTCATGATATTTTAATAATAAATATAATTTACCTCACAAAGAGGTGTTCTCAAAAATATTACTTTCTTATATTTATAACCTATTTGAGTAATGCCTTTTTTGATTCTGATCATCATGATGTACTGTAGCTTTAGGCAATCAGGAATAAATGTAGCTGATATTAAGAAATGCTACCTTGAAAATATAGTCTTTTTAGAACATAGGTTATGGTATTCTATTCTTGATTTGAGTTTAGTCTCTCCCTTGATAGAAGTAAGTAATTCCTCAATATAGTTGAATCTGCAGTGTGGTTCCCTCTAGCTACCTAACTGTAAGTACAAAATCAATTATATGTGTAATAGTACATGCTGTCAAGATGTAGTTGCAAAAATGGTACTTTAAGCATATCTTCTCAATAAAATTCTTGTATAATTTGCCTCATATTGACACTTCCTTTCTTAACACAATAATATGAATAGTCCTAGGTATAAAGTTTACAGTTAAGAACACTAAACCAAATGGTGTGGCATGATGTCTTTTTTAATGAAATCCATGTTCGAAATTTAGCTGTGATCACTAATGAAATGAACAGGTTAAAAATTAAAAAATCTTCCTAAACTGGTAATTAAAATTTATCATGTTTTATAATTCATGGGTTCATATAACACACCATAGAAAACTTTCAAGAATTAAGAAATGTACACTCAAATAATTTCAATATTATAGATAAGCATCTTAATTTCAAAATAATAGTTCAAATATATGTCTAGAAATATATCAGAACAATTACATTACATAGATAGACTTAAAACATGTTATATTGTTATGTCATTAAACAATATATTTTTAATTTTATCAAGAAAGTACATAAAGCCTCTGACTTGAAAATAAAGTTTTATTGAATTGGTTAACCTTCTACATATGAAATATGCACTATGTTTGAATATATTTGGGAATGATTGTATGTTATAGTTATATTATTTGCACCTAACATATACACCCTCAATTACACACACATAAACACACACACAGAAATACAATTATTACTAAATTATCATGTCAATAAAATGAAGGAGATTCTCTGTGCCTTTCAAAAACCACCTATTTAGTGACAGGTAAGAGGACACCACCAATACAAACTACATCAGCTTCGATGTTTAGTGTCCTTTTTTTTTTCTTTCTTTCTTTTTTTTTTTTTTGACTGTGTTTGTTTGTGCAGCCCTGGATGCCCTGGAACTCATTCTGCATACCAAGCTGGCCTTGGATCCAGAGGTTCCCCCTGCTTCTCAGCCCAGGGAGCTCATAGTTCTTGAAAAAAAAATTCTGTTTATTTAAAATGGACTTCTTCTTTAAGTCTCAATTTTTGTGTAATTGATTTCCTACACCAATATATTTTCTGAAGTGAAAATAGCTATTGAAAACAAGATAAAACTTGGAAATACCTTCCCTCTCCAAATATCAAAGCAAGTGCTATCACAGCTTTGGCCTTCCTTCCCTGCACGTCCCTGCGTGTACATGTGTCATCTGCCCTTGTGAAACTCCAATTCTGGGGCTTCAGATTTCAGACCTTTGCCATGAACAGCTGCTTTCTCTGATTAATTACTTGCTCCACATTTCTTAATAATTCAGCTGACTTCCACTTTCTCTCTTTACGAATATTCTCATTCATGCTCACATAAATTCTTTGAAAATGTACTTCAGAGTGGTTCAGCACTTTGCTGAAGCTTTTTCTCTCTTCCTCTCACATTTATATTAAATCTCCAGTTAATTGCCTGACCTAGAGACTTTGAATGAATTTACTCTTTGAAACCTCTCTCATCTCATTACCCACCAATTATTTCCTATACTCTTTCTACTTCAGCAGTAATAGAAAGAGCTGCTCTTTGGGAAATACAGTAACTTCCCTGTCTTGTACTTCCTTCTTTCCTACCTTAAATGTTATTTCCCCCAATAACATCATGGCTTTTTGTCTCATTAATTCATTGCCTCTCAAATTCCACCTAGAAATCATGAATAAACTGGCTTCTTTCCCCTAACACAATGTTCTTCTATATAACTCTTGAAATGAGATGTTTCATATCAGGCACTATCTTATTTATTGTATAGCTCCCCTAATGATAATATTATAGACAGATTAACCTGTCTCCTTTTCTATGTGCCTTTGTCTTTAGACTTCAGTATGAATTGGCTTTAGTCATGAAATGACTGAATCACTAAGTGAAAAAGCAAGGTAGAGATTTTACAGGATCCTACTCATCTTTCAATATTAATAACTAATTCTGAGGCATGTTGTCTCATTTCTGTGTTATTGCAGCATGTGTTTTGATTCTTTGAGAATAGCTCATATCTTTGCAACGTAAGAATTTTTCTCCTTCCAGGACAATCTACATTTGTAATTTTTGAACGTAGTATCAACTCCATCTTATACAAATAATTTATTCACTTTAAAATCACATTTAAACATTACTAATTTAAGAAAGAATAGCATATTTATCTGTGACTTCACAATAAATCAGGGTTTTGTACATTTATTTATTTTCACTATGCAACTTTTTGTTTTGTTTTGTTTTGGTTTGGTTTTACGAGTCCGGGTTTCTCTGAAGGCTGTCGGTCAGCCTGGCCTCGAACTCACAGAGATCTGCCTGCCTATGCCTCCCGAGTGCTGGGATTAAAGGCGTGCACCACCACCACCCGGCACTATGCCACGTTTTTAACCTTCTGATATATGTTTAAAATTTCCACTTTCTTACTTGTACCAACAAATATACTTTAACAGTATGCAGATATTACTAAATACAAAAGTGTAAAATATTCAAGTTAGTGTATGCTGCAATGATACAGAATAAAATTTCTCAACTCAGAAAGAATAGTATATAGTATAGTTCAATATGGAATAAAAAATGAGTGACCAATGGCTCAAAACCAAGTTTCAGATTGCAACAAATACTGCCTTCTAAAAAGATAACATTTGAAGAAGAGTCCATAGTCACAAAGAAAGAAAGACATATATCCTGCACTTTAAATACATTGACGGTGCATCATGTAGACAATTACAGAAGGCTGGGAAAACACATCTAAAGGCCCCAGATGTAGTCGAGCAACAATCCTAGCTTTAGGGTTGGTGAAAACTAGTCTTCCATATTTTCCAATGGGTTTATCCAATAGTCTAGGTGTACTCAGGTCACATATATTCAAAGATATTGAATGGATGACCAATTAGAGACCTGAAGTTGAACGACCAATTTATTTCCACACTTGCTTTCCACCTGCTCCATAGTTAACATTGCAATCAATGCATCAGCTTTGGGGTGCCACTTTCCATGAACATGAGATTTTTGTCATGCTGGCAGCATGAGATGAATTGTGGTCCTGAAATCACACTTATCCTTCACTACTCAAGACTATCCTATGATATTATTTATCATTTTTTCAGGTTTTTTTGTTTATTTGGTTGGTTGGTTTTACTTGTGAATGTTCTAATGTAAAGCCTCCAAGTTAGCTCTGTCAATCATATCAGCTTTAAAAAAATATTTCTATTGCCTACAGTCATCACTTTTAAATCTCCATCACTGACTGATCTTTTTTGTGGTTCCCGGGTGGAATACCCAGTTGCCTACTTTTTACATCCATCTGCACAGACATCTGCTTTAGTTTGTTTAGAATGCGACAACAAAATATTACCAACTGTGAGGTGCATACATAATAGACATTTATTTCTCACAATTTTGAAGAATGGAGAGTCGAAGATCAATGATGTCACGGAGGCTGGTTTATGGTATGCTCATGAGATATCTGCATTCTAACCCTGTGACTAGAAGGGTTTCTGTCACTCTGATGCCTATTTTAGGATATTAAAATAGTCTCTTTCCTAAGGGTTCTACTTTTGTGACCTGATGAACAATGAATGTCCGTTATCGTATCAGTCTGAGAGGATTCCTGCCTAGGAATTATAGAAGCAAAGGGCATTCCCAACACATTAACTTAATGAACATGAACCAAGATAAGTCATTTCCACAGAACCTCAACTTTTCAAAGATTTGCTTGTTCATATTCTAATACTCTTGACTATCTGTGCAAAATATAAACACAATCATATTCCATTTTGTTTCAGTTGAAGTAATGTGCAAATCTAAATGTTTTAATATCTAATATATCGTTGTATTTTTGTATGTATTTTGCCAAATATTTAAATATATACACATGTATTATTTGTCTATACTGGAACCTATTGTTTCTTAACTATTTCAATAAGATGAGCTAGTTTATACTTGTATATCAATATATCATTGTTTTATCTCAACTTCAGTTGTATATTTTTCTAACAGTTGTTTATTGAACGGGCTCAAAACAGAACAATTCTTCCCACCAAGCCAGATAACCTGAGTTCCACTCCGTATTTCAGGAGGAGTGAACTAAAGGCCTTCATTAGCTGTCCTTTTATGTAAAACCATGTCCCATCACATGGAAGCCCACATACATCCACACAGCACACACATAAATGAACAAAGCTCTCAAAATATTTCTTTATAGACACATTTCTATTGCTAACATATACACATTTAATTTGTTTCTTATGTTTACCTACTTAGTTATTTGGATAATACTTATTACTAATCAGGAACTGGCATCTACCACTGAGAAGACAGATTCTTAACATCAGGCAAGTCATGTAACTCTACCTATTTTTTATTAATCATGTTTGGAAATATGTCTGTAGCAATTTTAATAAAATGCATTGCTATATTTTATTTTTATTTTATTATTACATGCTACAATACTGCAGGTGTTTCATTAGTACATATTTTACCAACTCAAATGAAAGAAATACATTGCTATCATTTTGGTGAGTTATAATATGTGAAGTATAAAGAAAATGATTGTACAGATAATAAAACTAATATTTATGTTATTTGTGCTATAATACAGATAATAAGAATGTCTACCCCTACTTGATATAGGATCTTGGAGTAATAGCATTAGAATTATGATCCACTGTTAGTATGGAAAAAAGTTTTATGTTTTACCTTTTAATTTGCCATCTAAATAATAATCTTGCCTTTTTAACAAATACTATTTTGCATTATTCCTCTGATTTCTTCTCAAGTACAGCAGAAGCAAGTAAAGACGACATTGCTATTAGTTTCCTATTGTGATTTCCCTCTTGCGTGGAGAGTTGTAATGAGAGCTTTTAGAGCCCGGCTTTCATGTTTACTGTTAGGAAACTGAATTATAGAAGAAAATTGACTAAAGAATTATAATAAGAATCTGCTAGTAGTTTCAAAACTAATCTATATTTTCCAATACCCTTTTCATTATCAGATGTTACATTTTAATGCTGTGAGCTGAGAGGTGGGAATTACCTGCTCTCACATAAATGTATGTGATCCATATTGATTCTAATAACTGAATTCTTGATATTTTAAGTTTAGTTTCCTTTGACAAACATCACTGTGAATAAAAACTAAGGCAATGATTATTAAGCTATATATTCATATGAAGAAAAACAAAGTAAAAAATAATACAATTATCAAACACACATGAATTACTAATATGGCTTAGCACTGTTGTGTAGGCATTAGTAAACAAGATCATTTAGTTAAGTACGTCATGTATGACATGTGTTTACAAAACCTCATCAGTACATGAAACATAAAATAAATTTAACATTTAAAAAAACTAAAGGCAATTGCTGTCATAAATATTTGTTCACAAAATAAGATGTAATAATATAAAATAAAAACTGTTCCATCAAAGTTGAATAAGATATATCAACAGGAGGAAAAGAGCCCAAGAGACAGGGAAAGAATCAGAGATCTACTTGTTCACATGCTCAGGATTCCCATGGGGACACTAAAGTTGATACCATAATCCATTTGCAGAGACCCTTGAGAAGACCCATGCAGGCCCAGTACATGTCCTGTCAGCCTTATTGAGTTCATAGGAGCTTTGCTTGTGATGGTTTAGAGGCTCCGTTTTTCTTCCTGTCAGCCAGGCCTTCTGGCTCTTCTTCCACTTAGTTTCCTGAACTGTGACTGGTGGCATTTGATTGAGATATCCCCAATCTGGCTGAGTATTTCAAGGTCTCTCACTCTCTGCTTAATGTCTGATTGTTGTTCTCTGTATTTGTTTCCTACTGCTGCAGGAGGAAACCTCTCTGATGACAGCTAAACACTGCAATATCTATGAGCATTGCAGACCATCATTAGGAGATATTTTATTGCTACAATGATTTTAGACTGGTGTTATTGGGTTTTTACCGTATGTCTTTGGGTTATCTAGTCTCAGGTTCTTGGTCACACAAGGAAGGTCAGGTATGAGTTCCTTCTCATGGGTGAGCCATATGTCAAATCAGTTATTGGTTGATTATTTAAACAAACTTTGTGCCATTGTTGCACTAACATATCTTGAAGGGAATATACCATTTTAGAAAACAGATTTTGTGGCTTGATGTTTATAGTTTTCTTGGACAGCATGAAAAGAATATGCCTATACCAAAGACAATGGAACATGGAGGTGAAGGCTCTGTGTTAGCACCAGCTTGATTTCGCCATGTCTTATGAGTTTGCTCTCAGTTTGTGAAAAGCAAACTATAGTCTTGGAAGCAGCCTGGGATGTTTGAAGATTACCTTGGAAGCCCTTTGGACAACAAGTCAAAAATATCTAATTCAATCCTGGTCCTAGATGCCTTGTTTGGTGACAAGAGATGAAGAGATGGCTAATTAGAACACTGAAACACATTTTTCATTTTTACAGTTCAAACAATTAGAGGGTCATTCTGATATATGCCACACCAATTACATGAATGCTAATTGGAAGTTTTAAATCTTCATCCTATTACAAAGTATAGATACAGAGTTGATTTTCCAAAGAAACAAAACATAGAAGTCTTAAACAAATAACCTGATGCTTATAGAAACTTTGAGAAAATAATTGAAAGTGGTTTAATCAAGTAATGACAATGGAAAAAATATTAAAATCATTTTGTGCATAAATCTGTAACAAACCAAGGTCCTTGTTTATCAGTGTTGCTCCATTCATAACAGGCATGGAATTTAGACAGCTTACTTGTCCTTAAGCTAATTATTGGATAACTAAAATATAGAGCATCCAGATAATTGAATGCTTTTTGCCTGACATGGAAAATTAAATTAGTATATTTTTGCGGCAAATAAGTAGAAGATATACTGATTGAGGGAACCTAGACAAAGAAAGGTAAACATCTGATGTTCTTTGTCTTTATTTTTGAGACTAATAACCCTGGCTGTCCTGTTAACCAGTTTGTTCTGTAAATCAGGCTAGCTTCAAACTCCCATATATCCCGCTGCTGGGATTAAAGAAGTACACAACTACATCTGCCTCACTATCTTCTTTGTTGTATGTGATGACCAACTTTAAATCTGTACAAAGTTGTGTCTGAATCGGTTCGTCCACAGAAGTTGAAAACTATTAAGGGAGTATGTGGGGGTATTTTAGGGGAAGGACCATATAATATGTTGGAATTAAGGAGGAAAGAATAATGGGCATAAAGACTGAATGTGTTGATGTAGAGAGTGGAGAGAATGAGAAGAAATTAATACAAAAGAACTTTGAGTCATATGGAAACCCATCATAGTAGAAGCATCCTAAAATACACACACACACACACACATGCACATACATACATACATACATACATACATACATACATACGCATGTTTGTAAATGCACGCGGGCATGTGTGTGTGTGTGCATGCCTGTGCGTAGTTTAAATGAAGCTGATATAAAAACTATTGTAAAATGCTTCTCCAGGACATCATAGTTTAGCTAATGTAAAGCCCAGTGCCGGGCATATATTACCTCTTTCCAAACAGCTGTTGAGTGAGGCGGCATAGAGGAATCAATCTCGACGTGCCAAATGGTAAGCTGGCACTAACACGAAGTTTCCTTCCTACTAGTTTCTTAGTGCGGGGAAGTTCTGTGTTTGAGTGCGGGGAAGTTCTGTGTTTGCTACCGGATGGGAAAAGTAATCAACAGCATCACTGATCTGCGAATGCTGTGAGCTACCCCAGCAACTCTCCTGGGAAGGTACGTCTGCTTTTGCAGTAGTGGCACCACTATTATTAGAACAACTGTGAAGTTTCTGACCGTAGTTCAAAGTCTGGAATTAATGCCTAGTATAGTAAACTTGATCCCAAACATGCTGCTGACCAGTTCATAGGCAGCCCCTGGGAAGAACCCAGCACGGTTAGTAAGTGTTACAAATGACATAGCCGTTCGCGTTCCCTGTGTTCTAATATCTATATCTGCTGATTAAGGCATCTCTGAAGCCTCATTAGAGAAAATTCTTTTAGGATTAGACAGCAATAGACACAGAGCCCCACGACTTGTCAAGGTACAGGGAATATGAGATGGGGAAGGGCACGGTTCTAAAAGAGACCTCTCCTGCTCACTTCTGAACTAGCAGCTTTGTGATCCTTGTGTCAGAGGTGGAGGAGAGATGAGAAGAGCCAGAGATAGTGGGCATCTGCCTTAACATTGCGTTTGCCAGACACGACAGGGCTTCTGCGGACAAACTCACAGCAGCTGTGACTGAATGCCCATTATCCTGTGACCTGCCCTAGATAACGCCAGGCTGGATGTGAGAGTGGACCGTGAAATCCCACCGCTAGCTGAGGAGCTGCTCTCATCCAATGGCTGCTGAAGAGACAGTTTTCTTCAGCATTGTAGGATCTGAGAGGCGACTCTTGGTCCAGTTTAGTAACAAGGATTTTTCAAATGATTTGATACGGCTAATTTTTATTATGGCAACTTTTCTATGACAGTTAATAAGCAATATTCCATAGCTTGTTCACACTTTAGACAATTTATGATAAATAAAGTACATGAATAGACCCACTTTCTGTACCATTCATCTCGTATAATCTGCTTGGTTTTACATGGATCTAATATACATTATTGAAGATTCAATGCAAGACCTCAGACGTTTGAAGGCTTTTGTTTCAAAATAACACTTAAGTGCATAAATCTACATTGAAATACGGAGAAATTCCTCTTTGAATAGTGTCCCTGATGTCTTTTAATTTTTGCATCTACACAAGTGCTTATCTCAATCCGTCAACTGGCCAATTAAATGCACCCTTTAGAGTGACCAGACAGAGAATTCACTTGAAGGAAATAAATGTCATGGGATGATCTGAAGGCATGGTTTATTCTTTTCTCCCTCATCATTGTGCTGTTGGAGTGACACAACCTGTTGTATACATCATCATCGGCCCTGATTTCACCGTGTCAATTCTTTTCAGTATTGCCCTATAAGCTCAGTCCTGAAATTGACAGAGATAATTGTGAAATGCTGTCTTGCATTAACCCGGACATGTGTGCCCTGGCAAGCCCTTCTGACTTCTTCCTGTGCAGAAATGCCTCCGTCTTTTGTGTCCACATAGATGCTTTCCCTGTAGCATTGGTCACTGAAACACTTCTTTCTAAATGTTTTGAAGCTTAAATAATGTAAAACAAGGAAAAATACAGCCTATTCCAGGAGCATCAGCACATACCTTCCTTCAGATAGAACATGGCCGGTACTTTTACATGAAATAAAGATATTCTGCCTGTCAACGAATCCATTAAATTGTAGGAAAATACATAAAATAGTACTCTAATGATAGCGATTACTCTTTCTGGCTATGTAATGCATACTATAAATACTGAATAGTGTAACTTGAAAAAGTAATGATGACCTCATATTTGTTCAATTTTATAACACACATTTTGGGATTAATATGGTGTTGGACATTATAAATAATATCATTTTAGTACTTGTATTTGACATATATGTACATATTTTAAAACTTTAACTTTATTAAATTTTCTGTCCTTAGCAATTACATTAACTAAAAAAAACACATGCTCAAGGGTAGTATTTATAACATATTAATATATTTACTACTGTGTCAGTATGATGTACAAAATAAAGAATTTGTAGTTTTATTACATTAGGTAGAAAAATTTCAAGAAGAGGCTACAGTGGATATTGGGAACCATAGTTTCCTGAGACAATAAAACTCGGTTTCAGCTGTTTCACAAATCTTTTGGACACTTACACTTGCTGATTTATATGCATTATACAGTTTGTATTAGATACAAACCACTGCACTTTGTTTTTAATATAATGTTATTTGAAGTTCTGTAATAGCATTTTTATCACTCTTATCTCTGGGCCAGTAATATATTTTTAAGTAGAATGACAGTGCAATATCCCAAAACCATAATAAAGTTTTATAAGCACAATGCTTGGTACATAATTGATGGATACAGGTGTGATGACTTTACTTGGCTTACAGTTTTGTTCAAGACAAGCTGATTAACCACTCCATGTGGTATTTGTATGCACTCTCAGGTTCCTTCTCTAACTACTACATATTCTCTCTCTCTCTCTCTTTCTGTCTCTCTCTCTCCCTCCCTCCCTCCCTACCTCCTTCCCTCTCTCTCTCTCCTCATCACTCTCTGTCACCTATCTGTCCTCACATACCTCCAAGAAGTATTTTAAAGCACATTCATTTATGCTACCATAGGAAAACTATTAAAGATGTGAGCAAAAATTAACAAATTCAAATTCCCTTAATGTGTGCAGTATTATTATATCATTTTTATATATTTGATATTTTAGAGTAAAATATGAAAATATAGAGAAGACATGTTAACATTCATGTTATTTTTTATTTTTATTAAAAGTGGATTCTTCTCCCATACAATAAGCCTGACTAATATTTCTTCTCTGTCCACTCTACCTGGCTCCTGCCCAACCTCTCTTCTCCTCCAGATCCTTTTTCTGTGGCTTTCATCTTCACAAAAGGTCAGTTCTCCAAGAGACAAGAGTCAAACAGGACAAAATAATTTAGGTGATTTGATTTCAATTTAGCTATAGAATTTTTAAGAGAATGATAAGGGAAGATTATAGCATTCATTTTAAAAATTAATAGCTAAGCTGTGTCAGCTAACAGTTGCTCCCCAAATAATAATATGCCCCACAGAATGAGAGTATGTGAATGCATTTGTAGAAATTCATTAATGTATTTCAACGTTCATCTAGTATAAACAATACATAATAACATCACATAGCCTGTATTTCATTGCTGGGTGTTGTCAGCACTGATAGGCATATTTGGTTTATATCCAGATGAAATGAGCAGACAACATGCTTAAATGAAGAACAGTGAGCAGCAGAATGATGACAGACTTTATAAATACATTATTATTAATTAATTATGTATATGAGTGGTTGCCTGAGTATATGTCTTACCCCACACATGTGCCTACTACCTGAGGAGTCCAGAAGTGGAGTTATATAGACAGTTGAGCTACTATGCACATGCTGGGATGCCAATGTGGACCTTTTTGAGGAATGCTCATCACTGCTGAGCCATCTTACCAGATCACGCCTGTGTACCAAAAAAAAAAAAAAAAGGAAGCACTGACAAATTTTAGAATCCTTTGGAAGATGAGGACTGGACTTACAAAAGTGTCACTTCCCTACGGGAGTCTGGAAGATTAGACTGCAAGAAGTACAAGAAAGGTCACGCGCAGGCAAACCAACTGGTGCACACAGCGCATCTGTCACTGGGATGGAAAAAATTCTCAAAACCTCAGTCACTATTGCAGTCACTCAGTTTCCCAAGCATTGATGTTAGGATGCCCGGGTTAGCCTCCATCAATCATTGTTGCGTAAGGATCATCACCGAACCCTACGAAGACAGCACACTTGGAGAATTTCCTTAATAGAAATGTTTAAACACAGGGAAACACAAGATCCGAAGAAGAGGAACAATTGATATATTTAGTGTCAGAGGTACCTACGTGGCTTCACAAGAGCAGGCAGCTGCTTCCTTTCCATTATCAGCTACAAACAGACAAAGACGAGTTGAAAGCACCTAGCTCCAGGTTTTCAGGGCACAGGCAAAGAATACTTTACAGCAATACAAATTACTAATAGAATCTTCAACATTGTGAAATGGCTAATAAATTTGAACCAGTAATACACCAGAGATATGAAATAAAATTAGGAGATGTCATTATATAATTTACTAATGAATTGCTTCAATGTATCAATGTTTCTTTGAATGTTTTAGCTAGTTATTTTCATAATCGGTTGGGTTTACTTTCCTTGCTTTTAAGAAACAGGTAAAAGAGAAAAATCAAAATTCAGGTATATCAAGGGACTTATTAACATAATTTAAAGCATTAAATTTTTTAATATTTGTTTACGTATGTCTGTGAAAAGATAAAGAAACTTAACTGCAGGTACTAATGCATTTTTAAAAAATGCACTGGGTCAAGTAGATCAGAAACTATAGGCAGTTTTCAGCATCCTTGCATGGATACAGGGAATATAACTTGCATCCTATGAGAGAGCAGCAAATTCTCTTCAATGCTCATCTATTTCTCTTGCTCTAGGAGCACCATAATTTCAAAGATATGATGAATTATACAGCAGATGCATCTTGTTTTTTACTACTTCTATATTATCTCTCTCATCAATACACAATAAAGTAATATTATTTTAAATTTTGTAAATTCTTTAATTTTAATTATGCTGCTAGTTTGTCCTATGAATTTTTGGTCATTATACATTTAGCAAAACTTTTAATATATATTTAACAATTTCTAAAACAAACCACTAGGCTCTCAAAACTAAGACAAACATTAGTCTTCCTGTTTGATGTATTTTTCAGTCATCCTTTCCCTGGGGAATATATTGAAATGTTTTATTGCAAGGGACATTGTGCATATAGGGCTGAATCTCATCATCTCTACAAGCTCTTTCTCTGAGTAAAGATTCTGAAACAGAGATTTTCTTATGGTTTGGATTTTGAGTCAATAGACAAATAGTAATGAATTGTTTATGCAGATTGTCATATAGAAGTTAATTATTCCAGATTCCCAAATACTACAAAAAGGAGTTTCCCTGACCCAGTTAGTAGTATGGGAGTTGTTCCAGTACAAAATGCAAGACTTATTGTTGCTCTTTTTCATTTTTATATATGAGAAACAACAGGCAAAAACAAAAATAAAAAAGTTTGAGAGAATTTACAGCTAGTTACATTATATTATTATACTCACATAATCTACATTAACTTTTACTACTCTTGGTATTGTTGGGATACAGAAACAGCATGGCAGTTTAAACGGGATGTTTGTGGTCAGGAACTGATAAAAGGGTGAAAATAGTCTAGAAGGAAGTTCAACATAGGGGAGAATTTAAGGAAGGAACTATGGCAACATTGACTCCCAGATCTTTAAGATGTAAGTCAGTACTTAGAATATTTCTTGTTGTGGCAGGGAGCAACAGCACGTTGTATCCCTACAGACCAGAGGAACACAGGTGTTGGAGAAAGGGTACACAATACTTGTGAAAAGGGAGCATTGGATTTATAGGCACTATCTAGGATATATATGGTGACGTTCTGAGCAAACAGGCCCTTAATTTGCTTGAAGAAGAGGTAGTGGGATTGGTAATTGGGCTGAGGTGTATAAGCAGACTGCAGAATGCTACAGGCTCTAGACATCAGGCTATCTCCTCCCGGAATGTAGACCATACAAGGCCCCTGCTCACTCATCAGGCTGGAGGCCTTCATACTATTCACACTTTTATAGGAAGGCTGTTCCCATCTCTCCTACACCATAATTAACAAAAGAATCCTTTCATCCTGTCCAAAGAGAGTACTTTGGTGCTCTCTAGTGAGAAAGCTTAATAGTATGCCACATCAAAGAGGAAATATGTGGAGGAATTATGTTTATCCCAGAGCAATTACTGAAGTTACATTCAGAACAGGGAGGCAAAATGGAAATAACTAATAGCGTAGCTAAAATCAGGAAATGCAGTATCTGGCTGCACAACTTCCACTCGAAAATTGTTTATGTCTATTTTAACTTCATACCACAACACAACACTTCTACCTAACTGCCCCCATATATCAGCCCAACTGGGGAAGTTTTCTGTAAAGTGAGATGTGTCATGTTATCACTTGTAATGAGTACAGCATTGTCCTATGTCAAAATCCACTTGTTTGTCTTTACTAATAACCTACTTGACTGCATAGACTCTTACTTAAGGACTGCACTGCAACATCAATTCCCAAAAGTTTATGTAAAACATACCCAAAAGGAAGATTAGAGGAAACAGGAGGAAGAGATTGGTTAGTATATGAAAATAAAAATACATCATTGTAAGTTTTAAGGGTGTATGTAAAGTCTCTCAATTCTCTTCTTCTGAAATTGCTCCTGTCTTAACATTTTTTAATCTACCCATCACATATTTTCTTTGATGATGGTAGAAATTAAGCTTCTCTCTCCTTTTTTTAACTAGGTAAAATGAAATGGCTCTCCTTCATTTTCAGAGTTCTTGTGTTTTTGTGTGTGTGTGTGTGTGTGTGTGTGTGTGTGTGTGTGTATAAGAAATATTGATGAATAATTACAGGGAGAGGGAAGGTTTGTTAATATTTGCAAAAGGGAGTATTATATTGTGTTTCCAACTATCAATATGTTAAATTGTTTACTAATCACTTGACAATAATAAAACAGATATAATTAGTGGAAAAACAAAGTCTCTATAAAATTCTTAAAGGTATTGATCTATGAATATATCTATATGTTTGACAGTGTTTACACATGTTAAAATATAGAGAAAAGAAGTTAGTATATTCTACTGAAATGTTGACATGGTGTCTACATAAAGAATATTTTCCCTTTTCTTAGAAAAAGAACAAGGCCTGAATAAAATAACAAATGTTTATTTATTTTTATATTTATTTTTAATTTTATATGTCAAACACGTTAACAACATGGCCTAGCTTTTTGTGCATGCATTATTCCAGATGTTCTTGTTAATTTAGGATGTAGGTCAAACAGGTTTCTTATCAAACAATACCACATTTAAAGCAAAGAGCTGACTGATTTGCAAGAAAAATGTGTATCTACTTCCCTGATCCCTTATGAATATAATATAATTTCTATGTTCACCATGCTAGGCAATGTGTCTCTGGATATATTCCCTTTCACTGTTTCTTTGCAATTATTGAAAATAACTTTTACAGCCTTCCAAGCTTCTAGGAATGAGAGATCATTAAAATATGTGTTAAAATAAGGATGTGAAGTTTTGAATTTTGTATTTCTCTTTTTTGACAGTATTTTGTCTCATGAAAATAATTTGTATTGTCTAGGGCTGGAGAGATGGCTCAGCCATTAAAGGCTAGGCTCACACCAAAACATATAATTTGTATTGTCTGATGTGTGTCCTTTTCTAAAATTATCTATTTAGTGAGCTACCGAGGAAATCACCACAGTACATTAGTATAACAAGACTCAGTTTTATCAAAAATATTTGCTTAACTTACAGACTTGGTGGGACCAAAGCCAATCCTTCAAATATAAATGACTTCAAAGCACATAGGTAAAAGTTTCAAGTCGTACTGCTTCTTCAATAATTTATTAAAATAGCTATGCCTAGTAGATTGCAGGACCTGGAATCGAAACACAAATTTAAGAATGAACTAAAAGATCTACAATAACAGAACTCACAAAGCATTATTCTGGCAGCGCCAGGAAATAGAAAAGGGTGAAAAAAAAAACAGGGGCAACAACTGCGTTGTTTCAGTAATGGCTTTTGTCTTCACTGAAAGCATTTATGGATCCCACTTTCATTCAATGGGGGGTAACATTCTACTTCTTAGTCTCTGTCCACACCATTCTCCTCTGATCCATTATAGCTGCATTGAGAGACTTAGAAATTTTGCTCCATCTTAGAAATGTTCTTTTCCAAAATTCCGTGGTTTTAAGTATTCCTATCCGGCTCCATTTTGTTTTGTACCAGTTAAAGTACTATCAAAGACCAGACCCTCGCCTGAAAAATTTGCAAAGTTCATAGGTCTTATGCTTTTTTTATGCATTTACTAGCAGGATTTTGACAGCTGTTAGATCTCCTTAAGAACTAAATGTTCTGGTATTTGATGTGAGAATGAGTGTGGGTAGGAAATATTAAGATAACTTTTAAAATCATTTAAGATTGCTTTTCCGTTTATTTTTTTATTACTTCAAACACAGTAAAAAAATAAAGCCATCATAATATCCTTGGGGAAAGTAGAATTTATATTATTCAAGGCTTATTGCATGGAAATAGTTTTAGAAAAGGCAAAATCCTTCTGTGTGCCCCTCTGGGAAGTTATGCTTCTTAGCTAAGGTAGGATTTTGAACAGTGCTGTTCTGCTGAGACACTGGGGAAAAGGCAAGAGCTGTCATTTTATTTCCAATACTATAAAAACCAGTGTTTAAAACTAAAATTCAACTGTACAAATTGCATTTATACATTCTGTATATAGAGGTATAGTTTTAAGTAAAATATAAAATATGTCTATCATGTCACTCTGACCTTTATGAAACAATTTGTTAATTAAATCCCATAAAGTGAGTGACACATCTATTACATTAAAACAAATGCTTGCCCTAGCATTGAGAAACAGTTGTAAAATAAAATCAAGCTCGAGTTAAAAGCATAAAATATTAAGTCAACCTCAAAACTAAAAAGAAAGGTAAACATCACTATTGTAATACTAATAACAAGCTACTATCAGCGCTGGGATGGTGGCACAGGACTACAATCCCAGCACCGAAAGCTGGGGTACAGTCAGGAGGATTAGAAGTCTGAGGTGGTCCTCCATGTCAAGGTCAGGGTCAGTGTA
Source organism: Mesocricetus auratus (assembly GCF_017639785.1). NCBI lineage: Eukaryota > Metazoa > Chordata > Mammalia > Rodentia > Cricetidae > Mesocricetus > Mesocricetus auratus. The sequence continues at coordinate 10,745,701 of NW_024429180.1, read as the reverse complement.
GGTTCCCTTAGAAATCATACCCTCCAGAGGGGGGAAAAAAGAAAAAAATACACATTTCTTAAATGATGGATAAAGAGGATAGTTATTATTATGCATAGTATTCTAAGGTACGATTTCTGAAATACAATTATGGATCTGTTATATCTTCCAAACTGTCAGAAAGCAAAGTGTTAGCCCTCAGTTAGGAACTATCTGGAAGGGCTAGAGCCTTTGAGAGGATGAGCTGAGTTAGTGGATTTGTGGTTGTAGGGGTGAGCCCTCCAAAGAGGGACACCATCACTCTCTTTAGCTCTCTTTTGGTTTCTGGTCATGAGGTGTGTTATTTTACCTTAACCTCTTCTTCTTTCTTCATGCTTCTGTAATGTCTACTTTAAAAAATTAGCCCTCTTATCTCACTGACATCTCCATGTCCTTCTTTTGTTTTTGTTTTTTCATTTGGTTTTGTTTTTTGAAGCAGGATTTCTCTGTAGCCTTGGAAGCTGACCTGTGCCTTGCTGTGTAGACCAGGCTGGACTTGATCTGCCTGTCTCTGCTTCCCGAGTGCTGGGATTAAAGACATGCACCACCAACACCTAGCATCCATGTACTTCTTATAATGGCAGACATTCATAGTTATGCAAGTATGAATTTATTTACTTTCAAAGAAGAAATTAAATTATTCAGCAATTCAAAGTATTTCCCAGTTTAAAGTCATTACACGTATGGACCACATTGTAAATAAAGGCAAGGAAAACTATACTAACTCCTAGTGATAGTACATTGGTTCAACAGAGAGATACAAACAGTTTCAAGAGGGTATAAAAACAGATCATGCCTTGAATTTCTTATTAGTCAAAAAGATAAATATGGGACATTTAGTGTCTGTGTAATGTGTGTGTATAGGTGCGTGGCTGTGTACATATGTGTTTTGGGTTACAGAGACAGTACAGGGGGAGGAAACTGAGATCCAAGGTCTACATCATATAAAATTTTACACATGACTATTTTCAATATAATCCCATTAATCCATACTTAAACCTGTAAAATCTCACTTTTTAAAATAATACACTGTGATATTGGATAACTGGATTTATGGCTCTTTAGTGAACTACAATTGCACCATTGTATATAGTTCTACTATCTGAGTTAGAGATTCCTGAGCCCATTCCTTCAAACTTTCATTAAATAGGTATCAACCGGATCATATAAATATTATTTTGATTCGACTTTTCTTTTCTCATAGTTTTCTAAAAGTTCAAATAGAGTTAAAATAACTCCCCCATTCCTCTCTTTCCTCTAACCCCTCTTATGGGTTCCCAAATCTTTTCCATATTATTCTACAACTCTTGTAGTTGTATACATACATACAAACACAAGCATCAGAATTCATTTTGTGTTTCTTATCTGTAGATGTCTTTAAGACTGATCCCTGGGTATGGGATTACTGTTAAAGGGTCTCATCGATTGAAACCACAAATTCTCACTCTCTCAACATTTGTTAGCTTCATCAGAGTTTGAAGCCAAATAAGATTTCCCTCATTCCAGTTTTCAAGTCAGTTGGTGGTATCATTGTTCAAGTCTTGTTAAGGCAACCACCTTGACTCAGTGGAACAAATGTTATCCTGATAGCATAAGTCAGCATTGGTTTGTAAGGGAGGTTTTGTGTGGTGTAGCTTGACCTGAAGCCCTGTCTATCTTCTTGTACTGTCTGGATCCTAGAGGGGAATTATTCTGCTCTCCCTGGCCATACCATCCCTGCTGAGAAGTACTTAAATTTCAGGCTAGAATAAATCTCTTATCCCTTAAATTGCTTTTTCTTTAGTGTGTGTTCACCATGACAATAGGCTCACTAAGATAATGAGTAAATTTATTTTGAAAATGTGTATAGTATTTGGAAATGTGTACACCAGAGCAGAGGACATCACACCCCATAGTGTCATCACATGGATGTCTATGGTAAATTATATTCTCTACTCTTTTTATTTTCTCAGGGTTTCCAATCTTCTGAATCTCTCAGGAACTAACTTCAATGTCATGGCCTTGTCTGACAGGCAGGAAACACTGCTGATGGGACACCGCACATGCCACCACTGCGAGCCTCCATTTTACTAGCTGAAGATCTGAGTGCCTGTGGGTCTTTCGTGATTTTTTTTGACCCCTGGAACCACTGAAGGGAAAAGTTGACTTGAAAGGTGCTAAGTCACCATCCCCTGTGTTCTTTAAAATGTCATTAACGTACAGCATCTTGATTTGTTTATATTTTGTGTTAACTAAGTATGGAAGTTGATTTCCTGCTTTTTACTCTCTTTTCTTTTGCTGATGTTTGGTTGTATCTTTGGTCTCTGGGTTACACAGTCTCTGGTTACTGACCATCCAGACAATAGGGTGTATGGCTTCCATCCTGTGGGGTGTACCTCAAATTAAAACAGTCATTGTTTGGACACTCTCATTTGTTCTGCACCACCATTGCCCGAGAACCCCTTGTAAGCACACCAGATTGTAAATAGATGTTTTTGTGGCATGGTTGGTGTCCACATTTCTCTCTCCTTAGCCTGCAGAGTATCTTCCTGTGCCAAAGAGACGAATAGCTGTTTTATTACTTCATTCAATTTATTGCTTAGTTGAAAATATTCCATCCAGTTTGTTAACAGAAAATTTGTCTTTTTTTATTTTTTTACTTTTCATATGTACTGCTTTGTTACATAAATCTCCCTGGGGGTACATCTTTCCAGGTTTCAACATAAAATATCTATCAAGTACTAAAAATATAGTAAGAAAAGCATAGGCATTGAATGCTTTTCCTGTCATTTAAAAACTATTTGATTCAGATATGGAACATTTTATAAATTATTATTTTCCTAGAGAGATCATGCATATGCTATATATTTTCTGATATTAGTTATAGTCTATGACATTAACAGATTCCGCTATGAATAAAAGTGCTGGATTGAAAGGTGTGTGGCAGCCAGGCATTACAGTTGAGAGATAAAGCACTAAAATTGTACCCTTTATGCTGGCACAGACACTTGCTATAAGCATCATTGTTGCCAATTACTAACCTCATTCTATCTTGTCAGCATCTATTCCTACCTCAGTTTGTTTTGTCAGAATGTATGCATAGAGTAAACGGCTTATATAAAGATTCTGGCACAGAATGGTACCTTTGAAAGAGCACTTTTGTGACAGTACTTTTCATCAAATATGAGCTATAAAATGTATTTTACATACAGAAGCTTTGTTCAAAGGCTATTATCTATAGGAGTTCAGAATCTCACAGAGAGAAAAGCATGGAAAAACTGCAATTTAGAGTTGCCCCAAAAGCACTTTCCATAACAGTAAGAGCTCAGCTTAAACACTGTGCTTAATCACTGAGCAATATAATGAATCTAACATACTGCAAAGTCATAGAATGCTAATTTTCTAAGCATTTATGGAGAGCTAAAGTCAAATCTCTTCACCTTAACCAATTTCACATTCTCTTTCTCCTGCCTGTTCCCCACCTAAATTATCCTGCACCTTGGCCTAAGTCATAGGTTAGAACTCTTAAGACTGTCAAAATGTGTATGACTGCTGCAAAAAAGATCAAGGAAATGTCTTCTTAGCACCAGTTCAGAACCAGATGACCCAATTAACTGGAAGGAGGTAACAAAGAAACTGAAACAAAGAGCATAGGTCTGCACTTAACTGAAGAAGCTCTTGACCTTAATTTTGATTTTTTACCAGCTTCTTGTGCTCATCATATCTGACCAGAAATTTTTGTCTGTATAGACTGAACTTCAGTTTTGGAATGAATGGTTTGTTCATGAGAAAAACTTTATTGAATCTTTCTATATTTCATATCAATTTCAGAAGCCAATATCTAAAGATTGTGCTGACATCTGGGTGCATACTGAATGAATCAGATTTTGAGTGGCCACCCTTGTTTATCTAGAATTGCCCAGTTTCATATTTTGTATCTTCTCAACACTTATTCTTCATGGTTTTATATGATAGTGAAATAACCTCTTGTATTTTCCTAGACTGATCCATACTACATTGTATTCTAGGTAAAAAGGGATCTCAGAAAAAAGATAAATACTAGGTAAAATTTTCAAACAGAATTGGAATATATTTTGACTGGAGAAGGCAGTTTCTCATTTCATTATACTTACTCTCTCAGTTCTCATGTTAAAAAATTTGAATGGCTTGCTTTCTGTGAACTGATATAACCACATAAGATTTTACCAATGGACAGCTGTCTGAGCCTACATTTGGTTCTTGTGACTATGCTACAAATTCTTATGTATGTGCAAAAAATTAATAAGAGGAAGAGGGTTTAACATTTTAAATGGATCTCTCTGGGTCTTTACATCCACCCTCCTGGAAAAGGTGAGTCCTGGAGGCTCTTCCAATCCATCTTTCCTTATTAGAGCCCTCTGACCTCTGGCCTCTCGACCCTTCCTGCCATTAAATCCCTGAGAGGGACCTGGAGGCTGGACAAAGAATGCAGTATCAGCCACCATTCCTGTGTTGGCCTTTCCACCCTCGAGAAGAGAGGAGAGTAGAAACCTTGAACTCATACCCACCAGGAGAGGAAGAGACATAACCTGAACTCACGGGAAGAAGAGATGGGAAGGCAACACTATAAGAACACATTCAACAACAGAAAGACTCATATGACACCACCAGACTCCAGGGATTCTACATGAGTAATACCCGAACATCTCAAAGCAGATGAAGCAGAAGAGAATGACCTTAAAAACAACTTTATGAAAATGATAGAGGCACTCAAAGAGGAAATGATAAGATCCCTTAAAGAATTGGGAGAAAAAACAAAAAAAGTGGAAGAAATAGAGGAAAAGATGAACCAAAAATGCAAGAAATCAACAAATCTCTTAAAGAAAGTAGGGAAAGCCAAGAAAAAAACAATCAAACAGAAGAAGGAAACAATTCAAACACTGAAATAGAGACAATAAAGAAAACACAGATTGAGGCCATGATGGAAATAGAAAATCTGGATAAAAAATTGGAAACGACAGATGAAAACATAACCAACAGAATACAAGAGATGGAAGAAAAAATCTTAGATGTTTAAGAAAAAACTAGAGGAAATTGATTCATCAACCAAAGGAAAATCTTAAGTCCAACAAATGATTAACACAAAATATATAGGAAATATGGGACACCGTAAAAAGACCAAACCTAAAAATAATAGTTATATAAGAAGGCAAAGAAGCCCAGCTCAAAGGTGCAGAAAACATATTCAACAAAAGCATAGAAGAAAAATTCCCCAACCTGAAGTAGGACATGCCTATGAAAGTACAAGAAATTTACTGAACATCAAATAGAGTGGACCAAAAAAAAGATCCCTCACCATATAATAAAACAACAAACACACAAAATAAAGAAAAATATTAAGGGCATCAAAGAAAAAAAAGACCAAGTAACATATAAATGCAGACCTATCAGAATCACCCTGACTTCTCCATGGAAACTCTGAAAGCAAGATGTTCTACAAACACTAAGGGACCATGGATGCCAGCCCAGATTGCTATAACCAGTAAAACTCTCAATCATTATAGATGGAGAAATCAAGATATTTCATGAGAAAACCATATTTACACAATACTTTTACACAAATCCCGCCCTACACAAAGTACTGGAAGGAAAATTCTAACTCCAGGAAGTTAAATATACTCATGGAAACATAGGCAATAGATAATCCCACTTTACTAAAAGCAAGAAAGGGGAAAGTGCAAAGAGTTGCAAAAAATGCCCCTAAGAAACAGCTGGTGTAACTATCCTAATACCTAACAAATTAAACTTCAAACTAAAATTAATTAAGATAGATGAAGAGGTTCATTTCGCATTTACCACAGGAAAAATCCATCTATGCACCAAATACAAAGGCAACCACATTCGTCAAAAAAAAAATTACTAGAACTCAAATCATACATTAAACCCCACATACTTATAGTGTGAGACTTTACCACCCCATTCTCACCACTGGACAGAACTAATATAAAGAATGTTAAAAAGAAACATAAGAAATAACAGAAGTTATGATACATTTGTTTTAACAGATATCTATAGATTATTCCATCCAAACACAAAATAATATACATTCTTCTCAGAGCCATATGTAACCTTCCTAATATCAACAACATACTCAGTAGTAAAGCAACCTTAACAGATAGAAAAAATTGACTAATCTCCTGTATTTGATCAGATCACCATAGATTAAAATAAGGATTCAACAACAGGAACTGCAAAAACCCTACAAACTCATGGGAATTGAACAACACACTATTGAACCATTCCTGGGTAAAGGAAGAAATTAGTAAAGGAAGAAATAAATCAAAGACTTCAACAAAAATGAAGGCCCAACACACCCAAACCGATGGAACACTTCGAAAGAAGTACTAAGTGTAAAGTTCATAGCACTAAGTTCCCACATGAATACATGGGAGAATAGCCACACTAGGAATTAACAGTACACCTGAAAGAAGAAGTAAATAATCAAATTGAGGGCTGAAATCAATAAAGTAGGAACAAAGGAAAGAGGAAAAGTAAATGAACAAAGAGTTGGTTTTGTGAGAAGATCTTTATCCAACCTAACCAAAAGGCAGAGAGAGAATGTACAAATTAACAAAATCAAAAATTAAAAGGGGGATATAACCACAGACACTGAAGAAATCCAGAGAATCATCATGTCATAATTTGAAAATGTATACTCCATAAAATTGGAAAAATTAGAAGAAATAGACAATTTTCTGGATAGACATAACTTACCAAAATTAAAATTTAAAAGGATAAGCAATTTAAATAAGCCTATAACTTCTAACGAAATAGAAGCAGTCATCAAAATTTTTCCAACCAAAAAAATGCCAAAGCCAGATAATTTCAGTGCAAAATTCTAACAGAAATTCAAAGAAAGCTAATACCAATACTCCTCAAAGTGCTCCACACAAAAGAAGCAGAAGGTTCATTGCCAAACTCTTTTTTACAAGGCGATGATTACCTTGGTACGCAAACCATACAAAGACACAGTTAAGAAAGCAACTATACTGGATAGAGAAAATGTGGTACATTTACCAATGGAGTACTACTCAGCAGAAAAAAAAATGGAATCTTGAAATTCATAGGAAAATGGATGGCACTAGAAGAAACCATCCTGAGTGAGGTAACCCAGTGACAAAAAGACAAACATGGTATGTACTCACACATATATGGATTTTAGGAATGGATCAGGATAGTGGCAATCTTCACTTCCACTGACAGAGAGTCTGGGAAACAGGAAAGAACCTAAGAGAAATATGCATGGTACCCAGGAGAAGATGAATGAGGCAAGATCTTCTGACCAGATATTTAAAATTAAAGTAATAAAAAATGTAAAAAAAGATAACAACTATAGACCAATCTCCCTTATGAACCCCAATGCAAAAAAAATAATCAATAAAATCCTGGCAAGAATCCAAGAACACATCAGACAAATCATCCACCATGATCATATAGTATTCATCCCAGGACACAGGGATGGTTCAATATATGAAACTGCATCAGTGTAATCTACCACATAGACAAACTGAAAAACAAAACCCACATGATAATCTCACTAGAAGCTAAAAAAGCCTTTCACAAAATCCAACACCCCTACATGATAAAGGTCTTGGAGAGATCAGGGATAACAGAAACATACCTAAATATAATAAAGGCAATATACAGCAAACAATCAGCCAACATCAAAATGAATAGAGAGTAACTCAGTGCAATTCCTCTGAAATCAGGAACAAGATGAGGTTCTCCACTCCCTCCATAACTCTTCAATTTTATACTTGAAGTCCTTGCTAGAGGAATAACACAACAAAAGGAGATCAAGGGGATGTAAATTGGAATGGAAGGGGTCAAACTTTCACTATTTGCAGATGGTATGATAGTTTACATAAGAGACCCAAAAAAACTCTACCAGAGTACTCCTACTGCTGATAAACACCTTAAGCAAAGTATCAGGATACAAGAATAACTAAAAAAATAGCCCTACTATATACAGAAGATAAAAGGTCTGAGAAAAAAATCAGAGAAACATCACCCTTTACAATAGCCACAAACAGCATAAAATATCTTGGAGTAATGCTAACCAAACAACCAAAAGACCTATATTGCAAGAAATTTGAGTCTTTAAAGAAAGAAATTAAAGAAGATACCAGAAAATGGAAATATTTTCTATGCTCTTGTTAGGTAGGATTAATATAGTAAAAATGGCAGTCTTACCAACAGCAATCTACAGATTCAGTAAAATTCCCATAAAAATCCATACATAATTCTTCACAGACCTTGAAAGGACAATACTCTACTTTACATGAAAAAAAAGATAGCCAAAACAACCCGTTATAATAAAGGAACTTTGCCAGGTATCACCATCCCTAACTTCATACTCTACTATAGAGCTATAGTAATGAAAGCAACTTAGTATTGGAACAGAAATAGACAAGTAGACCAATGGAATCAAATTGAATACTCTGATATTAACCCAATATCCTATGAACACATGATTTTTGACAAAGAAGCTAAAACTATACAATGGAAAAAAGAAAGCATCTTCAACAGATTGTCCTGGCATCACTGAATTCATACATGTAGAAGATTGCAGATAGATCCATATCTATCACCACACACAAACTTAAGACCACTGAACCTCTTACAAGACAAAGTGGGAGGTACCTTGAACGAATTGGCACAGGAGACTGCTTCCTAAATATAACACCAGTAGCACAGACACGGAGATAGACAATTAGTAAATGGGACTTCCTGAAAATAAGAAGCTTCTTTAAGGCAAAAGACATAGTAATCAAGACAAGGTGTCAGTCCACAGAATGGGAAAAAGTCTTCACCAATCCCACATCTGACAGAGGGCTGATTTCCAAAATATTCAAAGAACTCAAGAAGCTAGTCACCAAACACCAAATAATTCAATTAAAAAGTGGTGTACAGAACTAAGCAGAGAATTCTCAACAGAGGAATAAAAAATGGTTGATAGACACTTACGAAATTGCTCAACACCAAACACCAAATAATTCAATTAAAAAGTGTTGTACAGAACTAAACGGAGAATTCTGATAGAGGAATCAAAACTGGCTGATAGACACTTACGAAATTGCTCAACATCCTTAGCCCTCAGGGTAATGCAAATCACAACAAGTCTGAAATACCATCTTACAATTATCAGAATGGCTATAATCAAAAACAACAATGACAGTTTATGTTAGAGAAGATGTGGAGAGAGGCATATACCCAAAGGATGTACATTCATACAACAAGGACATCTGTTCCACTATGTTCATAGCAGTATTATTTGTAATAGAACATGGAAGCAATCTAGATGCCCCTCAACTTAATAGTAGATAGAGAAAATGTGGTACATTTATATAATGGAGTACTACTCAGCAGAAAAAATAACAATGAAATTTTGAATTTTTCAGGCAAATGGATGGAACTAGAAGAAAGCATCCTGAGTGAGGCAACCAAGTCACAGAGAGAGAACAACATGGCATATCCTCACTCATATCAGACATAAAGCAAAGGATTACCAACCTACATGATAAGTACCTTGTATGCCATCCTATACCCTTCATCCAGTAGCTGATGGAAACAGAAGCAGAGATTCATAGCTAAGCACTAAACAGAATTCCAGGAATCCAGTTATAGAGAGGGAGGAGTGAGAAACAAATGGGTCAAGACTATGCTGGGAAAACCCATAGGAACAGCTGACCTGAGCAAGTGGAATCTCATAAACCTCAGTCTGACAGTTGGGGAACCGACACAGGACCAAACCAGACCCCTGAACGTGGGTGTCAAAGAGGAGCACAGGGCAGTCTATGGGGCCTCCGACAGTGGAACCAGGATGTATCATTATTGCATGAATGGACTTTGGGATCCCATTCATCATGGAGGGATAGTCTCTTAGCCTAGACACACAGGGGAAGGCCTAGGTCCTCCTCCAAATGACTTGACTTATTTTAATGATCCTTCATGGAAGGCCTCGCCCTCCCTGGAGAGTGGATGGCAGATGAATACTGGTGTTGGTGGGGGAAATGGGAGGAGGTGAGGGAGAGGGAAGTGGAATTGATTTGTATTCAGTTTAGTTTCTAATTTAAAGACATTTACTTTAAAAGACACCTGTCTTTTAAGATTCACTTTTCATACACAATACCATATAGAAAATTGCATCAGCCACTTAGAGTGGCACTTGAGTATAGAACAGCATTGAGAGTCATTGACAGAATGATCATGAATGTGAGGCAAGCCAGGGATATCTCCCATGGTCTCAAGTATGAGAATTAAACATACAGGTAAAGTTAGGGACTTGAATGATTAGCCCTAATTACAACATAATTAGTTTTAGGTATTTTTTTCACCAGTTGGCTAAGGACTATATCTTATCATGGGCTTTAAACATTACTTGATTATTTTGTGATTTTTGTTTCCCTCCCTAATTATTTTCTCTTTTCTTTATCTTCTCCAAAAATAAAATAACAAATATCCTGTAATATGAGTCAATTATTCACGTGTCTTATCTACAGTATTATTTTCATTAGTTTCCATAAAGAAGACATTTTTCCTTTTAAAAATTTCTGTATCAAAGAGTGCTTTGCAAAATAAAGGTTTAAAAACACATCCAGCTAGCTGAAATGATGTCATCATTATTTATCAGATGAATGTAACAGATTACATTCACATAGGCTGATTTTTACAGACACCTCAGTTTTTCTTTTCTCCAAAAAGATTGGATTTTATGTACATTTTCAAATGTTTTCCTTTATTTTATGAAACTGATTGGAAATGATGTGGCTTCACTGTTCATGAAGAATCATTTACAAGTACTTGCTCCAATTTACACTTCTGCGTGTGGAGAAAAAGCTCCTCATCTTGCTGTATACCGCCATGAAGAGTTGCTATTATCTCATTTTGTTTAGTGTAATATACTGAAACAAAATTGCTTAGTTTTCTCCCCTGCTGTCCCCTCCCTATCCCCTTCATTGACAACCTACTCTCATGTTACTCTCATCTCTCTCTCTTCATTTTGTTACATAATAATATAAACATATGCATGCACAAATACCTACATATGACCTGCTGAGAGAAAGAGAGAGAGAGAGAGAGAGAGAGAGAGAGAGAGAGAGAGAGAGAGAGAGAGAGAGAGAGAGAGAGAGTGGTTCTAGGGCTGACCATTCCACATTGCACAGCCAACAACTGATCTCACCCCTGGGAGAGTGATGATCTCTGTCTGCCTGCAGTCATTACTTGCCTACAGTTGTTTGTCTAAGGGTATGATCCTGTGACATATTTTAACAAGTGGTTGGTTTTAGAACATACTTAAGGCTATGGAGTTCATATCACTATTTTTTAAATTCACTATCAAGCCACTTGGCTATGCTTAGCAGTTCATTAGTCTTCCAAGTTCAACAGTTACGAGCATGTAGACAAATGTGTGTGAATATGTGTACCATATACAAGTATCTCAGTTGGTCTTTTTATATCCTGATGAAGTTTTCTTTTTTAAATCATAGATTACCAGTTCTTTACTGTAGTAAATATCATGTTAGTCTGTAATGAATGTCCTTGCTTTAAATACATTTCCTCTGACAACATTTCACATATCTTTTCTGTTGTTTTCTGAATTTAAGTGTTTCCCTTACAGAATCAAATGCATAATATACTCAGGAATCCACTGTATAGACACTCAGACAAAGGTATTCTGTTTCTTTAAACAATCATTCCCCCCCCCAAAAGAAACCCTCTTATTCTGTACTTCCTTATTTTCTTGCAGTCTTACATATCAGTTAACCACTGTCTATGTGTCCCCTTAGGGAGTTTTGTTTGTGGTCTGCTGATGCATTTTCCTACAACATGTTAGACATGATATTCTATTAACACAGACTTAGATTTTGAGTTTAGATAAACTACCCGCAACATACATATTGTCTTTCCTTCATGGATTTTCTTTTATACTGGTTATCCTCTTTTAAAAATATTTTACTTGTTGAATGACAATTTCAGGTGTGTGATTCATTTTTATTATATTTTACACCTGTTCCTCTCCCTTCGGCCTCTGTTTCTCTTGTTTTAAATGTTTTATGCTATGCTAAGTAATTAATATTTACAGCTGATTGCAACCTATTCTAAATTTACAGTCATGTTCCATGAGTCCCTTGTTTGGGACACTTAACTGTGTGACATGAAGCGAGGGTTTGTGTTTGGGTAGAGTGGACCTCTTTTCTTAATGGAATTCATTCTGTTGCTGTTTTAGATGCGTCCTTGGAGAGGCACACGTGCTTTCCTTCACACCAGGTTGCTGGTTTCTTACAGTTTCTCACACCGAATTGCTTAGTAACAAACATGGGAAAGTTGCTATTGCTGAGCGATGTCTTCCTACTTGCAGAAACACTCAACTAGAGCACAAGTCTCTCCTTCTGTTCTTGCCTTTCTCTCCTTTAACACAATTTATATATTAGTTCCCGAGCCTTCTCAAGAGCTACAGGCACTGGATCATGGTATTTTGTAGCGCTGCTTCCAGTCAGTGGGATGCAACGTTCTCTGTAAAGATTTTATTATTGCTAAAGGCAAGAAATACTTTATTTCCTACATCAAAAGTGCAATGCTGCTCGTCTCAGGAGTTCAGGAATATGTAATGGGAGGAGAATTACCTCAGGAGATAGAAGTGAACGTTTGTGAACTCTGAAGAGTTGGAAACTGTTTTTCTTCCTGCCAACAGTGCATAACTTCCTCCAAAACAATATTCTAACTTTTAATCCCCTCAACTGCACAGCTGTGCATGGACTGCTGGAACTCAAAGTGAAAAGCCCAGGATCAACAACAGCTGCTAGCAGAGATTCTTGGAAGAAGACCGAAGCTTCTGTTCCAGAGGGATTAAAATCCAAGACTCAGGAAAACACGAGAGAAAGTGATAAGTACATTATCTCATAAATAGATGGAACATATCTGAAAAACATAAGTTTCATTATTCCTTCTAGGTCTTATTTCTTAAAGACTGTTATACCAGCTTCAGTGAAGATAAGTCAGAAATTAAAGGGGATACTATGTGTTTGTATTTCAAATGAAGAAATTTATAGGAATTCAAAACAAGCAGGAGAGTGTCTAGATAAAGAAATAAATGGATATTGGCTATACTTATATCTATGGGTCAAAATTTTGCATAAATAAGGTCTATTTACCCTACCTAATTGGGTAAAATAATTCTGGTTTGGAATATTAGTGTTTCAGTCTAATTCCTAAATATTTTCATAGATATTTTGAAGCTCGTTTCTCAGTTAAACTATTATTATTACATTTGCATTCTACATATAACTATCAGATAGCATTTTTGAATAATTTCTTATAAAATTTAATATGTTTACAGTTTTATTATTTATATTTGAGATTACAATATAATTACAATAGTTCCGCAGTCCCTGTTCCCCTCCAAACCTGTCCACATATTTCTCCCCACATGTTACTCCTCTTGAAAATCATAGCATCCATTTCCATCAATTGTTAGTGCATTAATATACCTACCGGTGTATATATCTACATTCAAACACATAACATCCTCAAGTCTATGTATAGTTAGTCGTGGGTTTGTTTTCAGCGTTGTCACTTTGACTGCCTCAGTCGGTGTGCGTTTTCATGAGATGGTCACCATTCTTGCTCTAGCATTCCTCAGTGGCCACACTTCCTTTGAAAGAGCCGAGGGCTCATAGGTTTTACACATACTTTTTGATATCTCTATTGGTGTCATCCTTGCTCAGATCTTTGCCTCACACTAAGGAAAATTCCATTTGGAAGAGACACAGATCCTTTCAGAAAAACACAACCAATCAAAATGGGAAGCTATGGAGTCCAATGGATACAGGAACTAAATCCTTCCAATAACCTTGCAGAAGAAGGAGTAGGAAAACATAAGCTAGGGGATCAGGTAGTTTGCTCTGAGATTTTCATCTACTAAAGTCAGAAGCTACACCCATACATCTTACCAACATGATCACCTAAACATCAGCTTATAAAATTTTAATGATTATTATGTCATTAAATTGTTGACAATTACATATTTGGATTAAATGTATATAAAACTATAGTATCAGATGAAGCTAGTTAGATTTTTCAATACTTCAGTGATAATTTATCTCTGTATCAATTGCATAACAGTTATTTTTTGTTTATTTTTTATTTTTTATTATTTTAATTTTAAATAGCTTGTTTTACATGTCAATCCCAATTCCCTCTCCCTCGCCTCCTCCCACAGACCCCCATCCCCCCCATCCTCCCACCCTGTTTCCAATTCCTTGCACATAGGGGATATCTAGAGTCTGTCATTTCACTCAGGGTAGGGTACAGGCACTCCCCTAAGAGTCCAGATTGAGAGAGCATCCCTCTTTGTGTTATGGACACATGATATCTGTTAGTATTCGAGGGATAAACACTGATCCACTGCTCAGAACCCCATAGGTTTCCTAGGCCTCCTCACTGGCTCTCACATTCAGGGGGTCTGGATCAGTCCCATGCTGGCCTCCCAGCTGTCGGTCTGGGGTCCAAGAGCTCTCCCCTGTTCGGATCAGCTGTCTCTGCTGGTTTTGCCAGCCCATTCTTTGCCAGTTTGCTCATCGCTCCTCTCTCTCTGTCGCTGGGTTCCTCAGTGTTTAACTGTGGGTGTTTGCCTCTGCTTCCATCAGTCACCGGATGAAGGCTCCAGGATGGTTATAGACATCAAGTTCATTTGCAAGCTAAGCAGTAGTGTAGAGACCACCCTGAATGCCCATTCCTGATAATGAACTTGATGCATACCAGTTATTTAATGAACACAAAATTGAAGCATCCTGCAGTTTAGACAGAGTAATGCTATGTAAACACATAGCATTGTTATATTGAAACACCATTGTTGTTTGATAGCTGTGTATATATGCACAGACCAAAAATATGCTTTGTCTAGGCATTCATGATATATATTTGTGTGCATTCATATATGAACATGTATTTGTTTATACATAAATGCTTGTGTGTGTTAACTGGCAGGAACAGATTCATAGTTAATAGCAGTGGTTATATCTAGCTGCATGCCATATTTTCTATCATATTTATTGTCTTATTAGGGATTTTTGTATCTGTGAAGAGACATCATGACAAAGGCAACTCTTATGAATAAAAATATTTAATTGAGGTAGCTTGCTTACAGTTTCAGTTTATCATTATCATCAGGATGGGGAGCTTGGTAGCATGCAGGCAGATGTAGTGCTGAACCTGAGAATCCTACATCTTCACTTAAAGGCAACAGGACTTTGACTTACTGTCACATTGAGTGAAGCTTGAGAAAAGAGGTCTCAAAGACTGACCCCACAGTGAGACACTTCCTCCAGGAAGGCCACACCTCCTAATATCGTCACTCTATTTCGTGGTCATTTTCTTTCAAAATACTGTATTCCACATTCCACTCCCTGGACCCAACGATTTATGACCATTTCATGATACAAAAAATAAACTTTCAACCCAACTTCAAAAGTTCCCATAATCTATAACAGTCTCAAATTTGTTTCAAAGTTCAAAGTGCAACATCTCTTCTGAAATGCATGACAATCTCTCCATTGTCATCACCTGTCAAAAATAAAAATAAAAAACAGATCACATACTTCCAATACATAATGTCACAGGATATACAATATTATTCCAAAACTCAGGAAAGGGAGAATAATGAGGAAATAATGGACCAAGGCAAGACCAAAAGTCATCTGGGCAAAATGCAAACTCTGAATCTCCATATCTGATGTCAAAACACACACCCTGTCTCCAACTCTGTTCAGCTGTGTTGACTGCAATTCATTTCTTTCTCTTGGACTGGATCCACTCTCTATTAGCAGCTTTCCTTGGCAGTTTTCCATGAATCTAGCATCTCTAACCTCTTTGTTCTCCTAGGCTTCAACTACATAGCTTCACATAGTCACCTCTCTTCTAGGTCTCCAATAGCCCTGACACAAGCTGGGTCTCAGTTGCTGTTCTTAAGTGCAAAGGACACTTCCACAACCCATTTCTTCTATCCTTAACTCTAAGGGCAGAATCACAAAGTCTAAACTGCCAACTTCTGTGGATTACTGGGACTGGACCATGGCCCCTTGTTTAACTGGGATTGACATGTTAAACAAGTTTGTTTCAAATTTAAATAAAAAATAATGGTTTCATAAGCTTTCTGTTTTCTTCCACTGCCTAAGTTTGTCTGTCCTATTACTTGATCTTTAGACCAGGCTAGCCTCAGACTCAGAGATCCGCCACTCTCTACCTTCCCATTCTTGGGATTAAAGATGTTCACCACCACACCTGACTCTCATCTTCTCTTTAATTCCATTCCACCAATCAGAAATTTAGCTAGGTGTGGTCTTACTCTGAAATCAGCACTCTCTTTATTCCATTTCCTAAACTGCTTATCTCGTTGAACAAATAATTTGGCTACATTCTACATTCTGGTGTTCTTTTTCTCCTCAAATACTTTCCCTTGCTCTGCTTGCTCCTTTCATTACATATCTTCATTAGTACTAACAATAATATCTGCTCACTTGACAAATTCTATACTATGTGGTTTAGAGATTTCTTCTCCTGATGGAATTAATCCAAAGCTCTTCACTTTTGCCTCATACACTCTTTAGATAAGGGCAAAAGGCAGCCACTTCCTTCACCAAAATATCACAAAAGGAATTTCTAGGGAACATACTGAAAATCTTCTCTGAAATCTCTTGAGCCAGCTCCTGACATTTCAAGTCACCCTCGGCACCACTGTCTTCCTTTGTCCTACCATATGTCCTACTAAGAAGTGCATAAAGCATCCCATTGCTTTCCTAACTCAAAGTACCAAGTCCGTATGACTCCAAACAAAAGCATGATCAGGCCTATCACAACATTACCCTTGACCCTGGTAGCAACTTCTGTCTTAGCAAGAGCTTTTATTGCTATGAAAAGACACCATGATCACACCAATTCTTAGAAATAAAAACATTTAATTGAGGTGGTTCCTTTTCAGCTCAGAGGTTCAGTGCATTTTAATCTTGACAGGGAGTATCGCAGCGTGGAGTCAGGCGTCTTGCTAGAACTGACAGTGATAGAGCCAGAGATGGCCAACTTTTTTTTCCTTTATTTAAAGTTAATTTTCATTTAAGTTAAAAAACAATCTTGTTTTACACACCAGTCCCAGCTCCCTCTCCCTCCCCTTGCTACCCTCATTCACACTTTGGGCAAGGTGAGGCCTCCAATGGGTGATCATCAAAGTCTGACACAAGGTGAAGGACACAGGTCCTTGTCCTTGTGTCTAGGCAGAGAGTAAAACCCTCCATAGGGAATGGGCTCCAAAAGCCTGTTTGTGCACCAGGGATATATACCGTGTCCACTGCCGGTGACCCCATAGACTACCCAAGCCCCACAACTGACATCCATGACCACGTTTGCAGTAAGGTTTTTATCTCTGGGTGCTCTCTGCAATTCCAGTAGCATATTTTACCTTAGGGCACATTAATGGAAGATGTGAAAGCTTGTGCTCATTGACTGCCTAGTATCATAGCTTTACAGAAAAGAGGAAGCTATGAACATGTGCCTGAAATAATGACGACAGTCATGGAGAATCCCGCCAGATGTGGTTCTTGATGCTACCAAATTACACGGAGTTTACTTTATTTGTGGAAAAAGTAAGCAACTGGGCAAGAAAGTGTCCTTACCTTGAAGTCTGATAGTATGCTGTCCAAATTGGTCAAAAAGGGCACAAAAGAGAATGAGTGCAAACCTTGCCAAGACAAGGTGGGACAGTCCTTCAGAATATCCTGCTTCATAGAAAAGTCTTTCAGAGATGCTACACTTATAGGCTGAAGATGTATGCCCCAACATTTCAGAAGAACCTTGGGTAACTAACTGTTCAGGCAGCCAGCTATTTTTGTCATTTTTCATGCTTTTCATAATTTGCTTGCTTGCACTTTCTGTTTACTCAGTTAATATTAATTCCTTCTCTGGTCTCTAGGGAATTTTAAAATAGATAGTATAGTTAGTTTGCATTGTTTACTAGACTCAGAAAAGAAACTCACTAAAAATGTGTAAAGTGTAAAAGGTTGAGACACATTAAAAAAATTGATAATGCAAATTAGAATAGAAAGTAAATTAGGTACAAGACTTTGGACTCACCAAGATAGGAAAGATAATGGAATATTTTCTTTGAGTTTGTCAAATGATAATGAACTAAATATTACTCATACTTATTGCCTATATTGTGTATGGTTATTGTAGTTATTACACATAGATTTTCTTCTATTATTTATAACACTTCATTTTTAGACAAAAGGGAGATATGTAGTGATATCTTTTTTTCCACAAATAAAGCATGTATGAAGATCAGAGCATTCAGCTTGCCACTAGCTAACAGACAGACAGGAAATGAGTTGATTTGGCAGAGAAAGGAATATAAGAGGGAAGAAAAAGGAACTCAAACTCTTTTCTGCTGGGAAATTGTTGAGGTAAGTTGTAGCTGTGGCTTTCTCCTTCATTTTATATCCCTTGATCTGACTCCAGGCATTTATTATTAAGACCAATCAGAATTTTCATCGCATGATAAAAATTATACAGAATGGTGTCAGATGACTCCTGAACAAAGCACATATAAGTTGAAAAAAAGATAATTTCCTGAGCAAAACATCTAATTGATAAGAATAATAGCTTAGTTTCCCTAGATTTTGATTCCATTTATCCTGGTCATCTGTAAATGACACATGCAACCTGTATTTTTCCTTTATGTACTATTATTGCTTTCTAGATTAGAGGCCTATAATTGAGTAGGTATTATTTTGCTTCAGAATACTTTGCTGCTTATTTCTCATGCCTCATTTCTTGCTGACATTATCATGGCAATAAAATGATAGCAGACTCACAGCTTGTTGAAGAGTTCATGGAAAAAGTATAAGTGAAAAATCATTAATTCCTGATCTTACATAAGGACCTTTGACAGCCATTCTTCCTTTAATTGGAGAGGGAACTGTTAAGACTGTAGCTTTCTTTTAGAAACAAATCCTTTCTGGAAAAAAGGCATACATTATTTTCCCAGTACATGCCAAAGAATCTGTAGGTGATGACTGTGTGAATCTCTGGAAATAGCTATAATCCACGTTTATTTGTCAGTATTACTCTTTTACCTATGTTACTAGTCAGTTTTGTTTGCTTATTATTCTTAGAAAGGTTTGAGAAAACAGAAACTTGATATTTTCACACAGAAATGCTGTACTACACAAAGAAAACTAATAATACTTTAAAATATTGGTTTTCAAATTCAATTTGTTTGCCTGCTTTCATGTATAGTAAAGCCATTTCAAGAGTTCTTTCAAGGACAATATGAATCTCCCGCAAACCTCTCAGACAAGAAGAGCTTTAAACTTTTCTTCATTTTCAAAAATGTCTGGTGTAATTTATGAGATTTAAATCTTAAGATATGTGAGGATGGTACTTCCAGGGAAATTGCAAGTTCTTGAGTACTAAACCAGAAACCATACTTACAAGAAAAACAAGAATTCATCTTTTGAAGTGATACTACTCAGTACCAAAAATGCATGGAGAAAGAAATTTTAAATTTTGGAAATTAAGATGTAGAAAGCCAATACTAAAGTGTGAGTTGGTGTATATGTGTAAAGTATATTGTTTATTCTACACAGCAATTAATTTACCCAACACATTATGTGACAACCCAATCTCCATTGTGGAATCTCAATTAACTTTGAGGCTTATTTAACTCAATAAAAATATTAAAATATAATCGTCCATAAATGAAACTTATTAAATTTCTGGTTACACAAAAAAGAAGATGATGATGAACATAATGATCAACTTTCCTCTTGGTCTTGTAGATAAATTTGATGTGTAGCCTTCATAAAACCTTTATAAGCATTTATCTTTTTACTAAATAGAGATATAGGTTATTTGGTATTCTTGACATTTCACTCCTCTTTATATTTCCAAGTGGATTGGAGAATGCTGCTTGAGAACTCAATCTGACAGGAAACAGAGAAAAACTAGTCTAGATTCATTAAACGTTTGTTAGAAATAATTTACTTGGTAGAATTTTCAAATATTGTTCAATCTTTATGTGCACTAATGACTATACTATATGAGATTAAAGCATTTGCTTGACAACATTTAAATATTAACATCAAACTCTCTTGAAAACACATCACACAGAGCAATAGTCACAAAAAGAATTTAATAATTGATCAATTATACAGGGTGTAGAATAAATGTTCATAACTAGGTTCCAGCTTCTCTACCTCCTAGCTCCGCAAATTTTCTTCAATAACTTTCTATGTTTACCTTTCTCCATCTCAAACTTTTCACATTGAATCTCAATTCTCTTATAGAGTTGGAGCAAGTCACTGTAGCATAATTTTACAAATGATAAGGACATCCTTTATTTTTTGAGGCTATTGTAAATGAAAACCACTAAAGTGCTTTACAAACTAGTAATTAGTGACAGTTGAAATCATTTTGTCATCTGGTTTTATACCATTTTTAAAATTTTACCTTTAGAAGAAATGCAGAATGTGCTATATTCAGCTATTCTTGATAAAAGCTATATTCTGTTTCATTAATACTTGCCAAATATGTTGCTTTCTGTTTCTGCACTCAATTTTCATATTCCCTTTGATGATGATTCTGCAAAGCATTTAATATTGGTAAATTTAATGCAAGTTTTAATGGCATCAAGATATTCTAGATTGTAATGTGTATACACATAATCTGGAAGTTATTGAATGGATATTATAATTGCTACGAAGAATTAGTAAACTACAAGCAATGTGAATTATCACAGATTTTCTTACAACCCCATTTCAATCAATGGAAACTTCTGAAAATAAAATGAAACCATCCAGAAGAACAATTTATGCTCAAGGATAGGATGCTCACCCTTTTTCTGCATTGGTCTGTCTCTTTTGGGTAGTGCAGTATGTTGACTGACTATCACCTATCCACCCAAACACCAGCAGCTTTTGCCAATACCTGGGAACATAGATCTGAATTTCTGTGTCCTACTGGCTCTTGCTCTGCTTGCAACACGATTGATACACAGTCACAATTTTGTCTCATCTCTAGTGCAACTATGAGCACTTTTGTTATTTGTGGGTTCTTTCTGTCCTTTTCTACATCATCTATTGCTTTCTGGAATTAGTTACACTTGAACTGTTTCACTGAGAGGTTGACTTTAACTCTACAGTCATCATCTTCTTGCCAACTAATAAAACAAATGATGAAACTTATACTGGGAAAATATTGTAATAGAGGGAAAAACTAAAAGCCTCATCCATACCTCATGAATTTTATCACTTTATATTGATATAAATATTGGTGATATTTCCCTTTTAAAAGTAGAGAGTAAATGTTCATTCAATTCTTGTGTCACAGCACATTGGATATCTGTATTAGACAGCTATTTTTATAAACAAACAAATCAGTTATTAAAATAATGATATAAAATTGGCTGAGAATATAATATAATATTAGCAATGGTAATAATAATGTTTTAAATTTTATGCTTACTAAACAATGATTGTGATATCTATATATGAAAGAATGCATTATTAATTCAATATACACTGGGATAAAATAAATCACATAATATAAATTTTACTTTTCCTCAGACAACAATAACAATGAGTAAATTATATGTTGAGAAGGTTTAATTTTAAAATATTAAAATATTTCACATTCAATTTGTTATCTGTACTTGTGTGAAAGAGAGGAGTAGATCCAAGCAATACATAATCTGGTAAGTAGAGAAATTGAGGGTCAGAAAAGTTATAAGAACAATAAAAGAAAATTACACCACAGGAGTCTTAGTAACAAAAAATTAGTAAATGCATCATTAGTTCTGAGATTGGTTATTGGTATTTTGAAATCAGGATAATATGAAAATTATATTGGGACATATTTTTGTGTTATTAATTTTTAGTTTTGTTCAGATATCATTGTTCCTAAATATACAATGTCTTTAATGACATTCACAAACTTCTAAACTTTTCTTTTTGCTCCCTAGTAGTGAGAAATCTAACTTTTTTCCTTATGCTTATATCAGTCCAAAAAAAATTTTTGGCATTCTTTTGACCTGAGCCATTCCACAATATATGAGTGATGTTCACATAATTCATACTTAGTATAATTCTACATGATATATTGATATATTAGATGATACTAGTGAATCTGAACAATTTAATTTTCAAGTACTGGAAAATTTAAATAAAAGAGAATTTCATTCAACTGTTTCATTACATATTATTCATTACTAATGAATAGAATTACTTGAAGTGATGAATTTAAGAATTGTGAAATATTTTGGCATTGTGGTAAATGTATGCAATCTATGCACTCAGTAGTATGAAGTGAGAGTTTCCCTTGGGCTCATTAGTTCATAATCTGCCTCGGCAATACACACAGAACCCATACAAAGAAAGCAAATTTTAAAATTAATACATGAATATAACTTCATAAAAAACAAAGATTAATGATCTGAACATCATTACTGCTTGTAGTTAGAGTAAAAGAAACACATTTTCAAAACATAAAAATCTTATTGGTTATTTGTAAATTTATCATCTTATTTTGAAAATATAATAGATTCATTTGAACAACGTTAAGAAAAAAGGGTAAATACTTAACCCAAGCATCCTGAAAACAATTTCAAAATCTTCTTTTGTTTTCAAAGACAGCAGTATCAATGTTTTTAGAACAATAGAATTTTTGTCTTTTGATAAACACAAGCAAAATTAATTGATATGTCATCATGCTGCAATATCAAATAAAGTAAATGCAGCTTTTCAATTTTTAGAGCTGGCCTACAGACGGTGTTTTTGGGCATGTGAACATTTTGAAGAGATAAAAACTCCCTCTTTCAAAAGACACATAAAAAGCCTCTTAGATACTGCTTTTATTGAAACTAAAGTGTCTGATGAGGCTTGCCTGTAATTAGGAAACATTGAATAAAATATTCCCCTTGCAGAAACAGATTGAAGCAACCATTTTAATAGTAAATCACAATTGCACTATCAAGTTATATGATAAGCTCATCTGTATTGCTCAGTAAATCATGAAATGTGACAATAGGGGCATTCAATAAGCTTCTAAGAACTGCATAATAAATCGGGGAAGGCCACAATAAGTTGCACTGTAAGCCCTACCATATTAGCATAAATAGTGGGATTTTATAAAGAAGTCTTATGAATCGCATCTTCCTTCTTTGTTGTGCCCATTGTTATAATGGAGCATCTCTCAGTTAAGGATAGAACTTGCTGAAGAACTAAAATCATCCACATTAGCAACTACCACATTGTTAGGGAAACATAATCTTTGCATGTATGGAACAAAGTCATCCAAGACCAGCAGGTACTTAAATGTTGAGTCCTGACTCCAGCCTTTGGGGTTTTGTTCATGTAAATGTGAACTTTGAAACACTCCCTTTTTTAAAGATATTTTTATTTCCATCATTGGAAGAGACAAAACAAATAAATTAAAGCCCTGAAACATACATATTAGTAACATAATACATTCTGGGTGTGTTAAAATATGTATATTGAATATATAGTACCTACATAATGCTTAAATTAATGTAAAACAGATCATGCATTGGAAAAAGAACTAGTAGGGGTAAAAGGGATGGTTTGAATGGATAAAAGGTAAGGGTTAGGGTTAGGGTTAGGAAAAAATTCTGTAATTATATTAATCACAAAAATAATAAGTGTGAAGTATTTTCTAACATAAAATGCTTGTAATTAAAGACAATAAATGATAATTGCACATGACCAAATTTTTTAAACTCACAAAGGTGATGGCTTAATCCAGAAAAGTGATCACAGAAATTATGTAGAGAATATTAATGAAGAAAATACCATAATTAATATTCTCCAAGTCCCACATGCAATAATTCTATTTAGGCAGCAATCTCCAGAAGGCAAGAATTGAATTTTTATTTCATTTTTAAATGCACAGAATATCCTTGCATTTTAAGATAGTAGAACAAAACCAAATCTTTTATTCAAAATATTTTGTCAGAGCTCACTCCTCATAATGAATAAAACATTTAAATTAATCCCATGCATGTGTAGCCACCACTGTAGCAGATGAGCTGAGGTTTTCCCACTCACAAGTAAAAACCACTGAACACAACTGCAAAACAGTAAGCCTAAATGGACTAGGAAAGTGTTCAAAGAGAAAGTAGTCATATTAACTACAGAAAACACGAGGAGCAACATAGAAATGTGTTTGTTAGCCCTCTATTTTCCCTTCTGTATATCCTTCAGTGTATTACAGAAACACTAATTTTCCTTGTAGAAGAGCCTTTTCGTAATAGCCAAAGGAGGAAAAATTATAGTATCTTTTTTACTTTTCTATCGATGTCATAATATAATATTCCCAAGACAATTTATGAAACGAATTTTAACTTGGCTTCAGGTGTCAGAGGGTTAGACTCCATCATGGGAGAGCACCATATGAAGGAAGAGGCAGATGTGGGGTTTCATCTTGATCCAAAAGTAGGAGCAAAGAGGCACAAAGGAAAAGGAGGGCTGGACCTCTGCAATCTCACTAGCTGCCCCCCTCATAATGATACACCTTCTCCAACAAGGCTAGAATTTGTACCATACTTCTATGACTCAATAGCGCACCATGTATTCTGGAGTCTATTGTTAGCTAACTATGACTGAATGCGCGTCCAGTGTTTCTAAATGTCTACATAGAAGAGAAAGACAGAAAGTGGTCAGAAGAGTCATTTCATTTGGTCTATGTCTCATCATATTTGTGTATGGCATCAGGCAACTGAACCACTCCTTCTAAACTACACAAAGAAAAAATGCATAATAAGCAACATCTACCTGTTTTACTCTGAACATGTAACCCAACTACAGCATACTACGTGTTTCAAGTTATATTAGTATCCATGAATCACTCAAAATAAAATAAGACTTAACTGTATGTGGTATATTTCAAAGAAGAGTGTTTTGAATATTTTTGCCGTGAGTGAATTATAATTGTTTTGCAGAGGTAAATATATTTAAAAGACTATAATTATACAATGTTAAAACATCACATGGTGCCCCATTAATATTAAGTATTAACATACAGGTTCATATATTTAATGAAAGGATGTTAAATATTCTAGTCCTCAGCATATATAACATTCGTGAAGTGCCACAAATGCAGGGAACAAGGACATTGTTAACTATTTCAAAGGTTTAAGATAAAGCAGGTGCAGATGCCAGGTCTTCTCTTCAACCAAAGAGACCAGAGGAACAGCAGGACAAATGGGTCCTGCTAAACCAGCAGGACCAGGTAAAATAGGCCCTGCATCCAGTTCTGCCTTCCAGTGCTTGGGGACTCCCACAGAACCTCCCATCCCAGCGGGAGCCACATGCCCAGATCCAAGGTCTTCTTTTCCACCAATGGGACCAGGGGACCAACAGGTCGAGGTAAACAAAGCCCAGCATCCAGGATTGCCTTCCAGTGCCTGGGGACACCCAAACCCCCCCATTCCGGCAGAAGCCAAGCACCCCTGCTCCCAGGTCTTCTCTTCCAACAAAGGGACCAGGGGACCAGGTGGGAGACTACACACCCAAGATTCCTGGGCTTCTTTTCCACACACGGGACCAGAACTAGGTCCAGAAGAGAAGAACTACCAGAGTATTGTACTTGATTGCACCCACTGAAAGGGAACTCTGGTCCCCTAACCACCAGATCAGTAAGGGGCTCTATCTGCACCCACTAGAAGAAGACATGGGAAAAAGACAATACAAAAACACACTCAGCAACATAAAAACAAATATGACATTGCAAGATTCTAGAGACTCCACACCAACAAGACCCCAACATTCCAATGCAAATGAAAATGATAGATTCCCTAAAAGAGGATATAGGAAAATCTCTTAAAGAATTGGAAGAAAAAGCAAACCAAAAATGCAAGCAATGGAAGAAAAAACAAATCAAAAAATGCAAGAAATGGAAGAAAAAGCAAACCAAAAACATGCAAGAAATGGAAGAAAAAACAAAAAAATGAAAGAAATGGAAGAAACAACCAAAAAATTCATAAAATGCAACAAATGGACAAAAAGATGAATCGAAAATTGCAAGAAACAATTCAAACAGTGCAAGGGTTGAAAACTGAAACAGAGACAATCAAAAATACACAAGCTGAAGAAAGGCTGGAAATAGAAAAGCTGGGCAAACAGTCAGGTACTACAGATACAAGCATTACCAACAGAATACACAAGATGGAAGAGAGAATCTCAGGTGTTGAAGATACACTAGAAAAAATTGATTCATCAACCAAAGAAAATATTAAGTCCAACAAATCCCTAACACAAAATATCCAGGAAATATGGGACATCATGAAAAGACTAAACCTAAAAATAATAGGTATAGTATAAGGTGAAGAAAACCACCTCAAAGGGGCAGAACACAAATTCAATAAAATCATAGAAGAAAACATTCCAAACCTAAAGAAAGACATTCCAATGAAGGTACAAGAAGCTTCCAGAACACCAAATAGAGTGGACCACAAAAAAAGTCCCATTGCCACATAATAATGAAGACAGCAAATATACAGAATAAAGAAAAAATATTAGGAGCAGCTAAGGAAAACGGCCAAGTAACATATAAAGGCTTACCTATCAGAATTACACTTGACTTCTCCATGGAAACTCCGAAAACCAGTAGGTCCTGGATAGACATTTTACCAACACTAAGAGACCATGGATGCCAGCTCAGGCTACTATCCCCAGAGAAGCTCTAAATCACTATAGATAGAGAAAACAAGATATTCCATGACAAAACTAGACTCAAGCAATACATATCCCCTAACCCAGCCCTAAAGAAAGTTCTGGAACAAAAACTCCAACCCAAGAAATTTAACTACAACCAGAAAAATATAGGCAGTAGATAATCCCATTTTACCAACAGCCAAAAGAAAAAAGGGATGGAATTCCTCACATAATACCACTACCAACAACCATTCAAAATCAAAGAAGAATGAGCAATCAATGGTCATTAATATACCTCAATATTAATGGCTTTAACTCACCCATAATAACACACAGGTTAACAGAATGAATTCAAAGACAGAACCCATCCATTTGCTGCATACAAGAAACACACCTCACCCTCAAAGACAGATACTACCTGAGTGTTAAAGGTTGGGAAAAGATTTTCCAATCAAATGGACCCAAGAAACAAGCAGGGGTAGCATCACAATAACTAACATATTAAACTTTAAAATGAAATCAATCAAAAGAGATGAAGGAGGTCATTATATACACATCACAAGAGAAATCCACCAATGTGAACTTTCAATTCTGAACATCTATGCCCCAAATACAAAGGCATCCACTTTCGTCAAACAAACATTACTAATACTCAAATCACATATAAAGCCTCACACACTTACATTGGGAGACTTCAAGACCCCACTCTCACCACTAGACAGCAATACCAGACAGAAACTCAACAAAGAAGCAAAGGGTCTAATAGAAGTTATGACATTATGACCCAATTGGGATTAACAGACATCTATAGAGCAGTCCATCCACATAAAAAAGAATATACCTTCTTCTCAGCACCACGTGGAACATTCTCAAAAATCTACTATGGCAACATATCAAACATCAGCAAGTACAAAACATTGGAATAACTCCATGCATCTTACCAAAGCACCATGCGTTAAAATTAGAATTCAATAACACAAATTTCAGAAACCCTATAAACCCATTGAAATTGAATAAGTCACAACTGCAACATTTCTGGGTCAAAGAAGAAATAAAAAAAGACTTCCTAGAATTCAATGAGAATGAAGACAAAACATACCCAAATGAAAGCAGTGCTATGGGGGAAGTACATAGCCCTACGTGCCCACATGAAGAAACTGGAGAAGAGTTATACTACAGAATTAACAGCACAGCTGAAAGCCCTAGAACACAAAGAAGCAAACTCCCCCAGGAGTAGAGGCCAGGAAATAATCAAACTGAGGGCTGAAATCAATAAAGTAGAAACTAGGAAAGCAATACAAAGAATGAGTGCAACGAAGAGTTGTTTGTTTTAGAAAACAACAAGATAGACAAACCTTTGTCCAAACTTAACAAACAGCAGAACATGAATATACAAATTAACAAAATCAGAAATGAAAAGTGGGACATAACAACGGACTCTGCGGAAATTCAGAGAATCATCAGGTCATACTTTGAAATCTGTACTCCACAAATTCTAAAATTTGAAGAAAATGGACAATTTTCTGGATAGCTATCACTTGCCAAAATTAAATCAAAAACAGATAAGCAATTTAACTAGCCTTATAATACCTATGGAAATATAAGCAGTCATCAAAATCTCCCAATGAAAAAAAGCCCAGGTTCAGATAGCCTCAGTGCAGAATTCTACCAGAAATTCAAAGAGCAGCTTATACCAATTCTTCTCAAAGTATTCCAAAAGCCTCTACAAGGCTTCAATAACCTTGATCCCCAAGCCACACAAATACACAACTAAGAAAAAAAACTTCAGACCAATATCCGTCATGAACAGTGATGCAAAAATACTCAATAAAATACTGGCAAATCGGGTCCAAGAACACATCAAAACAATCATTCACCATGATCAAGTAGGTTTCCTCCCAGGGATGAAGGGATGGTTCAACATACAAAAATCCATCAATGTAACCCACCATATAAAGCTGAAAAACAAAAATCAAATGATCATCTCACTAAATGCAGAAAAATCCTTTGACAATCCAATGCCCCTTCATGATAAAGGTCTTGGGGAGACCAGGGATAAGAGGAACATACCTAAACATAATTAAAGCTATATACAACAAACAAACAGCCAACATCAAACTAAATTGACAGAAACTCAATGCAATTTCTCTAATATCAGGAACAGGACAAGGCTGTCCACTCTCTCCATACCTTCCCATTATTATACTTGAAGTTCTAGCTAGAGCCATACGAAAACAAAAGGACATCAGGGGGATACAAATTGGAAAGGAAGAGGTCAAACTTTCACTATTTGTAGATGACATGGTATTTACGTAAATGACCCAAAACAAAACTCTTCCAGGGAACACTTACAGCTGGTTAACACCTTCAGCAAAGTAGCAGGCTACAAGATCAACTCAAGAAAATCAGTAGCCCTCCTATGTAAAGACAATAAAATGGCTGAGAAAGAAATCAGAGAAACATCACCCTTTACAATTGCCACAAACAACATAAAATGCCTTGGGGTAACACTAACCAAACAAGTGAAAGACCTGTATCTCAAGAACTTTGTGTCTTTAAAGAAAGAAATTAAAGAATCCCTCAGAAAATGGAAAGATCTTCCATGCGCTTGGATAGGTAGGATCAATATAGTAAAATTGGCAATCCTGCCAAAAGCAATCTACAGGTTCAATGCAATCCCCATTAATATACCAGCACAAGTCGTCGCAGACCTTAAAAAAACAATAATCGATTTTGTATGAAAAAACAAAAGACC
Source organism: Mesocricetus auratus (assembly GCF_017639785.1). NCBI lineage: Eukaryota > Metazoa > Chordata > Mammalia > Rodentia > Cricetidae > Mesocricetus > Mesocricetus auratus. Next base: position 10,716,193 of record NW_024429180.1, on the reverse strand, counting down.
CAGGATATGCAACACAACCTTACTCATCAAAGTGTCACCATCCCTGATCTCAAGCTCTATTATAGAACTGTAGTCCTGAAAACAGCTTGGTATTGGCACAAAAATAGACAGGCAGAACAATGGAATCGAATTGAACACCCTGATATGAACCCATACATGTATGAACATCTGATCTTCGACAAAGAAGCTAAAAATATACAATGGAAAAAAGAAAGCATGTTTAACAAATGGTGCTGGTATAACTGGATGCTGGCATGTAGAAGAATGCAGATAGATCAATGTCTATCACCATGCACAACACTTAAGTCCACGTGGATCAAAGACCTCAACGTAAATCCAGCCACACTGAACCTCTTAGAAGAGAAAGTGGGTGGTACCCTTGAACGAATTGGTACAGGAGACCACTTCCTGAACACCAGTAGCATAGACAGTGAGGGCAAAAATTAATAAATGGGACCTAATGAAACTGAGAAGCTTCAGCAAGACAAAAAGGCAGCCCAGAGTATCAGAAAAGATATTCACTAACCTCACATTTGACATAGGGCTGATCTCTAAAATTTACAAAGAACTCCAGAAGCAAGTCTCCAAAACACCAAAGGAACCAATTATAAAGTGGGCTACAAACTAAATAGAGAATTCTCAATAGAGGAGTCTAAAATGGCTGAGAGATACTTGACAAAGTGCTCAGCATCCTTAGCCATCCGGGAAATGCAAATCAAATCGACTCTGAGATACCATCTTACTGTTGTCAGAATGGCTAAAATCAAAAACACCAATGACAATTTATGCTGGAGAGGATGTGGTGAAAGGGGAACAAGCCTCCACTGCTGGTGGGAGTGTCACCTTGTTCAGCCGCTTTGGAAATCAGTAAGGAGATTCCTCAGAAAAATGGGAATAAACCTAACACAAGACCCAGCAACTCCACTCTTAGGCATATATCCAAAAGATGCCCATTCATACAACAAGGATGTTTGTTCCACTATGTTCATAGCAGCATTATTTGTAATAGCCAGAACTTGGAAGCAACCTAGATGCCCCTGACCCGAAGAGTGGATAGAGAAAACATGGTGCATTTACACAATGGAGTACTACTCAGCAGAAAAAAACAATCGAATCCTGAAATTTGAAGGCAAATGGATGGCACTAGAAGATACCATGCCGATTGTGGTAACCCTGTCACAAAAAAGAGAAACATGGCATGTACTCTCTCATATATGGATTCTAGACATGTATCTGTGGAGCGCCAGCCTACAGTCCCATGGCCGGAGAGTCTGGCAAACAGAACCTTCATTCAATGGCAAATGGAAACAGAGGCAGACTCTCATAGCTGATCAGTAGCTGAACTCAAGAAACCAAGTGACAGAGAGGGAGGAATGATAAGCAAAGGGTTAAGACTGGTCTGGTTTAACCCCCAGAAACAGCTGAGCTGACAAGTGTTAGCTCTAGAATCCCAGACTGATGGCTGCGAATCCAGCATGGGACTGATCAAGACCCATGGGACTGATCAAGAATATGGGTATCAGTGAGGAGGCCAAGGCAATCTATTGAGCCTTGTATGGTAGCTCAGTATTTATCATAGGTATACAAATGGACTTTGGGTACCCATCCAATATGAGAGATGCTCTCTTACCCTGGACTCTCGGGGTGGGTCTAGGCCCTCCTGCCCTGGATGAAATGACAGACTATGGAAACTCCCATGGAGGTCCTCACCCTCCATGGGGAAATGAGGGGATATTGGCATGGTTAGTGGGAGGGCGACATGGGAGGAGGAAAAGGAAAGGGACAGGGACCTGGAATTGACATGTGAAGCAACCTTGTTTTTAATTTAAATTTAAATTTAAAAATTAAAAGAAGAAAAAGCATGCATGGCTATCTAAAGCTATAAAATGAAATTAAAGAATAATAGAATTTCCCTTTATATTGATTCCAAGATATGTGACAATATCACATAACTAAGATATACACACATATAAGAATGTACCTGTAGTTATTAAAATACAAATAAGATAGATTAGAACAGTGTTCATCTCTTGGTTTTCCTGGTAGCACAAAAAAAAACCCACTGGAATATCTGGATGTTTTTTCTATGAACTAAAGCTATCTCAAAATCTAAATGATGAAATTAAATCCATGTTGATGGTCACAGATATGTTACATGAAAATAAACAGTGTGAATTTTAATATTTGATATTATATATTTTAAATGTACTGAAGATTTGAGGAGAATCACTCCCAGTATTCTAATTGTATTGTGATATACCTATGTTATCAGCACATGAAAAGTGTTATCAATGATTCAAACAGATATGCAACTTGTAATAAAGCAGACCAGAGATAACTGAAAATCAAATGGAAGTAATAAATGTATAAACAAAAACTATCAATGACACTTTTCCATATTCGAACTGTGTCTGAAGGCTGTTTATATAGCGCTACAAATTTTAATATCACATGATTATTTTATTCCTAGAACAAGTAAAATAAATAATTTCAATACTTTAGAATAATCTCGTCTGAATTTTTCCTATTCTTGTTAAAGAATTAAATTAATTCTGTGTCTGACCATCATAATTCATGTATCAACTGAATTCTAATTTTTCTAGTGAATGACTAAACTTTACTGAATAAGAACAGATTATATTAAATATGTGCGAAAACCATGACTTTGTGAACTACCTAAATATAAGAAAATAAAGAAAACTAAAGGAATCTTGCAAGCCATTTTTTCAAAGGGCCAGTGTTGAACATGGTTGCAAAAATTAAGCTAGGGAATCAATTCAGAAATCTTTACCTCTCTTTAGGAGATTCAACTTACTTTGTACTTAGGGGGCAATCAATAGATGCACAATGAGGTAGACTTATAAAGCATTTGTTTTTGAATTAAAGAAATGATAAGCCAACTTTTACAAGAAAGTGACTTCTAAGAACCTGTATATGATGAAATGCGAATTTGCATCCCTTGTTCATAATAATAGATTCCAAACATCTGCTCAGGCAGAAATTTCTTAGAGTATACACTTTTCAGGAATACTCCATTAATAAATAGGAGGTTTTGGTTAAGGATATATACCAACATGCCTGCCAGAGCCTTTCTTTTTTTCGGCCAGCAAAAGACAAGATGAGGCCTTCTCTACTGAGAGCAGTTATAAGGTGGCTTTAGACAATGAGAGGAAAATAATTTCCTGTCTGTCTGTAGATATTGACATCAAATAATGGAAGAATGCCACACAAAGAAGAATATTTCAGCCATAACTAAACTTACACAAAACAATGTAACAGCTGTCATCTCATTTTCATTACATTTCATATAATTATTGAATGAATAAATAATAAATCACTGTATTTATGTTCCATTTCTCTTTTTTTCACCTTCCCTCTTGTTCTCTCTCTCTCTCTCTTCTTAAGTTCTTTTCATTTTATCTTGCCTCTCATTACTTGGTACATATTTTAAATACACACAGGTACATTTTTACATTTAAAAATAATTGATGTAGGATTAAACTGAGTGGTAGAAAGAAAGTTAAACAACAAAACTGTTATCTTCCTTTCAGTTAGTATTATTTTTATCTCTTACTAGGATAATACCCTAAGACACGTGATTGTCATTGAGGAGTACACATCATCTAAAACTGTCTTCATGAAAACATTTAATCAATTGCTAATGCACATCTTGATGACTTTGAAGGGAAACTCATGTTTTGTGTCTAAAAATTATTCCTCTGTGCTATTTCTCCCTACCTGTAATTTCTACAGTAAGCACAAAGGCTGCCGGGACACAAACCATTAGCAAAAGTAAGGATGGGTGGGCCAGAGGACTGGAGTTGCGGTCCCCACTTGGAACTCATTGGGCAGCCCTGTGGTGACTGCTTCTCTCTGCACTAATGTCATTGTGAGGTCTGTTTAAACACAACTGAGTCAATTCTCCAGTAGAGATTACAAGATAGATGAAATGCTTTCTTCGATTTTATTGAGATAAACATCCCATAACATGTTTATTTGATATTTCTGCCAGCAGAAGACAAACAAGGTAATTGAGATTATAATTTGGCTTGTCATTAAAAGTTATTCAGAAATCCATCCCTCAGCCTCATTCCCTTCCTCATGCAAGCCTCGAGTACCGGGACTGTTGGCTGACAAACACTGCAGTCTCATGGAGTTTGAGTGTACTGAAGCCATAAGCAGTTGGAAGTGTTCAGTGGCACGGCTCAATTGGTGCTGTGTGCCTTTGCTTCCCTGAAGCTACTCGTCCTTTCTTCTCTTCCCTGCCTTCTCTGCTCTTGTTTCCCCTCCAACTTGACTGCTTCTTCAACTACAAGGAAGTTGGCTGACGGACTCCTTGCTGCTAAGGGACTCCTCCGTATACCTGTCTCCACCCAGACTTTGCTCTGGAAGTATACCCTGGGCTGGCATGTTCTATAGGTAATTCCTGGAGCCAAGACGCCAGGAACCTGCTCCTCTTGTAGCCAGGCTCCAGCAGACACAGGGAGTCTACGGTTACTGGAACTGTCACCATAACTTTTGAGTAGGATGCGCATTGCTTCTCTAGCTGTCAAGGAGTCACCTCACTAACTACTTGCATAACTATACATTTGTCTGTTGTTACCACTGCGGTTCCTTTGTCTCCAGCGTCTGTGCTTGTCTCTGGGGCTTGATTGGTTACCGGTTAGAAGCACTACTTCAAGCAGGAAAGAAAGTACTAACAGAGGCAAAAGATTTACAGAGCCTCGTGCTTCACTGCCAAAGGGGGCAGCTCAAGAGAGTTTTACCACAGATATCTTAACTATGTGAGCCTTTAGCCTGACGACATGTCTTGAAAAGCTGTGCGTTCATCAATCACAAACCATATTTGTGATGAGTAATAGCCATTTTTGGTTCAGTTACAACCATTCTTTTGGGTCTGTTCATATCAATCACTGTAAGGGAAGGCTGATTTGGACTTTAGAGGCTTGAGTTTGGAACAACCAATTTCAGTCTTGACTTTATGTCAGATTGTGGTGATATTTTGTTTGTGCCTTAACAAATAAAGCTCGCCTAAAGATCAAAGTGCAGAACTAAGGCACTAGCTAGCCACAGAGGCCAGGAAGTGGTGGCACACATCTTTAATCCCAGCACTTGGGTAACAGAGGCAGACAGATCACAGTGAGTTCAAGGCCACCCCAGGCTAAATGAGATTGATCCAGTCGGAAAGAGAAACAGAGGTCACAATTTTGATCCCAATACTTGGGATGATACGTCTTTAACCACAGCACTAGAGAGGTGGACACAGGAGTGATATGGCTGGTTGGGGAGAGGAATATAAGGAGCTCCCAGAATTCAGTCTGAGGTTTCATAGAGACAACATTCAATCTTAAGATTCATAGAGACAGAGTCGCCCATTGGTTCTGAGGACTTAGTAGAGGTAAGAACTAGTGGCTGGCTGCTCTGCCTCTCTGATCTTTCAGCATTAGCTGTTACATCTGACTCCACGTTTTTATTAGCAATATGAAAATATCTGGTTAAAAACAAAACACAAAACAAAACAAAAACAGTATAAAACAAACAGAAAACAAAAATCTGTCTTAAGCATCCCTCACTTATGCTGCACCTCCCAGAGCCAGGGAAGAAAGATGCTATGATTTTGCTTTAGTCCAGATTCTATGGAGGGTACCAGAAAGCCAGAATAGAAGCAAAGGTAATCTTGTTGTCTGTTTGATTGATATTCCTTATATTCAAGGCAGTCATGTGCAATGTACATTTTAATGGTAAACTGTGCTGTGTGAGTTTATTGAAGGTAGACTTTAAGTGCAAGAAGATACTTTTTGTCTCTCCAAAATTGCCTGACCTTGGGCAAGCTGGCCCATACCTTTGTAGGAAGCAGAAAAGAAACAGAAATTATAGTTATTAAAAGCATTGTGGACCTGGGACTGCTAGAAGGTAAATTGTTTCCAGCTGTTGTTTACCCAGTTACAGTGGGAGCTGCCATTTGGAAGCACACCCATGGAGACAACAGAGAACCTCTGCCCAGCTCCCTCTCAATGGGCAACTCCAGCTGATGGCCTCTATTTCCCTAGTAAGTTTCTAATGCCTGGTTTTAAGAGCACAGTTTGAGGATGGCAACTGTCACTGCTAATGGATCTTTCACCGGACTCCTTTCCCAAAGGAGCACTGCTCTGCCTGACACTGCAATCAGAAACTCACCTTTTCGAGCTCCCACAGCCAGTTTCTGCTTGAAGTTTTTATGGATATCATTTGTTGAGGCTGCAATTATTATATATATAGATAGATATATTATGTTTATTAACTCTAGCAGAACTTCATACAATGCTTTCTAATCATATTCATTCCCTAGTCCTCTCCCAACTCCTTCCATACCATCCTGTTTCGTTCTACCCACCTTTATGTCAAGTCTTCTCCTTCTGTTATGTTTTATTTTTCTTTTAATTTAATTAATTAATTTATCCCTTTACACACTGTTAGACAGACTACTCATACTTCCCATTTTCTGTCATGCTTCCTGGGATTAATTGCAAGTTGTTCTGTTGTAAAGGAGTTAACTTGGCATGGGCACCCCATAGTCAATTATTTTCTCTGTATTTAGATCAGCTCTGATTTTCTGCAATGATCTCTGCTTACTAGAATATCCTTTAAAATATTTTCTGTGTATTCTTTGAAACTGTTATAGATTTATAGAATGTATTTTTGATAATTTCACCTACCAATACCTAGCTCGTACTCTCCATATTGATCTTTACCCCATAAACTTCCCAATTTCATACTCCCCCTATTTAGTGACTACTAATAATCCTTTGAGTTTAGTTAGTACTTTCTATATGTAGGATAGTATTCTTGGGCATAGGCTGCATATCATAAGCCATGTTTCCAATAGAGAGTGACTCTCCCTCTTTTAGGAGATTTCAATTGCCAATATGTCCTCCACAAAAGGTTAGAATTCTGGTTTTCTCTCTCATCCATGACATAATTTCATGAACTAGAACTTGTGCAGGCAGTCTACATTGGTCAATGTGTGTCACATTTGTATCAGGTTCAGCAGTGAGCTTTTCACAGATATCCTTCCTATATACGAACTCTTACATTCTCTGTATACCCTCTGCCGTCTTTCCTGAGCTTTAGACAGGCAGAAGTTGCTACAAATGACTTGCTTACAGCAACACACTCACAATTACTTATACTCAGAAGTTTACCAGTTATGAATCCATCCGTTATCCACTACTCACTTAAAAAACAACAACAAAAAACTATTCTTAGAGAGATGGCTTAGTAGTTAATAATACCATCTTCACCTCCATATGACCTGTGCTTGGTTCTCATTAAGCACACAGCCTCTCACAACCATCTGTAATTCCAGTCCCAGGAATCCAACATAATCTTATGACTTCTGTGAGCAACATGTGTGCATGAGGTTCACAGGCATACATGCAGTCAAACGCTCATACACACAAACTAATAAAGTAGTAGCAGTAAAAATATTAAAAGTAATACCTCTAACTAAAATAGAAAGAAATGTAAATATGTAGATATAGCTACAAATGTTTAGAAAGCAGTTTGACACCTCAACCATTAAACATAACAGAAGCAGGTCCAGCCCTTGGGTTATAGTCAACGGGCTTTTTGACGAGGTTTATAGTAACTGCCAGTAAATTCTTTCTTTGGAAGAGGCCTCACATGCTTTGCTCTACCAATTAGGCGGCTTCATTCCTCTCCGCTGGTATTTTGAGTCTGATTTGGTGGCATTTTGTTGTCATTATTCCACTCTATCTGTTACTTGATATGTACTCTATTACTTTGTCTTGCCATGTACTTAATAAACTTATTCACCTTCAAGGTGATGCAGAATACAATAGGATGTAGGGAAATACAATGGCTGCTAAATGGAGAGCAAAGCTGCCACCTTCTCCCACATCTTGAGAAGGTGTGAGAGAATCAGCAGGAAAAATAGATCTAACAGAATTTATCATAGTACTATTTAGTGATAATTAAAGGTAATTATTAATTTATCAGAATCATATAGTATTTATTCCTCCTGTACTTAGGTCATATATTGCTGACTTTCCCTGGAATGAAACTACTCTCCACAGGAGAATAGAATTTCTAAAGATGAGCAGTTAGTTCTTATTTCAAGTTTCTTTTACTCCCCTAGTCATCTTCTTCAGTAATTTCTTTACTCAAGAAAGAGAGTCTAGTCTTGTTGTCAATTCTGCATCTGCAGAAACAAATGTGAGAAGAAAAAATAAACTCAATGCATTAAAATGTTTCCATTATTTGATTTACTCTTGAATTCTGTCATTTATTTTACTGTAAAAGTGGTATAATGCAAGCAAATGATCCTATGGTTATCACAGCACAAGTATGTTACAAAACAACTTTATTTAACAAGAAACTATTCTTTACACAAAGAAATATTTAGTGGTTGTACTTGGAATAATATTTTTCTGAAATGTGTTGGTATTTGTGAACCTGCCTATTGTCCTTCTGCTTTAGAAATTTTGTGCTGAACTTTTCTTAAACAATTGCATGATGAAATGTAATTATGAGTCTGCCGTTTTAACAATGGTTTGTTTATTAGTTATCAGCAAAGAAATGACATCTGAAATACCTTCTTTTAAATATCTCCCACTTGATTCTTACTGCAATCCATGGTAGAAGAAATAATTTGGTTTAATTTCTTTTCTAAAACAGTTCAACAGTAGAAGCATTGCTGTTTACTTATAATTAACTTTCCTGAACTTTACTGTCCTGTCGAAAGCTATGATTGTGGGGCATAAATTCATGGTGTTTTTTACATTTAAAACAGAAATTTGAGAATCGTACATAATGGAGAACAAAAAGAAAGAGAAAAATGATGAAAAGAATTATTTGAAATGACTATGTTATGTTATAATACTCACATGTATTGAGAAATGTATCAATATTTGAAGAATGATGATGAGTAAATGAGGGATGTAACTCACTTTAATGCACATGAGTTACCCAAAATTTCATAATGAAAACAGATTAGAAGGAAAATTTTATGTTTGATGTTTAAAGGTATTTCCTTGAATGACTGGTGGGTCATTGAAAATACCAAAAGATAAGAACATGAATGAAAATAAGGATGAACAAGTAACCAAAATGTGTACAGTCTCCCTTGTGGCACGACAAATGCACACTTTCAAAGGATCTCTGCTCTCGATGGAGAATGTGGTCAAAGAAAATCTTCAACTGAGACAAATTTGTGCCAAGTAAATATTAAAAAGTAATCACATGCACTACGGTAGTGGTCAAAGTATTACAAGGAATGATCTCTTGTGCATCTACTACAGTTAATATATATTATTACTTCTTGGTATTTCCATCTATGCTATCCCTTTTTACCTTTATAAAAACATCATCTTCAGCTACATAGCAGATGCTGTTTAGCATTTCTCTACAAATGTAGGTTAGACATTGTTTTGTTTCATTTTGCTTGCATTATTAATTAATGGTCTTGAAACTGTAACTATTAATCAGCGTTAGATTTTTGGTGCAAGTTCTTTGTTGCCAAACATTACCTTTAGTTCCACACAGTGACAGATTGGGGCCCTGAATTTCTCAGGTGTTTAGATTCTTTCCACAGAAGTGTTTGTAGCTCCTTAGCATTGCTAATGACTCATGACACCTTGTTCAGGGAGAGGGACAAGGAAGAGAGGAAACATTTGGAACTACTCCCAAGTTCTGTACTTTATTCTTGAGATGACAGTGTCTAAATTAACCTGAATATAAATGAAAGGAGCTACACATGCACAAAAATCTCCCAGAAACAAATGTCTTTAGAAAAGACCTCATTTGCCAACCACAAATGTATTCAGTTCTCCACATTTGATCTTTATTCTCCAAAGTTCTAATAATTTTCCATGATTCAATTGTGTTCTTATACTTTTTATACATTCCACCTTCCAATATGTTCTTTTATTATGAAATTTTTTATTTATGTCCTACATTTTAGGAACTGTGCTTTATAATTTAAATACTGTCAATGTAAATGGTCACATGTTGTAGAACACTGAGATCCTTAAGTATTGTAAAAATACTATGCTGTTGTTTTACAGAGTTCATGGAGGAATAAATCATTATAGACCATGCAATATATTCACTGTATATAAGTTTTATAGATATACCCTAAAAATATGATCAAACGTAGAAGTAGGACAATGATCTGGGTCAATTAGAAATTTCAAATGACTTAGATTATCTTTATAATTTATCTAAGTCAACTGTGACTTTTACACTGGGGGCATATTAATGAAAACTAATATGGACTGAATTATTATTAAGAGGCAGACATTGAACTCAGTAATTAACCTATATTATGTTAATCATCTTGAAAATTCTATATGATAGACAATACTTTACTCAAGTGTTATAATTCATAAAAGTGGTCTAAATCCCTTAAGCAAAAATTTGAGGGTCTGACATATTTAGGTGCCTAAAGTAGGTTAGAGAAACTTTATGTTCTGTCTAACGTTTGCTTTGTAACCATTGAAGAAAGGCCAACAAAAATTTGTCTAGTCAAACATGTTCAATGTACATAAATGCATTAAAGAACCAGCAACAAGCCATTTGGAAATATATGATAAGTAAAATTAATAGATAATATAAATATCATGTGGTCCTTAGAGTAAAACTTACCATCAAGAAATTTCACAGTAAATGTACAAAATCATTTGAACATCAGAAGGTCTGGGTTGTATATGACAGGTAAGATAGCATACTCTTATTTTCTAGAAATGTCACTCAAAGGCTCATGATTGGCCATTGAATTCTGCAGAGGTGTAAGGCACATGCTCTCTTTTGTCTTTTGAATATCCCTATGCTCTAACACTTCATAGTTTGCTTGAGTGTCAAAGGTAGCCCCGGTTTGAAGGTATCTACTCTTTGTCTCACCTGGGATCAAATGCTAATCTGTAGCTTTGCACATATTGTCCAGGTTTTAAAAAACTGTTATTCTGCCATTTGGTAATTATTTGTAAGAGAAGCCTACACCGTAAGTTAAGGTTTCCGTTGATGTGATAAAATGCCAGGACCAACGGCAACTTGGGGAAGGAAGGGTTAACTTCATATCACAGTACAGGTCACTGCATATGATAATCAACAGGAGTCAGGGCAGGACCTCAAGGCAGCATCATGGAGTGAGGAACTATCACATGAACCATGGAGGACTCCTGTTTACACACTTTAACAGATTACTCCTCAGGGCTTGTTCAGCCTTCTGCAGTGTCCATATGAGATGGGCCATCCAACATCAATGGGACAAGAAAAGGAACACAGTCATGCACACAGTCCAACCTAGTGACTGGAATTTACACTAGAGGCTCTCTTTTCCAAAGTGAACTTGACACTAGCTTGTGTCAAGTTAGCATAAATCTACCCAGCACATTTTTTAAATGTCATATTCCAGTGTTGTTAAATTTTGAATGAGTTGCTTGAAATGAATAGGTGTTTAAAGGAAGAAGAATTAGTTGATGTGTGCTGTGTAATAAAAGTTTTTCTAAACCCAGATTGGTGGCTGAGAGGCCAGCATGGAACTGATCCAGAACCCCTGAAAGCGAGTGTCAGTGAGGAGGCTTCTGCAATCTATGGGACTTCAGAAAGTAAACCAGTATTTAACCCTGGCGTACAAATGGACTTAGGGAGCCCATTACACATAAAGGGAAGCTCTCTTGGCCTAGAGACATGGGGGAGTGCCTAGGCTTTGCCTGGGATGATATGACAGACTTTAAAGATGCCCCATGGAAGGCCTCACCCTTCCCTGGGGATCAGAGTGGGGATAGGGTGGGAGGCTGGGGTCTTGGCGGGGGGCAAGGAGGAGAGCAGCATGAGGGAGTTGGGATTGACATGTGAAGCTAGGTAGTTTCTAATTTAAATAAAAATTTTTTCTAGGGATGTTTCCCTATGAGACATACGTAGATGCACATGTATGTGTTTCAGACAAATGAGGATCAGTTGTTGAGAGGTATATTTTCTGAAGAATGAATACTCAACAAAATCAGTTCATGATATTTCTAAGTGCATTCACATATCCCATGAGGATTCCTGGTTTTAGAAAATATTATTTTACCTCAAGGTAAAAATCAATTAACTTTGAATTCAAAAGAGAAATCATTATTTTGAGTCTTTTGATAATTTGTCTTAACATACATTCTCAAACTATGCAAACATACTTATATTTCTATAAATCCCTAGAGTTCTTTCCTCCTCTGATTTAGAGAAAAACAACTTTATGCAAAAGGATATTTTTGAAAATCAACTGCAGCCACTAAACTCCAGTATTGTGCTATTTTCCAACTTTCCCCTCAAACTGAATTTCAAAAGGCAATAGGTCTAAATCCCAAGAAAACACCTAAGCAACATACCTTAGTGCAAAAATTCCATGATAAATAAAAATATTGAAATATGTCTATTTTATATGAATCCAAATAACTTATCCTTTCAAAGAATCCAGGAGGTATCCATTATCTCAAAGTTTAATAGTAGTCAAGGATCTTAACCATAACCTACAAGAGTAAAAGTGTTTACAGTTAAATTTGCTTAGAAACAAATAATGTTTCTAATTAGGTCAAAATGAACACAAAATAACCGAGTGATTTTTATAATCTATGTATTAATTTCGCCTATTAACTTTAATGAAAGAGTAAATTAAAAGAAAATTAGAGTAGTGTGTGTGAGTTACAGAAAGTGTTCAAAATCAAATCTAAAGTTTATGCTGTTATGAGATAGGTTTATTTTATAAAATGTGATAGATTTATTGTCAACTTGACATAATTAGCAATCATCTTAGAAGGGAGTTACATTGAAGGGTTGTCAAGATTATGGTAGCATATGGGTATGTCTATTGGGGTTATTTGTATTATTTTAATTGATGTAGGAAGCTTCTTCCACTGTGGGTAGCACCATTCTCTATAGAGGAAACTCGGAAGAGCCAAACGTAAAAGCAGAGAGGAGGACAACCATGTAAGTCTTTATTCTGTTTGTGCTCTTTACTGCATGTGACTAGCTCCTAAAAACTCATTTTACTTACATTCCACAAATCATGAAAGAAGGAGCAAAATAAACCATTACTCCTTAAGTTGCATTTGTTAAGGTATTTCATCGCAGCAAAAATGAATGAAACATATAGCAACTAAGAACAGGGAAACTATTTGACTCTTCTTATCTCACTCCCCAATACTGATACTCCTCATTGAAAACTTGCATGTAACTTTTTCATTGAAAACATGTTCAATTGTTTTAATAAGCTTGTACAATTGCAAATAGTATTACACATAAAAATTCAGAAAAAGTTCAATTTATTATCTGTATGATATTAGATACTTTTATATATGTATGTATTTAAGAATATATTTGTTTAAACTACCTACATGCCTTCATAATCATTGTAAGATATCTAAAATTGTAGTTTTCTTTCAGTCTCTTCCAAATTTAAAATTAGCAGTTAGAAGCATGCTTAGCATGCATGTAGATATTTTACATATCTCCAAATTGGTTTAGAAGTTCTTTCAAACAAGTAAGCCTCATGTTATTTCATAAAAAAGAAACTCAACTCAAAAAGCATTATTCAAAAGAACCATGAACTAAAACTCCAAAAACCATTTTAAAAAGAAGTATTATTAGAAAATGCTGACAATCAATCAAATAGATCATGGGGTAAAATAATAATATATTTTTGCTTTCTCCAATGACGTGGATAGTACTGACAAAGAAATATAGTAATAAATTTGTCAATTAAGTTTATATTTGCTTAATAAATTCTAGAAGCCATTTGACAATCTCCATCATGGTGATTTGAGATTGAAAATGCAAGTGTATCCAGGCAAAATTGCTCACTTGCAGTCGTGTGATAGCTATAGATGTTATAGTTTTCTTTAAAAAATAAAATTTAAAAATAATTTAACTTCATCTGTTTCTGTTTCCTAAATAAATTTAAACTAAAGACTTTAAACTAAAAAGAAAAGAAACAAATTAAAATGCAACATCATATGGAAATCTGTATTTTTACTCAGTGTGTGCCTATACATACACACCACAGGAAAACTCATACACATACATATAAATTACAACATTTAAACACCAACATACCTAAAATCATGTATATTGGTATACTGGGAGAAGTCAGCTACTATATTACCTCACATTCATCTGTTAGTAAAACTGTGTTGGATTATAGATGTGTGTTATTTTGTTCTGTCATGTTTTAATGTGCTTTAAATTATTGCCTTTTTCAAACAGAAGGTATACAGTTCAAGTCTATAGGCCACCATTTTCCCCCAACTGTATACATCCACTTTGAATGCCTGTGTAAATTTTATAAATTTTTGTTATCATATTTTACAATATTTATAGTAAGTGATATTTGCTATTACCTTCATAATTATTTTAGGCCACAGCATATTATGACAGCATGCCACAATGTATCAAAATCTATTATGTGTTTCAGATTTCATAAAAATCTGCCAATCCTGTTTTTCTTGTGTCTGTGCGTTCTTTGTCACTGTGACACAAATTTGAAATCATACAGTTAGAAATAATACATAACCTGCATTATGGTTTTTAAGTACTCAAGTAAAGGAGAATAACGAATGTATCTCTTGTTAATGCAGCAGCTACAAATGATTAGGTTATGTAACAAATCCATGAAAGTATGAGGCAGCTCAATTGCCTTTTGAAAATAAAAAAAAAATTGTTGCGCATGTAAAGTAAAACTGCAGCCAACACTCAAATGATAAAAATGATAAAAAATAAAAACAGTTTAAATCAAATTGAGGCAGCCTTAGTGATCTTGCAAGGTGAAACTGCCCTAATGTCACTCATCATAAACAAAAACTTTTCAAACCCATTGGTGTAACTCTCTTTAATATCATGAAATATCTTGAAGCCAAGAGACTGAAGGTGAATTATTGAATTCAGACAGCATGTACTTTAGGAAGTTCCAATAAATTCAAGACATAACATCTGGTGCTGGGTGTCAATCGATGCAGAATATCTAGATAAAAAAACTAATGAAAGAGTCTCCATGCATAATACTTTTTAATGTACATGAAACAAACATATGTTATACAAGGGACATTCAAAGTTGAAGTGGACTTCAAAACCCCAAAGGACAGAGTGACTTTTTTCTGTTGAGGATGCAGCTGCCAGATTCAAGATGAGGCAATATTTATTAAGCATTTTAAAAATGTTGGGCCTGGAGACAGCAAGATGGTTCCACAGATAAAGGTGCTTGTCTTACAAACCTGGTGAACTGAATATGATTCCCAGAACCCACAAAAGGAGGGGAGGAGAGAAATGATTCCACAAAGATGGCATATTGTGTGTACACATTTTCACCAAACACCATACACAGACACAGACACACACACACACACAAACACACACACATGCACACACTCTCACTTTATGAGTACAAACAAACACACTAATATCTTATTATTTCAACCGATATATTAATTCGTAAGCTCACTCAATAAGTATTACAGTAACTTTCTTTTACTCTTCGAAATGAACACCACACATATCATGGCTTAGGTGAGTACAAATCTGTTTAATGTGTAAGTTATCTATATCCATAGTTGAGACATCCTTCTGTACAAGAAAAAATACCTTACAAAGATTGTTGCTCATGTACAACATTCTTGATGCCCCAACACAGCTGATATTAATGTGTGAGATCTTACAACATCCATATTCTACACATATATGGAGGAGTATTGTTCACTCTCAACTCTTGTTATTTAGGAACTGTGTTTTATAAGGTTATAAATTCCCTCCACATTGACTCCTCTGAAGGTTCTTAGTAGACTAGAGACTTTCTATAAAACATTTTTAATTCTGAAAGTTGTTAGGTGCCTGAATCATTTCATGAAAAGATTTGCAACATTGACAATAGGAGGACTTTGGAAAAGTCAGTGAAGATCTTTATTAATGAATAAGAAGTATAAAAATTGACAGAGCTTCCCATCTGGGCGGGAGCCACACACCCCAGATCCCAGGTCTTCTCTTCCAACAATGAGACCAGAGAGCCAGCAGGCCCAGGTAAACAAGGCCCCCCATCTGTGCCTGCCTTCCAGTGCCTGGGGACTCCCACAGAGCCTTCCATCCAGGAGGGAGCCAAGCACTCCAGATCCCAGGTTTTCTCTTCCACCAACAAGACTGGAGGAACACCAGGTCCAGGGAACCAGAGGGACCTGCAGGACTAGCTGGACCAGGTAAACCAGGCCCTGCATCTGGGCCTGCTTTCCAGTGCATGGGGATTGTCTGGGTACAGACACAGAGCTTCCCATACCGGCTGGAGCCATGCGCCCCAGATCCCAGGACTTTTTTTCCTCAAAGGATAATCCCACTTTACCAACAGCCAAAAGAAAAACAGGGATGGAATTCCAGACATAATTCCACTACAGACAACCATTCCAAATCAAAGAAAAATGAGCAGTCAATGGTCATGAACATACCTCAATGTAAATGGCCTGAACTCAACCATAAAAATATAAAGGCTAACAGAATGGATTCGAAGAAAGAACCCATCGTTCTGCTGTATAAAAGAAACACACCTCACATGCAAAGACAGACATTATCTCAAAGTTAAAGGTTGGGAAAAGGTTTTCCAATCAAATGGACCCATGAAAGCAGTGGGGATAGCAATACTAATATCTAATAAATTAAACTTTAAAATAAAATCAATCAAAAGAGATGAAGTAAGTCATTAGATACTCATCACAGGAGAAATCCACCAGAATGAATTTTCAATTCTGAACATCTATGCCCCAAATACAAAGGCATCCATGTTCGTAAAAGAACCATTAGTAAAACTCATATCACATATAAAGCCTCACACATTTACAGTGGGAGATTTCAACACCCCACTCTCACCACTAGACAGGAATACTAGACAGAAACTTAACAAAGAAGCAAAGTGTTTAATAGAAGTAATGACCCAATTGGGATCAACAGACATCTATCGAACATTCCATCAACATAAAAAAGAATATACCTTCTTCTCAGCGCCACATGGAACTTTCTCAAAAATCGAACACACACTTGGCAACATATCAAATCCCAGCAGCTATGTAAATATTGGAATAATTCCATGCATCTTATCAGACCACCATGCATTAAAATTAGAATTCAACAAAATACAAATTTCAGAAAACCTACAAACTCATGGATATTGAATAATGCACAACTGCACCATTCCTGGGTCAAAGAAGAAATAAAAAAAGAAATTAAAGACTTCCTAGAATTCAATGAGAATGTACACACAACATATCCAAACCTATGGGACACATTGAAAGCAGTACTATAAGGGAAGTTCATACCACTAAGTGCCCACATGAAGAAACTGGAGAATAGTGATACTAGAGAATTAACAGCACAGCTGAAAGCTCTAGAACACAAAGAAGCAAACTCCTCCAGGAGGCATAGATGCCAGGAAATAATCGAGCTGAGGGCTGAAATTAATAAAGTAGAAACGTGGAAAACAATACAAAGAATCAGTGCAATGAAGATTTGGTGTTTTGAGAAAATCAACAAAATAGACAAAACTTTGTCAAAACTTACCAAACAGCAGAGTGTGAATATGCAAATTAACAAAATCAGAAATGGAAAGGGGGACGTAACAACAGACTATGAGGAAACTCAGAGAATCTTCAGGTCATAAATTGATAACCTGTACTCCTCAAATTTCAAAAATGTAAAGGAAATGGACAATTTTCTCGATAGCTATCACTAGGTAAAATTAAATCAAGAACAGATAAGGAATTTAAACAGACCTATAACCCCTCATGAAATAGAAGCAGTCATCAAAAGTCTCCAAACCAAAAAAAGCCCAGGTACAAATGGCAGAATTCTACCAGAAATTCAAAGTATTCCACTCAATAGAAGCAGAAGGGTCTTTGCCAAAGTCTTTCTATAAGGCTTCAATAACCTTGATACCCAAGCCACACAAAGACACAGCTAAGAAGAACTTCAGACCAATATCCCTCATGAACATCGAGGAAAAATACTCAATAAAATACTGGCAAATCAGATCCAAGAAGACATCAAAACAATCATTCAACACAATCAAGTAGGTTGCATCCAAGGGACTCAGGGATGGTTCAACATACAAAATTCCATCAATGTAATCCACCATATAAACAAGCTGAAAAACAAAAATCTCATGATCATCTCACTAGACGCATAAAAGACCTTTGACAAAATCCAACACCTCTTCATGATAAAGGTCTTGGAGAGATCTGTGATAACAGAAATATACCTAAACATATTAAAAACTGTATACAGCAAACCAACAGCCAACATCAAACTGAATGTACAGAAACATAACCCGATTACGCTAAAATAAGAAAACAAGGCTGTCCACTCTCTCCATACCTTTTCAATATTGTACTTGAAGTTCTAGCTAGAGCCATACAACAACAAAAGGAGATCTAGAGGATACAAATTGGAAAGGAAGAGGTAAAACTTTCACTATTTGCAGATGATGTGATAGTTTATATAAATGACCCAAAGAACTCTATCAGGGAACACTTACAGCTGATTAACACCTTCAAGAAAGTGGCAGGCTACAATTTCAACTCAAGAAAACCAGTAGCCCTATTATATACAAATGATAAAAGGACTGAGAAAGAAATCATAGAAACATCACCCTTAACAATTGCCACAAACAACATAAAATACCTTGCTAACCAAACAAGTGAAAGACCTGTATTACAAGAACTTTGAGACTTTAAAGAAATAAATTAAAGAAACCCTCAGAAAATGGAAAGATCTGTGCTCTTGGATAGGTAGGATCAATGTAGTAAAAATGGCAATCCTGCCAAAAGCAGTTTACAGAGTCAATGCAATCCCCATTAAAATACGAGCAAAATTCTTCAAAGATTTGAAATAACAATAATCAATTTTGTATGGAAAAACAAAAGCCCCAGGATAGACAAAACAACTTTACTCAACAAAGCAACATCTGGAGGCATCACCATCCCTGACCACAAGCTGTCTTATACAACTGTAGTCCTGAAAACAGTTTGGTATTGGCACAAAAATAGACAGGTAGACCAATGGAATAGAATTGAACACCCTGATATTACCACATACAAGTATAGACATTCTATCTTCGACAAAGATGCTAAAAATATACAATGAAAAAATGAAAGCATCTTTAACAAATGGTGCTGTCATGTTGAAGAATGCAGATAGATCCATATCTATTGTCATGTACAAAACTTATGTCCAAATGTATCAAAGACCTCAACATAAATACAGCCACACTGAAACTCTTGGAAGAGAAATGAGTGGTACCCTTGAACGAATTGGTACAGGAGACAGCTTCCTGAACATAACACCAGTAGCATAGACAGTAAGATCAACAATTAATAAATGGGACCTCCTGAAATTGAGAAGCTTCTGTAAGACAAAGGACATAGTCAGCAAGACAAAAAGGCAGCCCACAGAATGGGAAAAGATATTCACCAACTCCACATCTGACAATGGGATGATCTCCAAAATTTACAAAGAAATCAAGAAACAAGTCTCCAAAACACCAAAGGATCCAATTAAAAACTGGGCTACAGAACTAAAAGTCTAAAATGGCTAAGAGGCACTGGAGAAAGTGCTCAACATCCTTAGCCATCTAGGAAATGCAAATCAGAACAACTCTGAGATATCATCTTACTCCTGTCAGAATGGCTAAAATCAAAAACACCAACGAAAACTTATTCTGGAGAGGTTGTGGTGAAAGAGGAACACTCCTCCACTTATGGTGGGTGTCACAACTTGTACAGCCAATTTGGAAAACAGTATGGAGATTCCTGAGTAAAATGGGAATAAACCTACTACAAGACCCAGCAACTCCACTCTTAGGCATAAATCCAAAAGATTCATACAACAAGGTTGTCTGTTCCACTATATTCATAGCAGCATTATTTGTAATAGCCAGAACTTGCAAGGAACCTAGATGCCCCTCAACTGAAGAGTGGATAGAGAAAATGTGGTACATTTACACAATGGAGTACTATTCAGCATTAAAAAACAATGGAATCCTGTAATTTGTAGGCAAATGTATGGAACTAGAAAAAACCATCCTGAGTGAAATAACCCAGTCACAAAAAGAAAAGCATGGCATATACTCTCTCTTATATGGATTTTAGACATAGATCTGTGGGGTTCCAGCCTACAATCTAATGGCCAGAGAGTCTGGGACACAGAGCCTTCATACAATGGCTGATTGATGCAGAGGCAAACTCCCACAGCTAAAGACTGAACTGAACTCAAGTAATACAGTGACAGAGTGGGAGAACTGAGGAGAAAAGTGGTTAAGAATGGGCTCGTTTAACCCTCAGAATCAGTTCACCTGACAAGGATTAGCTCTTGAATCTCAGATTGATGACTGGGAATCCAGCATGGGACTGATCATGACCCCCTGAATGTGGGTGTCAGTGAGGGGGCCTAGGTAATCTACTGAGCATTGGGTAGTAGATCAGTGTTTATCCCTGGTATACAAATGGACTTTGGGCACCCATCCAACAATGAGAGACGTACTCTCACCCTTGACTCTCAGGAGAGATTCTAGGCCCTGCCCTGGATGAAATGACAGACTATGGACACCCCCATGTTGGGCTGCATCCTCCCTTGGGAAATGAGGGGATATTGGGGGGGGTTGGTGGGAGGGCACGGAAGGAGGGGGAGGGAAAGGGAGAGGGACCTGGAATTGACATGTGAAGCAACCTTGTTTATAATTTAAATTTAAATTTAAAAATTAAAAAATATATATAAAACAAAAGAAAGAAGTATAAGACATGGGGCAAATGAACCTGTGTAGCCAGTTAAGACAGCTGCCATTGCTAAGTTTGAAGATCAATGTTTAATTCCTTGGAACCATCTGACAAACAGAAACTGTGTCAAGTTGTTTTCTGACCTTGACATATAAAAACCACACACACACACAAACACACATGTGTGCATGCACGCACGCATGCACACAGATATACACACACATGCACATACACACAAGCATACACTGCAGATATAAAATAGTAATATTATACTTCAGGTGAATAATACATACATATATCAGGGAAATATTAATATTAGTCGAACTGATTTCAAATAATAACTCGGAAGATGTGCCCAGATTGCTTCAATATCAAGATCAAATATACCTGATGAGGAGTTACTGTTGATGAAGGAGTGAAGTAGATTTTTGCAATAGAATCTAGTTCTGGAAAAGATGGTGTGAACATTGCTGAAACAATGGGAATATGTTAAGAAATATTACATGAATATAGTTGATAAGGTAGGATAAGGTTTTTGTCAGGTTTAGATCTAGTCTTGAAAGACATTCAGCTGTGAACAGTATGTTTCATGTATAGTCCCTAGTGAAGAGAAATTTATGATAAATGAATCAATTACATTAAACTCCACTGCTGATGTTTTTAAATACTGTTTCCACCGTCTCTTTCAACAGAAGTCATGATCAATCTATTCCCTTCATCACCAATGTGTGACTCTTCTAAAGCAAAGAGAACACAGCCTCCAGAAAATTTATATTGTGATCACAATAAGTGTTTTTAATAAATGTAAGCATTTCTTTGAATGAGTTGCTAAGTCACATTTGAAATACTACAGCAGATATAAAGAAATGATCAAGTTCCAATGCATGAAGAAGGGGAAGGGAGATTTTTTACATGTTACTCTTGTGTGTAATTCCATATGTGGTAGTCTAAAGCCAAATTCAGGCTCTCAAAAGTATCCCTATTTGTATATTTATAAACAAATACTCCTTTCCATTAATTTTTCCATACTGAAGCAAGTATTTGTTCCCCCTGGTTTTGTTTCTAGTGCCAGGTGCACTGAACGGATAGCTATTAAAATTGTCTTTATTTTGGATGATATGCATTGAGCCAACATCAAAACTTAAAACACAGTTAGATGTTTTAAGTCTAAATTATTACACTACATGTTTTTTACTGCCTGAATTGGAGTGACTTTAATTTTTATTTTTATTTCTCCTGAATGCTACTTCTGTGTACTTACGGGATTTTTTTCAGTTAGAAGCATGAGAAAGTAAATTACTTATCCTATGCTCAACTGTAACATTCAGTATAGATGTCACATTGTGACAGACATTTTCCTTGGCATATATGTAAATTTGTTTAGGGAAGGCAGTGTAATTTTTTATGAGTCTGTGTGGTAATTTGAATGTAATCGACTCTCATAATCTCAAAGAGTGGTGACACTATTAGGGGGTGTGGTTTTTTGGAGTAGGTGTGGTCTTGATAGAGAAAGTGTGTCACTGTGGATGCAGACCACAGTCCTCAATCCACACCCAGTATTTTACTTTACTTCCTAGTGCCTTAAATCAAGATATAGACTTCAGCTCCTTCTCCAGCACCATGCATGCCTCAGTGTTCCACAATGATAATAATGGACCAACCCTATGAAACTATAAGTGAACCATCCCAATTAAATATTTCCTGTATTAGAGTTACAGTAGTCATTCTGTCTCTTCACAGCAATACAAAAACCTAACTAAAGTGATCTGAATCCATGTCAGTATCACATTTCTTCCTTCAAGGTAGTTTATGAGTTAATCCTTTCTGCAAATAAAATCACCATTTCATAGCCTTTCATTTCCTCAACAAAAGAGAGAAAGAGGCAGACAGACAGAAAGGCAGAGAGATGATTTTAAAAGGAAACTTCTGATGAGTTGGATGTTTTCCCTGACAGCATAAGAACACAGGACAACACACATTCTGTAAAACGTGCCCACACACTTCCTGATGAGTTTCTATTTTCCCCCAATGATGAATATTGACCTGTTCTCTGAAATCCACGCTAATATGTTTCTCAATATTATTTTCTACATTCTCTCAATTTAGAATACTGAATGGGAACAGTAAATATATATGCTTTCTGTAACAAATATGTGCCTGAAAAGCAAGATTATGTTTATATATAAAGAAAGTATGTTTAAACTATCAAGAAAATATATAGAGAATCAGTGAAGAGCTTGTCACCACACACCAGAGGGTCAGTCTTGAAATGCTGGAAACATTACTGTAGGGATGAATCGATACCACTAGTTTTGAATCTATATGCGGGGATATTGCATATAAGAAATGCATTTTTTATGTACCTTGGATACTGAAATTAAGTGGACACTCAAGACTCTTTAGCCTAAGCTTTTATGGATC
This sequence comes from Mesocricetus auratus, assembly GCF_017639785.1. Classification (NCBI taxonomy): domain Eukaryota; kingdom Metazoa; phylum Chordata; class Mammalia; order Rodentia; family Cricetidae; genus Mesocricetus; species Mesocricetus auratus. The sequence goes on along the minus strand of NW_024429180.1, from coordinate 10,692,998 downwards.
ATGGTGATGCACAAATCAAGTTGTCTAGTTTGCATTTTTAAATAAGTCACAAAACAGAAGATTTTTAAGTTTATTGGGTCATTGATGCATATTAAGTACTATCAAGCAAGCTATCTACTTTCTACTAATCAAAATAATTATTAATAACTGTGTCATAAAAAGGTAAATATGTGGAATTCATTCACAATTTCTCACCAGAGTTTCCCTTTCTAATTTAAATAAACAAACCAAACTGAATCAAACAAACAAACAGAAAAAAAACAAAACAAACACTTGATTATCCCAGATATACACTATACAAAATAGAATAAAATATAAAGCCACCAAAATTCCTGGCAATTAAATCTCACCAGATGATTCATTCTAGCCAATAAATGTTAACTTTAAATGATTTCTTATGGATACATATATATATATACTGGTTTTTCTACCTTTAATAATAATTTTTGAAAACTGACTGGAGAAGATACATTGGTTATAAGAAAAAAACTCTTGTTAATGGTAAATATCAGCCATAAAACTATTTTTCTAGGTTGACATCAAGAGTTACTTTTAGTGTAATGGAGGTCTTTTGCTAATAGCCCATGATGGTAGTGTACTTACTCGAAGGAGAATACAATTTGTGACTGGCCCAGAATTTGGGTCACAGAAATATGGCTTCAAAGGCAAGTAAAGTAATAGCTAAAAGAATAAATGACAGTTGAAATAGCATTCTCTACTGAAGGAAAATTGTGTGGGGGTGGGTGGGTGTGGGTGTGCATGTATGATTGACTATGTGTTCTATATGTTGAAAATACAATGATTGTAATCATATGGAGATAATTAATGAGAGGGACAGATAGAGAGAAATGAAGAAATAATAATCTTGAGCTTGAAATCTACAGTCTAGAAACGTTGGTTAGTATTTTATCAGCTGGTTCATATAATTCCTATAAACAGGTAAATAATAAACTGACACAATACAAGTCCCTATGAAATTCTCCAATAAATAATGACACTGCCTGCATTTTTTACTCTAACTTACATTGCTCTTAGCAGGCTTTCTTTATATATTCTCTGAATTTCAACATCCCTCAGATAACCGAATGTGAGTAAAGATAATAAGCCAACAATCTAATCCAAAACACTATAGTGAAGACAGCAGGGAACATTTATTTAACTTGCATCACAAACTACAATGTATTTTGTAGATATCAACTTGAGGAAATAAAATATTAATGCTCCATTATAAGGAAATAACTGTTTATCTGGAAGCTAATTCTATTAATAAACAAATAAGCTTAAGGAAAAATGTAAAATCAGATATATTAGTGGCTTATAAGTAAATTGAAATCATCAATATAGTAAAAGTAATATAAGATGTCATGTTTCCTTCATTTTTTAACAAAAATAAAATTCACCATATCATATCAATGAAATGGCTTCCCAGTCACTACTCACAGAACAATGATGAAGTTTTTTGTTATTGATTTGTTTTGTATTATATTTTCAAACAGGGTTTCTCTATGTAGACCAGTCTGTGTTGTAACTCACTCTATATAACAGCCTGGCATCAAACTCAGAGATCTGTCTACCTATGTCTCTCAAATCCTGGGATTAAAGACATGCACCAACACAACTTGGCCAATGATAAATACTTACAATGTATCAAGCCACCTCAGATTTTTTACCCATATTATCTCTGCCTCAAAACATCAAATGAATTAAAAGTGTTTATCATTCCTGAGAAATAGAGTTTAGACAAATTTTAAAGTCTGAAGCAAGCATTTGCGCATAAGGTTAAGAATTTCTTTGCATTATTTTTGCTCATTTGTCTGTGCTTTGTGGCATTTTTAAATTTCTTTAAATTTGTATAATTAGTTCAGTGACTTTAATCAGCTTTATAAAACAATATCTGTAGAATTTTAGTAATATTTATATGGAGCCAGATTAAATCTTAAAGTCATGAACTCTGTGTTATTTACAAATTACTTTTACATTTCTGTATAGCAATCCATTTTGAATCACTTGCAGTGAGTTGTTATAACCTTTTTTCATTTTGCAAACCAATCCACAAAATTTTTAAATATTAACTTATTAATTCCACAACTTTTACTAGATTTACTTTAGGGTTTCATTGACTGACATATCTAGTTATCATCATTCTCAAATATTTTTGTAGCACTGCCATCGTAATGCAAAATCTGTGTAGGTTGTAGGTATAATGTGCTGTTGTGGTCATGTCTGTTGACTTTGGGGCTTTTGCCATTTTTTATAAAGTTCCTTAACTTCAATGTAAAAACTGATGTCTGAATGGTATGTTTATTCTCTTTAGGAGAATTTAAGTTTTTCCCATTGTGAATACATATATATTTCATGCTTTTTCATATTTGTATCATAGAGTTTTTGAATATGTAATGTGTATACTCTATTATGTTTTATATAATCAATATATGGTTGCTATATATACATATATAATCAATTAAAAGGAAAGCAAAGGAGTATTATGCAGAAAAGGGGAAGGGTTTACTGGCAGGAGGTGAATTTGATGACTCTGATCAGAACACATCATGCATTTGAATGAAAATGTCTCTTTGAAGCATAACAACATGTACTTTCAGTGCTTCAATAAGAAAGAGAATGAGGGTAGGAAAAGAGGAAGATATGAAGGGAAATCCCTCCACCTATTGAACCTTGAGATATATTTGATTTCTTTGTTCCCCTTGCATATGAGATTGTGAACCTCCTAATAGAAACCTTTGCCAAGGTTTCTTCAATTGCTTGTTCCTGGAAAACTGTTTGTGACTCTTGAACATTGAGATGGAAGGCTACCTGATTCACTTTATAGCTTTTTTTTTTCTTTTAGTTCAGCAGCTGTGGTTTATGTTTTCTTCCCAGGAGTCGTCACCTACACTTACACAATGTAAAATGTGAAAACAGTCTTAGGAATCTCCTCTCCTCAGGATGTGAGGGTCATGTCTCAGGTTCTCTTAATATCTAGGACACTGGTCAGAATTATAGGTTGTTTAGAGGCTGTAAATTTCGGTGTGGATTTTCTTAGCCAAGGGAACTGAGCACTTACAGATTTGTTGTTTTATTTGCTCTTGTGCCTTGGGCGGAGGACTCACTAACAGCTCAGAAAAAAAAAAGCAGCAGTCAGAGTACTACTCAGCCCTGGAGAAATTTGCCCTCCAGTTCTAGCAGCCTTTGTTGTTTTATGAATGCCTTCGGTGGTTTTTAAATATTTTATTCATCTTTTGTAGTTCTTTTCAGCTGCAGGTCAGTTTCATGCTGGCCATGGACTGCTGTAGTGGATCTTTGTGACCAACATTGACTTTTGTATTGAAGTTTTACATGTAACTTTGTATATGATAAATATATGCCTCTGTATATACTTAATGTATATAAATTACATACTGCATATTACTCTACAAAATACAATTGTATATGAAAATATGTTACAACTGTGGTTATTTAAATTGTAATCAAGAGACATCCAATCATCTATTTTTACAGAAAAATATGTATTAAGGTAATTTTACAACTCTTGAAAACCACAGTACTATGCTGTTTCAAAAATTGTGCTTATGTTAACAAAATGATTGTGTTAAATAGATAGCTGAAGCACATTCATAATAATGATTTCCTGCATTGATAAAATGTACTTCTAAAATGTGACTTGTAATTTTAATCTATAGATAAAAGATCTGTGGCAATTATTATAGTTGTTCTCTTTGATTCTTCATTTGAAATCTGCAATCATAACTGTAGAGAATTAAACTACTTACTTATCTGTGAAAGTCTTTTAATATAGAAGCAAATACAATAACAGTTGTTAGTCCATTTTGCAGATATCCTAAAGCAGTGTAGGCAAGTTACAGCATCACCACACCAGCATCATTAGATTTTTTTTGTTTGCAGAGTTTGGAGTCCCAATGTCACTTATCTGAAGCAGCTCATCAGTGCCTTTGAGGTATGGTTAGAAAGCAATGTTTTAAAATAGATAATGTAATCCATTAATTTGTATAGATGTTGCTGCTTCTGTCCAAACTGGGCTATCCATAATGGACCTCATGTGTATTATAACTCTCCAAAACATTTGTTTCTATTTATAAATTCTTGAAAATTGTATCAAGTAAATGTAAACTTATATTTAATTTTCACTATTTATTTAATAAATTTCTAATGCTTTCATAAGGCAGAATACAATTAGCAATTGCAATTGCACTGAGATTTACATTATTCAACAAAGGATGAAATTGTATGCACAGTCATCTATTCCCTTCATGATTTACATGATAATACACTGACATAATTCCTGGCAAATTTTTCACCCTTCCCTAACCTTTTGTTTCTCTGACACCACAGACTGGAAAACCAAGCACTACTTTTCTTCTCATAAGTGTCAGCAAACGCTTCAGATGTCTTGCTGTACTGTCATAGGAAATTGATTTGACTATTGAGGAATCTTCTAAAACATGAGATCCTTCAAGGATTCAAACTCCAAGGAGCAGAAACTGGTCTATCCAGTTTGTTTTGCTGCAGGTTTTGGAATGAAGAATCTCTTAAAACATGGAAATCAATTGACTGATGGAAGCAGACTAAATGACCCACAGACAAGTACTGGGCTAAGGTCCTGGAGATCAGTTCAAGATGGGGAGAAGGGATCATATTAACAAGAGGGTCAAGAGCATGATGGGGAAAACCACAAAGACAGCTGACCCGAGTGAGAGGGTGTTCACGGACTATAGACTGACATCTGGGGAGCCTGCATTGGACTGAACTAGACCCTCTGTGTGTTGCTGACAATTACCAGACTTGATCTGATGGAGGAGCTCCTGGCGGTGACATGAACTGGCTGTTTCGGAGCCCCCTCCCTGTGGTGGGATAGCTTGCTCAGCCTTTATACGAGGAGCAGAAGATTGTCCCCAAGGAAGGCCTTCACAAGCTGAGTAGTTAATGGGGAGTGGAAGAATGGGTGGGGAGGCATGATGAGGGGATGTAGGGGAAACTGGAGATAGTATGTAAAACAAAAAATAAATTTTTAAAACAAATAATTAAAAAATTCTTCTCTTTGCACGGACATAGGCCATCACAGAAAACCACAACTCTTCAAAACAGAGATCAACAGATCATGGTGTGCCCACCCTAAATGGATATATGTACAACACAACTCTTGCACTGATGTTCAGAGAAGATCACTTAACAGGGGGGCATGTAAAATATGCAAAAGCCTAAGGACAAGAAGACCACTGAACGATTGTGCCTTTTGGGAATGACAAGAAAGCCCCACCCACAAAACCTAAACAGTTTGGTTGGTTAAACAAAAGCAGAAAATGTCAACATGTTAATGCTGAAATGACCATGTTAATGCTGAAGGAAGAAATATCATGGAGTCCTATTTCTAGAAAGGGAGTTATAAAAAATTGACAACTACTGAGTGAGGGAGGATTAGTCTCTGTCAGTAATTAATCTTGTAATTGGTTATGAGATATCAAGTAGTCATCCTTGAAATCACATTTCCACCAGAACAGCAAACAAATACAATATTCACGCCTACCTCTCCTCTCCTCTCCTCTGCTCCCCTCCCCTCTCCTCTCCACCCCTCCCCTCCCCTCTCCTCTCTTCCCTCCCTCCCTCCCTCCCTCATTCCCTCTCTCTATCTCTCACTCTGTGTATCTATCTCTCTCACTTATTGTATAAGGAAAAGAGGCCATGAATTTGAAAGGGAGTCCAGGGAAGAAAGGAGTTGGAGGGAGAGAACATGGAGATGTTGCTGGTAGGTAAAAATATATTTATCTTTTAATTAAAATTAAAAACAGAAAGAAATACAATGTCCTGAGTATACTGGACTCAATAGAACATTGATCTATAGGTGTGACTCTGTGGCCTCTTATTTGAATTATGGATAGCCAGAAACCAGCCTACATCTTCTGTCATGGAGCAGAACCAATAGCCATAAAAGAAGTCTTGAGGGGAAAAAAAGATGCTCATGAATTAGTTTTTACGAGCATTGTTTTCAAGAAAACCTAATTCAGATTTCATTTGTCTCTTACTCATTCAAATTATCATCTTTGAAACCTGTTTTCAAGTCATATGAAAAATAGGGTCATAAATGTTAAAACTGTCTGATCACTAAAAAGCAGTACTCAATTTCTAATGTTATCATCTAGATCTGCACTTACAGATGTATTCTCTTTTCTTTTCTTTTTGTTTTTTAGAAAGAAACCATTTAATTGTAGAAATTGTGGGTCAGGGGCTTTCTCTGTTGACTGACATCTGCATTTTTTGTTGTTTTATATTTTTATTTTTAAATTTAAATTAGAAACAAGGTTGCTCCGTGTGTCAATCCCAGGTCCCTCTCCCTTTCCCGCTCCTCATCCCATGCTCTCCCATAAACCCCCCCAATACCCCCACTTTTCCCCAAGGAGGGTGAGGCACTCCATGTGGGTGTCCATAGTCTATCATTTCATCCAGAGCAGGGTCTAGACCCTCACCCAAGAGTTCAGGGTGAGAGTGCATCTCTCATTGTTGGATGGGAACCCAAAGTCCATTTGTATGCCAGGGATAAACACTGATATACTATCCAAGGTCCAAAAGATTGGTAGGCCTCCTCACTGATACCCACATTCAGGGGGCCTTGATCAGTCCCATGCTGGATTCCCAGCCATCAGTCTAGGATTCAAGAGATAACCCTTGTCAGGTTAACTGTTTCTGAGGATTAAAACATCCCATTCTTAAACCCTGTGCTCCTCAATCCTCCGTCTCTGTCACTGGGTTCCTTGAGTTCAACTGCATGTCTAGCTGTGGGAGTCTGCCTCTTCTTCCATCAGCCATTGGATGAAGGTTCTGTTCCCCCAGACTCTCTGGCCTTGGGATTGTAAGCTGGCACTCCCCATATCTATATCTAAAATCCATATAAACGAGAGAGTACTTTGTCTTTTTGTGACTGGGTTACCTCACTCAGGATGGTTTCTTATAGTGCCATCCATTTGCCTGAGAATTTCTGGATTCCATTGTTTTTTTCTGCTGAATAGTACTCCATTGTGTAAATGTACCACACTTTCTCTATCCACTCTTCATTTGTAGGGAATCTAGGTTGCTTCCAGGTTCTGGCTATTACAAATAATGCTGCTATGAGCATTGTGGAACAGATGCCCTTGTCATATGAATGTGCATCTTTTGAATATATGCCTAAGTGTGGAATTGCTGGGTCTTGTGGTAGATTTATTCCCATTTTATCTGAGGAATCTGCATACTGATTTCTGAAGTGGCTGTACCAGTTGGCACTCCCACCAGTAATGGAGTGTTTCCCTTTCTCTACAACCTCTCCAGCATGAACTGTCATTGGTGTTTTTGATTTTAGCCATTCTGACAGGAGTAACATGGTATCTCAGAGTTGTCTTGATTTGCATTTCCAGGATGACCAGAGATGTTGAGCACTTTCTCAAGTTCCTCTTAGCCATTTTAGACTCCTCTATTGAGAATTCTCTATTTAGTTCTGTAGCCCACTTTTTAATTGGATCCTTTGGTGTTTTGGAGTCTTGCTCCTTGTGTTCTTTGTAAATTTTGGAGATCAGCCCCTTCAGATGTGGGCTTAATTAAAATATTGTCCCATTCTGTGGGCTGCCTTTTTGTCTTGTTGACTGCACCCTTTGCCTTACAGAAGCTTCTCAGTTTCAGGAAGTCCCATTTATTAATTGCTGACCTCACTGTCTGTGCTACTGGTGTTATATTCAGGAAGTGGTCTCCTGTACCAATTAGTTCAAGGGTACTACCCACTTTCTCTTCTAAGTGTTTCAGTGTGGCTGGATTTATGTTGAGGTCTTTGACCCATTTGGACTTAAGTTTTGTGCATGGCAATAGACAGGGATCTATCCACATTCTTCTACATGCCAGCATCCAGTTATCCACTCTCTAAATATCTTTTTAATATTGTACTTGAAGTTTTAGTTAGAGCAATATGACCACAAAAGGAGATCAAGGGGATACAAATTGGAAAGGAAGAGATCAAACTTTCATTATTTACAGACGATATGATAGTTTACATAAGTGATCAAAAAATCTTTACCAGGGAAATCCTCCTTTTGATAAACACCTTCAGCAAAGTTGTAGGATATAATATCAACTCAAGAAAATCAGTATCCCTACTATATACAGATGATAAAATGACTGAGAAAGAAATCAGGGAAACATCATCCTTTACAATTGCCACAAGAAACATAAAATACCTTAGGGTAATGCTAACTAAACAAGTGAAAGATCTGTATCGCAATAACTTTGAGTCTTTAAAGAAAGAAATTAAAGAAGATGTCAGAAAATGGAAAGATTTCCCATGCTCTTGGATAGGTAGGATCAATGTACTACAACTGGCAATCCTGCCAAAAAGCAATCTACAGATTCAATGCAATCCCCATTAAAATACCAGCACAATTCTTCACAGACCTTGAAAGAACAATAATCAATTTTGTATGGAAAAACAAAAGACCCAGAATAGCCAAAATACCTTATTCAACAAAGCAACATCTGGAGGCATCATCATCCCTGACTTCAAGATCTATTACAGAGCTATAGTCCTGAAAACAGTTTGGTATTGGCACAAAAATAGACAGGTAGATGAATGGAATAGAATTGAACACCCTGATATTAACCCATACAAGAATGAACATCTGATCTTCGACAAAGAAGCTAAAAGTATACAATGGAAAAAAGAAAGCATCTTTAACAAATGGTGCTGGCATAACTGGATACAGATGTTTTCTTTTTTATTATTTTTTATTTTATTATTTTAATATTAAATAGCTTGTTTACCAGATGTTTTCTTAATATGCCTTCTTGACGTGTCCATAGTGAAAAAGACAATGAGGAACCATCCTTTCCTTGACAGTCTGAGCTGACACTCATAGACAGAACATGTGACCCTTCCCTTATATGTACCAACATCAGGCCTGGGACAGATGGTAAGACTATGATAACCAACTCTAGCAAGGAGAGGTCCCGTTGTAAACTCAACTAATGCTCACCAGTGATGTTGGCTCTGAAATTCATAAAAAAGCAATGCCCCCACCCCAGACTGCCACAAAACAAAAAGCAGTTATTGCTATTTTCACTCAAAAGGGGATTTCCTGTCTTTTGGCACTGAAGTTAGAACAGAAAGCTTCCTCTTTGCAGCTCCACGGAAAGCAAGAAAACAAAATCCAGAACGTCTCTGAACACTAATTTCAGGATAGACTATTTCTCATCCCCTGCTTTTGCAATGCTGACTTCCGTTGCAGTGTGTCGAACGGCTCTCTGTAAAGACTGACAAGTCCCTGTCATAGAACTTCATCTCTGATCCTGGTAGACAATGGCGAAGTCCTCTGCTTGGAACGTCCCCTGTAAAGAAACACGGCTGCGGCACAGAAAAAAAGCTGTGGCACCTGCCTCTACTTCACTGTGGCTTCCTTAAAGTTGTGAAGCAGGATGTTGAAAAAGGCAGTGTTACTTTTATATGACCTATTATGTCTCTAAGTACTGAAATGGGGACATTTTTAAAGTGAAAAACTCATAATCAGCAGCAAGTATTTTAAAAGGACAATTGCTAAGCCCTTTTTAATAGCTAAAATTATAGGTTAATTATCCAATTCTCCTGATAGTATTCACTGCCTGCAGGTATGTTTCATTTCCTTGGGAAGTGGTTTAAATTGTATAACAAAGAGAAGACAAGCAATTAGATGTCCTAGAGGAATTTTATCACTTAATCTTTCCATCAAAATAGATTTGAGAGAAAAGAAATAATTGAGAGGGTAGTGAGAATTATATTTCATATGATTAAGCAAGATACTTGTGAAAATGGGCATACAAGATTGAAATGTTAAAATGTTTATGAATTGTGGAAAGGATATTATTAAAATTTTCTCCAGGTTTGGGAAGCTTTCGGATCTCAGTCTCCTGGCCAATAAAACTAGTATATTTTATTGGTATTTTATAAATTATTTCATGAAGCATTTTACAAGGTAGTTTTGAACAAACTGAAGTGATTTCACAAATATATATAAAGGAAGAGACAAACTACTATCATAGGGAGTATGCACATCTAATATTGACACACGTGTTCCTTATTGCATGAAATGTGAGGCATTGATAAACCTCTTTAAATCTACCATTAACATTTACACCTAGAAGTATATGCCTATGAATTTATAAGTATTGCTTGTGCTGTGCATATGTGCTTGTGGTTATTGTTACTGGTGATGAGCATTCAGGAATATTCTACGTTCTGGCCGAATGTGCCCAGCAATGACTAGAAGGATACTTCACAGAACACCAGAGAAGTGTGACTGAAATTCTCCTAAAACAGTGCTACTCTCTACAATTCTACAAGCATATTAGAAGAGTACAGTGACAGAGCATAAACAGACTGATTGGCTGTTAATAGTAAGGCATTGTCATAAAAGGGCAGCAACAACACAATCTGAGGGAAATGTAGGATACACGTGTTATACCTTTGTTCTGAAGACCTCATTTTGCTTCCACAGAGATTTCTCTCACTATGGAGCTAACTCTGGATGATACTAAAATAGTGAAGGGATTTCTTTCTAACCATATATTTTTACAATGAATTGTGAGGAGAGTGATACATTCTCAGAATGTCACAGATAAAATGTTCATGAACTTCCTTGTGATTTTAATGAGAAATCATGAAGTTAAACAAAAATGTAAACTGGCATTCTTCTACAGATTGTATACAAATAGTAACACGACATCTCCACTAGAACACACTGCTAATACATTCTTGGTTTCCTTCCATGAATTATTCATACAAACAATAGTGAATTACTACTCAACACATATCAATATAAAATATTTAACTAATTATCATCTCATCCTTCCTTAGATCTGTATTAATATGACCAACATTTTCTAGACATAAAACAGTCATATTTTGTCCTGATACTTTTCTTTCATTTTCATTAGTCTACAAAACAAGATTTGTCCTATTAGCTAAAAGTTATATTTACTTTCTATAGTGTAATAATGACTGAGACTTCATTTTCTATTAAAATGTTCACATTCAGTTAAGATATGGGAAAAGATGATATAATGGTTTATACTCCATTAGAGGAAAAAAGAAGCATTAGGGAGATACAATACAATACTTAGCAAAAACATATCACTACTTCAGCAGATTAAGGGGATTTGACTAGGAAGATGTATGTGACAAGAATAAAATAAATATGTCCTCACATTATTTTATTCACAAGTATTCACAGCATAATGAAAATTTACTGTGGCATGCTATGTCAATGACAAAACTCAAAATATCCTATACTACATTGGGAAACATTGAAATAACTCTAGTACAAAACAGATATATGCATGTATTTAAATTAACACACACAATAAATCACACAAGCACACTTATATCATTAAACAATCATTCAGCAGGCAGACCTCTCCATGACAAAGAAGGAAAAGAGCAGCTCATTCCATGTTTAATTTTGTTTACAAGAAAACTTGGAATGCATGCTTTTAAAATTTATCTCCTAAGGTTTGCAAAGCTTTGCAAACTTGTGGCACCCTTGACTTTCTCCAGTATGCTTTAAATTAAACTTTACCCTCATAAGTGAAAAGTTTTTTGTGACAAAAGAGTATCTTGGTGATCCGAGTCAAGGAAATGTCACAAAAATGACACCCTATGACAGACTTCACAAGAGATTTATTGGAGAAGGGGAAGGACAGAAAAGACTGATTCTAAGCAGGGATGAAAAATAGGAGAGAGCAGACAGATGGTTTGGGCTTCATAGGGGTGTGGATCATGTGCTTATGGAAAAATACGTGAATGTGCAAACTTGAGGCATTAGTAATTAAGGGGCCATGGTGCTGAATTATTGAAGTCAGGGAAGAGTCTGGTTCTGGAATGTGAGCAATTCTTCACTGACTAACAATAAGTCAAGTATACTCTCAGAGAAGCCCATGCTGTTCAACAGAATTTTCATCGTTTGCCAAAGAGTTAACAGACAGTAATACTAATGATGGACAGTGCAGGCCATAAGGGCTCACTCAAACCGCAGTTTAATTATTTGGTTTTCCACAGAGTGCAGCTTATAGATAATAAAATAAGTATTGGCAGGTTGTTACCATTTTAACACTCTGAAGGCAACCCATATTAAACTAAATAAGAAGTGTTTTACAAACATGTTAAAGTCTCAAAGTGTGGGGAGATTTAGTAGTTGTAATCACATTATAAAATGGATGTAATAAACTGTTCTGTAAAATGAATTGAGAATTAACTTAGGGATCTGGAGATCAGAGTTTATGAATCTTGTGCTAACTATAGGGTAGAAATTCTTTGCATGTTATTTGAACTGAGGCATCTCACTCAAAAATTAGATCATTATGAATAATATTGTGCATAATTAAACCTACTATGCCTAATTGCCACAATAAGGTAAGACCTAGCAAGGCAAAATGAAAATGAACTTGCATTTTAAGCTATGTTATAGTGTTTTTATGTCTGATGAGATTGTTTTATACAATCTAACTGAGTATAAAGAATATTGTAAGATGAAGATAGGAAAGGAAATCAAATGTGTTTTGATTAACATGAGTGGGCTACTAATAGTGATTTCCTTTGTCTCCAAATTGAACTATTACAAATCTGGCTTTCCATTTTTCTTGAGCACAGAGATCTATACCCCAAAATATATTATTTTTAATTAAGGGGAAACAATTCCCACTTGTTTCTCAGTGCAGAAACAAGTCAATTTTCCAGTAACAGAATCTGTCTTTGTATTCTCAAATAAGAAGGCATTTGAAAGTGAACTGAATATTTAGTGAATATTCCATTGTGAGATTTTGTAAATGCCACTTCACCCCATGAGCAAATGAAGAATATTAATGGTTATAATGTAAAGTTTTCCAATTCCTCATCTTTTCTTCCTGTGAAGTAATACCTGGCTTTACCCTTCAAAAGATAAGCATATATCCATTTCTGATAGTATAGTCTTTAAACTTCACAAGTAGAGAGGGCAAAAAGTTGGATTTTATGCTGACTTCGGAAATAACAGTATCTTATGAGACTGTCTTCTCAAGCAGCATTCTCTGCGGTTTCACAAGCTTTGAGAATTTATGTGTTGCAAGTACCAATTGCAATTTCATAATTTAGGAAAGGTCAATTAGTAGTAAAACATTCATTGCATAAGCATATGTATTTTGAACTGTTTTATTATCATTATAATGTCATTTTGGAGAATATTTTATGTTCTTTCATCTTCTATTTTAATGTACCTATGACATTTAAAAGGACAAATACGTAAATCTCAAGTATCCTTATTTGTTTCTGAATCTATTTTCCCTTTTATTGAAAATGTATTCTTTTCTCATACAATACATCTTGATTATCGTTTCCTCTCCCTCTACTCCTCATAGTTGCTCTCCACCTCTCCCCCTGAAGGACCACTTTCTTTCTTTCACTAAAAAAGAACAGGCTTCGAGGAGACAACAGCCAGACACAGCAAAATAAAACATAATGAGGTAAAAAATACCCATCACATCAAAGTTGGACAAGACAAATCAACAGAAGGAAAAGATCTCCGAGAAAAGCCCATGATCATTAAGAGTTTGGAGAATGTAAACATTTATTTCACTACTTCAAAATTTTAATTTTTACTCCATGAAAAATCATGGCTAATATAAGAGAAGAAACAACCATAAAAGTGGTAATTATACAATAATTTGGTAAAGATTACATCAAATTTTCCTAGGAAGGCAAAAGAAATAATACTACCCAATTTGTAGACTCTACTTTTCCTATGTCTATAAAGCTCTTTCAATCGACACAAAATCAGTCGTAATCAATGTGGGAGACAGCCTGATTTTATTCCAATTAAATTTTATTTATGGGCAATTAAATGTTAATTCCTTGTTAATTCCATTTGTCCTACAGTATAATTCTTCATTTTAATTTGCTTCAATCATTTTTTTAATTTTAAGGCTGATAAGTTATCTTGGTAACAGCACCCATGGAGAGCCTGAAAATCCCGAGACACAATGATATTCAGGATGGAAGAAGAGATCTCACTCCTGTCGGTCATTGCCTTCACATTCACACTGTGGCAAGTGCCCACCCATGTACATGTACATATGTATCCACACATACAGGTGCTCTCGCACGCGCACACACACACACACAAGCACACATGCCCACTAACTCTTACATGTAATAGAATTTGCTCAAAAGGAAAAATAGTCAAACTTGCTAAATGGAATTGTTCAAAATGTTGGTGTTATATTCCTGCTGTCACTATAGAAGGGTGTAATAATTTGAGTATTTGAAAGCACTAAAATTGCATTCTCTGAGAGTTCTAGAGAGCCCAAATGTGAGAACTATTTCACTGGGCAAAGATGAAGGTGTTGGCAGAGGTCTGATGCCTACAGAAGCACATGGGAAGAGTTTATTCTTGTCCTTCCTACCTTCCAGTAGCTTCTGGTATTTGATGCCATCTCTAAATTTTTCTCTTCATAATTGGTTCCTCATGTTATGTTGTCCTTCTTTCTTCCAGTGAGCTCTACCATCCACCAACAGTATTTTTAGGAGACTACTCTGGTGTGTTATTCAAAAGAAAAACCATGAATGTTTTCTTCCTGTATTTGATAAATAAGAATTTTTTCCAACAAAAAAAGGAGATAAATAATCAAAGAACACAAGAGACCATGAATGCTTTAAAGGTAAAAATGAAGTAAATAGTAGCAGATTATAAAAATGCATTTTGGCTATGAGCAAAGTTTAGTTCTTTGGGAAATGAAATAAATAGGAGACACTGATGAGTTGTGAGACTGAAAAAGCTAGCACAACAGAGGAATCATTAGAAGTCAAGCTAGGACTTTTTTCTAATTGCAGTGATTTCAGGATGTGGGTAGATATGTGGTTGTTTGGGTTTATGTGTCTGTTCTTTGAATTTATCAATATGGAAACAGTAAAGTTAGTTACTGAAAATTATCCTTGCTATATTTAATGTTTCTTTTCAAGGGATGACATAATGAAGAATAATACTAAACTATAATTTCCTTGATTATAGTATGTTATAAATAATTGAGAGTAAATAGTATGAACTTAATTTGATGGTATTCAGAAATCGGGCACACAGAGCTTCAACAAAATTTGTCGTGGTGTCTAAGCATCTGGCAAACAGTCAAATGCATCCTAATGTGCATCAATTGGGTTAAATACACTTGATATTGCTTAAGTTGTGCTAAACCACATGGTTTCCTACTAGGGTCTTTAAGATGCAGAACAGTATGTTAAAGCAACTAGCCAAAAATGGAAGGGTTAAGCATGTAATGAATTTCTATTATGCTACACTGTACAAAAGAGGCAAGCATGGGCCCCCAGTACTCCAGTTTTACTAATATAGTATCATGTCGAACGAGGCCTCTGCCATTTGCAATAGTGAAAGCAAACTACAGTTTTACACATACAGTTTGAGTACATCAAAATTTGGCAAATGACTGAGTATAAAGTTAGAATGGAGAAAAAAATGTTCTTCAATCCATTGGTTCCTTAATTTAAAGAGAAATACTGACAGAAAGAAGAATACGTTTAATAAGAAAAAATAAAACTCTCATGCTTTTGTCTTAGGTTGCAGTTCCCTAAGTTTTGAATACAAGTAGTAAAAAAAACAGATAAACAAGGAAGGCCAAAGTCTTTCATTGTAGTTCCTTCGTTCCTTCATCAAGTACATTGCATGGACTGGCTTTGCTTCAAATACAGTTCTGAAAGGGGGGTTTCCCTGTGAAGCTAGCCAGAAAACAAAACAAAGCAAACAAACATACTTTTGAAATTGTCAGTAATTCAGTCTGAATAATTACAAGAGGGTCAAAGTCTTTATGACAAATACTATTTACAAAACAACTAATAATTTCCCTTTTATAATCACTGTTTTTTTCAAAAGTGTGGGATAAATTGCAACTATGTAATACAATTATCAGTATATCAAGATGGAGAGATACAAGAATTTTTAAGCCTTTATTCATCAAAGCTGAGGAACAAAATTGAAATTTCTGAAAGTAAAAAGATAAGAGAAACAAAGGCAAAATCATAGAGAATGATATTTTCAAATTATATTTGGAGAAAGTGTTTAAGAAGACGAAGTAGCCTTCATTTAATATGTCTGATCTTCATAACAAAGTACCAAGTTAAGGGAATAGAACATAATAGAATAATAAACAAGATTATATCATGTTGAATTAGAAACATGTGTATCCTACAGTCACAAAGAATAACACAGGATGCTTTACTCATAAGCAAATTCAGAGGAACATGGGAACTAAGATGACAAGATAAACACAGAGGAACTTGAAAATTAATATGACATTAAATTCAGAGGAACCTGGGAATTAACACATTAAATACAGGGGAACCTGGGAACTGAGATGACATATTAAATACAGAGGAACCTAGAAAATTAGCATGACATTAAATACAAAAGAACCTTGGAACTAAATTGACATACTATATATACAGAGGATCCTGGGAACTAAATTGACATATAGCATATAGAGGAACCTGGGAGCTAGCATGACATATTAAACACAGAGGAAACTAGGAACTAGCATGACATATTAAAACAATGTAAACTCATTATGTTTTTGCATGAATTTTTCCTAATCCAATTTTTAATCAACTTTTTTTTATAAAATATTGAATTACAATGAGTTTCTTAATTAAGAGAGCTTGGGTTTGGGGCTTTGGCAAGTATTGATAAATGTAAAGCAACATTACTAGATCCAAGTTTGAACACATGCCCAAACAGGTAATAAAATATTAAGGCAATAGGGACATTAATGTATAAGGAAGTGGAAAGATTCCAGACCAAACATGAATTAAAGATTTGGAGTCATATTTGTCAGAGTAATGACATGAGGGGCAGGATGGACAGCAGTTTTTCAGTCTTCTTTAATAATCTATTAAGTAAAAGACTGTAATTTCAAGTGCATTTATAAAACAATGCGTAATTGATCTCAACAACAAAACATCCAAAGTTTAGAAAATTAGGAGTCATTTGAAGTTTGACAAGAAAAAAAAAACCCTGCTTTGTTCTACCCAGTTTTTCTCTGACTATATTTAATTAAATAGCCTATTATTCACAGCATGTCCAGTAATTTCCTGTGGACCAAGTGTGAAATGCCTTTCTAAAGCAGAATGTGAGGCTCTGGCTATCAGTAGAGATAAATTGGCTCAAGTTGGTGAGAAAATTAAACTCTTTGGTCAGAAAACAAAACAAGTCAATCATATAATGTGTTGGCATTGATCCATGGGTACTTGAATTTCAAGTCTTATTTTTGACCAGGAGAATAAGTCTCAAAGAATGCAAATTCATTAATTCCAGAAATAATTGAATAACTCAAGTTGGCAACAGCAGGAAAATCTATGGCAAACCATCTTTAAGCAAAAGCAAATTGATAACATCTCTGAATAAAGCTATTGAGTATTTGGAGGCATTTTAAATGGTATTCTTTAATGTTAAAGCAGGTAAAATTGTTACCAAGGATATGGAGTGTAGACCAGTATCCATAAACAACACAGGTACAAATATTCAAAACAGGTCATTTTTGAAAAGGCACCTTTTCCATAAAGAAATTAATATGAGGTTAAAGGGTGGGGACACAAAGACACAAAGGTGTCCCCACTGAGAAAAATTCACATGATGATCCTGACAACACCAGGTTGTCAGGTAGCCAGGAATGTTCTGGACTATCACCAGTAATGAGTGTCTCAGCCTCAAGAACTGTGTAAAGAAAAAAATTTAATCGTTTGTGGAACCTGTTGCTACATACTATAAATCGTTACTCCTGCCTTTTTAGTATCTATGCAAAACAAGAGAAAGAAGTAACGTAAAAGAAAAGATAGGACACCATGACAAACTCTTTTCTGAATTTGTTGTATTAGTCTAAAATGAAAGCACACCTATCCATGGAGTCTTTCCAGTGGAAAAGTCAGAGTTGGGTGTTTTCTCTGCAATGCATCATTGCATTCTCAGAATAACCCAGTGAGTTAGACAGCACCAAGCTCACTTTGCAAATGAAGGTCTCAGAGTCTTGTGTTCCTAAGGAAGTTGTGTGAGTTCCCTAGCTTTGGGAAACCTAAAATGTGATTCAAACAGAGTGAGTTTGGGATCCCAATGGGTAATTTCAATGTTAGCTGTCAATCAACACAGCAAATACTTGGGCTGATTTCACATGTCTTTTATATTGCTGTAACTAGTTTATAGGATGTATAAAAATTGCACATACTTAGTTTTGTTGAAGGAGCAATACTCTTAATATTCATGTCACTAAGGGAGGCTCAGGATAGTCTGATTTATGTTTGCCTGATGTTCACATGGAATCCTTCTCCACTTTGGCCCTCAAAGCTCTCATTTTGAATATTTTTACAAGCACAATTAAACCTACAGTTACTGTGTCTAATGTACTTGTGTGTGTGTTCCTTCTGCTACAAAGATACTTCCTCACTTCTATATTTTTAAAGAAACATCAAATGCCATTCAGATTAACTGAAATTAAAATGACATATCAAATTTACATAAACTGCAATTTTCTCACTGTTGCATTTGTTAGTCTACCTCAAACAATTTTAATATCAACAACTTAATAACTAATGAAGTAAACTGCATCAAAAATGTCCAGCAAGGCATTCTAGCCGGAAAAGCAGGTAGACTAAGTGCAGAAGTTCAGCTCTTACTACCATCCACCAAGCCCACTACCCTAGTCTTTGCCCTGCCTCTGAAGAGATCACCTGCTGATCCTGGCTGCCACAGCTCCAGTCATCTCCCCATCTTAAATTTCGTCCTCACAGCCATTCCTTTATCCCACTCCCTGCATCTAAAAGGCATTCCTTGGGAAACCAAAGACCATTCTGGCCAGATGGACCAACTGTCCCTCCTCCAGGAGGCCTTCTCTAGGAACCCAAGAGCAGCACCTGAAAGGGAAGCAAGTTAGTCAGCAGAGGATCTTCTCTCTCCCTCGTCTCCTCTATATTTAACTCCCCAGTCTTATTCCCCGATCTCCAGCCTACAGCTGTAACCTACCCCCAGCACCCACCCTCATTCCCAGGAGACAAAGCAGATCCAGGTGGAACTTGATTTTTTTCTTCTTGAGCCAGATCAACCTAACCAATTCTCATCCCTAAGTGTTGGCTCACTTAGCGTCATAGCTTAGGATCTCATTTTACCAGTAATTCTTGTTGGATACACCTATCAAAATCTCAAAATAATTTCCTACCTCGGCAACACACAGCTACCACACTCTCCTAAGAGCCAAAGAGGACAACAGAAACTGGAGAACAAAACATCAACCCATCATCACAGGACCTATAGTTATAATCTTCCCAATGACAGGAGCCCAGACACCAGCATGAAGCGCAAACAATCAAAACAGCCAGGATGATATGTTTCCACTTGAGCCTAGCATCCCTACCTTGAATATTTCAACATATATGAAGCATAAGACAAAACACTTAAAAAGACTTTGTGAATATAATACATATCATTAAAGGGGAATAATGAATCCATTAAAGAAATTGATGAAACAGAGTGGAAAAAAATGAACCAAACTGTTCTAACCATGAAAGTGTCAATCAAACCAACAAAGAAAACCCAAAGTCAGAGAAACCTGGAAATGAAAAACAGGATCTCAAATAGTAATCTCAGAGTCAATCTTCACCAACAAATTTCAGAAAGTGCAAGGAAGAACCTTTGACATGGAATATACCAGAGAATAAATGTATATTTGATCAAAGGAATCACCAATTCTATAAAACTCGGCATAAACCATTCAGGAAATCAGGGACACAATAAACATACTAAATCTAAGAATAATAGGAATAGAGGAAGGTAAGGACACACAGATCAAAGGTACATAAAATATTTTTAACAAAATCATAGACATAAACTTGCCTGCTAAAGAAAGAGATGCTTATGCATTACAAGGAACATTCAGCACACTAATTATATTAAAGCAGAGATGAAATTCCCCTCAGGATAGAATCATCAAAACACAAAATAAAGAGAACAAGGAGTAATATAAGAAGATGCAGCAGAAGACAATCAGACCTATTAGAATGACAGCAGACTTCATAAAGAAGACTCTGAGAGCCAGAAGACATGTACAAATGTTCTATAGAATTTAAGATACCACACATGACAGCCTAGAGTACTATACCCAGCAAAATTTTCAATCTCAATGTAAGAGTAAAATAAGACTTTCTAAGATAAAACCAACTTTAATCAATATCTATCCAAAAACCAAGTCTTATAGAAGATATTAAAAGGAAAACTCCAACCTAAAGTGGTTAAGCCCACCTAAGAAAACACAAGGAATCAAAAATTCCCAGTCTAGCAAATGAAAAGAGAGGAATCACACACCCATCATCACCACCACCAACACTACCACCAAAACCACCACCATGACAAGAATAGCTACAATAATAGGAATCAAAATCACTGCTTATGGATAGTTTTCCATAACTCATCAACTGTTTCATCTCCTCCATAAAAAAGACAGAGACAAACAACGGTTTGACATACAAGATACACCCTAATGCTTCATTCAAGAAGAACAACTTAACATTAAGAAGAGACATCACATCTGAATAAAAGGATGTAAAAAGGTATTGAAAGAAAATGGACCAAAGAAGAAAATTTTGTAGACATTTAATATCTGACAAACTAGACTTCAAAAAAATATCAGAAGGGTAGGACACTTCATGGTCATCGATTCAAAACCAACAAAGAAGGTATTGCAATTCTTAATATCTATGCAGCAAAAAAAATCATAAAAGAACTTGCAACCAAGTTCATAAAAGAAGGATGACTACAGCACAAATCACATATTGACCCTCTTATATTGATACACTGATAGTGTGAGAGACACCTTATTCTCACCAAGACAGATCACCAGACAAATATGTAACAGAGAGATGCTGAAGCTATCTGATGTTATAAAACAAATGAGTATAACATATTTACAAAATATTTCCCCTAGACCAAAATAATATACCTTCTGATCAGCAACTATGGGAACTTTCTCCAAAACTGACCATATGATCAAACACAAAGCAAATCCTAAAACGTTGAAAATAAGAATATTGTTACTATCTGCTACAAAATGCATCTGAATATCAACAAAATAAACAGCAGAAAGCTTAAAAACTCATAGAAATCAAACAAGTCACAATGGACAGAAAATAAGACAAAACAGAAATTAGGAAAGACCTGAGAGACCTTCTAGAATTGAATGATAGTGAAAGTGAAGCTTATCCAAGCTTATGGGACACAATAAAGATGGTTACGAGACACAAGCTCCTATCACTAAGTGCTTATGTTTAAGAAAAATGGAGAGATCTCAAGATAGTAACTTAAAAGTATACCTGAAGCCCTAGAAATGAAGAGAAGAAGCAACACTGGAAAATAGTGAGTAGCAATAAATTACCTAATTCATGGCTGAAATAAATAAAATACAAAAAACAGTACAAAAAGTAATGAAACAAAGGGTGTTTTAGAAAAAGCAATGATTGTCAAATCCTTTTACAAATTAGATAAATGTAGAAAGAGACAATCCAAACTACCAAATTAGAAGTAATAAGGAGCACATTAAAAAAGAGACATGTAGGAAATGCAAATAATCATATGAATATATATTAAATTCTCCACTCTACAACATTAGACAATCTGAGAGAAGTGGATAATTTTCTCAAAATATAGCACTTACCAAAGTTAAATCAAGATACAATAGTAAGCTGAAGCATACCTATGAGCCCTAGTGAAATGTTAGAAGAAATTAACATTTTCCACCCAAAATAAGACAAGGGACGGATTTTTTAGCACAGAATTTTACCAGACTTTTAAACATAAGATATCAGTACACTTCAAATTGTTCCACCAAACAGAGACAGAAAGAATATTACCCAATTCTTTTTATGAGCCAAGTTATCATGATATTCAAACACAAAGAGACACCAAAGGAAAGGATTTTCAGAGTAATTTCACTTATGAAAGATAATATATTTTCATTAAAGTACTTTCAGATAAATTCCAAGAACTCATCAAAAAAGATAATCCACTATTTTCAAGTAGGTTTCATCCAAGACATGTATTGATGGTTCAAACCGCACAAATTAATAAATGCCATCAGTAATATAAACTGATAAAGAAAAATCATGCGATCATCTTATTAGATTCAGAAAGAACCTTTAACAAAATCTCATACCCATTCATGATAAAAGCCCCAAAGGTATTAAGAATACAAAGAACAAATCTCAATGTAATAAATGCAGATGAAATAAAGCCCAAAGCCATCACAAATGGAGAGAAATAAAGAAATTTCTATTATGTTTTCTGTCATAGGGCATCAGTACAATTGGTTTCTATTTGTTTCTAAATCTTTCTCTTCCTGTTTCTTTATTGTCTCTATGCAATATCTTTGTATAAAATTTATTGTTTCCAAATTCATTATTCAGCATTTCCTTTTTCATTTTGCTTGGTGTTTTGATTTGTAGTTTCATTTAATTTAGTGTTTTATTTTCTTCCATTGTGCAAAAATGAATATCTAACTTTTCTTAGTATTCAAACATGAGAGACATGTATCCCTCTTCACCTTACTAGAGCTTGACAAGGACCCTGGTTTCTACATAGTGAGAAAGGAATTGTTGACTTGCAAAGAAATGAACAAAGTCATTGGCCATCTGTTGGTAGTGATCTAGTGTCCCAGAGAGGAGTTGCCAATAATGACTGTGTCATCTTATCTGTAAGCAGGAACGACAGACTCTCAAAGCACCTGACAAGCTTGTTTATTTGCTAGGATGTGCCAATATTACTCTACATTATATTTAATGGTCCACAGTCTACAATATATTCATTTAATAATGTGTTTGACCTAATAAGATCATTAGTGAAGAGAATAATCAATCACAGTGATATATAGTGACCTTTCATGCAGAGGAAATTGTGATCATCTCAGGTGATTTATGATATAGACATAGATTGGAAGGAATTTACTGTGCATCGAATCCGCTATGTAGGAAAGCACTGTACACATGTAGATTCTGTTCATTAACATAGCTGCAGAAGACATGTCTTACTATGCACTGAAGTCTAATTCATTTAATAGGAACAAATTCAATGGGCAGTTTTTAAAATCGTGAACCATCACCACTTTTGAAAGTAGTGGTAATGTGTTAACTGTTCTATTTTCTTTTTAAAATATAATGTTGTATTAGTTTTCTGAGTTTCACAAATGCATTCTAATAATATTTATCACCCTACCTGAATCCTTCCAGATTCTAGCACTTTCCCGCACATTTAATTCATTTTTTCTTCCTCCCCTCCCAGTTTCTTTCTCCCTCTTCTCACATCAACCCATCGGTCTTCTACTTAAAGTTCTAGCAATAGCAATAAGACAATAAAAGGAGATCAAGGAGATACAAATAGGAAAAGAAGAAGACAAGCTTTCACTATTTGCAGATGATAAGATAGTTTACATAAGTGACCCGAAAAACTCCACAAGGGAATTCCTAGACCTGATAAACACCTTCATCAAAGTGGCAGAATACAAGGTTAAATAAAAAAATCAGTGGCCCTATTATATACAGATGATAAAGTGGCTGAGAAAGAAATCAGAGAAACATCACCCTTTACAATAGCCATAAACAGCATCAAATATCTGGGGATAATGTTAACCAAAGAAGTGAAAGACCTGTATATCAAGAATTTTGTGTCTTTAAAGAAAGAAATCAAAGAGGATACCAGAAAATGGAAAGATCTCCCATGCTCTTGGATTGGTAGGATCAACATAATAAAAATGACAATCTTGCCAAAAGCAGTCTACAGATTCAATGCAATCCCTATCAAAATTCCATCACAATTCATCAAGGACCTGGAAAGAACATTAATCAACTTTATATGGAAAAACAAAAGGCCCAGGATAGCCAAAACACCCCTATACAATAAAGGAACTTCAGGAGGTATCACCATACCTGACTTCAAGCTCTATTATAGAGCTATAGTCCTGAAAACAGCTTGGTATTGGCACAAAAATAGGCAGGTAGACCAATGGAACCGAATCGAAAGCCCTAATTTTAACCCACACACCTATGAACACTTGATATTTGACAAAGAAGCTAAAACTATACAATGGCAAAAAGAAAGCTTCTTCAACAAATGGTGCTGGCATAATGGTAATTGGCATGCAGAATACTGCTGATAGTTCCATATCTATCACCATGCACAAAAATTAAGTCCAATTGGATCAAAGAACTCAATACAAACACACTGAAACTCTTAGAAAAGAAACTGGGAGATACTCTTCAAGGAGTTGGTACAGGAGACCGCTTCCTGAACATAACACCAGGATCACAGTCACTGGGATCGACAATTAACAAATGGGATCTCCTGAAACTAAGAAGCTTCTGTAAGGCAAAGGACACAGTCAGCAAGACAAAAAGGCAGCCCACAGAATGGGAAACAAATATTCACTAACCCCACATCTGACAGAGGGCTGATATCCAAAATTTATAAAGAACTCAAGAAGGAAGTCCCCAAAACACCAAAGGATACAATTAAAAGATGGGCTAGAGAACTAAATAGAGAATTCTCAATAGGGGAGAATTCCTTCTTAATATGGCTAAGAGACACTTAAGAAAGTGCTCAACATCCTTAGCCATCAGGGAAATGCAAATCAAAACAACTTTGAGATACCATCTTACTCCTGTCAGAATGGCTAAAATCAAAAACACCGAAGACAATTTATGCTGGAGAGGATATGGAGAGAGGGGAACACTCCTCCACTGCTGGTGGGAGTGCCAACTCATACAGCCACTTTGGAAATCAGTATGGAGATTCCTCAGGAAATGGAAATCAATCTACCACAAGATCCAGAAATTCCACTCTTAGGAATATATACAAAAGATGGAAATTCATACAACAAGGACATCTGCTCCACTACGTTCATTACAGCATTATTTGTAATAACTAGAACCTGGAAGCAACCTAGATGCCCCTCAACTGAAGGGTGGATAGAGAAAATGTGGTACATTTACACAATGGAGTACCTCTCAACAGAGAAAAACAATGGAATCTTGAAATTCTCAGGTAAATGGATGACACTAGAAGAAACCATCCTGAGTGAGGTAACCTAGTCACAAAAGACAAACATGGTATGTACTCAATCATATATGGATTTTAGTCATGGATCAGGATAGTGCCAGTCTGCATTTCTACTAACCGAGTGTCTGGGAAACAGGAAAGAACCTAAGAGAGATATGCGTGGTACCCCAGAGAAGAGGAATGAGGCAAGATCTTCTGAACAGATTGGGAACACAGTGAGAGGTGGGGGGGGTTGGAGCTAGGAACAAGAGAGAGGGAGAAGAGGAAGAGAGAGTAGGTCATGGGGGAATAGGAAGCTTGACTGTGGGGTAAAATAGGAGGAAGTGGAGTCATAGGTTAGAACACAGATCTGGCACCAGTGAGACCTCTAGTGATTTAAAGAGATGACACCAGCTGACAAGCTGAGAAATATTGGAGAAACCACCTTAAATGCCCATTCCTGATAACGAACTTGACATCTACACTATGTACCATCCTAGAACCTTCATCCAGTGACTGATGGAAGCAGAGGCAAACACCCACAGTTAAACACTGAACTGAACCCATGGAACCCAGTGACAGAGAGAGAGGAGCGAAATTGGCAAAGAATGGGCTGGCAAAACCAGCAGAGACAGCTGATCTGAACAGGGGAGTTCTCTTGGACCCCAGACCGACAGCTGATACTGACCCCCTGAGTGTGAGAGTCAGTGAGGAGGCCTGGGCAACCTATGGGGCCCTGGGCAGTAGATCAGTGTTTATCCCTGGTATACAAACAGAATTTGTGTGTCCATAACACAAAGAGGGATGCTTTCTCAGCCTGGACTCTTAGGGGAGTGCCTGGACCCTACCCTGAGTGAAATGACAGACTCTATATATCCCCTGTGTGGAAGGAAGTGGGGATAGGGTGGAGGTTGGGAAGGACGGTGGGGGATGCGGGAGAAAGGGAGGGAGAGGGAACTGGGATTGACATGTGAAGCAAGCTATTTAAAATTAATTAATTAAAAAAGAAGATACCAGAAAATGGAAAGATTCCCCATGTTCTTGGACAGGGAGGATCAACATAGAAAAAAAAAAGAAAAAGAAAATGCCACGCCTGTTGTCCATAACACAATCTAATAGATTTTTTCCCTCAGTTTAGTTCAATCCTGTTAGATGACTGTAGCTTTTGTTAACCTCAGATAAAACTATTCAGAACATCATCTAAATCAGAGTAAAAAGATTTTAAATATTTAAGCAGAGAGTGTTAGGAGACAGGAAGTCATGATAGTTTTACTAGGGTAAACCAAGTGATGCGTGCTGAAAAAGTTACATGGAAAACTACTCTCCTGCGAACCTGCTGGAAATATAAACCAGAGTGTGAAGTAGGGTAGTTAACATGCAAAGATGAGACTGATCATAGAGTTATCAATGATATATCAGAGCTAGGTACAGGAGCTATTCTTCGGGGAGCCTCTGGACCCTCTAAAAATGGTAGTTTTTTGGTCATTCCACTTATTTGCTCACCAGAACTAGATAATAAGATGGTATTTATTGCAAAAGATACCACATAGCGTGACTGCACAGTGTACCAGAATTAAACTGAAACTGATGAGCAAGTTCTTTTCCTGTGGACTCTATTTAAAGATTCAGTGTAATGGCATGGACTACTTGGGGATAAAATGAATCAGTGGTCTTACCCAACTTCGTCTTAACAAACTTCAATACAAACCTACAAGTGAAGATACCCCTTCTGTAACATAATGGGAAAAATGAAAAATGTTTGGACGATAATTAACTGCTTTCTGGCAGGATTTGAGGACTTCTGCAAAAGAGGGTCAACTGACCGGCTGCAGGGGCTATTTTTGTTTGTCAACTCAACTACATCACCAATGAACCTATACCAAACTCTTTAATAAAAACTTAGAAAGAGAAAAAAGAGATAAAACAAAAGAATCAACACTTCCAACCTGCTTTAGTAAGAAATGTAAGAATCAGACATGACTTTTAGATAATCTCTTAGGTAGCTGTTTATTTCCTGTGAGTTCTTGATATTACAGAAATATGGTGGATATAAAGAAGATGGTAGATGAAATTTATGAAATGGATAAGAATATCTGCAGAGTAGGTGTTGCTATTTGGGATCTTCTGGCATGGGACCTATACCAAGCCTTAATTCAAGAAGTCTATCAGAGTGAGCAAGGAGCTGAAATAAGCAAGACAGGGAAGTGAGTTACAGATGTGTGTAAGTTTCCCTCTAAGGCACATACTCAATATCCCGAGTCCCCTGGGACACCCATACATCACATGTAATTGGATATTTTCTCTCCCAGGAAATAATAAAGGTATATAAATTCATTCATTAATCCCTTTAATCATTAGATTAGGACCATTCTAGTACCATTTACTTCAATAGTTCTCACCTTTGCTTATGCTGAACATCAGTATAGTCCTAAGGATAAAGTTTTCATGAAGTGACAAGTGGTGAGAGAGGGAACACTTCAGCTAACATAAGTAAACTGAGTCCCATGGAACTGCCCTGAAGAGCAAATAATGGATGGAATTGAGGACTCAAAGAACAACATGCTTCTTTAGTATCATTTATTCACAAGTTTTATGACTCCTGTTAAACAACTATGTCTCTTTCCAATTCTATGTGCTTTCTATAATTACATATTATATTCATATATGTATATTTATATATGTTTAAATAGACCAAATGGCATATGTGTGTTAATTTATTTAAAGTTTACAGGAGTATTCTTGCAATCCTATTTTCCACAATCTTCAATTTAAATGACAGTTATGTCAATAATAAAAATTATTTCTAGGCATATCTTGCTCTGTGTATAATAGAAGGGACTGACACATGACACTTGATTTTTAAATTAGCAACTGAATCCTTAGTTTTAACAATGTAATGCTTCTTAGCATATACAAAATAAGTATGCAATCCACGGAGTTTGGGATTCTAATTGCTTACAAACTTATTTTGACTATTTAACCTTTACTGAGAAACACAATGTTTACTTTACTCCCAAGGTTATTTCTACTTTCAATGTCATTATCTTTCTAAGATCAGCTTAGCATGTAGTGCACAAATGAAGCTAGAGTAATGCTGTTCATCATTCATCCTTTGGAATTATATTCAAATTCATTGTTTATTTGGTTTGTCAATAAACTTGCATAAAGGTGTGTCAGGAATTATCCATGACAACATAAAATGGTTACTTTATTACTTTTCAATTAATGTCAGTTTTATGTTTCCCATGATTAAGGTTTCATTTGACACTGGTAATTTAAGACTAAAGTAATAAATATTGATGTTATAAGTCTATTAAATATGAGATAACATGCTTGTTATTTAATATTTATTAAATAAAATAGTAAGAATTATGCTTCATTTCAAAATTTTATTTTCTTATTTTAATTGAGATTGTGTACATTTTGTGAACATCAAAACCTATATAAACATTATAATTAATCTATTTCATGAAAATTTTGTTAAGTTTCATGAAATGATCCATTATACCTCATGGAAATTAATATAATAAACATAAAAGTTACAGTTTATGTTTTAGCTTTCACAAATAGACATATCAAAATCTTCTTTTGTTTCCAATTTTTATTGCTCACCAGTTTTCTTGGTCAACTTATTTCTTTTGCAAATTCTAGTAACCCATTGCCCCAAAATCAGTGGATTTAAAAACAACAGAAATACATTTGCTCAGAACATTGGAGAAAGAAATACTGGACTATACACTAGGACAGTCTCCATCTGAGGGCTTTCATTAAGAACACACACCTTTTTGAGCTCATTGTGTTTGGCTGCAATTATGGACTTTATTGGCTTGTGTGCCATCACTCAACTCTTCATGTTTCTTCTGATGTATGAACCAATAACACTGGATTGGGGCTTACTCTAGTGACTGTCTTAATATGATTGCATTTCAATGGTATCATCTGAAAGTAATTTTACCATGGTAACTCTTAGAGTTTGTATGTTACATAAATTTTAGAGAAAAAAATTTAAACTGCTATAGGTGTAACCATCACTCAAAGTTAATTCCCATGTGTATATAGGACTGTAGCATATTCTCTCAATGTGCTTTAAAGACATTGTAGGAAGATACTGCTTTTCTGAGATCAACATACAGGAAATCTGTCTCCAGTTTCCATAGAACCTTGCCTTGCCATGCAGTGGTGGCACATGCCTTTTATCCTAGCACTCAGGGGGCAGAGACAAGTGAATCCCTGTGAGTTCAAGGAAAGCCCCATAAACAGAGCTAATTCTAGGACAGCCAAGGCTATACAAAGAAACTCCATCTCTAAAACAAGCAAATAATGAAAAGTCAACAATAAAAAACCATCCCCTTCAATATTTAATATTGGTCTTTAAATGAAGACAGTCATTCTCATCCCTAGCGATTTGAATTCACTCTAGCATCTATAAGTTGTTTTATTGTCCTTTGTGTCTGTGATCTTCATTTATTTATGGAAGTCTTTCAATAGACTATGTCCAGTTGTAAGGATATCCCTTTCCTGTGCTCTGCCTTCCACAACAACAAGCAAGGTGCAGCCCTTGTTTCTGTCTGCTTTGCAATTGTCACAGATTAACAGTTACATTTTCTGACCATTGCTGATGGCATTTTAAATACATCCTCTTCGGCTATCACACACCAAACGTCTGTGGACTCCATGAATATGTAAGATACCTTACCTCTAGGAACTTTGTTCATCAGCTAACTCCACATTCCCTCTGCATAGAAACTATCAAGCATGATTCCTTTTATTCATTGAATCCCCATGATGAGTAGAATTTAGTCATTAGTTTAGAGATACCCTACTCTCACTTTCTCTGTTCATGTAAGTTCAGGTTTAGTAAGTATCCTAATCTTGTGACGAGAACTTGGCTGAAAACAACATCTGATAATGATCATTTTTTACCACTGTCTGTAACCACAAAAATAGAAGTGTACAATCTGTTCTATCAAATATGGGCTTACAGATACCTCAAAAATATTTTCCCTTCTTGTTTACTCTAAACTCTTCTCCGGGGCTCATTTTATAATTTTTCCATTCTTCCCCAACTTTAAAGTCATGACTATCAACTGAACTTATGACATGACTTCATGACAAAAAAAATCATGGGTAAGAAGAAGGATAGGTAAGCCTGAACCACCACATCTAAATAGGTTAATGCTTTATATTATGAGTCAATATCTAATAGTATAAATTAGTATGTGTAATGCTTTGAGGTTTAATTGTAAATTCTGTTAGATTAGCATGCACTATCACATGACTACTTTAGTACAAAAATTCACTACAACCTACTGCTTATTTATAATTTAACTTGGCTCCTAGTGAGGGACATACAATATCAAGAAAATTGATAAATGTCAAGGAATAATATTGCTTTATATTTATCTAAAATTATACACAAAACATTTGTACAAGTGTACAATACACACGCACACAGATAGACAGACACATATACACATACACATACACACACACACACACACACACACACACACACACACACACACACAAATTTAAGCCACTTGGGCTGACAATGCACACCAGTAACCAGAATAACAAAATCTCATTATCAAGTATAAGAAACCTATTTTTGAGTAGTTGGTCAGGGTATTCCTAGTGACTACCAAAACAATATAGCTTACTTATGTAGGTTTTAATTGCCCCTCAGGGGTGGAGTGTAGACCCCCTACTGCTAAAGACACAATAAACTTAGAGCACAATACTAGGATGACTTGAGCTGAATTAGACCCAAAAATCCTTTTTTTTTTTTTTCAGTCTGGCATCCTTGAGTCCAGAGAATTATTTGCAAGCTGCCAATGAAGGAATGCAATTAAACAGTATTACAAAGCTGGAACATTTATCAACCATTATGATAAGCAGCAAGAAAAGATATGCATAAATGTGTAAAACGTTGGTTTCATCTGCCAGTGGCAACTAACAGCATTCTAGGTGGACTTAAGGCCTACTCAACTAGATGGAAATAAATTTTAATATTGGAAAGCTAGCAAGTTTCCCCATGATAGTGATGTCCTGGGTCTCAGAAAATAGTCTACTACAGGCAGTTTAGTAGACTAAACTAGCATAATTCTTTTCTACAATCTAATTCTTAACCTAACACTGGCAGATAATTGGAGATAACAACCTTTATCAAAAAAGTCTCTACAGAATAGTAGAATATTGAAAGCATCACAGAATACCACAAGTGGAAACAATACAGAGATCAACTGTCCATAGGTGGAGGAGAAAATGTCAGCACTCTTAGACATATGTCCACCACGCTGTTTTCATCTATTGCTCAGGGAACATTGCTAAGCAGGGAAAGAAAGGATTGTAAGAGCCCAAATACCAGGAAGGCATTCAAGAATGTGCCTCTCCTAGAAATAACCCCATAAACAAGAGTAAAACTAGGATAATGGCAGTGTACATTGTAGCTTGGAGAGACAGAAAATCAGCAGGGTACCTCTCCCAGAAAACAATCTCTGCCAAGAAGGAACTCCGTTATCAGTTGTCCAATACTGAACGATCAGTTGTGAAATCTCCATACATCATGAAAACTAACATCACCAGCAAAAACAGACACAGCAGGAGGTATGTATGGCTGTATGTGCATACGTGTGTGCATGTGTGTGTGTGCATGTGTGTGTTTTTGTGTGTGTGCTTGCATATTGGTGTCACATTGAGTTTCAAAGAAAAAGAGGTGGTCAGAAAGAATAGGAGGCAGATGAGGATGTCAAGGATGTGGCTGATACAAGAAGTGAGGTGTATTTCTATTTCAGTACAAAACTCATTTTAAAAATTTAGTCAGGTGCAAATTATTTTCATGTCATTGTCTTACATTCCTGTAATCTTGAGTTTTCAGGTGAATTTGGCATTGGATGCTGTCAGGACAGCCTCTCATGTGCTTCACTATTAGTATTTCATTTGAAATCCCTAGTTAACAGGAGAGATATTAGGCATCTCAATAAAGCAAAAGCAAAAGGTCTTCAGAAACACGTTATTCAGAAGTGACTAAAGCAGAATTGCTCATTGCCATCATTAAACATGATTGATGGATGATGGAATTCTCCTGTGCATTGTCACATTACAGAGTCCTATCAATCCAGAACTTTATTGTTAGTGGCAATAACCTCAGTGTGTAATCTCTGACACATTAGCAAGGAAATGCTTCTGTTTTGTCACAAATGTATTGTAGAAGCTGTGTAATACTTGTTTGCTTTCCCATAATGGTGCAAAATGCATCTATAATTACTATCGTGGGGCTGAGTCTATACCATCTGGTGCGAAATAAAAATGTTTATACCCAGGCTTACTAAAGCAGAATATATATTCTGAGCCATTATTGCAGAGTCATTCATTCTGTCTAATAACCTCCTTGCTATATGTTCCCACAGTAATAGCACAACTGGTTGAGACTGGAAATTTTTAAAGAAAACATCATATTCTATAATATACTGTACTCCCTCATTGAAAGAAAATAAAAAAGTATAAAACTTATATCCAAAGACGTCACTGAATTCACTGAAATTCCCAATAACATGTCTGGTGTTTATTAACACAGTGGTCAAAGCTTAAGTTAGAGATAACTTAGAAATACATTGTTGCCTCAATATTGCCTTTTTTAAATTTTGATAGTTTTATTATATTCACACCTTCTAAAAAGACCTTAAGTATTTTTTCTCTTTTGTGTATATGCAGCCTCTACAATGAAGAAAGATAAGAATGTGGTGATAAACAGAAACCTAATAAAACATCAAACAACAATAAAAAATAATACAATTATCTTTGCTATTTATCCATCAGAAGAAACTTGTAAGTATGCAGTTCATTTTCTTCTTCAATATTTGAAGGTATAATAGCAATTTCTTGTCTCTGTGTACTTTGATGCTACCTATTTATAAGAGCAACCACTGTTTTTCTGGTTCTAGATAACATATTCAACTTATTTAGCTGATGAAACACAAAGCAAGCACAGGAACATGCCAAAAACAGTTGGTACTGAGAAAGCAAGTCCTTCCAGACATTAAAACATATTTTGATATTGATGCAAATACATAGGTACTGCTCAGGCATAAGAATATGATCCAGGAAAACACAAGAAAATTTTCAGAAAAAAATTTCCAATTTGGGATTTCTACACTAAAACAGTTTTCATAAGAAGGCATGAATATCACTAATAATGAATTTAAATGATTGATATTGAGATAGTCATTCAGCCATAAAATTTAAATAGCTACTATATTCATCACTATTCAGGGATAAGCTTTAAATGAATATAATTTAAGTGAATAAAGAAATAACTGGGAACAAATTATAACTGGAGAAAAATAGTTTTATATTGTTGGGTATCACAAGTTAGTAATGTAGCAATGACTATGTTGGACAGGACAGACATGATCTCAGGCAGGCTGGACCATATGCTAAAAAGGAATAGACTGGTAAGGACTGTATGTTTTCACATAGGCTTACAATGTCTGAGGCATAAGACAACACCAAGCGAGGTGATACATGAATCATCAACTAGCCAGTGACACCTGCATTGCATGGGATCATAGAGCTGGAAGAAGGTAGCTTCTCTTACCCACCACTTCCGGCTACTGCTTGGAAGTGACACCGTTGTCACATTGGTTTTTCCTTACAATTACCTTTTTTAGTAAACTCTCATATAAGAAGATTAAGAAATGAGGATTCACTTTGCTAAGGAATAATGGGAAAGTTTCTGATAATGTTTACAATCTATAGTACCTGGAAATAGTGGTGAAAAGAAACCAAATACAAAACAGAATGAAGTGCTGAGAACAATGTGTCAAAATCCAGCCACTTAAAGAAAATTTACACACATTAGCAAATTAATCCACTGAGCATCATGGAGAAAAGAAAAAAAGAGCAGATTAAAAAATAATAATTTGAAAAAGTCACATTTACCAAATACACCTCAAGCAGCCAGATATATTCAAATCACAGGAAGAGCTCTAATGTCAGGCAGAAAACTGATTAATCACAGGGATGGGCTGTGAGTTATTGCAGGAAACAAGTAGTTTCCAGAAGGAGATGGATCATGAAAATGGTTCTGCTTAACAGTGTGTTTTAAAATATTTATTAATTATGTTAAACAAATTGATAAAAATCATATAATTGGAAACTTAAACTGGATATGTAATATATATTAAAATTTTAATAAATTATTAACACACTGAGAAATGACTAGACAGACAAGCTGGTAGAGCCCAGAAGGAATTCCAAAATGTTGACTCACACACATACAGCAATTTGATATAAAACGAAGATTAAATCGCAAGACTTTGGTGATACATAGACACATAATAAATATTTAAGAGAAATCAAATGTATTTATAAAATAAGCATTTAAAAATATATATTTTGTATATATATAGACATATGTGCATATTGTATGTTTATGTAGTTATGTGTTTGTATGTATGTCTACATGTGTGTGTAATTGTCTGTATGTGTGTATGTGTATATGTATGAATATGTATATATATTGCGTGTTTGTGTGTGTGTGTGTGGTGCTGGGCATGATCTCAGGTACTTTTTCATGGAAGGAAAGTCTTCTACCACCAGGGTATATACTCAGGAAAATTTCTATGCAAAATTTTAAAGGAAATATTTAAATCATATTCTATCAAAATTATATTCATGTTAGGTAAGATAGCTATTTCTACTAACTTCTAAAAGAAAAAATAAAATGTTAATATAATTGACTTTATGAAGTTCTGATATAGGATAATTTTCCAACAGAGACAAAAAATTATTAACCAAGTAAAATTGAATTTTTTAATATAAACCCTGAACCTATTATGTGGCTCTTATCAAAACAGTATAATTTAGAACTCCCTGTACAAATCTAGTATACATGTTATTGACATATAAACAGAAATAAAATACACGAGTAGCTTCTTATCCTCCATTATGTTAAAACAGGGAAATAATTTCTCATGCATTTCCACAATCTGAAAGCACTCTGTATTTTGAAGAAAGCAACACTTTGAAACATTGCTTTTGGCAATGTAAATGCTGAAAAAATATCAATGAGTGTACGTAATGGTATCTGTAGAATTAAAAGTGAATTTTCATTTTTATTAGGCACATTTTCTTCTTTGTACTCATATAGGAATAACGTTTGCCTGTGATTACTTACAGTAGCATTCATTATAATAGTAGCATCAAAATATCTTTAGCAAATGCTGTGTTTAAGTGAGTGCATGTGTGATTATTCATGTGCATGTGTGCGTGTGTGTTCATATATATGTGTGTGAGTATTCATTTTCCTGTGTGAGTGACTGTGTGTGTGTGTGTGTGTGTGCATGTATATTGTGTGTGCAGACACTTCAGGAAGAAACCAGATCTCCTGTATGGTGAGCATGCACTTGGCCGCAAACTTCCATCCCATTCTTATAGAATTTTTTTAAAGATATGAAACATTAAACCTCCTTATTAGAATATTTAATAGTTTCAAAATGAAAAACTGTAGTTATATTAAATATATCTAGGATATACCACATAAGAAAAGTTAAGCTCTTAGGTAGCAAACATAATAAACTACCTCTTAAGAAAAAAGAAGAAATTTTTGGTTTCAATTTTTAAATTAATTTTTCTTGAGTGTACAATAGTATTTCTTTATTTCCCACTTCCCTTTTCTCTCTCCAATCTCTCCCATGTAACTTTTTGATTTATTTCAAATTTATATGATTTTTTCACTAAAGGTTGTACAATGCATGCATGTATAGGAACCCTCATTTGTATGCTAACTGCAACCTTTTCAGTCTGTGAATTGTTACATGTATATATGTCTTCAGGACTTAGCGCTTGGCACAGGATAACAAATGGGTATTCATTTTGTTGAGAAGACTGTTTCTCGCCCCCCTCCATTTACTAGTTGCTGTAGTTATTTGTGAAGGGTTGAAATCTCATGGGCTTCCACTTGTCCATTTCAGGATGTTTACTGTTGTCCTTATTCAGCTTCATGGTCACACAGTTATTGTGATGACACTTTATAGATGTGGATACCGGCAGTATTAGGTGCAAAAATGTGGTTTATGCCATCCATGCTGCCTGCTACTGTTCAGATGACTCAAATGAATTTTTCTCCACTGGACTGATAATGACCCCTCCAAGACCTGAAGACAATCTAACAAAAAGCCCAACACCAGGCGTGAAAAGCTTTCTTTGGAGTTTTTGGTCTGGATTCCCCTTATGGACTTAGAAAATCTCAAAGATTATCAATATTATCCTTACTTAGGCTCCAGCAGCAGAAGGTAAGTCACTAAGTATTGCAGACACCTAAGTTGAATAGTTTGTTGAAATAAAATTTCGAAAATGTAAAAAAGTAGCACTACCAAGTCTGAGAGGCAGAATCATGTTAGAGAAGCTTGGATCTGATAGTTTTCACCTCACACTCTATTATTTCATATTTTGAGCTTTGCAAATGTCTTGCTGATGTTTCACATATTCAGAATAATCCTATAGGCAAGAACTTGCACTCAATTATAGAATGGGTTGACTGTGGGTGTATATGTTAATAGAGCCCCCAAGCATTCTAATTATTGACTACGGGAAAGTGTAGCAATCTATAGGTGTTTCCTATTTGCATTTCTTGTCATGTAAATTGCTCCCCTACCAATCGTTAATAGTTCTATTATGACTGTGACAAAATTCTGGAAATTAATTCATTGTATTACTGCAACTACCCTAAAATGGCCCCACATACATCAATATTGGAAGCGGACTCAATAGTTGATATACCACAACAGACTTGACTGCATAAACAATTACACGCGGGTATTTTTTTTTAAACATATTTTACACAGTCCCATAAGGATTTCAGCACTGTCTGAGTTTGCCAACAAACAAACACCAAGGGTGACAAGAGGGAGTTACAGCATGGTCTGATGTCATGTTGTGGTGGTTTGAATGAGCAATAGCCCACCTGGGCTCTTCCGTTGGATCACTTGGTCCCCGGTTTACAGCACTACTTGGGAAGACTGTGAGTCCTTTAGAAGCTTTGCTGGTGGAAAGCTGGCACAGGGATAGGCTTCTGAGGGATTATAACTTTGTTCAACTTCCAGCACACTCCCTGCTCTCTCTGTTTGGTTAAGCAAGTGGTCAGCCAGCTTCTAATTCCTGTCACCTTGCTATGATGCCCCTGCCACTGTGGACACTCTCCTGAAAACCTAGGCCAAAATTAACCCTTTCATCCTCGTGTTACTTTTTGGCATAGTATTATTTTGCCACCAAAAAATATATAAAAGGAACTGATACATTATTTTGTGTAATCCTGAAAATTTTTGAATCTCACTCATTTTTTTGTCACCTGACACTGTCAGTTGAGTGCATAGTCTGTGTACTAATCACATAACTTATGGTTATTTCCACATATTTTAAAAGAAGTAATCCAAACTCTTTTTTCCTTTCCCTTGTTTTCTCTTTTCTAGCTCATTGATTTCTGCATTTGTTCACATTAGCTGTCTTTTGCCTTGCTTTCAACATGGGAAATGCTTTTTCCCCAGCAATATAAAGAAGTTTCCCATCTAAGTTATATGGCTTTCTTCTTTACTTTCATTAATATAGCTGCATATGGAAAGACATCTGGAGTTCTATCCTCATTTTACGTAGCTACCTCAAAGATCCTGAAATTAGTATTTTGACTCTCGCTCCTTTCTAGAATGTCATTTTTCTTTGGAGTAGAGTATATGTGTAGAATCAAGATTTGCAACTGTGCATACACACACATACACACTCACACACATACACATTCACACACACACACACACACACACATACACACATGTGCGCAACCCCAGTGTCTAGGAAGTAATGGGTAAACTGTTGATTTCAAGGCTATCTCAGCTACGTAACAATTTGCAGATCAGTCTGGACTACCTGAGTCCCTGTCTCAAAATACCAATTAAAAATTATTCATTCTCAAAGTTTTGGTTCACAATTCACAGACTGTAATTGAATTGCAAAGACTGAGGGAAGATATTATTTTATACCTGATGACAGAGTTTGTAGCAGCTGGCAGTGGCTGAAGAATGAAAAGCTGTTTTCCTTTAGGATTTGGCCTATGTCTCACTGGATGGCCTTACACTCCTGAAAATATGAACAGCATTAATTGGACTCAGGAAATTATTAATAAAAATATAAAAAGACATGAAACTGTCATGGAAGTACAACATGGAAGATGTATATAATAAAAATAAGTTGCACAAGCATATAAAAATTTAAAATAATAAAAATCTTTATAAAACACATGCTTATCTTGTGATAATCATAGCACATATGTTATTCTGAATCATAATATATATTCTGTTATGTTTCTGTGTCTTGCAAAGCAAATAATGTATTCCCACATTACATATACAATCCATACATCTAACATATTAAGATTATACTTTTGTTTTTTATTTTTAAATTTACATTAGAAACAAGGTTGCTTCATATGTCAATCTCAGGTCCCTCGCCCTCTCCCTTCCCGCCTCCCATGCCCTCCCACCAAATCCTCATCCCCCCTTCCTCAATCCTCACTCCTTTCCCCATGCAGTGTGAGGCTCTCCATGGGGGTTATCCATAGTCTCATCCAGGGTAGGACCTAGGCCTTCTCCCAAGAGT
Organism: Mesocricetus auratus; assembly: GCF_017639785.1. NCBI lineage: Eukaryota > Metazoa > Chordata > Mammalia > Rodentia > Cricetidae > Mesocricetus > Mesocricetus auratus. Next base: position 10,654,254 of record NW_024429180.1, on the reverse strand, counting down.
CCAGGCTGACAGTGCATCTCTCATTGTAGGATGGGCACTCAAAGTCCATTTGTATACCCAGGATAAATACTGATCTACTACCCAAGGCCCCATAGATTGCCTAGACCTCCTCACTGACACCCACATTCAGGGGGTCTTGATCAGTCCCATGCTGGATTCCCAGCCATCAGTCTGGGATTCAAGAGCTAACACTTGTCAGGTCAGCTGTTTCTGGGGATTAAACCCCTATGATAATCAGTACATCCTCTCTGTCTTTGGGTTCCTTAAGATCAGCTCAGTGGTTAGCTGTAGGTGTCTGCCTCTGCTTCCATCAGTCATTGGTTGAAGGTTCTGTTTCCCAGACTCTCTGGCAGTGGGACTGTAGGTTGGCACTCCCCTGATTCATGGCTAAAATCCATATATGAGTGGGTACATGCCATGTTTTGCATGTTTTGTAGGAAGAGGCGCTTAAGGAGGTGATGATACAAGACTTGAGCCCTCTTTTGGGCTTCTAGTCCTGTAGTAAAAGCTGCTGACTCACCTTGGTTGCCACTTTTCTCTTATAAGTAATTTCTACAATAAATAGTTACCTATACCCTCATCAAGTGTGTCCTTTCTCGTTACAATGTTTCTCTTTTTATGACTGGGTTACCTCAGGATGATTTCTTCTAGTGCCATCCATTTGCCTGAAATTTTCAGGATTCCATTGCTTTTTTTTCCCCGCTGAATTGTACTCCATTGTGTAAATGTACATTTTCTCTATCCACTCTTCAGTTGAGGGGCTTCTAGGTTGCTTCCAGGATCTAGCTATTACAAATAATGCTGCTATCAACATAGTGGAACAGACATCTTTGTTGTACGAATATGCATCTTTTGGGTATATGCCTAAGAGTGGAATTTCTGGGTCTTGTGGTAGAAGGATTCCCATTTTCCTGAGGAATCTCCATAATGATTTCCAAATTGGCTGTACAAGTTGGCACTATTCTTTTCTTTGATGTCCAGACACCCTCATTATTTCTTTTGTTTACTTATTTCATGTTTATAAGGATGACATTAATTAAAATTATAGGGTTTTGGGTTTTACACCTTTCCTATCATACTTTAAAGAACGGTTGCATCCAAAGAAAAATCATAGCATTCTATAAGTATAAAAATCTCTAAATATCAAATGTTTGTTTAATGTTCTCTTTGTCTGAGTCTTAGACTGAATTTGAGCCTGAGTTGAGTTGGGAAGATGCACCAGTGTGAGAAAATAGAGAGCTACAGAGGAAAGAAAGAAGAAGAAAATTACAGATTAATTCCTACTAACATAGTTGCAGTTAAAACCCACAGGAAGCTAGCCATTCTTTGTATAATGTATTCGTATCACCTTTGAGGAGACAAAGCTCTATATAGGTCATAGCTATTATTAGAAGTATTATTGATGCTGTGGGATATACCTAATAAGTATTATCCCAATGCTGATGTTCCCAGGGTGTCTGGACAGGCATTCATCAATTCCCCTCACGCAGTCTCACACTGGTTTTTCTTCTCTGGCTGTGAGAACTTCAGGTAACCTTAATGGAATGTGCACTCTGTAGCTCAATAGCCACTGGTGTAAACAGGTCATTTTGAAAAGATCCATGCTGATTAATGATTAGCTTTGTAAAGTGGGGAAGACAATTATGCATGCAGGGGGTAAAGTAATCATATGGGTCGCAGTAAGTGAGTTTTGCATGTGATTGTATTGCCTCTCAGATGCTGCTGTGTGTGATTAATATAGGCACCTCAGCGAAGGTAAAATATAAAATAAAGACTACAAAGTTTTATGAGAATCTTTCTACTTTTGTTTTCTTTTTTCTTTTTATTTATACAAAGCGGATTCTTCTCTCCTACAAGAACAGTTTTCCTTCCTTCCACTTCTCCCGACTCCCCTAAACTTCTACTCCCCACCTGTGTCAACTCCCTTCCTCTTCTCCTTCAAAAAATAACAGGCCTCCATCAGTAGACTACAATCAACCAGGACAAAACAAAACATAATAAGACAAGGCAAAAACCCTCGCACCAAAGATGGATAAGCGAATCTAACAGAGGGACTAAGAGTCCCAGGAGTAGGCAAAAGAGTCAGAGACATATCCACTCCCATAGTTAGAAGTCCCCCCCAAAAAAAGAGAAAAGAAAGAAAGAAAAAAAAGTAAGCTAATAAATATTCACAGCTCATATGCAGATAAGCTATCACTGGTCACTTCAGTCTCTGAGGCCCCATATGTAAACTGTTTAGCTGATTCTGTGTGCTGTGTTCCCCTAGTGTACTCCATCTCCTCTGACTCCCTATAATCTTTCCATTCCCTCTTACCCAGGATTCCTTGAGTTCCCAGGGAGGGACCTGATAGAGACCTCCAATTTAGACTTTCTCTCTACAAAATGTCTGACTGTGCCTCTCTACACCAGATTACATCTGCTGACAGAAGAAGCCTCTCTGATGATGACTGTCTAAGGCACCTACACTGGCTTATAGCAGAACACTATTAAGAATCAGTTCATTAACTTTAAGTTTTTGCTGTTTGTTTGTTTGTTTGTTTGTTTGTTTGTTTTGGTCATGCATGTTTGGTTTTACCCTGGGTATCTAGGCAAGCCAGTCTCTGGCTCATCACCATCCAAGCAGTGTCAGGCACAGGCTTCCTCTTGAGCTTGAACCTCAAGTTAAATCAGATGTTCCTTGTCCTCACCCACAACTTCTATACTACAGATGCCCCTGCATATCTTACAGGCAGGACTGATTGTTAGTCAATTGTTTTGTGTCTGGGTTGGTGTCCACATTTCATTTTCTGTAGCCTACAGAGGAACTTCCTGGATCAAAAAGACTAGAATGTAGGGATAAAGCCTCCATGAAGTGAACATTCAGTGAACTGTGTGAAAATTGGCCTTTGCAATGAAGCCCTTTTGTAAGTTTGTAGAGATGAAGCCTTTCTCCTAGCCTGAGCCTGGGTACTTTTCCAATTCCACAGGACCCCCATGGCCAACAACTTAAATGAATAGAGCCCAATCTCACCACTAAGATTGTTGTCTGTCTGCAAGAGATTGCCAGTGGAGACTCTGTAGGCCCCATTTCTTGGTGTCCTGACTAGGGTTTCCATCATAGATTTCAGGAAGTTTCCACTGAACTATGTTTTCATACCCGCTAAAGTGACAGCCGTATTTCCTGTCATCTCTCCCCAAGTCTTTCCCTCCATCCCATATCTCCCTACACGATTCCACCGGCTCCCATTCCCACCCAGCCCCTAATCACCAACAAAATCATTCTAGTTCCATTTACTAAGAAGAACCATGTGTGTCCTTAGATGTCCCTCTTTAATCCTTCTGATTCAAGGGATTTTAGCTTTGTTATCATTTATTTAATGGCTATATCCACTTATAAGTGAATACATAACATATTTGTCTTTCTGGGTCATATCAATTGGAATGTCATATCTATGTCATACCAATTGGAATGATTTTTTTCTACTGTCATCAATTTGCCTACACATTTAATGATATTATTTTAATCACAGCTTGATATCCCATTGTGTTAATATAAATCATATTCTTTATACATTCTCCTATAGATGGACACATATATTCTTTACAGTTTCTGGCTATTATGAATAAACCCACATTAAACGTAGTTGAGCAAATGGCCTTGTGTAAGGATAGAGTGTCCTTTGGGTATATGATGAGAATGGTATAGCTGGATTTTGATAAATCCCAATTTTCTGAAGAAATGCCATATTGATTTGCAAACTTTGCACTCCCACAAGCAATAGAGTAGTGTTCCCCTTGCTCCACATTGTCTCCAGCATGAGCTGTCACATGTGCTTTGGATATTAGCCATTTTAAGAGGTGTAAGATGGAAGCTCAAATCAGTTTTGATTTGCATTTCCCTGCTGGCCAAGGATGTTCAATACTTCCTTAAGTGTTTCTTGGCCATTTGAGATTCCTCTATGGAGAATTCTCTTTTTAGATCTGTAGTCCATGTTTTAATTGGATTATTATTATTACTATTATGATTACTGCAAGACACTCCTTCAGGGAGGGGGAGAGAAGTGCTAGAGTCCATATCACAGACTCTGGGAGTCAGGTGAGTAATAGAGAGTGCTGCAGTCTCCTTTATTACAGAAATAAGGTCTGCCTATATATACCATTCCCAAGGTACCATTGGTTCAGGAGGCCAATTCTGCTATGTTGTCCTTTCCTCATTGGCATCTCCTGTCAGGTGTCTCTGTGATAGCACTTTCTGGGTGTAAAGGCAGGCTTGGCTCAGGGAGGAAGTGCCTGCCATGCATGCTCTTGTGTGCTTGTTTGGGTAGGGTGACTGTGACTTGGGTAGTCTGACTGGCAGTTTCTACTATTACTACTACTACTGGTACTACTGGTACTACTGCTACTACTATTATTATTAATATTATTATTTTGATATCTAGTTTCATGAATTGTCTCTGTATTTTGGATATTAGCCTTCTGTCAGATGTGCAATTAGAGATCTTTTCCCATTTTGTAAGCTGCTTTTCTGTCCTATTGACAGTGTTCTTTGCCTTACAGAATCCTTTCAATTTCATGAGGTCCCTTTTACTCATTTTTTATCTTGATGCCTGAACTATTGGTAATAGGCTGAGAAAGTTGTTTGTTGGACTAATGTATTCAAGGCTATTCCCATCCTTCTCTTCTGTCATGTTCAGTGTATCTGGTTTTATACACAGAGGTATTTGATCCACTTGGAAATGAGATTGGTGCAAGGTGATAAATAAGGATGTATTTTCATACTTCTACATTCAGACCCTCAGTTTTACCTGCACCATTTTTGAAGATACTGTATTTTTTTCAGTATGTATTTCTATCTCCTTAAAAAAAAAGGTCAGTTATCCATAGGTGTGAGGATTTATGTGTGTGTTTTCAGTTTAATTCCATGGATAAATATCTCTCTATTTATACCAATATCATGTGGTTTTTATTACTAAAATTCTGTAGTACAACTTAAAATCAGGAGTTGTGATAAATCCAACACATTCTGGTTCTTCAGGATTGTTTTATCTATCCTGGGTTTTCTTTTTTGTATTTGAATATGAAGTTGGAATTTGCCTTGCAAGATATGTAAAGAACTGAGACTTCCTCTGGTAGCTGATGAGAACAGATGCAGAAACCACACCCAAATATTAGACCGTTCTCAGGGAACCCTGTGAAAGATGAGATGGAAGGATTGTAGGAGGCAGAAGGGTTGAGGACACCAGGAGAACACGGCCCACAGACTTAAATAAGCAGGGCTAGTAGCGTCTCACAGAGACTGAAGCACCAGTCATGGAAACTGAATGGGTTTGTTGCTACATGCTGTAGTTGTTTAATTAGGGATTTCTCTGGGACTCCTATCAGTGAGAATGGATGACTCTGAGTCTTTTGCCTGCTCTTGGAACCCTTTGCCTCCTCCTAGATTTTCTTGTCCAGTCACAATATGAGGGTTTGCATTTGGCCTTATTGTATTATGTTATGTCATAGTTCATTGAAATCACTGGGAGGCCTGTACTTTTCTGAAGATGAACAGAGGAGCAGTGGATCCAGGGGAAAGGGGAGATGAAGGGGAGGATGTGGTCAGGATGTGTTTTATGATAGAATAATAAATAAATAATTGTATTAGCATTTTGATCCTGATGGCATTAAATACAAAGATTGCTTTTGATAGAATGGCTATTTTTGCTATACTAATACCACCAATGGCATAGCCCTCGTTGCTTGGTCCCTCCTCAATTTCTGTACCTCCTTTACCAAAGTGCATCTTTTAGGAAGGATAAATTGTATGTCAAAGGTTTTGAGGCTAGGCTGGAATTCAAGTCCCTCCATTGGAAGTCTTACATGGTTACAGGAGATGGTGGGCTGTTCCAGGCTACCATCCCCCTCCTCTTACAAGTCATGTTCATTAGGATCACCATCTTAGATTACTTGGAGTTTCCATTTCACTACGGTTCTACCTTGTCCCCCAGATGTCCTCCAATTCCAGTTGTTTCTTCCAGTATTTACTCTTCTTCCCCCAACCTAATCCCTTCTCTTCCCACCCCAACCTTCCCCTACTCCAACTGCAAAATATAATCTATTTCCCCATCCCAGGGAGAGTTCTTTGCTCCCAATCTTTGCTCCTTTGTCCCTCCTTGTTTTTAAGCTTCTTTAGGTCTGTTTAATTGTATCACAATTATCCTTTACTCTATATCTAATATCCATGTATAAGTAAATACATAGCATATGTCTCTTTCTGGGATGTGTTACCTCACTCAAGATCATTTCTTTCTAGGTTTGTCATTTACCTGAAAATTTAATGATATTTTGAACAACTGAGCAACACCACATTGTGAAAATGCACTATACTTTGTTTATCCATTCTTTATTGATGGATGTCTAGGTATTTCCAGTTTCTGATTACTGTGAATAAAGCTGGTATGAACACAGTTGAGCAAGTGTATTTCTCATTGGATGAAATGTCCTTTGAGTACATGCCCAAGAGTACATTAACAGGGATTAATATAGATCAATTCCCACTTATCTGAGAAACTGCCATTTTTATTTCAAAGTAGCTGTACAAATTTGAACTTCCACCAGCAATAGAGGAGTGTTCCATTTTTTCCACATTCTCACCAGAATGAAGGGTTACTTTTGCTTTGGATTTGAGCCATTCTGACAGTGATAACATGGAATCCAAATGTGATTTTTTATTTGCATCTCCCTGATGATTAAAGGTTTTAAATATTTCTTTAAGTGATTCTTAGCCATTTTGGATTATTTGGTCTGCTGATGTTTAGTTTCTTGAATTCTTTATATATTTTGAAAATTAGGCCTGACACCCAACCCCGCAGAGAAACCTGGAGGCAGAGAAAAGCAGCCAGTCTCATTGACCTCCATTCTGGTCTTGCCCCTACACCCTCCAGTAAAGAGGTGAGTGCCCGGGATCTGGGGAAAAACTCACACATCTAAAACAAGTAAGAATCAACAATCAATTGCCATTAATATCCCTCAATATCAATGGTCTTAATTCATCTATAAAAAGACACAGGCTAACATACAAGAAACAAACCTCAACTTCAAAGACAGACATTATTTCAGAGTTAAGTATTGGGAGAGAACTTCCAACTAAATGGTCCTAAGAAGCAAGCAGACATCACTACCCTAATATCTAACAAATTAGACTTCAAGTTAAAATTAATTAAAAAAGAGAGGAAGAAGGTCATCTCATACCCATCAGTATTAAATCTCCATTATGAATATCTATGCCCCAAATACAAGGGCACCCAGATTCATAAAAGACATAGTATAGTGGGAGACCTCAAAACCCCACTCTTAGCACTGGACAAGACACCAGACAGAAAAAAAAAATGAACTAACATAATTTATAACCTAATTGGGTTTAACAGACATCTATAGAACAGTCAATCCAATCACAAAAGAATAAACCTTCTTGTCAGCACCACATTGAACCTTCTCTAAAATTGACCACATACATGGCAATAAAGCAAACCTCAAAAGATACAAAAAATTGTAGTAACCCCTGTTCTTATCAGAAAACCATGGCTTAAAATTAGAATTCAACAACAACACAAATTGCAGAAACCCCACAAACTCATGGAAATTGAACAATGCTCAATTGCATCATTCCTGGGTCAAGGAAGTAATGAAATAAATCAAAGACTTCCAAGAATTCAATGAGAATGAAGGCACAACATAACCAAAATTATGACACTATGAAAGCACTTGTAAGAGGAAACTTCATAGCATGAAGTGCCTACATGAATAAACTGGAGAACAGCCACACGAGAAAATTAAAAGAACACCTGAAAGCTCCAGAACAAAAAGAAGAAAACTCACCCAGGAGGAATAGATGCCAGTAAATAAACAAAATGAGAGCATGAGAGCCAAAAATCAATAAAAGAGAAACAAACAATCAAAAATAAAAACAATACAAAGAATCAATAAAACAAAGAGTTGGTACTTTGAGGAAATCAGAAAGATAGACAAACCTTAATCCAACCTAATCAAAAAATAGTGAGAAATCAACAGGCAAATTAACAAAATCAGAAATGAAATAGTGGCAGAACAATGGACACTGAGAAAATCCAGAGAATCATCAGGTCATACTTTGAAAGCCTGTACTCCACAAAATTGGAATATTTAAAGGAAATGCAAGACTTTCTGGATAGATATCACTTACCAAAATTAAATCAAGGACAGAGAAACAATTTAAATAGATCTATAACCGTAATAAAATACAAGCAGGCATCAAAAGTCTCCCAATCAAAAATAAAAACACAACAACAACAAAAACTCCAGGATCAAATGGTTTCAGTGCAGAATTCTACCAGAAATACAAAGAAGAGCAAATACCAATACTCCTCAAAGTTTTACAGAAAACAGAAGCAGAAGTTTCAGTGCCCAACTCTTTTTATGATGCTGCAATTACCTTGATACCCAAGTCACACAAAAAGACAAGTAAGAAAGAGAACTACAAACCAATATGGCTCATGAACAATACTATAAAAATACCCAATAAAATACTGGTAAATCTAATCCAGGAAAACTTCAGAAAAATAATTCACCATGGTCAAGTAGGCTTCAACCCAGGGATGCAGGGATGGTTCAACATATGAAAATCTAATAAAGTAATCCACCATATAAACAAACTGCAAAAGGAAAACCACACCATCATCTCAATAGATGCTGAAAAATCCTTTTACCAATATCCAACACCCCTTCATAATAAAGGTCCTGGAAAGACCAGGGATAACAGAAACATACCAATATATAACAAAAGCAATATACAGTAAACCAGTAGCCAACATAAACTAAATGGAGAAAAGCTCAACACAAATCCTCTTAAATCAGGAACAAGACAAAGCTCTCCACTCACTCCATATCTCTTCAACAATGTACTTGAAGTTCTAACTAGAGCAATAAGACATGGGAGATCTTTTCCATATTCTGGCATCTTCTTTAATTTCTTTCTTTAAAGGAAATCAAGGGGATACAAATGGGAAAGCAAGAAGTCAAACTTTCACTATTTGCAGATGATATGATAGTTTACAAAAGTGGCCTGAAAACTCTACCAGGGAAAACCTACATGTGATTAACTTTCAGCAAAGTGGCAGGATACAAGATTAACTCAAAAAATCAGTAGCCCTACTATATACAGATGATAAATTGGATAAGAAAGAAATCAGAGAAACATCACTCTTTATAATAGCCACAAACAACATAAAATATCTTGGGGTAACACTAATCAAACAAGTGAAAGACCAGTATAGCAAGAAAGATCCCCCATGCTTTTGGATTGGTAGGATCAACGTAGTAAAAATGGCAATCTTGCCAAAAGCAATCTACTGATTCAATGCAATTACCATCAAAATAACAGAACTATTTTCTACATACCATGAAAGAAAAATAATCAACTTTATATGGAAAAACAAAAGACCCACGATAGCCAAAACAACCCTGTTCTACAAGGCAACATCCAGAGGCATCACCATCCCTGACTTCAAGCTGTATTACAGAGCTATATTCCTGAAAACAGCTTGGTATTGACACAAAAATAGACAGATAGACCAATGGAATCAAACTGTAAAGCCTGATATTAACCCACACAACTATGAACACCTTATTTTTGACAAAGAAGCTAAAATGATACAATGGAAAAAAGAAAGCATCTTCAACTAGTGCTGACATAACTAGATGCTGGCATGTAGAAGACTACAGATAGATCCATATCTATCACCATGTAAAAAGCTTAAGTCCAAATGGATCAAAGAACTCAACATAAATCCAGCCACACTGAACTTTTTAGAAGAGAAAGTGGGAGGTACCATTGAACGAATTGGTACAGAAGACAGCTTCCTGAATATAACACCAGTAGCACAGACATTAGAATCAACAATTAATAAATGGGAACTCCTAAAACTAAGAAGCTTCTGTAATGCAATGGACCCAGTCAACAAGACAAAACAATAGCCTACAGAATGGGAAAAGTTATTCACCAACCCCACATTTGAATGAGGGCTGATCTCCAAAATTTACAAAGAACGCCAGAAGCAGGTCTCCAAAACACCAAAGCATCCAATTAAAAAGTGCTGTCCAGAACTAACTGGAGAACTCTCAATATAGGAGTCTAAAATGGCTGACAGGCACTTAAGAAAGTGCTCAACATCCTTAGCCATCAGGGAAATGCAAATCAAAGCAACTCTGAGATACCATCTCATTCCTGTCAAAATGGCTAAAATCAAAAACACCAATGACAGCTTATTCTAGAAAGGATGTGGAGAAAGGGGAACACTCCTCCACTGCTGGTGGGAGTGCCAACTCCTACAGACACTTTGGAAATCAGTGTGGAGACTCTTCAGGAAAATAGTAATCAGTCTACCTCAAGATCCAGCAGTTCCACTCTGAGGCATACACCCAAAAGATGTGCATTCATACAACAAGGTTATCTGTTGCACTGTGTTCATAGCAGCATTCTTTGTAAGAATCAGAACCTGGAGGCAACCTAGATGCCACTGAACTGAATAGTGGATAGAGAAAATATGGTACATTTACACATTTTCAGGCAAATGGATGGCACTAGAAGAAACCATACTGAGTGAGGTAACCTAGTTACAAAAAGACAAACATGATATATACTCATTCATTTATGGATTTTTAGATATGGAGTAGGGGAGTGCCAACCTACAATCCCTCAGCCAGAGAGTCTGGGAAACAGGGAAGACCCTAAGAGAAATATGCATGGTACCCCAAAGAAGGAGAATTGGACAGGATCTCCTGAGCATATTGGGAGCATGGAGGGATAGCAGAGGGAGCAGGGAGAAAGCAGGGGAGAGGAGGATATAGGGGAGTAGGAAGGTTGAGTCAGGAGAAGAATAGAGAGTAGGATGAGAGATACCAAAATAGAGGGAGTCATTATAGGTTTGAGGAGAGTTCTGGCACTAGTGAGATTTCCAGAGATCTACATGGAATGACAACAACTGGCAATCTAAGCAATAGTGGACAGACTACCTTAAATGTCCTTCCTTGATTATGAAACTGACAACTACCTTGCATGCTATCCTAGAGTCTTCATCCAGTGACTGATGGAAGCAGACACCCACAGTTAAACACTGGAGTGAACCCAAGGAACCCAATGCAGAAAGGAAGGAGTGATCAGCAAAGGGGTCAAGAAGAGGCTGCTGACGTGAACAAGGCCCACACACTGGTTGAGAGGCCAGCATGGGACTTATCCAGACCCCCTAAATCTGGATGTCAGTGAGGAGGTTTTGGCAAACTATGGGACCTCGGGTAGTAGATCAGTATTTATTTACCCCTGGAATAAGAATGGACTTTTGGGAGCCCATTGCATATGGAAATATCCTCTCTCACCCTGTACAAATTGTGGGGGTGCAAGATCACTTCAGCTTTTTTGTCATGGTGATTCTGGCCATTTCATCTCGTCCCTGGACTCTATCATTCCCTGTATCTCCTTTAATACTATGTTTCCTTTAAACATAGCAAGGCTATGTCACTGTGTATCATCTTTGAAGATTTGCAAAGATGTAGTATATTTATAAACCTCAACCAGTTAGAAAGAGTTCAATAGAATATCAAAGAATAAACTTATGACCTAGAATCCTTGGAAAACAAAGCAAAACAACAATATATATACATATATATATTTTTCGATAGCATCATCTCCAGCAAAACATAAGTAGAACCCACATACAAATATAGCTGAAATACAAAAAAAATTGGGCATTTCTCCTGTGAAAGCATTTTGAACTATAGACTTTACCGCATTCCTTGATGGGGAAAATATGTGACATCAAACTCATTATATGGGAATATTTGCATTTTTTTCAGTGAAAACATACACCTGCAACATTCTATCTCTTTTTGTTTTCACATACCAACATTACTGAGAAATGCTGCAAATAAAATTAGCATGAAAGAAAAAGTATTTAAGATCTAAGTTACTAAAAATATGTCAATTTGATATATGTAGCATTAAG